>NC_136411.1:69937500-70652500 GCF_051521515.1 Lactuca serriola | reverse complement strand
CAACGCTCCATATTTAGTTCTCGGGTTCTCGGATAATTATAAGCTCTCTCTCTCTCTCTCTTTATATATATATATATATATATATATATATATATATATATATATATATATATATATATATATATATATATATATATATATATATATCAAAGCATCATCCATGTAACGCCCCGACTTTCAGGCGTTTTCAAATTCATTTCTTGGTTTTAAAGTGTGTCATTTTGGTCCTTGTTTTGGAAGGAAGTGGTCGCAAGAAGCCCTAGTGGCAAAATTGTAATTTTGGGAGAAGGTGTGGCACGTTATGTTGGATTTAGTGTTTAAGCCCATAACTATAATTGTTATGTACTTGACCTGAGAGTAGAATGGTCCATTTGGTTTGCATGGCACCAGAACAATTTGTAAGGATGGACTTATGAGAAAAGGATATTTATGATTTATTAATATATTATAATTTCTAATATATTAATATGAAATTATATTATTTAATTAGTATTGATCGAGAATTAATTTGGAATTAATTTTCTGATCAAAAGAGACTAATTAAATATAAGGGGTTGATTTGGTAAATCATCCATTCATATGGTGTGGGCCATTGATCCATGATTCCTTATGTTGGGCTAAACCCATGTGACAACCCACGGATGATCCATGGAGGTTTAAACCCATCGAGCATAAGAAATCTGGAAGGTCATGCACATTAGGGTTTACATGGTGTAACCCTAGTTTTCCACACTATATAAGAAACCCATGAGCTCATAAAATCGGTACCCTAGTGTTCTTGGAAGAGCCATAGCCGATTTTTTAGTACAAGTATTATCTCTCAAGTCCTTCATTGTTGGTGGTATTGTGTGAAGCATTTGAGGCATCACATTTGGGGTGCTAGGCTCTTAAAGGTCCAAGGAATCAAGCTACAAGAAAAAGTATGTGTTCTAATTAGATTTTTTTTATACAAGTACCCATGTTTGTATGCTAGTTAGGGAAATGCTTTGGAAAATCATTTTGCATGTATAATTAGATCCAAAACATTTAGGGTTTTATGTGCACCTTAAGGTTGTTAGGATGCTCAAAACCTATCACGCTAAGCATACATTTGAGTACGTTAAGCATACTAGGGTGTGCCCTAGTACGCTGGGCGTACTGTTGTCCGAAAGAAACCCTGACTTGTAGGGTTTGTGGGGTATTTAAGCACATTTGTGGATCATTTTGTCTCACTCTTTCAGCCTCTAATTCGTTGAGCAGTTTTTAGCCAACCCTAACCCCATAAGTGAATGTATTAAACTTAAAGTGTGATATTGGTGTGCTTAAAGGAGAAGGAAGTGCATCAAGGAGTCAAGGAAGGAAAGAAAGTTTGTAGATCTTGGATCATCATCTCATTTGGAAGCTCCAGAATGTAAAAAGTTGCTACCTTTATGCTTTGTTTGCTTGGATCTCATTTTGGTAGCTTTATGATGCTCTTTTTGTCCCAAAAGTCCCATTGTTATGCATGTATGGTTTTGGTCATTTTGGAATGTCCTTTCAGACCATAGGAAGGGTTCTAAGCCATAAAAATGAGGTCCCTTTAGCTAGTTTGTCTCCATGCTTCTTGTAGAAGGTATTAATGGATTAAGACGATGTATTAAGGACTTTTTGGACGTCTAAAGTCATAAAGTTGGAGACTTTATGACCCTGGAGTGCACTTGGATCATAGATCTGAAGTTTTGGCTTAATTGCTTAAGTCATTAAGCACTTATGAAGAATTTATGTCTTGCGAGGGTACACCCCACGTAGGGAGATTTACGCCCCGCGTACCTAATTTGTTTCCCCGATAGTGGATTGTGTACAACCTCGTGTATGTTGAGTGTATCTCCAGAGTACGCCCCGCGTACACAACCATTTGGGCCTCTTCGTTTTGGGTTTCAGTTTTGGAATCAGATTGTCTTGGGCCATGTTGGGCCACTTGGATTTTTCGGTTTGGGATTTTGTTTTGGTGAACTTTCTTGGGTGAAGGCTCACAAAAGGAATTGGGGCTAATTTGGAAAATTGGGCTATATTTAGGCCTTAGATGTTGTTTTGGATTTTGGGCCTTTGGTAATCTAGTTTGGGCCTTAGCTTTGGGCCAAGCTTGAGAAGGGTAAAAAGGTCTTTTACCCTAATTTGAACTCACAACATGAGTCAGGGGCTAGATGTTGATGGGTTGTCTTTGTGGTATTTGATAGCGTGTGGATCATAGCGGATCTGTAGTCAGAGATTATTCGTGGGACCAGCTGTGATGTGTTATCTTGATATTGGCAGTTTGGGGATCCGGCAGCCAGCAACCAAGGATCATCTTTATGTCTTGCAATGCGAGGTGAGTTTTCCTTATCGTACTTACGGGTCGAAGGCACCAAGGCCGGCCCATTGGTTTGATATCCTGTTATTCTCTGATATGTTGAGTATGGAATAGATATACATGATTATGCTAGTTGTCAATATGCTAGTATGGTAGATCTGTAGGGCTACCTATGATTCTGTGTACATGATTATCTGTTATGTTGTTATCTATCGGCATATTGTGTTGGGTTGAGATTGTACTGCTTCTTCCATATACGAGCTAAGGGTCGGGCAGGGCATGCCAGACTCATACTGAGGGCTCAGTAGCATTCCAGATACGAGCTGAGGACCCGGTTGGTATGCCAGATTCGTACTGAGGGCTTGAGGGTATTGGAGTAATCCAGATATGAGATGAGGGACGGGTATGGCATAACAGACTCATAAAGAGGGCTCAGCAGCATTCCATATATGAGTTGTGGACCGGTTGGTATGACAGAGTCGTACTGAGGGCTGAAAATAGGTATTCTAGTCCGATGACTAATTGAGTTGGGAGCAAGCCAGGCATAAGTTGTGGGCCCCTGGGTAAGCCATACTTATGTTGTGGGCTCAATTGTAGGACATATATGAGTTGTGGGCCTAATAGGCAAGCCAGATTCATATTCTGGGCTCAGGGGTAATCCAGTCTTTTAGCTATGGACCTAGTACATGTTGTTATTTATGTGCTATTTGCTTGTGCGGTGGTATTTTGTGGGGACTCACTAAGCTTCGTGCTTACAGTTTGTTTGCGGTTTTAGGTTCCTTAGATGATTCGTCGCAAGGCGAAGGCGTAACCGTACACATCCTCGATTTTACAACGGATTGGATCTTGGGAGACTCTGATTTTAAATCATGTTTTGGAGACAATGTTTTTGTAAACACTTTTGTTAAATAATGGTTTGTTTTGAAATGTTTAAATTTGTTGAAATTTTTGTGATGTTTCAATCCACGTATAATTTCTAATATGTACCATAAGGACACATATAAAATGTATTAATTATGAAAAATATTATAAGAATTTTATGAGATGGACTTTGGCAAAGCATGGGACGCTCACTTACCATTGATTGAGTTCTCTTATAACAGTAACTACCACGCCGGCATCAAAGCCACTCCGTTTGAGGCACTATACGGACGTAAGTGCAGATCACCATTATGTTGGGCTGAAGTTGGAGACTCCCAACTGGGTAAGGGGTCAAACAACCAATAGCACCCTCACCGACCCTGAGATCATACATGAGATGACAGAGAAGATCATTCAGATCCGTAAGAGACTAAAGGCATCTCGGGATCGACAAAAGAGCTATGTCGATAAACAACGCAAACCCTTGGAATTCCAGGTTGGTGATCGCGTGTTGTTGAAGGTCTCACCTAGAAGGGAATGATACATTTTGGAAAACGTGGGAAACTAAATCCAAGGTATATAGGGCCATTCGAGATCCTTGCCATGATCGACCCGATAGCTTACAAACTTCGACTACCACAGGAACTCAGCAACGTACACCCCAATTTTCATGTGTCCAACTTAAAGAAGTGCCATCTGATGAGACCCTCGTCATTCCACTGGATGAGATCGAAGTAAACGAGAGTCTCCACTTCGTCGAGGAACCTTTGGAAATCATGGACATGGAAGTCAAAAGAACAAAGCAAAGCCGCATACCAATAATAAAGGTCCGTTGGAACGCCAAGCGAGGTCCCAAGTTTACTTGGAAACACGAGGACCAAGTGAAATAGAACTACTCACATCTTTTCCCTAACCCTTGAGGACCCACTCGGAATGCTAATTTTGGGACGAAATTCCTTCTAATGGGGGGATGATATGACAACCGTCAATTTTGCTCAAACAGAATCAATAAAAGTCAACCCGGTCAACTCAATTTGTATTAAATTTTTAGGAGAAAAGAGATATTCCCTAATGCTTCTAATGTTCTATTGACATGTTATAATACAAAATACCTCTTTTATTGGTAATTATTGAATAAACCCTAATTTGGGTTGGTAAAATAAGAATTCGATAATTTAATCACATATTATTTGAGTATAAATAATATTCATAACTCAATGTAGTGGAATTCATAAATCTTATATTACGTGGCAAATTCATAGCAAATGCTACAAACACAAATTTTTGCTGAATTAGTCACCAAATGCGACAAAGTCTAAACACCCAAATTTTTAGCAGCAAGAACTTGAGAGTTCCACCTAACTTTCATTTAATGTATTGTTATTTTTAATAATAATGATTTTTATAATAATTTGATTTTTTATAATTCAAATTAAATACCTATACATCCTTTATACCATATATATATATATATATATATATATATATATATATATATATATATATATATATATATATATATATATATTTATAAAAACAACATCATTTTTATAAAAGATGCCTAGTGTTATAAAAGTTTGACTTTTTTTTATATACAAATCATTAGTTTCAGTGATGTTCCTCACCATAAATAAGCAACCTATATGCAGTTACACTAACCTTAGGGTAGTACACAATTAGTCCACTCAAGGTGGGTTCATACCCCTTCATTTTCATTTTATCTAAGTTTTAAGGGGGGGGGGGGGGGGGGGGGGAGGAATACAAGTAAACTTGTGTAATAACACTAGTTGTTATGGATGCTTTGTCTTCAAGTTGTGTAAAAGTATTATTTACATGAAATAATGTTATTACCTAGTATTATGAACATTTATGTGTGGTATGTTGTCTAAAATGAAAAACTCTATAAATAATGAGTATAAACATACTATATGTTCTTGAGAAAAAGTCACAAAAACAATAATATAAAAACTATGGTTTTATGAACATAATATGACTTTTCTAGCAAAAATGGTTTTAACCAAACTATTACATTATTTTTATGGGATACAAATCAAAATATGTTATCTTGAACATGTGTTATGAAACTAGTTAAAAGTACCAAGGATTTGGTTTTACAAAAAAATGAAAACCATAAAAACCCACCATTTTTATGTAAAAGAAGAGTTTTTCTAGCAAAAATGGTCATGACTAGGTTATGGTACAATTTTTGTAAGATTTGACCTAAAATATGTTATTTTAAACATATAAGGTTAGTTTCACTTAATATCCACGAAAAAGTAAAAATAAATTTTACAAGGTTTACAACCTAAATTTTTTTACCGGTTAGTGACGTTAAAAAAGCAAAAAACTAGAAAATTGGTTTTATCATACTAAATGTTCTTATACTTGTGTTAGATGTAAATTATACGATATAATCTTTTAAAACATCTAAAAATGTTAACTTTTATATATATATATATATATATATATATATATATATATATATATATATATATATATATATATATATATATATATATATATATATATATGGACACAACAAAACAATTACAATAAACTATAATGAGTGTAATTTATGGGTCATTAACACTATTTTATCATTTTAGGGCGAACAAATAATTATTTAAATGTATAATTATTTACACTATGTAATTATTATGGAAAAGTAATATTTCCACTTACAAAAGGGTTTTCATTACACTATACGTAAACCTATTGATACAATTTTGTGAGACATAGTCTTCACCGTACCTACCAGAGTACACACTAAAGTCCTGAATTACAACCAGAATCTCGGTAAGAGAGTGTGACACTTGTGTATAGATCTATACAAGACAGACAATCCTGCACCTAAGCTGTTAGCTACAGCTAGATTGTCAGGTATGGGGTGACAATTGTCTAACATTCTGACGCTTGAAGAACGTCGCAACAGGCCGACTACGGTTTTAGCATGGTTGTAAAAACTCACATGGGGTATTAACAATACATTTGGTTTACGGGGCTAACATACGTTCAAATGATCTTATACAAAAATAAAACTACATAATACTATTTTCAAGTACAAGAATACTTATACATTTTTGGTCTTAGGGTTTTTAAAACTACAGCTCATTTTAAGAAAATCATTTGATTTTCTAGAACCATATACAATCATTTTACAAGGAAAAGTTATAGATTTTTCACATATAAAACTCTTATGAACTCACCAACTTAATTGTTGACACTTTTCAAAACTACTTGTATTCTTAGGAAATCGTTAAGCAGGTAATCACAAGATTTTGAGGATGGGACGCTACGACGTCACACTATTTAATTTTGTAATAATGCAATTGGTATTTTAACAAACAATAGTTGGATACAATGTAATTTTTCCCAATTATAATTATGATGGTTGTGTTGCTTTGATCACTATTATTTAATTTTGTTGTGATACTGTTCATAAAGTCATCCAACCTTAGACGCAGTGGCGAGTCTAGAACGTAAAATCACATGGTTCACTATTTAAATGAAACCGATGGAAAAAAAAAAATCAAACAATACTAGTTGCGGTATCGAATCGGTCAAGTCCTATAAACCAAAAAAATATTTAAAATTTTTACAACTATATCCGACAAGGTCTTATATCTTGATATATTTTTATAATTGCATCATTACTAATGACAGAGTGACAGACGACGACTGCTGGCGATGACACTGGCACACCTGAGAGTGATGTAGGTTGGCAATTGAGATGGTTGATGGGCTGATGAGTGATATCTGATGGTGATCATTCGTTAACTGTGAGGCTTGGAGAGGAAATGTCATTTTACCTTCACACGATTATTGTTTTTGTTTTTTCTTTTTATTAAATTTAAGTTGTATCGGACTATTTATATTAGATTGGGCTATTAAAATACAGAGTATGGGCTATAAAAATACATATATTTTAGTTGTCTAAAATACTAAGGTAGTTCACTAAAGTTTGGGTCATTAATTTTAATTGTACACACCTTGTTATAAAATTAAGAAAAATAGGTGGGTCAAGTGACCCACCAAAGCTCAATATAAACTCACCACTGCTTAGACGTTTCCGCCATTTTGGTTTGGGGTGTGACATCACGTTTAATTATGATAATATTTCTTATACTTATTGTATTTCACATTTAATTATAGTTATATTTGTCATTAATTAATGTTTCTTATATGTGCCCTTGTGACACATATTAGAAAATTCCTAATCAATATACATATACACCGTTATGCAAAAATCGATGTTTAAAATGAATCACCGATTTAAAAGCATCATTTTAAGGAAATTCACACCAAAAGTCCATATTTATGAAAAAAAAAACATTACAATGAATGACCTTTGAGCTAAATATATGGTTTTACTTTTGAGAGAATGACTTATTTTCTACTTGTGATAAAAGATTGGGGCGAATTGTAAAAAAATCATTTATATTACATAAAATTTTGATTTTAACATTGAGTTATTTTTTTGTAATTATGTCCCTATATTTATAATTTTATTGCAATATCAACCGAATGACTGGTTCTTTTCGTTCTCCCGGTAACCACTTTTCCCGAATTGCAATAAAGCCACTAAGTTTATTAAAATTTCAATTTTGACACTGAGTTTCAAATTGAAAGAAAGTCTCTATATTACAACAAAATTTTGATTTTGACATTAAGTGTTTTTTTTTCTCAATTATGTCATTACATTTACAATTTTGTTGCATTGTCAAGAGTTGACCGATTCATGATATATTATTGTGGTTTAGAAGCTAGATTTGTATAACAAATAAATGAAAGTCGGTCCAACGGTTCAAACTCACTTACAAGTCAGTAGAAATGACATAGTCACCCTTTCAGATGCCATTTGTGAAGAGATACTTTGAAGAGAATTATACATTAAACATTATAATAAAAAGTGTCACCCAAAAGGGTGAGTATGCCCTTTTTGCTAACTTTTACGTGACTTTGAACCATTAGATCGACCTAAAAAGATATGTGAAATTGGGTTCGATGCAAACCCTATATTTGAAACTCATTCCAACCACATAAGATCTTAAGTGGCTTCCAAATCACTATATTGTCATGTCATTTATTTGTTATCCTGCTAGATTGATGGTAACCAGTTTGAAAGGTAATATATTTTTACTCATGATTTTATAAAAAAATCGTTTATACAAATATTCATAAAGAGAGGATGTATATAAAGACCGTAAATAAAAGTATATTACTTTTTAATGAGGTAATCTAAACGAAAGTTGTAATAGACTCATTACTGATTGTCACACGTAGGATGTCGTGAGAAAAAAAATAAAGAAATCAGTGATAAGTATTGAATGCGTACAAAAACAACAATGACTTATTTTGCAACAAAAAAATATTAAGTACTAAAAATGCAAAAAAAAATATTAAGAACTAAATGTGTACAAAGTGAAAAATATATGATCTTATTAAGTAATTTTTTTTTTCGGTTTAACTTAAGTAAACAGTTATAAGGACTAAATATGTACACTTAAACAAGTTGAATTGACAAATATAAACAAAAAACAAATTGAATAACCAAATACGTTAAATAGAAAAATATATTATTTTTTTAAATAATTATCCATTTATTTATATTATTTGATGGGATGGAGAAACTAAACATATGCTTGCGAATCTTCATCACCTCAAGTGAACATTTTAGCAAGAAAATCCAACAGCAACTCCACTACTTTCGACTGTTGTCACTACACCGCCAACACCTACAATAGCTGCCAACATGGAAAATGAAGGGTTTGACTTGTTAGATTATTTAGTTCTATAACTATGGAGAAAATTAAAAAGAAAACCATCATACATATACAATACTTTTGATTCACAAACTATATGCTTTGTTTAATGAATTTTCTTTATTTGCATATACTTAGATAATTTTTGTATTATGGGACATTGAATGTAATTTAGGTTGAATATTATAAAAATATATTTCTTATATTTATTATTTATTATTTATTTTTGAAGTCTTTATTTTTTTTAATTCTAACCTTAAATATTTTTGCTTTTAATATACCATATTTGATGCAAAATATATGAATAAATTGTATTTTAGATGTATTTTTACTATTAGAAATTCTATTAAGTAATTTATAAAATAAATAAAAATATTTAAGATACATAAATACTTCAAAAGTAAAAAATAGACTATACATATAAGATGAAGTGAGTATATATTTGTATATATATAACATGATGTAAGAAAAGTCTATTGTAGTTATATGTGGTAAAATGTTTGTAAAATATTTTTTCTAAATATAAAATATTATGATGTACAATTTGTCCGTTATAAATGTATGTCACAAATTTACGTCAAATAACTATTTGTTGTCTACTGTTAAAAAAAAGTTTGTTGGCTATTGTTTAGGCTGGACGGAGTGGCCTTGGCAACAGCCTCAGCGACCTTAGCTAACAACGGGCTGATCCCTCGGCATTCCGAACTCGGTTCGGCAACTCGGTGAAGTTCTGCCGAGTTTCTTTCTTTTTCCTCCTTCCTTCTCCCTACCTCGACAAACAACCCCTCCTCTTCAACCTCTCTTCTTCTTCTGAGCTAAATCCCCCCATTTTGCTAATGTGGACTTCGGTAGACTCGGCACCACTCCGAAAAGCCTTATGATGGTGCTTTCAATAACCTACATCTGTTTGTCATCTATAGCCAGTTACAACATACAATGAATGTCATTAAACACCTTTTTTTTTTCTAGTCGTGATCATTATATAAACAATACAAAAATCAATCTACTATATTTTATATATAACTTTTGTTGTATTATCAATAAAAAAAAATAAAAAGGTATAAATTTTGATATATATTCGTTTTTTTCTTTTTTTTTATTTCTAAAAAAGATAAGTCTTAAAAAAACATATAGTTGTCGCGATGTAATTTTTTTGCAAACATGAGTGGTTTTTTGTAACAAAAAAACTTGTAAAAACATTAGCAACAAGTAAGAGTGGTCATGAAGAGATTTTTTGGAAGTACGGATGATTTTTTTCCGAGCAAAAAAATCCGATGGTTAACCGAGATATTGGTCAGACTATGGTAATTTTTATGTTATTAGCCCTTATTTGTATATACGATATGTTTTTGTATTATGAAACATTGAATAGTTTGAATATTATTACCAAACATACATTTTTATAAAAACATAGGGATCATGACATAATAAATGTCTATCGTAATTTATGTGGTAAATTGTCTACTCCAGAATTTTCAAAAATATAAAAAATCACAACATACAAATTGTCTGCAGTAAATGTATGTCATCTATTTACGGCAAATAACATGTTTGTCATCTATTTTCTTATAACGGGGTTTTGATTATCAGACGTGTGTCATTGTCTATAACCAATTACAAGATACAATGTATGTCATTTATGTGTTCTTTCTAATAGGGAAGATTGAATAAACAATAAAAATATCAATATGCTATATTTTATATATAACTTTGATTGTATTCATTTTTTGACAAAAATTGAACATGAACATTGCCACCATAAAAAAGAAACTCTTAAACTTGGATGACTTGAATCTCAAAAAGTGACTGTAAATTAGTGACTACACATGTCAATGAAGGTACAACCGTGTATCAAGATTCAAGACAGAATTACATTACTTTTATAAAAAGTTACATTAAGGAAAGTTATTTCTATGAATTAAGCATGATTTTTATAATAAAATTTCAAAACATTATTAGTTTATGGAATATTGCTTTTTTTTTCTTAAAACAACAAATTAATTTACTCCTAACTAACTACAACCTATGTCTCAAATGTGATTTGAATTGATAACCTTTCAAATGAGATACCACTCCTTACCATAGATCAAAAATCATTTATTTTTTTAGTATTACTTTAGTAAATAAGTTCAATGATATCTCTTCTTAATAAAAGAGTATTTTGGACTCCACGTGTCTTCTTTTACAACTCCAACTTGCCACGTGTCATTCATAGGGAACCCTTATGATTCATTTTTCCGTCCATTCTTTGCACCTCATAAACGAATACAACATCTCCTAAAAATCAGGTCACAATTTTTGAAAATCCTGCAAATAAACATTGATATCAATCTTATTTTTATGTCAATCGGTTATTTGTTTTACAACAAATATAGTAAAATTAAAAACATCAAAATCAAGCATATCATCTCCTGTAAATCAGGAATCAAATTAACACAAATCGTTGACTTCTTCAATATACTTTAAATCAATCATCGATTTTCCCATTTAATAAAAATCAATTACCCACTAATCCATCAAACTGCACATAATTTTCTACTGCATCATTTGATCATCACTTCCTAAATAACTCGATTTTAGTTTTGATTAATTATAGCATTTATCTCATATCCGATATTACCTGCATCAAAACTATGCAATCAAATTAATTTTAAAACTTATCTCTTCAAATTAAAAATTCAAAAATATATAGATTTCATTTGACTGAATCATTTCAAATAAAGATTTGGTTTTTTGAATTTTTATTTACTACATCCCTTAAAAGTTGCATTATTTTTATATTTATTAATCTTCTACCAAATATACCTCATTTTTGTTTATTTCATCGTGTTATAAAAACCGAACCCCCAAAACAAAATTGCGATCTTCCTTTGACGTTTTATTCTTTTCAGTCTGCACCTGTTCTGTGTTCAATCAATCAGGTATGTTTGAGTGTTACTGTGATCTGAATGCTTAATGACACTTTGTTTTTGTTACTGGTGTTCTGTGTTCAATCCATCAGGTATGTTTCTTTTTATTTGATTAAAATGCAATCAAAAGTCTATTTTATTTCATTTTATATTCGTGTATAATACACACAGTAACTATGTTTCATTGTTGCTGTGATTTGAATGCTTTATGTTATTTGTTTTTGTTATTGGTACTGCATGTGTTTGTGTGAAATGAAATCTATTCTTCCTTTATTTTTTTTCATATTTTACTTTTTTCTAATCAAAGGCCAAAAAAGACACGCTATACAGCAACTATGTTTTAGTTATTCTGTGATTTTTATAACTTTTTGTAATTTATTTTTACGTGTATAGCATCATACTTTCTGTATGAACAATTATATAACATAAATTTGTATTATTTCAATTTAATACTGAAAGCTAAAAAAATACTTTAATTTTATTTTAATAAAAACTTAAGTCATTTAAAATTTAAAGACATACCTCCAAATGCAACATTGGCAGTAGAAAACATAAGCAATGGAGGAATCTGCCAATTCATGAGATTTAATAAAGTGGTAAATATTAATATTAAAACACAAGAAAGTTATTATTTAGTGAGAAACATAAAAGAATGTCATAGAAATAAACAGTACCGGAAATACCCCTATGAGAAATGGAAGCCATTTTGGTCCTTTAACATGCTTTTGAATATTTGTCATTCGATTATCTTATATGAATATGGTATTAATATAAAGTTTCTTTAGTATTTTGTAGACTGTGAGTTTCTCGGTGTGTGTGTGTGTGTGGGGGGGGGGGGGGGCTGCCCCTGGGTAAAGGTAAGAAAACTATTCCCGATTATAGCAATATACTTTCATACCACCATGTTATAACTGTAAGATTTTTAATTTAAAAACGTCCATTTATTTGATTTAGCCATTTTGACTTACATATGGACCATTTTTCTGTGTTCATATAGGGACCATTTGTGTTTTAAAAAAACCCCTCCCAGACTGCACTTTAGAAGTGCAATACGTAGTTGGTCCGGCTTCATCATTATACTTAAAAAGTAAGAAAAGTGTTCATAATTATAACACTGCACATTCAAAACAGAAAGTTGTAGTTAGGAGGTTTGTGTCCTTAATGGCTTTGTAATAATTTTAAAGATTATATGTATATTTGCATATATTTGCAATTTTAAAGATTATATGTATATTTTCACTTTCAAAACAGAAAGCTGTAATTATGTTTTTGGTTTTTAGTTTTGCATATATTTGCAATTTCGGTCATAAAATTTTGTATTTTATAATTTTCCTTTGTATTTTCATGCTTCTTAATGGTTTTGGTCCACAGATGCCAGATGGTATGGTTGTGGGTGTGTTTAGAAATGATATGTTATATATAAATATAAGTTTTACCAACCAAGATAATATGACTTTTTATATAGTTAGAACCACTTTATATATAGGATAATCTTATATATGTGACACAAATTACCCACTAAAATTTTATAATCCCTGAATAATCATTAACGAGATTTTGTCTAAAATTTAGCAATTTCAAAATTCAAATGTTTAAACAAAGACTCAAATTCCAAAAATCGAACCAAAACCATTTCTACCTTTTGTGTTTCCGCTATTAACGAATGTGAGGGTATTCTTTTGAACGACTTGAGTTTTCGCTTATATCTTCAGATTCAACATTTCTGGAACAAAGAAAAACAGGTAAAAAATTACTTTGACATGATCTATTTTATGTTAACAAAACTAAGATTAATCATCAATTGATCATCTCTTACCTTGATTCTTGCTTTCTTCAAACCCCAAAGTTGCGTTCAATAAATCTCCGAGTTCGACATCAGGTATTACTCAATGTAAGCTTTTCTTCACTTCACATTTCTAATCGGTGGTGTATTGGTATCTTCCTTCATCTTTATCGCCAGAATGAACGTTTACACCCTTTAAGAGATCGAATGGTGGCTGTGGAAATCTGTATGCAATTGAAATTCTAGGTCTAGGTTTTTTGTTTGATCGTTCGTGTTACAGACAAAAAGGGAAAAGAAACGTTTGGGGAATAGTGATAACTTTTTGGTGGGTTTTAATGTTTTATTATAATTTAAAATTTATGAATAATCATTAAAATGATTAAAATGAAATTTATTTAATTTCTCATGTATTTGATTTACTTTATGCACAAACCGTGTTTAAAATGTCAAGCAGAATATCTTAAACATTTGAAAACATTACTTGCAGTGGAATTTCCATTTTATTATCAATAAATAAATTACAATTATTTTTAAAAAAATGTCTTAATTTATAAATAAAACATGTTAAATATATAATATATATTCCACTAACTCATTACACATTCTATTTTATAACTATAATTTGTTTGTTATTTTATTATTATTCAATTTCTTAATAGTTATTTTCATATTATTCATTTCCTTTTTAAGTTTACTATTTTGTTTTTAATATATATCAAACAAGAACATGAATGCCATATACGCTAGAGAAAGAAGAAATAAAAGAAAGTTATATCTGGATAATAAAAAATCCAAGAAAAACTGTACCACGGAATCATCTCAACGTATACCTTTTGCACATGGCCAATTATATGTTGCTTTATTTAGGGTTCAAAATAGAGAATGATTAAAATTGTTAATTTTAGATAAGCATGGTAAGCTATCAAATAAAACATCTAATGTCATGTATAAAGAAGTTTTTAGAAATTTATAAAAACTTTGTACAACTTTATTATTTATATCAATTTATGTTTTCTGTTTTATTTAAATTTTTGCATTATACAAAATGATTATTTTCTTACATATCTACAAATACAAATTGCTTATTTGATATTCAAATGATTACCATTTCTTAATTTCAACCAATCATCATATGATTATCCAATTACATATAAAACATTGCTAAATAATTAAGTTATAATTTAATAAAAATTATTTTAAAATTTCTCACACATGGTATGCACAGGTTATAACCTAGGAACATGATACATACACGATCATTTAAATTTTAAATACGTACAATACCTGTAGAAAACCCCACGAAAGCAACAAGTTGAAAACCAAAAGATTTGATTGCTACCACTGTATACAAAACTTGATTGCACGTGCGATTTGTACTATTCATTTAATTTTGACTATTCAATTAGTTGACACAAATCTCAAGGGTCTCACTATTCTTTAATTGCCGTCTCCATGTAGGTCCTCACTCCGTCACCTAACATATTTCAATACTGCCTATACTCGACTGTCGGCAGCTCACTCTCTGTACTACTCTTGATGCATATAGTACATGTTTCCAAGAAAAAAAAATACTATATACCAATTATGTTCGGTATATATCCAAGTCATATTGGCTTGAGTTGATTATGAAAATCTTGGAGAAAAACATTGTTGTAGAAATCTTGAATGATCCGGAAAATTTGATGTAAATATGTTACAGTGGTTTGTTGATTAAATAAAACCGATAAAAGTAAAATAGTCAGACAATATTTATGATGGATAAAATTAATGTATGTTTCAAGAGAAGAAGAAATCTTAGGAAAAATCTGTTTTTACAACGTTTTCAATGTTTTTCAACTGATCGAATAGTCTGTTTTTTTCGTACATCCATAATGTAATTTTTTAGTTCCAAATTCAAGAACTTGAATATCATGTTATATTGGACATTTTTCTTGATAAATCTAACCATTTCTTTTAATTTATACAAATCAAAGGCTTTCAAATACTCACCCGAACACAAATAAAAAATAGAAGGAAATTCGTGTTGACTTTATTAAATATATGAACTTGGTAGCGGTGCTAATCGCTAACATTTAAATAAAAAACAATCTTTTATATATTTATGGCAAGACCCTTTTTGCATGTATGATCTTCTAAGGGCATTTCCAATCCTCTCCCAAATTTCATATCTTCTTTCATTTTTTTTTTCAATTCTTCTCTCACCTTACCCCATTTTCACACATCCATTTTTGGAGATATGAATAATATTAGTATTCATATCTCTAAAAATAGAGATGAAGTTTGGTTGCCAATTTTAGTTCCTTTTATTTTTATTTTATACATTTCTAGTTTATTTTATCTATTAATTATAATTTAAATGCAATATTTAATATTTATAATATCTTGTTATATACTAATTTATATTAATTAATCTTAAATATAGAGTTTAATTAGTAGAGATATGTATTTGATAATATATATAAGTTATAAAAATAGAATATTATAAAAATATATTTTTTAGGGTAAAAAATAGAATAAAGTTGGAAAAGAAAAAACATTATTTACTTTATTTTTTACTCTATTTATAGGAAAAAAATGGAGATAAATTGGATTATACCTATTGATGAACAGCTCATCAAAGATCAACACCTAAAATTATATACTAATTTATATTAATTAATATACTAATTTATATTAATTAATCTTAAATATAGAGTTTAATTAGTAGAGATATGTATTTGATAATATATATAAGTTATAAAAATAGAATATTATAAAAATATATTTTTTAGGGTAAAAAATAGAATAAAGTTGGAAAAGAAAAAACATTATTTACTTTATTTTTTACTCTATTTATAGGAAAAAAAATGGAGATAAATTGGATTATACCTATTGATGAACAGCTCATCAAAGATCAGCACCTAAAATTATATATATATATATATATATATATATATATATATATATATATATATATATATATTTAACATGCTAAATATACCTAGTTTGGTTTCACTTGGTAAATATATCATTCTCCATAACATTTCTTTCTTTCATTACCGTTCTATCATCTCCGTTTTCTTTCCTCAATTATCGTTTATTACTTCATCCAAGTGAACATTACTAAACCCTAAACCTAAACCTAAACCCTAAATTTAAACCTTAAACACTAAATCTAAACCCTAAACCCTAAATCTAAACCCTAAACCCTAACCCTAAACCCTAAACACTAAACACTAAACCTTAACCCTAAACCTTAAACCCTAAACCCTAAACATAAACCTAAACCCTAAACCCTAAACCCTAAACTCTAATCCCTATTGTGTCGATCTTGAATTTACATCTTGAAGTATTAATCGTGAATCCATTAACCGTAATCTTTATATAGTAAAACTATGTATTTTCAAGAGGTTTAGTACCTAAGCTTAGGTAGGGCTGTAATGTATATTCCTTTTTCCCTATATATATATATATATATATATATATATATATATATATATATATATATATATTTCCTACAATATGAGATCAATATTCATATTAGTTTTTTGATATTTTTTATAAAGAAATGTTGGATTGGATTGAATTTAATTGCTAATGGAGATAGCTTTATGTTTGCTTATTATCTAGCGTCTATTATTTTTTTTTCATTCCTTTTTAAAAAACTTAACATAGACATTTTTTATTCTGATTGCTAAAGCAATCAATATCATCAATCAAAGTATCTAACACTAAAGAAGTATAAATGTTTATGTTTTGACAAAACATTCAACATTAATCACAATTCACAAAGTATTAACGTATATGATTTCTAAATTTTGAGTATCAATGTTACAAAATATCAAATTATCATTGTTTATGTTATAATTTCTCATACTCAAGTCAAATCAATTATCACTATATGTACGTATAAATGAATTTAATTTATAAATTTTAATATTATTGTTACAAAGTATCAATGTTTCTGATCTTTAAGATAAAGAGTGTTAGTCGATGACATCTTTTACGAATGTGGGTAGTAAAGACTAAGCACACAAGTTAGTGTAAAAAAAACAAATATGACAAAAATTTCTATGTTAGGAGAGGAAGACTTCGATGTCCTAAAAGGTTATCTCTAGAGGGATAGCGACGATATTGCTTTCTTGCACAACCGAACTTCTCATTACACTTAATCTGTAGACTTAGGGCACAACTTGGAAGCCTACCATACAAGGTTAGGAATCTATTACTTAAACGGATCGAGTCTTTATCGCACAGGCGTTTGCCTTTGCGGCGATGACTTTTGCTCTGCAACTTGTGCCTGGAGCTTCAATCCTATTATCCAGTCTTAGCTCATTATCTAACCTTTGGGTCGTATTAAACTGGCTCGTAAAGCTTCTTTTGATGATTCCCAACTTATCATTGATTTGATTGACGTGATGCGTAGTGCAAGTGGCTAGGGTAGGCATGACGAAACTATGTGACGTTTTGAGGGAAAGGGATAGGTGGTGAATCGTTTGTTGATTTGTGGCCTTTTTATCCTTATAATGCGAGAAATCAACTTCCTCCTTGATGGGATTTGTCTCCTCCTCATTAGGATCTTCCTCCTCATAGGGTTTTGAAGGGTCCTCGGAGGGCTCTTATTATGATTCGGCTAGCTCTCTAATTGTTTATGAGGAAATGTCCTTTTTGTGGGGTTCAATTCCTCGGTGGGGTCAAGGAAAATAGATGTAGGGGAACTTTAGTAAAATAGGTATGTTGGGTCTTAAGTAGGGATGATATAACTTGATCTTTCCCTGGAAATGTTCCTTTTACCTTTTCCCCCAGATCTGCTGTAACGTCTCAAAAATCATAACAAATTTAAACTTTTCAAAACAACTTGTTACTTAAAAAGTATTTATATAATCATTGTTTTCAAAATATTATTCGATTCAGAGTCTCCTAAGATCTATCAACATAAAAACCGAGGATGTGTACGGTCACGCCTTCACCTTGCCACGGTCCTCAGAAGTACTTGAAACAAAACTAAAATTGTAAGCCAACACTTAGTGAGTTCCCCCAAAGTACCACCACATAAACATAACAAACAACAACATGCATAAATGAGCCTTCAGCCTGACTGGTCCGCCTCGTAGGGCCTACAATCTATCTGCACCGCTCCCAAGCCTTCGATGTGACTGGACTACCTCTCAGGGCCTACAGCCTATCCGGACCGCTCGTCGGGCCTTTGGCTTGACTGGACCGCCTCGCAGAGCCTACAGTCTATCCGGACCGCCCCATGTATCTTGGCCTTCAACACAAAGCATGACCGCCTCAACCCAACCACACATAACATGTCGACATATACATAAAAAATAAACAAATAACCAATCAATAAACAAACAAACAGATCTACAAATCACTATTGCATGATAACATCCTATATACCAGGATACAGATCTAATAGATCACTACAACATAACAACATCTTATATACCAGGATACAGATCTAATAGATCTCTATAGTATAACAACATCCTATATCATGTAATAGGATATCCAATCCAATGGGCCTACCTTGGTGCCTTCGACCCGTAAGTATAGCGAGGAAGACTCACCTCTCAATCTGAACAATAGTTGATGAGGTCCCGACTCATCTCACCTCTAGCCACCACATATCCATCCAAATGACCATTTCTCAACCATAATCCAAAATTCCCAAAATACCCCTAGGTAAAACTGAAGGGTTTAAATCATTCTAACACTCCTAAGGTGTACATGCAACCCTAGAAACCTTGGATCTATGTTTTACTAAGATACATGCAAATTTGATTTCCAAGGATCTTAACCTAACTAGCATAACATGGGGAACTTTGAAACATAAAAGCTAGTAGTAGAACATACCTTTCTTGTTGCTTGGATTCCTTGAGAACCTTGTGAGCCTAGCACCTCAAGTGTGATGCCTCAAATGTTTCACACAACACCACAGCACTTGGAATAACCTTGAGAGAAGTTCACTAAGACTCAAAATCGGCTAGTCCTCTAGTTCTTTCTTAGTGTCCGATTTTGCTAGCCTTGGGGCTTCTTATATAGTGTGCCACATGTAGGGTTACACCATGTAAACCGTAATGTGCATGACTTTTCATATTCCATGATCCATGGGTTCATAACCTCCATGGACTATCCATGGAGCACCTTATGGGTTTTAGCCCAACTTAATAAACCATGGATCATTAGCCCAATATATAAGAATGTATGATTTACACAATCAACCCCATATATTTAATTAGTCTCCTTTTGATCACCAAATTAGTTCTAAATTAATTCTTGATCAATACTAATTAAATAATATTATTAATATATTAGAGCTTATAATATATTAATAAACCATAAGTGTCCTTTCTCTCATTTAGTCTATCCAAGTGTTGCAATGCCATGCAACCCAAAATTGACCATGCTAACCGGGTCAAGTACATTCTAGAAATAGTTATGAACTTAGACACCTAATCCAATAGTCTCCCACTTGGATAAGTCTAATAACTATAACTGCAAGAATGACTTCAGGAACCGATCAATAATCCTAGCTCTTTCAAGGTCTCGCGGAACTGAGATGATGATGATACATCATTTTAAGATAAGTGATTATATATACCTCTGTTCTAGATATCAGCCAGACAAATACATGGAACAATGTCTTACTTATTGTCCATCAGCTTGTTTCCCGATTTCCGATTTTTTTGACATAGAACTTAATCGAACACATCAATTGAGTTCTGGCCGGGCCCGGTACATAGGTCAATACAAAATCATCGAGGGGCCCAAATATCTCTTCTAATCCAAGAAGGAACAGATAAACTTTGACTCATATGCTTGTTCTACTACTTGTTAAATCATACACAAAGGCACGTTTTATAACATCGAGTTACCAATGCGTTTTCGTGCAATCAATGTATAAGCAACTAATAGTCAACAACTCATATCTCTAGGTTTGAAGCCTTATATGATATTACCGTCTCACGATCACTCGAGATAAATTCCATGAAGTGATACAAGTGAGCGTGGATTGAATCCAATACTCAAAACTTATGAGCACTCATGAGTGTTGTAGCAACTCTTGCTATGTCCAACAACTTAGACATCTACAAGCCAACTTCATGACAGTCTTGATTTATATCTACTTCCAACATATGACTGACTGTGGAGAATTTGAATAATATGATATACCATAACATAATTATTCTGAAAGTCAAAACATGCAAAATGAAGTGATAGTAAACGACTGAGAGAAGATAGCCACTTTACTTATAAATAAACAACTGATGGGTTTCGAGCAATACATCATTCCTATGGTGTACATGCAAACCCTAATAGCTATTGGATCTAGTTTTTCTAATGAACATGCAATTGAATATCCAAAGCCATAAACCCTAGATCTAACATATAAGAACTGAAATAAGGGTTTAGTAATTACCTTTGATTGTTATATAGCAACAACAATCAATTCCTTGGCTTCAGAAAGCTTAGTGCCTCAAGTGTTGCAACTCTAATGGAGTCACAAACACCACTAAGTAGCTTGGATGAAGAGGGAGGAGAGAGGAGGCACCATAAATGGCTGGAAACCCTAAAGCAAGTGTTAGACATGTTTTTGGTGCCCAAGGGTTCCTTATATACTTAGGCTATTAGGGTTATCCAACAAAGAAACCCTAATTTGACTGCTTAAGCCCTAAGCAGCCCATGGACCCCTTTTGGAACATGCCTTGGACGATTTCTAATGGGCTTCCCCATAGAATTCGTCCAACCTATTATTCCAAGGTGATCCATAGCCCAACTGTAGTTATCTTATAATTACAATTCCAGTCCCCTAAGTTTAATTAATCTCTTTTAGCCACAAAATTAATTCTTTATTAATTCTTGACTAATATTAATTAAACAATATGATTTCTCCTTTAATATATTATTCTCATAATATATTAATAAATCATAATTAAACCTTTCTCTCCTTAATTCATCTTACATATTGCTATGGTGAAGGCAACCCAAAAGGACCATGCTCATAATCGGGTCAAGTACATACCAAAATAGTTATGGACTTAGACATTAATCCAACAACAACAACTTTTATTTATCATCAATGTCAATTACACTTTACAAATTTCAAAGCTATCTAATTTCTAAAGCTAATATCATCCTTTAGCCCTATGCGCCTCACATGCTGAAGATGCTTATGTTGGATAAGGTGTTTAAGTCCATAAGTATTTCTGGTATGTACTTGACCCGACCCCGCATGGTCCATTTGGGTTGTATGGCATCATGCATTTGGACAGAATAAATGAGAGAAATGACACTTGTGGTTTATTAATATATTATAAGTTCTAATATATTAATAGTATTATTTAATTAGTATTGATCAAGAATTAATTTGGAATTAATTAAGTGATCAAAAGATAACTAATTAAATATATGGGTTGATTATGTAAATAATCCATAACTTGTATAGTGGGCTAAAAGGCTCCATGGATTATCAAGTTGGGTTAAACCCATAGGATGCTCCATGGGAGTTACAAACCCATGGGCCAGGGAAATGAAGAGTCATGTCACATTAGGGTTTACATGGTGTAACCCTAGAAGTGACACACTATATAAGTAACATCTCCTCCACCAAAATCGGTGACAACAAGTACAAGAGAGGGCTAGGCCGATTTTTAGAGTGTTACACATTCTCTCAAAGTCATTCCAAAGCATTTGGTTTTGTGTGAAGCATTTGAGGCATCACACTTGGGGTCCTAGGCTCTCAAGGTTTTCAAGGAATCAAATCAACTACAAGGTATGTAATTCTAGCCATCTTTTAGATTAAAAGTTCCCCATGTATGCTAGATAGGATTATGAACCTTGGAAATTATATTTTGCATGTATTTTAGACAAACATAGATCCAAGGTTTTCTAGGGTTGCATGTACACTTAGGGGTGTTAGAATGCTCAAAACCCATCAGTAGTATCAGAGCCTAGGCTTGTTTGTGAATATTTGATGCAAAATAGTGTTGAAAATTGAATTTTTGTTGTCTGCACAGGGGACTCGACGAGTCCATGGGGAGGACTCGACGAGTCCAAGTGAAAATGCAACCAACTCGGCGAGTTAGTTCGTGAACTTGACGAGTTGACCATGCAGAATGCATAAATTCAATTTGTGTTGCTGGAAATGGACTAGAAACATTACCTAAACTGTTTTGGTGTTATAAAACTTATTTTAGATGGTGTAATGGTTGTTCTAATCCATTTACGATGGCTAATATCAAAATTACATGATTATATGTGTTCACATGTTCTTGAAATTTTGATATGAATGTTCATGTTCTTATGAGTTCTTGATAGATCATAGGAATTACTTGCTTAATGATTACTTCATGATCTTTATGTGTTTTAATGGAGTCTATAACTTGTCCTCAAGTTATGGATAACCAAAAGTCTCTTTGTGTTAAAAGCCATTAAAAGAACACATAAATTATAAAATGAAGAGTCTTCATTTTAATAACTCAAAAGTTATGAACGTGAAAGGTTTTGTAAAGTTACAAAACTTGCCCTCAAGTTTTGGAACATGTAAAGTCACTTAATAAACTTTAGTTCCAACCCCTAGTTTTTTAAAAGTTAAAAATCAACCCTTATAGTTTATAATATTATAAGTTAATATATATATATATATATATATATATTAGAACAAGTCGTTTTACCGTTGGTAGGCCTCATTCACGAAGCCGGTCTATAAGGGGGGTATAAGGTTGTTGCCTATAAAATGGCAGCTTAATGGGTGTCCACTCACCCACCGCTTCCTTGCTGAAACTGAGTGTGAACTTCCCCGAGGAGTTGGCAATTGACATCATTTTGCACTCCTTACCTTCTGCCAACCCTAAAGAGGTTGAATGCTTCTATTGCCATGAAAAGTCGCATCGGAAGCGAAACTGCCCAAAGTACCTAGAAGATGTTAAGGATGGGAAAGTGAAACCCAACCATGCAAGTATTTACACTATATTGTCTAATAACTCTCCCCATTGTAATTCTTGGGTCCTTGATACTGGTTGTGGTATTGACATATGTTCTGATTTGCAGGGACTAAGAAGAATTGAGAATGTGGAGCATGGGAAGATAAACTTAATCATGGGGAATAGGAAAGCTTCACCTGTCACCAAGATTGGAGTTTATTATTTGTTGCTAAGTAGTGGATTAACATTAGATTTGAATAAATTTTGTTACTCGTCTAAAATGGCGAGAAATATTATTTCCTTTCATGGTTTGTACAAACAAGGGTTTACCTTTTCGTTTGATACTGAATGTGGTGGTATTAATGCTTTCTTTAATAATGTTCTTTATTTTAAAGCATTACCTTGTGATGGTGTGTATGAAACTATGTCTGTTGTTGATAACCTAGGAAATAATTTGTTGTGTATTGATTCTTCCACTAACTTGGATAAAGTAAACAAGGATTTACTTGTTTATTTGATAATGAAGTTGGTGGTATTAATGCTTTTTATAATAATGTTCATTATTCTAAAACATTACCTTGTGATGGTGTATATGAAACTGTGTCGGTTGTAGACAACTTAGGAAATAATGTATTACATATCGATTCTTCCACTAGTTTGGATAAAGCATCCTTGTGGAATTGTCGTCTTGGACATGTTAACAACAAGCGCATAGGCCAACAACAGAAGGCTGGAGTCTTGGAGTCATTTGACTTAAGTTCAGATGATAGTTGCCAGTCTTGTTTGCTTGGGAAAATGACAAAGTCACCTTTCACTAGTTCTTGTGCTAGGGGTGAGGGTTTGATGGATCTCATACATACTGATGTGTGTGGACCCTTCAGAACCGCCACAAGGGATGCTAACCGCTTCTATGTGACTTTTACTGATGATTATAGTAGATATGGATATGTCTACTTAATCAAGCATAAGTCAGAAACCTTTGAAAAGTTCAAGGAGTTTAAACAAGAAGTGGAGAATCAGCTGGGTAGGAACATTAAAATGCTTCGATCCGATCGAGATGGTGAGTATCTTAGTACAGAGTTTCTTGACTATCTTAAGGAATGTGGGATTGTCTCACAATTGACACCTCCCAAGACACCACAACTTAATGGTGTGGATGAGAGGCGTAATCGAACCTTGTTGGATATGTTTCGTTCCATGGTGAGTCGAGCTTTGCTACCAATCTCATTTTGGGGGTATGAATTAGAGATTGTCGCCCATATTCTTAATCTAGTCCCTACCAAAAAGGTTGCCAAAACACCTCACGAGATGTGGACTGTAAAAGTTCCCAATCTGGACCACATCAAGATTTGTGGTTGCGAGGCTTTTGTGAGGCGCGAGACTCACGGTAAGCTCGAACCTCGAAGTGAGAGGTGTATTTTCATCAGCTACCCACAGAAATCCTTTGGTTACCTCTTCTACAGACCCAACGATAATGTGGTCTTTGTAGCAAGGAGATGAGTATTTCGCGAAAGGGAGTTCATAAGCTAAGGAAAAAGTGGGAGGCAAATTGACCTTGAAGAAATTCAAGAGTCAAGTGGTGAAGGAACCTCAAACCCTAGCAATCAACCCGAGGAGAAAAATTATGTTGATTCGACAGATGAGTCTGTACCTTTGAGGCATTCCACGAGAGTTAGGAATGCACCAGAGCATTACTATGGTTTCCATATTACTGTGGAAGGTGACACACTTATCGGTGATAACACACTGGTAAGTCTGGATGAACCTAACAATTACACGGAAGCCATGGCAGGCCCAGAGGCTGCTAAATGGAAAGAGGCTATGGACAACGAGATACATTTCATGCATGACAATCAAGTTTGGAGCTTGGTTGACAATGTACCAGATCGTAAGATAGTCGGGTGCATATGGATCTTCAAGAAGAAGAACGACATGGATGGTAATGTACACACTTGTAAGGCGCGACTGGTTGTAAAGGGCTTTTCTCAAACTCCGGGAGTTGACTATGATGAGACCTTTTCACCAGTAGCGAAGATTAAGTCTATTAGGGTTATGCTAGCCATTTCTACATTTCATGACTATGAAATATGGAAAATGGATGTCAAAACCGCTTTCCTTAATGGAAAGTTGGTTGAGGATGTTTACATGAATCAGCCTGAGGTTTTTGTCAGCACAGAGTACCCTAATAGAGCGTGTAAGATTGAGAAATCCATTTGTGGATTGAAACAAGCACCTCGTAGATGGAATCTTTGTTTCTATGAGAAAGTCAAAGAGTTTGGCTTTTCGAGGAGCGAAGATGAATCTTGTGTATATGTCAAGGCTAGTGGGAGTATAGTTAGCCTTTTGGTACTGTATGTGGATGGCATACTACTCATGGGAAATGAGATTCCAACTTTGCAAGAGGTTAAGTCCTGGCTTGGGAAGTGTTTCGCTATGAAGGACCTTGGAGAAGCTGCCTATATCCTAGGGATAAGGATTCCGAGAGACAGGAGTAAGAGACTAATTGGACTTAGTCAGAGTACCTACTTGGATAAGGCGCTGAATAGATTCAGCATGCAGAATTACAAGAAAGGAGAATTACCGATCCTGAGTAAAGCCAGATTGAGTAAGACTCATAGCCCGAGTACAAAGGTTGAGATAGCAGAGATGAGTCGAGTACCGTATGCTTCCGCTATAGGCTCGATCATGTATGCTATAACTTGTACTCGTACTGATGTGGCCGTTGTGTTGAGCATGGTCAGCAGATATTAGGGGAACCCTGACAAGGCTCACTTGACTGCGGTAAAGAACATTCTTAAGTAGCTGCGGAGGACTAAGGACTGGGACCTTACCCTCGGTGGGAGTGATGACCTGAGATTAGTAAGGTATAGTGATGCTAGCTTCCAGACTAATAGGGATAATTTTCGCTCTCAGTCAGGCTGGGTCTTTACCTTAAACGAAGGAGCAATTACTTCGAAAAGTTCCAAGCAGGAAACAGTGGCTGATTCAACTTGCGAATCAGAGTATATAGTAGCAAGCAAGGCAACAAAGGAGGCTATATGGCTAAAGAACTTCATTGGAGACCTTGGAGTTGTACCAATTATAAAGGAGCCTATGGAGATTTTCTGTGATAGTGAAATTGGAGTTGCCTTAGCCAAGGAACCAAGGGATCACGGAAGATCCAGACACATCGACAGAAAATACCATTTCATCGAACATCGAATAGAAGAAGGACTCCTTGTGGAAAAGAGGGTATCATCGAATAATAACCCTGTAGATCCCCTCACGAAGGGACTGGGTAGGGTTAAGCATCTTCATCATGCGAGGCACATAGTGCAAAAGGATGATATTAGCTTTAGAAATTAGATAGCTTTGAAATTTGTAAAGTGTAATTGACATTTGATGATAAACAAAAGTTGTTGTTTATTTATAATTAAAGTGTTGCTATCTTCTCTCAATCGTTTACTATCATTTCATTTTGCATGTATTGACTTCCAGAATAATTATGTTATGGTATATCATATTATTCAAATTCTCCACAGTCGGTCATATGTTGGAAGTAGATATGAATCAAGACTGTCATGAAGTTGGCTTGTAGATGTCTAAGTTGTTGGACATAGCAAGAGTTTCTACAACACTCATGAGTGCTCATAAGTTTTGAGTATTGGATTCAACCCACACTCACTTGTATCACTTCATGGAATTTATCTCGAGTGATCGTGAGACAGTAATATCATATAAGTCTTCAAAGCTAGAGATATGAGTTGTTGACTATGAGTTTCTTATACATTGATTGCATGAAAACGCATTGGTAACTCGATGTTATAAAACGTGCCTTTGTGTATGATTTGACAAGTAGTAAAACAAGCATATGAGTCGAATTTTATATGTTCCTTCTTGGATTAGAAGCGATATCTGGGCCCCTCAATGATTTTGTGTTGACCTATGTACCAGGCCCGGTCAGAACTCAATTGATGTGTTCGATTAAGTTCTATGTCAAACAAATCGGAAATTGGGAAGCAAGCTGATGGATAATAAGTAAGACATTGTTCCATGTATTTGTCCGACTGATATCTAGAATAGAGGATTATATGATCACTTATCTTAAAATGGCGTATCATCATCATCTCAGTTCCGCGAGACCTTGAAAGAGCTATGATTGCTGATCGGTTCCTGAAGTCATTCTTGCAGTTATAGTTATTAGACTTATCCGAGTGGGAGACTGTTGGATTAGGTGTCTAAGTTCATAACTATTTCTGGAATGTACTTGACCTGGTTAGCATGGTCCATTTTGGGTTGCATGGCATTGCAACCCTTGGATAGACTAAATGAGAGAAAGGACACTTATGGTTTATTAATATATTATAAGTTCTAATATATTATTAATATTATTTAATTAGTATTGATCAAGAATTAATTTGGTGATCAAAAGGAGACTAATTAAATATTTGGGGTTGATTGTGTAAATCATTCATTCTTATATATTGGGCTAATGATCCATGGTTTATTAAGTTGGGCTAAAACCCATAAGGTGCTCCATGGATAGTCCATGGAGGTTATGAACCCATGGATCATGGAATATGAAAAGCCATGCACATTAGGGTTTACATGGTGTAACTCTACATGTGGCACACTATATAAGAAGCTCCAAGGCTAGCAAAATTGGACTACTAAGAAAGAACTAGAGGGCTAGCCGATTTTGAGTTTTAGTGAACTTCTCTCAAAGTTATTCCAAGAGTTGTGGTGTTGTGTGAAACATTTGAGGCATCATATTTGAGGTGCTAGGGTCACAAGGTTCTCAAGGAATCCAAGCAACAAGAAAGGTATGTTCTTCTGCTAGCTTTTATGTTTCAAAGTTCCCCATGCCATGCTAGTTAGGTTAAGAACCTTAGAAAATGAAATTTGCATCTATCTTAGTAAAACATAGATCCAAGGTTTCTAGGGTTGCATGTACACCTTAGGAGTGTTAGAATGCTCAAAACCCTTCAGAACCCTTCATTAAAAAGCAAGGCGGCTCCTGATACGATCCTCAGCTAGATAACCACTATCGATAAATACATATAACACCAACATAATCCACAACTTCCTAGCTATAGGACCAAACTTCCAGTGAGATCCACAGAGTCGGGGACTCCGAAGGCTACAATCGCTGAATCAACTCTATCAATATGCTTCCCGAGACCAGGAATGCATCAGATCAAGACTTCAGAACCCATATTACAGGACTGATATTGTGACAACCCGATATTTTGAATCAACGTAATGACCTAAAAAGTCAAGAATTGTAATCTCTTTTGATATAACGAAATTATCGTCAAAAATAAAATGTTCAAAAGTCTCTAATGAATTGCATAAATGCTAGATATCGTAACTAGGTTTCCTAAAATATAAAGAACACTAAAATCAGAGTTATAATGAAGAAGTTATAACCGATCGAAGATACGCGACAATACCGGTAAAACCCTACTAAACGTAAAAACACGAAGTTTCAATAAACTACTTTTTAGCCTTAGATATCTAAAAAAAATTCGTAGATTATACTAAACCGTGAACGTACATAAGAAGAACGTCCGAATCTAACTTCGTATGAAGAAGTTATGATTTTTCAAAGTTTCGGGATAGCAGTAGACAACTAAAATCTCGAAATAGAGATCGAGAGATTTTTAGCCGACACAACCTGAACGAGAATCGAAGATCTCGTCAATAGCAGCACAACGGTAAAAAGTCTGACGATAACGGACATCGGACGAAGAAGTTATGGATTTTTAACGGACTTTTCGTGTCCCGACCTGGTAAAACTATATAATTAAAAATAAAGTCTAAACTAGCCGACAGAGTCTAAATGAAAATTGTAGAGTACATTCTCTCCTATGCGTGAACATAAAGAACGCGAAAACGGAGCTCGTACGCGAAAGTTACGTAATTTAGAAGTTTGAAAAATCAGATTACGCCCCGCGTACCAGAGGATAGGAGCCTCGTCCCATCGGCTAGCAGCTCTCCCATCCAAAGTATGTAAGCAGTGACGTACAGGACGCCCCGCGTCACCTCGTATGCCCAACGTACGGAGGCGGTTCAACCCCTATATAAAGGGTGCGAGGGTTCCGGGCATAATTGCTCATTTCTTCTCTTTATCGTGCCGAAGCTCTGCGTTTAAACCCTCGGAGCCATCCCGAAGTCCCGGTTTTCATATCCATGTCCCGAAGGAAGTTTTACGCTCCCGAGAATCCCGAGAAATCCGCTTTCTCATGTCAAAGTTCTGCTCGATTTCTGCCTTATCTTATTCAACCAAGTGAGTTCATACTCGTATAACTACGTTTTCAAATTTTTTGTAAATGCTTTTATACACTTTTAAGGGGGGGGGGGGGGGAATACAAGTACACACACGGTTATCCTTGTGTGAAAAACATCAATCTTTTGCTATACTTTTGTTATATAATAAATCATATGTGATTTATACCTATCATACGAAAACGTTCTCATACAACGTATCACGATAACACTTTGTCTTTTTGGAATGAAACATGTTGTTATATAAATATCAAACACTTTATTTATATTTTGAGTATAAATGTTCAATAATGTTATTACAAATGTTATACTTTACATACAAAGTCGACACTACACTAGGGTTTATCATACAAACGAATCACACATTTGGAAAAACTATAATAGGTATAGTTTACTAGATATTGATGAGATTTTACATACTATAAGTACTATATCAAGGAAATAATTTCATATACAAGAACGAATGGACTTTTCATACGTAAATCTATTTGATACTAAGTTTTGTGAGACATTCAACTTCACGTACTTTCAAGTATGCAGTTAAAGTCCTGTATTATATACTATAATCTCTTGTAGGGAGAGCGTGATACTTATGTATAGATCTATACGGGATTGACAATCCCGCACCTAAACTATTAGTTACAGTTTGGCCGGAAGGTCTAGGGTGACAAACGTCATAACATTCTAACACCTGAAGAACGTTGTTACAGGCAGTCTGGGTCAATAGCATGGTTATAAAACTCACATGGAGTATTAAAAACACGTTGATTTATGGGTTATCAAATGCCTTAGTGATTTTATACATACATAAATCTACTATCCTAGGCATGAAAAACACAATTGCATTACAGTTTTGGAACTTTTAAACTACCACACACTTATGGAAAATATTAGATTTCTAGAAGCAAACATTCAAAACAGTCGGGTCTTGGTAGAATACTACTTTTATACTAGTAGGAAATATGGGAGTTTCTAGGAATTTTCAAACATCTACAAACAATTTCATTCAAATTTAGACAAACATTGACATTAAATACTTATGAACTTACCAGCTTAAAATGCTGATCTACTCTTTCAAATCTACTTGTATTTCTCAGGGATTCAGTAATACAGGTAAACTTCAGCTTTTGGAGAAGTGACGCTAAGACGTCAGTTTAAAACTCATTTTGTCATCATATTGTAATTTGTTTTAAAGCAAGTATCATTCAACAAAGTAACTTTGAAATTATATATATGATGGTTGTTTTACTTTCATTACTATGTATGCAACTGTTACGATACTACATGAAGTCATCCGCCCTCGAACGATTTCGCCGTTCTAGTTTGGGGGTGTGACAAATATTCATCCATTCGGCGAAGCGACCCCTTGTATTTGACTGAGAACACCACTAAACACGCAAAAAAGTACTCAAAACACAATGATTGCGAATTTCAATCAATTCCAAATTCATAAGATGTACCAAAAACCTTGATTAAACCCGTGACTCCCTGACACGCCATTACTGACCACTGCTCCTACGAGCAAAGGTGATCAACTGAAGAATTTTCATATTGCATCCAACCCTTATCAGCTCAGGTGTACCCCACCTGACAAACCACTCAAAGCATTCACAATAACTTCATAACTCGAGACTCCATAACCGATACCCAACCTTGGTAAACAAAACCCTAATAACAACATGCGAACAAATGGGATTTTTAATGCAAACACTTTGTAGAGACTTTTGATGCACGATTGATACTCCCAACAACTGTTAACTGCCCACTTTATCCAAGCTAGCTGGTCCGTGAGTCTCCTACCTTCCTAAATTTCACCAACACCAAAAGTACCACAAGCCGAAGAAATAAACAATCGTGATCACTGGCCCATAGACTATATCTGGAATGCTTCCGATATTACACCGATCTTGTCAACATTCCATCATTTGCCTGGAAACTCACGACCAGCACCATGTGGGCGTAACGATACTCAACGTCATTCCACCGCCTTGCATGAATGCAATCAAGGTACCTCTCAACGCTAGCCGATCGCAATAATGGAATACTCTTTTACTACGCATAATTCCTTTCATGGAAAAAGCTGCTACAAATGTAAAATCCAATGTAAACATTGTTGCACACGACCCGAGAATGGGATAAATGGTCGTATTCTTGTTCCAATTCAATTGCTATTACCTAATTAAGAACCATGCATATAATTCGAACAAAGTGTTCCATTGTTATCTTACCAACCCATATACACCCCTTACGACAATATCTAATGAACTTACCACAATACACACCCTGAGGGAACCCATACCTTATCCAAATGGGGCGAAGTACTAGAGTCTCTACGAAATGACATGCCTCAATCATTAACCGAAGACATCCTCATGAACGATCGAGACAATATCCCATACATTGGTTGAGACTGAACATACCCCATCAATAACTAACTATCTAGATAAAGCTTTAATGTTATCTAGAAATTCTGTTAAGACTTTAGTCGGATCCATTCAAATATTATCACAGACAGGAAAGTTAGATTCCACGCAGACCTCATGTCCCATCTGGAAAATTGAACAACATTGACCCAAATTCTAGACTACCAATAACCAAGAATATTGTACAAACTCGAACAGAACTTGATGATAGGTCAACGAATCCATTGAACTTCAATTGATACAACCCAAACTTACGAAGAATCTCCTCTTTGATGATGTATGAAATGATCAATGATTGAGAATACATTGACAGTTAATCTAGTGAATCAAAAACCACACAGAGCTGAACATATATGTTTTTGAATTGATTTACTAATTGACATCTACCCACTTTAGACTGCAAATAGCGACCCACACAACGAGCTGACCAATCCCTCAACAACCATTACTCAACTTGAGTGATCCTAGCGGCTCCTCATCTATTCATTGGCATCATAGAAGGAACCGATGACTAGAACGAGCTCCTTGACCAACTACTTTCTGCTGAGAAACAACTTGTGTATCTCCTGAACACCTACATCCGATAACCACTTACTCTACACCCCTGACTTGACCAAATCTTGAACCAAAATCCCGCATACTTGTACTGTAGATCCCTATGAACAATTCTTCCAACACCACAAATTCTAACAAATAGATACTCCTCCAAGCATAATACCTAGTTCTCCCCCACTTAGGGTTCGAACTACCACCCATTGACCCTCGCAATCGATCATAGCACCAAACCTGCTTAGCCAATCCATCCCCACTATCACGCACACATCCCTTATGGGGATAGGGATCAAATCAATCGGGAAAGGAACCTCGAAAATCTCCAATACACAACCCTAACCTATCATAACCCATAAATGATAGCATAATAATTCTAAGATGCTACACGAATGGCTATCCATTCAAAAATCAAACTGAGGATCAAAATTTCATACCTGAGATTTCTTGCGCTTCAACCTTGACCTCCCGTAGGAACGTCGGCATCTGGGTTTGCACTCCCTCCGCTACCCATGTAGGACAGTCATGTTTGAGATGAACCGATTGGTGACAATGGAAAGACATCCGATCCTTTTTGCAATCGCGAAAGACATGCCCTCTTTCACCACACTTATAGCATTTGAACTTGTGACAAGAAAACCCGCGGGTTCCCCCACACTTCCCGTTGATATCATAGCTCCCTTTACTACCAGTACCCAGGTTAGCAGACTCAACCTCTTTGTCCCTTTCTAAATGAGCCCTCCTTCTCTTTCCGAGTCGTGTCCCCACATCAAGATATCCCTCAATACTCATCTCAGTAGCACCTCTCACATCCTGCAAAGCTGAAGTTCACTCCTCGAACTTGGCGATTATCCTGTTAGTGATCCGATCCACGATACCAGACAATTCTTATTGCAAAATATGAAAAAACTACATGGTAATCATCTCCCATATTTGATCAACATTCAACCTCGGCCTACCGTGATCATCAGCTCTAAATCTTGAACCAGATCCTCTCGTGAACTCCATACTGGAAATGAACCAAAATGCATCAGAAATGCCACTATACACATATAATCACAACCATTCTAGACATCGAAACCCTCGAGGTTTGTGACTTCCTTGGGACACATACATGTCCTATGCTTTCAGTAGTACACGCCCATACTACCTTCCCCACCTACCCGTATTTGTCTCAGAGGATCATCACAACGACCTTAACAGAACACACTAGAATACGAATACACCCTATTCTCACTTCCTAGAGAAAGGCTAGACATTCCGTGAGTTACCGGCCGACCCCACATAGCTCATCCATGAAACTTCCAACACTTGCTAAAAGCGCTTTATGAGCACTACATACTCCCTAGTCTACCTTAGGATCTACACCCCACCCCTCCATAAACTGCCAAATGGCCTTCATTGGTGGCAGTTAACTACTGCATGAATACAATCACATTAAACTTAACTTAAATAATCTTAGATTAAAAGATTCAACCAACCCTACAACAGTTGGAATAAAAAAAGAGCTGTACAGTAGGACTAAATCCTTCAACCTAAAATTATTTAACTCATGTAGCATGTGACTTAACGCATTCAATTAGTAGTTAATTCATACCCAAAAGATTCATACAACAATTAGTAAGAGAACTCTATAGGAGTTAATGTTGGATTAGTGTCTAAGTCCATAACTATTTGGTATGTACTTGACCCGATGGTGCATGATCCTTTTGGGTTGTCCAAGGCCTCTAAGGAGGGGTTCATGGGCTGCTTAGGACCCAAGCAGTCAAATTAGGGTTTCCTTGTTAGATAACCCTAATAGCCTCACTATTTAAGGACCCCTAGGGCACCAAAACCGTGGCTAAGAGTTTCCTTAGGGTTTCTATACATTTTTGGGTGCCTCTCCTCTTCTCCTTCTTCATCCTCTTACTCTTGGTGTTTATGAGCCATTAGAGGAGTGACACTTGTGACTCTATGCTTTCAGAAGCAAATTACAAGGAGGATTTGAGATTGTTATTGCTACAAAATAATCAAGGTAAGATCTAAACCCTATTCTTATGTTAATGTCGATTATCACATGCTCGATATAGGGTTTAAAGTTTTGGATGAATGCATGTACAATAGAGAAACCTAGATCCAAGCATTAGGGTTTGCAAGAGCACATATGATGTTCTTATGGCTAAAACCCATCAGTGGTATCAGAGCCTTGATTGGTTTCTATTGTATTGATGCTTTGTGTTTCATTCATGCTTAGAAAATCGTTTTTTTGCTCCTCTGACTGACAAACTCGTCGAGTCCCAAAGTGAACTCGTCGAGTAGGATGAACTCGGCGAGTCCCTATGGGAACTCGGCGAGTCATGCTGTCAGGAAGAGGGATTCTCAGGATTTCATGCCTATTTTGCTATGGGATAATTGCGAAATTGTTTTTTATCGATAAATTGCGAATTTTATTGATATTGGATGATTATCCTTACCAAAATAAAAGATAATTTCAAATTAATCAAATATTTACTTCCTTATATGATAAATGTTAATTTTTTAGATTATTTGATCATTATCTTGCATGAAATTGAATTTGGTCATAATTAGATAATCACCAATTAAATGTTTAATTGTCTTATTTGTATTTTGATCTAATTGTTTTGAAAAGTTTCAAAACTTGTCCTCAAGTTTTGGAATTTAAATTTTTGATTAAAAAGTTTAATTTTGAAATATTTAAATACTAAACCCTAATGTTTTGAAAAGTTTCAAAACTTGTCCTCAAGTTTTGGAATTTAAATTTTGATTAAAAGTTTAAAATGTTAAATTCTAAACCTTAAGTTTGAAAAACTTCAAATTGCACCCTTATTGTTTTATTAAATTAATTAAGTGTATAATTAAAAGAAAGTTAATAAATCCATAGTGATATGGTTTACATTTAATTAAATTTAAAGTGTAATTTATTAAATTAGACCACCTAGTATTTTAAAAGTGTAAAAATACACCCTTATACTATATATAACATTAAAAGTCTAATATTATATATGTATAACTTAAACTGCTAGTCTTACCGTTAGTAGGCCTCATTCACGAAGCCGATCTATAAGAGGGGTATAAGGTTATGGCCTATAAAATGGTCGTTTAATGGGTGTCCACTCTCACCCACCGTTTCCTTGATTGGTGGAGGGTCGTTAGCCGAACGAGTAGGATACGACAAACCCTTTCCATTAAAAGTATAATGAAGTATAAAGTAACTATATGTTTTTTTTACAAAATTCCCAATCTTAGTTACTTTAGGCAAAAGTGAATTTGATGCAATTCCATGAGATTACACTTTGTACCCTTGCGAAGACGTTAGTGGAGCGTGTGTGGTTAACTACTACACTAAATGGTTCTAAGCAAATGTAGCAAAGGGTGACTCAATGTTTGTCATAGTTCGGTGGAGCGTGTGTGGTTAACTAGCACATCGAATAGGTGACTGTAACATTGGGGGCACTATGTAAGTTTGCATGGTTATTCACACCCTGTTTTGTGATCCTCGGCATCCCAGTCACAAATCGAGGGGCATATCGAGATTTAAACCTAATCTCTTTTTCGTTTTTCATGGTGGAAAATTAGTGAATCGTCATTCACTTACCTTCAAATGTTATGCAATTTGGGTTACGACATCCCTCTCCCAAGTTGTGGAATATTGTGTTGGGTCCTAGCCTTAATATCTCATTTGGGTGATTTATCAAGGACTCAATCAATCAACTAACTTGATTATTCTCCCGTTTTGTAGATGTCTGAATCTAACCGTGGTCTTCCCGAATCCCAAGGAAAAGGTTTTCCTGCTCAAAGTGAAAGTTTGTTACACAATGAAGGTGAAAGATCGATCCCTGCATTGTGGACTAACTTGGTTTCACTTCCTCCACCTCCTCTTGTTGTTCTCCCAAACCCACAAGATCGAAGAATTGAAAAGTTCAAAATCACTCAAGCATTATTAGCAATGAAACATGAAGAATGAAAATCCGTGTGTGCTCACATCCTAGGGATGAAATCACACATTGATAGGTTGACAATGTTGGATGCATCTTTTCAAAAGAAGTTAGCTGTAGACTGGGTTCTTCAGTCACTCCCTAAATCATATGATAAGTTTATAAGAGAGTATTATATGATGGATCTTGACATGACCCTCATTGACCTAACTTACATGCTTATTACTGCTGATTCAGAAATGATTTGGAAAAGTAATGGAGCATATTTGTCTGGTAATTCAACCAACCATGCTTCTGTGGTCACTCCAGGAGAAGCCACCTGTTTCTGCTGCCAAGAGAATGGACGTTGGATATAAATCTGCCCAGAGGACCTCAAGAATCTAAGAGATGGGAGAGTCAACAAGTATGGCTCTACTTCAGGTAAAATCCACTATCTAACTCCATTAAGTTCCTATTCATTGATTCTTAATACATAATGCGATAAGATTGCATTTGAATGTTTTTCAGGATCAGAGAAAAGATAGGAAGCTTGATGGAAGAGCAAGATGAGTCGGATCACGAAGAAATGGATCACGATCGCATGGATTCGAAGATCAGATTTTGAGGTTAGAAAGTTATGATAGAGTTGTTAGGAATATTTGATTACATAGTTTTTTAGTTGATTTTGCATTGTAAGGACATGTTTTCCGCTGCTTTTATGAATAAAATAAAATTATGATTTATCTTATTTATATATATCCTTGCAATGAAATCGTTGTGAAAAATTGATGTTTGTGTATTTCTATAAATGGATGTGATTCTTAGTTATGTAATTTATGGTAGTGTCAAAATTTTCTAAGGAAGGAAAGATTCCCATCACCCAAGTTTCAATTAGACAGAAACTTGGAATCATATGATTTGAATCATGTGATGTATGGAAATCTTGGTAATTAGGAAATTAAGACTAATTCCTTGATCACACAAGTATGTGAGTCAAGTGAAGGACTAAAGGAATAGAACACAATGTTGTGCACCAGTCAAGTCCACCACAAATAACAACAAGACTATTCATCATAATTTACTAAAAGCCTAGTAAATGTGGTTAGGCAGAAAGATAAAAGTTTCTCCAATCTAAGAAAAAGGGAGAGTACTTTTGTATCAGATTTTATGTTCATCTTAATGATTAAGAACCATATCACAATTGATCGTCTAAGGACATCTTAGTGCACTAGTATGGCTAAGAAGAGGAATCATAAATTGTTGAAATGGTTAAATCAAAAGGATGAGTCATACTTCGTTCCAAAATCAAGTCTTAGAATCGTACTCCAATATTGTGAATTGAGTGACACACACTCATCAAATGTGAAGTAGAAAAATTGTTTTTCTTACTCTTGCACATTTGAAATTGGTGTGTAGTGCTTGTCTTGTTGACAATCCGCACTAACTCTTGAATATTTGTTTATCAAAAAATGTTTCTTGATAAGAGAATTTTATATGTCAAGAGGTCAGTAGGAGTCTAAATGATCTTGAAAAGTTTCAAGAACTAATCAAAAGTAAACCTATTATTAAACACTAGCACACGAGTTGAGGTTTGTAACCCTTTTTATTGACATGATCTTATTTATGTGCCATTCCGATTTAGTAAACTATGCTTATGAGTTCTACGAGTTCTCAATAGAATGCATAAGGCGAGCACCTTATTCAATGAAAGTACATTGACTGGAATAGGTAAGCTGCTAGATAACTTGGAACCAATGGTGGGACCCTTGATGGCAAGAAATTAAGAATGAACAAGTTCGGTCCATAAGAGGTTGAATTTGTCACAAACATTATCTTTCGATTATGGTTATGGAAAATTCACATGGATAGGAACACATACACCATAAAATCTAAGTGTCATAAGGTTTCTCTCCTTCATGAAAATGATTGTGAGGAAATGCTTTCACTAAGAGAGATTTTAAGGAGATAGAGATTATGTAAATTGCATTCTCACATTCGATTATGATTACGACATCCCTTTTCATAGTTTAAATTGTGAGATTTGGCAATTAGTCTGAACATTTGGGACTTAGTAAAATAAGTTCTGAATTAGTTTAGACACACATGTGAGCTGTCTAAGGAAAGGTGTGTGATTTTGAGATGCTTAGATAAAGGCTTATCGAAGCATATCGTATTAGAAACAATGAACTTTGGAAGTTAATAAGTATTGCTTTCTAGAAGTTTAGTTGGTTTCTATATACGTGTCAAAGCTAGTAGGAGCATAAATGTGATGATGGAATGGGTATAATCATCATGTTAGTGGAAGCATGATTATTATTTAAGTATTGCAAGTTGGCAATATTAATTATTAAAAAACAAAAGTTTCACTTTGCAAAGTTTCAGGGGTAGAATAGTTATTTTTTCTATAATTAAGGGAGAGAATGTTATACTTAGTTTCCAATCTAAAAGATTAGATCGAGAAATTTTAATTGAATTTAGTCAAGGATATATTTATTATTTGCATTCTTAAAGTTTGATTATGATTACGGCATCCCTCTTCATAGTTCGAATTTTGAGAACACGGAAAATAGAAACATATGGAAATATTATAGCAAGAAACTGGTAAAGTATCATGTTTTCATTGTGAATCGTATCCCACACGCTTCGGGTATAGGATCGATTGCATATGCTGTAATATTCGACCGTTCTAAAATTTTCCAAATGCCTAGGTCATTTAGAGGGAAAAGGAAATAGAACCGGTTTTGACTAAAATAATTAAACAACTGCCAAGGACAATCTAAGGTTCGCCAAGGATTGGTTGCTTGTGGACAGTTGAAAGTATTGTCTTGGATGGACCATATTGACATTATTATAAATAGATAAGATTCTATTTAGAATGAGTTGTCATATGGAAAAATATGGAAATGTTTCCATATTGGGAGTTGGATATCGAAAATAAATGTCTAGATTAGAAACTTTTATGCAAGAAGGATGTTCAAAGGAATGTAATTTGAATATGAGACTTCATGACTATGGAATTGTATTGTAACAATCTCCAATAGAGTATTTTGTAATTTCATTGGCCGAGTCTTGGTGACTTTTGTGCCATGACACTACGAAAAGGAATGTTGCATAAAATGTTAGAATCTAACATATTATATAAGTGGCAAGAATTTGGTATTCTCACACTTGTGGTAAGGATTGGGAATTGTGAAATGAGTGTGATTGAAAATGTTATTCGATTAAACTATTTCACAAAGTAAGGACCATAAGTAAACATAGTGTGCATGCTAAGAGCATGGGACATTTGTTGTTATAATTCAAGTAAGAAGTTGATTACCCGAAACAACAAATAATGAGTAATCAATATGGTGATTAAATAAAAGGTGTTTTATTTATACTCAAAAGTTTGGGGCCATATAGGATTAGTATTATTCTTGTGTTTCATTTTGCATGTTTTAACTTCCCGAATAATAAGATTATTCAAACTCTCCACAGTCGCTCATTCTTTGGAAGTAGGAATGAAAGAATATTGTCATGAATCTGACTGTAGATTGACTAAAGTGTTTTAGACATAGCAAAAGTTTGTTGCAGTGTTCATGAGTGCTTATGAATATGATTTGAGCATTGGATTAAACCCACGCTCACTTGGATCGCTTCATGGATTTTATCACGAGTGATTGGTGAGACGATAATATCTTATATTTTTTAAACCGAGATGTGTGAGTTGTATCTTGCGAGTCGGTTACATATTGATAATATGAAAACGCACCAGTAATTTGGTGTTATAAAACATATTGTTGTGTGTAATTTGGTGAGTGAGTACAAGAGAGCATTGAGTCGAAGTTTATCTGTTCCTTTTACCCAAAGTGGGATAAAAGCGATATATGTGGGCCCTCAATGATTTAGTGATGACACCCTAAGCGCTTGGCCAAGCTGGGACTAAGTTGATGTGTTCACTTGTAGTTTGTTGTTAGTCGTCATAAATCGGAAATCGGGAAACAACACATAGACTGAGAGAATGATTTAAATCCATGTCTCACGACTATACGATATCTAGAATGGAGGAATATATGATCCATTATCTAAAGGACACGCTTATGATAAGATTGGTGTTGACAGCGGTTTTTGAAAGCTACGATTGCAGATCAGGATCTGAACTCACATGCAAAATAGTTATTAGACTTATCCAAGTGGGAGACTGTTGGACTAGTGTCTAAGTCCATAACTATTTTGGTATGTACTTGACGCAATGGTGCATGGTCCTTTTGGGTTGCCTTCACCAAAGCAACTTGATAGGATGAATTATGGAGAGAGAGGATTAATTATGATTTATTAATATATTATGAGAATAATATATTAAAGGAGAAATCATATTGTTTAATTACTATTAGTTAATAATTAATTAAGAACTAATTTTATGGCTAAAAGAGATTAATTAAACTTAAGGGACTAGAACTATCCATTGTGTGATAATTGAATATTAGGCTAATGGACTCCATATTAGAGGAGTGGATGAATTTTATGGGGAAACCCATTAGAAATCGTCCAAGGCCTCTGAGGAGGGAGTCCATGGGTTGCTTAGGGCCTAAGCAGTCAAATTAGGGTTTCCTTGTTAGATAACCCTAATAGCCTCACTATTTAAGGACCCCTAGGGCACCAAAAACGTGGCTAAGAGTTTCCTTAGGGTTTCTATACGTTTTTGGGTGCCTCTCCTCTTCTCCTTCTTCATCCTCTTGCTCTTGGTGTTTGTGAGCCATTAGAGGAGCGACACTTGTGACTCTAAGCTTTTAGAAGCAAATTACAAGGAGGATTTGAGATTGTTATTGCTACATAACAATCAAGGTAAGATCTAAACCCTATTCTTATGTTAATGTCGATTATCACATGCTAGATCTAGGGTTTAAAGTCTTGGATGAATGCATGTACAATAGAGAAACCTAGATCCAAGTATTAGGGTTTGCATGAGCACATAGGATGTGCTTATGGCTAAAACCCATTAGTTAAGGCATCATGTGTCAGGAAATTCTATTATGCAATTCCTGAAGATCCTTATACTACGACTGACATGCCGTTCTAACATAAACACAATATCAGATAACAGTGTGGGTAACTTAGGGTATACCTGCTGGCTTCGGTTGATTGTACACATCACATCCCTTCTTGATTACTTTTGAAAATCATTTCTAAAACTTTTGCAGTTCCTTAGTTTGAGACTGGATTCACATAGATGTTCCTCCAATTCGCCCAAACCAAGGCTCTTATACCAACTATAACGTCTCAAAAAACATAACAAATTTAAACTTTTCAAAACAACTCATTACTTAAAAAGTGTTTACAAAATCATTTTTTTCAAAATATTATTCGATTCAGAGTCTCTCAAGATCCATCAACATAAAAACCGAGGATGTATACGGCCACGCCTTCGCCTAGCCATGGTCCTCAGAAGTATCTAAAACAAAACTAAAATTGTAAGCCAATGCTTAGTGAGTTACCCCAAAGTACCACCACAAAAACATAACAAATAAAAACATATATAAATGAGCCTACAACGTGACTGGACCATCTCGCAGGGCCTACAACCTATCTGGAGCGCTCCCAAGCCTTCGACCTGACTGGACTACCTCACAGGGCCTACATGATAGGTTTTGAGCATTCTAACACTCCTATGGTGTACATGCAACCCTAGAAACCTTGGATCTATTTTGTCTCTAATATTCATGCAAATTTGATTTTTCCAACGTTCTCATCCTAACTAGCATGACATGGGTTACTTGTAATATAAAAACTAGTAGAATGACATACCTTTCTTGTAGCTTGGATTCCTTAAGACCTTGTGAGCCTAGCACCCCAAATGTGATGCCTCAAATGTTTCACACAACACCACAACTCTTGGAATAACTTGAGAGAAGAACATTTGATCACAAAATCGACTAGCCCTCACCCTCTCAGTCTTAGTGGCCAATTTTACTCCATATGAGGTTCTTTATATAGTGTGTCACATGTAGGTTCACAACATGTAAACCCTAATGTGCATGGCTTTTCATTTCCCCCATGATCCATGGGTTTTAACCTCCATGGAGCACCCAATGGGTCCTAGCCCAATCTAGTGAATCATGAACCATAAGCCCACTATACAAGAATGAATGATTTACAAATCAAACCCCACACATTTAATTAGTCTCCTTTTGATCACAAGATTAATTTCAAATTAATTCTTGATCAATGCAAATTAAATAATATGATTTCATATTAATATATTAGAACTTATGATATATTAACAAACCATAAGTGTCCTTTTCTCATTTTGCCTATCCAATTGTTATGATGCCATGCAACCCAAATGGACCTTGCCAAATCGGGTCAAGTACATACCAAATATAGTTATGGACTTAGACACCTTATCCAACAGTCTCCCACTTGGACTTGTAACACCGTAAATTTCAAAACAATATTTCGCATTTTATAAAAACATAATTCATTTATTATTCATAAAAACATCATTGTTTGAAACTCAAATTCATATCATAAAACAATCCCAAGATCTCATAACATAAAAATCCCGTGTGTGTACTGATCAGGCCGACGCCTTCCCACGATCCTCACTAGTACCATAAACAAATAACACCAAACACTATAAGCACAAAGCTTAGTGAGTTCGCCAAAATACCATATATATATATATATATATATATATATATATATATATATATATATATATATATATAACACATATTAGGCATTCGAGGCTATAACTCTTTGGGTCCGTGCACCCAACTCTATGAACCCTCAGGCTCTATCTCTGTGAAACTTCCGGTTCTAACTCTATAGCATGCACAACATAAATCACATAGAATAATGCAATGCATCACATAACACATATATAGCATACAACACAGTATCACATAACTCTAATTACCTACTCAAGGTAAAGTATAGTGAGAAGACTCACCTCGTGTATCTCGGTAACTCGGAAATCACTATTGCTCGATCTCCCGAGCTATAGTCCTCCTATAACACAAGTATATCTCTAATTAACACTATCCCAACTATGGTTGACTAATTCTACCAAGTCAAAACCGGTCAACTCTGGTCAACCCAACTCGCCGAGTCTGGCGTGGACTCGCCAAGTCTCTATGGGGACCCGATTCCTCTGAATCCCTTCCGACTCACCGAGTCATTCACCGAACTCGGTTACTCAACCCCTGGTTCGAAAGCACGGAACAACTCGTTCCAACTCGTCGAGTCTGCCAATGGACTCGACGAATGCATTCGATGGACAACTCCAAACGACCTTCTGAGGTCAGATCTGTTCCACTAACTCGAAGATCCAGTCTTTCCAAGCTTATTTATCACGTAAAGTTTATGTCTTGGCGCTCATCACACCTATTGACTCATAAATGGTGTTTTAACCTCAAATACAATGATCCCAAACCAAAACCTCCATACACTCATATAAAGCTTGGACAAAGATGCACTCTAGACCTCCATGGGTCCAGATCCAGAACCTAACTCGCTTAAGGGACCATGGGAGCACTAGATTTAGTCACAAAAGGGCTCAATAAGCCCTAAATCAACATGAACATCACCACAACGGAAAATGGTTTGAAAATAGTACCTCAAACGTGATGTTCTGGACCTCAGATCTTCAGGAAGTTAACCCTCTTGCTTCCTCTTGGCTATAGCTTCCTTTCCCTTGCTAGACAACACTTCCAAGGTCGACAATGGCTCCTTCTCTCACTCCAAACGCTCAATCTCACTAGGGTTTCGCTCTGGGGGCTTGTGAGCACAAATGACGGCCATAAGGCCCTTTAAATAGGTCCCAAACCCAAGAAATTAGGGTTTCATTAAACAGCGCGGACTCGCCAAGTTAACAAATGCGACTCGTCGAGTCCGGTCATTAATCCGGGTGAGAAATCGCGTCTCTACTCGGCGATTCTACACACCAACTCGCCGAGTTCCTCCATAGAACTTGAAATAAAATAAATAGATATAATACCTGAAATTCCGGATGTTAAAATTCTCCCCCACTTGAATCAGACTTCGCCCTCGAAGTCTCATCCCTGAAATTGCTCCGGACGCTGCTCACGCATCTCTCGCTCTGGCTCCCAAGTCAACTCCGATCCTTTCCGATGTTGCCACTGAACCTGCACCTGAGGCACCTCCTTGTTTTTCAGAACCTTGATCTTCCGATCCACAATAGCAATTGGCCTCTCCATGTAGTTCAGGCTCGCATCCACCTGAATGTCCTCTAACGGCACTACCGCCGACTCGTCGACTATACACTTCCTCAACTGAGACACGTGGAAGGTATTATGAATTCGCTCCAACTCCGCAGGTAGCTCCAGGTGATACGCTACCCTGCCCACCCTCACAATTACTCTGAACGGCCCAATATACCGGGGCCCTAGCTTTCCCCTCTTCCTGAATCGAATCACTCCTTTCCAAGAAGATACCTTCAGGAGAACATAATCACCGACCTGGAACTCAAGCTCGGCTCGTCGCCTATCCGCATAACTCTTCTGGCGGCTCTGAGCGGTCAACAATCTCTGCCTGACCCGCTGTATCTGCTCGGTCTTCTGAAGCACAATCTCCGTGCTACCCATCACTCGTTGCCCTACCTTTCCCCAACAAATGGGAGTCCGAAACCTCCTCCCATACAACAGCTCAGAAAGCGGCATACCAATGCTCGAATGATGGCTGTTATTGTAGGAGAACTCTCCTAAGGGCAAATACGTGTCCCAACTTCCGCCAAAATCCAACACGCATGCTCGGAGCGTGTCCTCGAGCGTCTGAATCGTCCGCTCGCTCTGACCGTTAGTCTGTGGGTGGTATGTGGTACTAAAATGCAGCCTCGTACCCAACTCCTCATGGAATTTCTTCCAAAATATGGAAGTGAAACGCACATCCCGATCTGACACGATCGAGATCGGCACCCCATGCCGCGATACCACCTCTCTCACATAGACCTCTACTAACTTTTCTGCTGAAGAACTCTCACTAATGGTGAGAAAGTGAGCACTCTTTATCAGACGGTCTACTATCACCCAAATCGCATCGACGCCCCTCGCCGTTCTCGGCAATTTGGTGATAAAATCCATGGATATCTGCTCCCATTTCCAATGTGGGATTTCCAGTGGTTGCAACTTACCATGCGATCTCTAATGCTCGGCCTTAACCCTACGACAGGTTAGGCACCTCTCAACAAACCACGCCACATCTCTCTTCATACAGGGCCACCAATACTCTCTCTTAAGATCCAAAAACATCTTAGTGGCCCCGGGATGGATCGAGAATCTCGATCTATTAGCCACCTCCATCAAGATGGTACGCGTTCCTCCAACAATCGGTACCCAAATCCGACCCTGGAATGTCATAAACCCTCTACTATCAGTTACGAACTCTGATACCTGACCAATAACTCGTTCTCTCTTATGGTTCTCCGGTCTTACTGCCTCAGCCTGAGCCCCTCTGATGGTGTCCAACACCGGAGTCATCACCGTCAATCTCATACAAATATCTCGAATCGGGGCGTTCTCTGCCCTACGACTCAGGGCGTCGGCTACCACATTAGCCTTGCCCGGGTGGTAAAGGATCTCACAATCATAATCCTTTACTACATCCAACCATCTTCTCTGACGCATGTTCAGGTTTGGCTGATCCATCAAATACTTCAAACTCTTGTGGTCCGTGTATATCGTACACCGAACCCCATACAGGTAATGGCACCAAATCTTGAGGGCGAACACCACAGCCCCCAACTCTAGATCGTGGGTGGGATACCTTGCCTCGTGAGGCTTCAGCTTCCTTGATGCGTACGCTATCACATGCCCTCTCTGCATCAACACCGCGCCCAACCCAGATATCGATGCGTCACAATACACCACGAAGTCCTTCATTCCCTCTGGAAGAGCCAACACCGGGGCTTCGCACAATCTCTGGAGAAGAGTCTCAAATGAGGCCTGCTGCTCTGGGCCCCAACTGAACACCACACCCTTCCGGGTCAACCTGGTGAGAGGAACAACAATCTTGGAGAAATCCTGTATGAATCTCCGATAATAGCCGGCCAACCCTAGAAAACTCCTGATCTCGGAAGGAGATTTCGGCACCTCCCAGCTCAACACTGCCTCGATCTTTGCCGGATCGACCAAGATCCCCTTTTGGTTAACGAGGTGACCAAGGAATTGCACCTCTCGCAACCAAAAATCACACTTGGATAATTTGGCATAAAGCCTCTCCGATCTCAGCACACTGAGGATTTCTTGCAAGTGCTCCTCATGCTGCTCCCTGGATCTCGAGTACACCAAAATGTCGTCAATGAACACAATCACTGATCGATCCAGCATCGGGCTACATACCCTGTTCATGAGATCCATGAACGCTGCAGGCACATTGGTGAGCCCGAATGGCATCACCACGAACTCGTAATGCCCATAACGAGTCTTGAACGCGGTCTTCTGGATATCATCCTCACGCACCCTCATTTGATGATATTCAGATCTCAGATCAATCTTGAAAACCAAGATGCTCCCTACAGCTGATCGAACAAATCATCGATCCTTGGCAAAGGATAACGGTTCTTGACCGTTAGCTTGTTCAGCTGTCGATAATCTATGCACATTCGGTGCAAACCATCCTTTTTCTTCACAAAAAGGATCGGTGTTCCCTACGGCGAGCTACTCGGCCGAATAAACCCCTTCCCCAGTAGCTCCTGAAGCTGCGAGGATAACTCCTGCATCTCTGGAGGTGCAAGGGGATAGGGCGCCTTGGCAATAGGAGCTGCCCCCGGAATCAAATCAATGTGAAACTCAACCTGCCTCTCAGGAGGCACACCCGGTAACTCCTCGGGGAAGACGTCCGCGAATTCCCGCACTATTGGAACCTCCTCAACCATCCTCGGTCTCTCTGCACCAACTCTCGTATCCACCACATATGCTACAAAACCACTACAACCCTGCTGTAGGCTCTGTCTCGCTCTAGCAGCCGAACAAAACGCTGAATCGGGACGGGTACCCTCACCGTACACCGTAAGAACTCCCCCACTTGGGTCTCGTATAGTCACCAGCTGCCGCTCGCAATCGATAACAACTCCAAATCTGCTCAACCAATCCATGACTACGATGACACAGACGTCCCCCATTGCAATCGGGACCAAATCAATAGGAAACTCTACACCGAAGATCTCGAGCACACACCCTCGAATCACCTTTGTGGCATACACTGCTCTCTCGTCGGCGATGAAGACTCTCAGAGGTCGACTCAACGCCTCCCGACTAATACTAATGTGCTGACTAAAACCAAAGATACAAAAGATCGACTCGCACCCGAGTCAAATAACACCAAAGCAGGTACATAACTCACAAGAAAAGTACCTACACATATCATAAAATAAGCACAAAATCTCAAACATTAAAATAAATACATGAAAGAATACATACCAGCCACGACATCGGGCGCTGCGCGGACCTCCTCTGCAGTCAACTGGAAGGCTCTCCCCCGAGCCTTCGGCGTCTCGGTCTTCACCGGACGACTATCCGAAGCTCTAATCGCAGCAGGGGCAGTCCCCTGAGAAGCTCCTTGTGCTGACCCTCGCCGTAGCGGACACTCGGCCTTCTGGTGTCCGGTCTGGTTGCAGTGGAAATACACTGCAAACCCCTTGGGGCAGTCCTTGGCCATATGCCCCTCCTTGCCACAGTTGTAGGAAGATCCAGCTCTACAAACTCCATCATGACCCTTGCCGCACTTTCCACAAGTGCGGCCCTTCTGGCTCCCTGCTCTGGGATCAGCGGGCTTGGCCCACTTGGCTGCCGGTTGGGACTGTGCTGGTCGCCGATCCCTCCCCTGAGACTCTGCCTCCTCCCTAGCCTGAGTCTCTAGCTCGATCTCCCTCTTTCGGGCATTTTCCTGAATCTCGGCAAATGTCCGGTACGAGGAGTTCGCCATGAACTCCCGAATATCTCTCCTCAAAATACTCAAATAACGGCTCATACGTTCCTGCTCAGTAGACACGTGCTCAGGGCAGAAAATTGACCTCTCATGAAACATCCTGGTTATAACCGTAACAGACTCCGTACCCTGCTTGAGGGTCAAAAACTCCTGTGCTAACTGATTCCGTTCCACCGGGGGAACGTACTCATCACGAAACATGGTGGTGAACCTCTCCCAGGTCACCGCAGCAAGCTCTGCTGAAGAATAGTGTGCTGTCGTGAACTTCCACCAATCCTTCACCCCCAGGCGAAGCTGGTTCAGTGCAAACCGAAACCTCAAGTGCTCTGGGCACGAGCGTGTATAGAAACACCCCTCAATGTCAGATACCCATCTCATTGCTGCAATCGGATCCTGCGTCCCATCAAACTCTGGTGGCTTCGTGTTGCTGAACTCCCTGAACAACAACGAGTCACCCCCTTGCGGCCTAGCAGCAGCAATAGCTGCGGTGGCCGCTGCAACAGCAGCCTCAGAAAGAGCGGCATAACGCTCGTCAAAAGTCTCAATCAGCGTGGTCTTGATAGACCCGAACATCTCTGGTATCTCTGCCCTGATGGCCACAGCCACCTCCTCATGGATGATCCGGCGGATCTCCTCATCACTGGTCTCGCTGCTCTCTGGCGCATGACGTGTCCTCACCATGATCTACCTCTGAAAAACAACATACGATATATTAGAAACTCACTCGAGCATACTCGCACTCGATAACTCGTCCCTCCTTGATTCCCGACATCCCAAAGATTCTTACTTGAACTGTACACCATCCCGGTGTTTTCAGTAGTACGGGCCCAATACTACCTTCCACACTGCGTCAGTATACAACCCAAGTCCTCCTCTTAGGATCCCATGTCCCAAGTACTCTATTATGCAAAATCCTTTCTCTAACAGATCTCTCATAAGCTCCTCGCTGCTACCTACTCACTCTCAAGCATCTCATAGCAGCTCACCTCTCCCTAGGCTAAGGCATCACAAATCAGGCCACTCTAGTCCTAATAGGAGTACCTAGCCCACTCTAGCACGAGAATACATCATATCAATATCATAAGCATATAACATAAAGGTATCTTGGGAAATCACCATTCGGGCACTAACTGATCGTACACACGACTCTGCTCTGCGTTTTCCAAAAATCTTTTACTCTTTTTGAAAGTATTTCTCAAATCCTTAGTTTGAGTTCAAATACGCCCGAAGGTGTACTCAAATCCCTCAAACCAAGGCTCTGATACCAAGTTGTAACACCGTAAATTTCAAAACTATTTTTCGCATTTTATAGCAACATAATTCATTTATTATTCATAAAAATATAATTCTTTGAAACTCAAATTCATATCATAAAACAATCCCAAGATCTCATAACATAAAAATCCCGTGTGTGTACTGATCAGGCTGGCGCCTTCCCGCGATCCTCACTAGTACCTGAAACAAATAACACCAAACACTGTAAGCACAAAGCTTAGTGAGTTCGCCAAAATACCATATATATATATATATATATATATATATATATATATATATATATATATATATATATATATATAACACATATTAGGCACTCGAGGCTATAACTCTTTGGGTCTGTGCACCCAACTCTATGAACCCTCAGGCTCTATCTCTGTGAAACTTCCGGTTCTAACTCTGTAGCATGAACAACATAAATCACATAGAATAATGCAGTGCAACACATAACACATATATAGCATACAACACTGTATCACATAACTCTAATTACCTACTCAAGGTAAAGTATAGTGAGAAGACTCACCTCGCGTATCTCAGTAACTCGGAAATCACTAGTGCTCGATCTCCCGAGCTATAGTCCTCCTATAACACAAGTATATCTCTAATTAACACTATCCCAACTATGGTTGACTAATTCTACCAAGTCAACACCGATCAACTCTGGTCAATGGTCAACGGTCAACCCAACTCGCCGAGTCTGGCGTGGACTCGCCGAGTCTCTACGGGGACCCGATTCCTCTGAATCCCTTCCGACTCACCGAGTCACTCACCCAACTCGAAAGCACGGAACAACTCGCTCCAACTCGTCGAGTCTGCCAATGGACTTGACGAATGCATTCCATGGACAACTCCAAACGACCTTCTAAAGTCAGATCTGTTCCACTAACTCATAGATCCAGTCTTTCCAAGCATTTTTATCACGTAAAGTTTATGTCTTGGCGCTCATATCACACCTATTGACTCATAAATGGTGTTTTAACCTCAAATACAATGATCCCAAACCAAAACCTCCATAGACTCATATAAAGCTTGGACAAAGAGGCACTCTGGACCTCCATGGGTCCAGATCCAGAACCTAACTCGCTTAAGGGACCATGGGAGCACTAGATCTAGTCACAAAAGGGTTCAATAAGCCCTAAATCAACATGAACATCACCACAATGGAAAATGGTTCGAAAATAGTACCTCAAATGTGATGTTCTGGACCTCAGATCTTCAGGAAGTTAACCCTCTTGCTTCCTCTTGGCTATAGCTTCCTTTCCCTTGCTAGACAACACCTCCAAGGTCGACAATGGATCCTTCTCTCACTCCAAACGCTCAAGCTCACTAGGGTTTCGCTCTGGGGGCTGGTGAGCACAAATGACGGCTATAAGGCCCTTTAAATAGGTCCCAAACCCGAGTAATTAGGGTTTCATTAAACAACGCGGACTCGCCGAGTCCACAAATGCGACTCATCGAGTCCGGTCATTAATCCGGGTGAGAAATCGCGTCTCTACTCGGCAAGTCTACGCACCAACTCGCCGAGTTCTTCCAGAAAACTTGAAATAAAATAAATAGATATAATACCTGAAATTCCGGATGTTACAGATAAGTCTAATAACAATAGTTACAGGTATGACTTTAGGAACCGACCAACAATCATACCTCTTTCAAAGTCTCGCGGAACTAAGATGGTGATGCACCATTTAAGATAAATGATCATACAATCCTCTATTCTAGATATCAGTTGGACAAATAAATGGAACAATGTCGTACTTATTGTCCAGCAGTTTGTTTCTCGATTTTCAATTTGTTTGACATAGAACTAAACTGAACACATCAATTTGGTTCTGACCGGGCCTGGTACATAGGTCAAAACAAAATCATCGAGGGGCCCATATATCGCTTCTTATATGATACTAAAATTTCATGATCAGTCGAGATAAATTCCATGAAGTGATACAAGTGATCATGGGTTGAATCCAATACTTACAACTTATGAGCACTCATGAATGTTGTAGCAACTTTTGCTATGTCTGACATCTTAGACCTCTACAAACACAATTCATGACAGTCTTGATTCATATCAACTTCCAACATATGACTGACTGTGGAAAGTCTGAATAAGGTAATTATTCTGGAAGTCAAAACATGCAAAATTGAAACAATGGTAAATAATTGACACAAGATGGCAACACCTTACTTATAAATAAACAACAACTTTTATTCAATCATCAAATGTCAATTTACTTTCACAAGTTTCAGAAATGGCTATCTAATCTGTAAAACAAATATCATCCTTCAGACCGATGCGCCTCGCATGCTACAAATGCTTAACCCTACACACTCCCTTCATGAGGGGATATGTTGGGTTCTCATCCGATGATACCCTCTTCACCATGAGGAGTCCTTTTTCAATCCGATGTCTAATGAAGTGGTATTTTCTGTCGATGTGCCTGGATCTGTCGTGATCCTGATATGTGCATATTTAGCCATATATTCAGTACAAATTTTTATCAATTATTAGCTAATTATTTGCATATTATGGACAAAAGGTACTTAAAGACGTTTAAATTGTATTTTCAGTCCAGAAGTCATGCTCGGGAACAAAAAGGAGGAAGGAGAAGCAATTAGAAGCTGGAGAATGAAGAAAGAAGTACAAACCTGAAGCTACTTGGCGAGTCCAATCGTCTACTCGACGAGTTTCCACAAATGTTCGTGAAGCAATACGTAGAGTTCTTGCCGTACACAGATTTTACAAAGCAACTCGGCGAGTTGTGTATCTACTCGACGAGTTGCCCCTGTTTTGAGGATCTAATAAATAGAGGTCAAATTCCGAATCCATCATCTTTTCTGGCTTTTTTGGAGGATACTTTGCGACTAAGGAAACCCTTCGAGACCTGAAGAACGTGAGAAGAACCCTAATCTCTCATTCTTAGAAGATTCAAGGCAACTTAGGTTTAATTTTCCACTTTATCTTTGAATTGAACAATGTTTGAGTTGATTACTTTCGTTTTTAGCTTTTTGACTATTGTAATCATGAGCTAAATTTACTAGTTCCTGTTTATGGAAGACAATTTTACTCCTAAGTATTAATTTTATGGTTTGATTAATTGTTATTGGTGATTTTGTTAAATTAAGCTAGTTAAAGATCATTATGCATTAACTACAACTATTCTCTGTTAATAGGAAGACAATTAGGCTGCATGAACATCTCTTAATTGTTTACCTCATATGATTTATATGAACACTTTGTTATGTGCCTCGGATTAGTGAATATGAAACTGGGATTAATTAGAGAATGGGTAAATTAATGTGTGAGCTTGTTGATAAACCAACAACAAGAGGCTAACTGAATTAGTAATTTGATTAACCAATTACAAGTCTTATTTAATCCGGATAATTTAAACACTTGATCACTGCTTAAATTAATTGATCTTCTAAGTATTGGTAACAGCGAATGCGAATATAATCACTTTAGTTGGTAACCAATAATAATTAATCTATTGCTTTGCCATAAAATTAACCAGGAGTGAATGAGTTGAACCTAAGCAGAAACCTTTTATTAAAATTGGTGAATTTTTACTTGGTTTTAGTTGATTAGTTAATTGTGTGTTAGTTACTGTGTCCAAGTTTCTAGTCTTGTAAAACCAGATAAAACCCTTTTACTTTTATTACTTGTTGGTTAAAATTAGTTATTAGGTTAATTTCCGTTCCTCAAGTTCGACACCTTACTTATTCAACTATACCACTAAAAGGCAGGTTCACTGCCTTTGTGTGTTTAATTTATATTTTTAGAGTAGGAATAAAACGAGTTGGTTTTACACACATCAAGTTTCTGGCGCCGTTGCCGGGGAGCGGCTCAAAAAATTAATTCTAATTTCGAGTTTTTTAGATCCTTTGTGTGGGTTTATCTTGCACAAAGTTATTTTTTTGTTTGTAATTCAGTAATTAGGTTAATTTTTATTATTTATTTGTTCTTATTTGATTTTAATTGTTTTTAGTCTTTTAGGCAGTGTACTCGCCGAGTGCAGTCGAACGTACTCGGCGAGTTCAGTGCTGATTTCCAGTTTTATTTTCTTCCTGTTTCGTTTTTCTTTTTACGTGTTTTTCTTGCTTTAATTGCAGAGTGTTTTTGACCAGAGGAGGCAATACACCTTTAATTCCACCACTTAAAGACCCGGAAGCTACTTTAAGGAATAACAAAGGCAAAACCGTTGGAGAATCCGCATCTTCAAAGAACTCACCTTTGAAGAATCTAAAAGTTGTATTTAGTAAGAAAAGGGCAAGAAAGTAGGAGAATCTAGCTTCTCTTGAGTGGCGAACGAAGACCTAAAAAAGGAGGACACCGAGTACGAAACCGAAAGGGAAGAATCTGAAACCGAGGAAGAAAATGACTTTGAAGGCGAATTAGCTAACCCCATGGCTAACATCGTTGAAGTCCCTATAGGAGAATGGAAGAAGAGGATACGTGACAATACCGGCCCAGGACTAGTGCAACCTGTGATTCCTGCGACAGCCACTTTCGAACTTAAAGGCCACATACTCGCCTAACTTAAAGAAATTATGTTCTATGTAAAAGATCACGAAGACGTGTACAAACACCTAGAAGAGGTCAATGACATAGCCGATTACTTTAACTTTCCTAATGTAGACCGCGACACCGTTTTGCTTCGTATGTTACCGGTCACGTTTAAAGGCGCTGCAAAAGATTGGCTAAAATCACTCCCTCCAGGATCCATCACCACATTGGCTAAAATGAAAGAAGAGTTTATTGATCAGTTTTGTCGGCCATCAAAGATATCTAAGTTGAAGAAAGCTATAGCTAATTTTGAGCAACAAGCCGGAGAATCACTTTATGAGGAGTGGGAGAGGTACAAAGGCTTACTAGGGAATTGTCCACAACATGATCTTAATAATCAGCAATAAGTCACCATTTTTTATGATGGAGTAAATGTGACAACAAGGCAATTACTTGACTCGCAAGGGCCTCTCACAAAGAAGGCACCCCCGGTGATAAAGCAACTAATTGAGGAATTCTCTAAGCATTCTAGAGAATCCCATAACCCTAGGAAGGATGTGACAAAGGGTTCAGCTTATGCAGCTTCAGAAGATTTGTCGATAGTTATGGAAATGTTGAAAAGCATGGATAGGAGGATGGATAAAATGGATCAAACAATCGGTGCTATTCAGGTAGGATGTGAGAATTGCAATGGACCTCATCTTAGAGATTGTGATTTGGACGAGAACGGAAATAAGAAAGCGCAAGTATGCTATTCTAGTGGTGATAGATTTGATGACGATTGGAGAAAACCTAAGAAAGATTGGCTTCCTTATGATGAGTACAAGAAGGCGAAGGAGGAGAAGTATAGACAAAAGGCAAGGGGGTTTTTACCAAAAGGAGGAGCCGGTACAAGAAAAGAAACCAAGTTTGGAAGAAATGGTCACTAAATTTGTAGCTGCATCCGAGAAAACACACAATGACCATGATGCTGCAATACAAGATACAAGAACAATGTTAAGGAATCAGCAAGCATCTATTCACAACATTGAGAAGCAGCTGGGGTAGCTTGCCCAACAAATAAATAAAAGTGCACCGGGAGAACTTCCTAGTAATACTGAAAACAATCCACGAGGAGCACATGTAAATATTGTAACAAATAGGAGTGGGAAGATAATTACTCCTCTAGCCCCTATTCTAAATGAAAATCCGAAGCTGGTACAAGAGGAGGAGGCAGAAGAGCAGAACCAAAATCAGACCCAGCTGAACCCAGACACTACTCGCCGAGTCCAGGATATGGACTCGACGAGTCTGACACCTGATCAGAAAATTAAGTCACCTGTTAAGCCATATCAGCCTCCACTGCCATATCCAGCCCGAGCTAGACAAGAAAAGAATGAAGAAGAATACCAGAAGTTTCTGGAACACATAATGGCCCTTCAAATCAATATACCAATCATAGAAGCGGTTGCACAAATGCCAAAATACGCCAAATTTCTTAAGGAGCTTCTAACTAATAGAAAGAAGATGGAAGAAGTAAAGAAAGTGGTTCGAAATGAAAATTGTTCAGCTGCCATGTTGAACAAACTACCGAAGAAGAAGGGTGATCCGGGAAGCTTAACCTTACGTTGTCAATTCAGAAATCTACCTACCATCTATGCATTGGCTGATTCAGGGGTGAGTGTAAATCTCATGCCATACTCATTTGTTAAGAAATTAGGTTTCCTGGAGCCGAGGCCAATTCGAATGGCAATTCACCTAGCAAATAAAACGGTTACATTCCCAAGGGGAATATGGGAAGATCTATTGGTTAAGGTTGATAAGTTCATATTTCCCGCAGAATTTATAGTTTTAGACATGGAAGCTGATCCTCAAGTCCCGATCATTCTTGGAAGACCTTTCCTTAACACCGCAAGCACTATAGTTGAAATGCGAGATTCCAAACTCACTCTACGGGTGGGGGATGAATCAGTCACTTTTGGGGTTGATCAAGCTATGAAGCACGCAAGTAATAGTGATGACACATCATTTTCGATTGATATGTTGGAAGAACGAATGGAGGAATGGAAAAATGAAGAACCAAACAAGTCCACCATCACCTTTGATGAAGAATTCGATGCTGAAAGAGTACTATTGGAAATAGAGAGACTGCTTGAGGAAGCTGATTATAATGAGCTGACCAAAAGTACTGAACAGTCTACTCGCCGAGTAGACTCGACCTACTCGACGAGTCCATCCAAGGAATCCCAGACAGTCGCAAAATTTGCCCAGGACTCGACGAGTCCCCTCATTGGACTCGACCTGCGCAACGTCCAGAACATGAAAATTGAGCTGAAAGCACTACCAGATCACTTGGAGTATGCATTTCTTGAAGAGGGTCAACAAAAACTTGTAATTATAGCTGCTGGTTTGCCCAAACATGAGAAAGAAAGTCTTGTAGGGGTACCAAAGAAGAGGCAAGGTGCTATAGCATGGAAGATAACCGACATCAAGGGAATTAGTCCAACTTATTGCTCTCATAAAATTGACTTAGAAGATGGGGCTAAACCTGTAGTGCAACGCCAAAGAAGATTGAACCCGAACATACAAGAAGTTGAGAAAAAGGAGGTGGTGAAACTAATAGATGTTGGGATTATTTACTCAATTTCCGATAGCTCGTGGGTGAGTCCGGTGCAGGTAGTACCGAAGAAAGGAGGAATGACGGTGGTAGCAAATAAAAATAACGAATTAATTCCAACAAGAACGGTTACCGGGTGGCGTGTTTGCATCGACGATAGGAAATTAAATGATGCCACATGCAAGGATCATTTTCCATTGCTATTTATTGAACAAATGCTCGAGAGGCTGTCCGGGCATTTATACTATTGCTTTCTCGATGGTTTTCGGGGTATTTTCAAATTCCAATTGACGCACGAGATCAAGAGAAAACTACTTTTACATGCCAGACCAGAACATTTGCATATAGGCACATGCCTTTTGGGTTATGCAATGCACCGAATACTTTCTAAAGGTGTATGATGACCATTTTCCACGATATGATCGAGAAGTTTATGGAGGTTTTCGTGGATGACTTTTCGGTTTTCGAGTCCTCTTTTGAAGATTGTTTGTCTAAATTGGATCTAATGTTAGAAAGATGTGAGAAGACCAACCTTGTCCTTAATTGGGAGAAGTGTCATTTTATGGTGAATGAAGGAATTGTTCTAGGACACAAGGTCTCAAGGATTGGGATAGAGCAAAGGTGGACACTATAGCCAAATTACCATGTCCAACAAATGTCAAGGGGGTAAGGAGCTTTTTAGGCCAAGCGGGTTTTTATAGGCGCTTTATTGAAGACTTTTCGAAGATCACAAGGCCCTTGACTCAACTTCTTTTTAAGAACACCCCATTCAACCTTTCTAAAGAATGTCTTGATGCATTCCATTTGTTGAAGGAAAAGTTGACTACTACACCTATTATGACAGTTCCAAATTGGAGTCTTCCCTTTGAGCTTATGTGTGATGCTAGTGACTTTGCGGTGGGAGCTGTTTTGGGACAAAGAATTGACAAGCATTTTTAGCCGATCTACTATGCAAGTAAGACCCTAAACCCAACATAAGAGAACTAGACTACTACAGAAAAGGAGCTACTAGCAGTGGTTTTTGCGTTTGATAAATTTCGCTCATATTTGGTTTTGTCAAAAAACATAGTTTTTACTGACCATTCTACCCTTAAGTATCTTTTTTCTAAACAAGATGCTAAGCCAAGGTTGATTCGTTGGGTGTTGCTACTACAAGAATTTGACATTAAAATACGAGACAAGAAGGGGATGGAAAACGTGGCTGCCGATCATCTATCGAGATTGGAAAACCCGCACTTGGAAGACTTAGAAGAAAACTAGATTGGAGATGAATTTCCCGAAGAATATTTATTGGTTATAGCAGGAGAGATTCCATGGTTTGCAGATATAGCTAACTATTTAGCTAGTGAATACATCCCAAAAGACTTGACCCACCAACAAAAGAAGAAGTTCTTTTCAGAAATTAAGTATTACTTTTGGGATGAGCCATACCTCTTTCGTAGCTGTGATGATGGTATGATAAGAAGATGTGTGTCCGGGAAAGAAAGTCGGGAAATCTAGGTGCATTGTCATAGTGGGCCCAACGGTGGACATCATGGAGCGCAATATACGGCCACAAAAGTTTTTGATTCAGGTTTTTATTGGCCTACTATATTTAAAAATGCTACAAAATATGTCAAAGAATGCGATTCATGCCAAAGATCGGGAAACATTTCATCACGAAACGAGATGCCCCAAAATAGCATTCAAGTTTGTGAAATATTTGATGTTTGGGGAATTGACTTCATGGGACCTTTCCCAATGTCAAAGGGAAATAAATACATTTTGGTATCAGTCGATTATGTATCCAAATGGGTGGAGGCACAAGCATTACCCACGAATGATGCTCGAGTAGTGGTACGTTTTCTCAAGAAATTATTTTCAATGTTTGGAGTTCCAAAGGCTCTAATTAGTGATCGAGGCACCCGCTTCGCCAATGATCAATTAGCTAAGGTGTTGCAAAAATATGGTGTCCACCATAGATTTTCAACATCCTATCATCCTCAAACGAGTGGGCAAACTGAAGTTACAAATAGGGCGTTGAAGAGAATATTAGAAAGATCGGTTGGAAGTAATAGAAAGGAATGGTCGGATAAGCATGATGATGCACTTTGGGCGTTTAGAACAGCTTTCAAAACACCTATTGGTACTACACCATATAGGTTGGTTTATGGGAAGAGTTGCCACTTGTCAGTTGAGATTGAGCATAAAGCATTTTGAGCTTTAAAGATGTGCAATTTGGATTTGGCTGAACTTAGGAAAAACCGATTGATGCAAATGAATGCCCTTGAAGAACTAAGGAATGAGGCATACACTAGTTCCTTGATTTACAAAGAAATGACCAAGAATTGGCATGACAAAAGACTCAACGGTAATAAGGACTTTCATGAAGGACAAAAAGTGTTACTTTTTAATTCAAGGCTTAAACTTTTTCCAGGCAAGCTAAAGACACGATGGGATGGTCCATTTATAGTGAAGAAATATTTTCCACATGGAGCTATTGAGCTAATATCAAGATATGGAATTCCTTTCAAGGTCAATGGTCATTGGGTGAAAAAATATGAAGAAGGAATTCCGAGAAATGAAGAACTTGAAGAAGGGCTGCTGCTGGAAGGGATTACAGAAACGTAAGCGGGAAGGAGTCCAGCTAATGACTCCTTAAAAAGAAGCGCTTCCGGGAGGCAACCCGAGTTTAGAGTTTGCATTCTTTTCCTTTGCTTTTTATTTTTGATTTTTTTAACTTTTAGGATCTATTTTTATCAATCTTCTTCTGAAATTATGCTTCAAATGATTGCTTGAGGGAAAGCAATGCTCAAGTGTGGGGTGGTGGCTTAAAAATCGAATTTTTGTTAAACTGATTGAGCAACTCGTCGAGTACTTTCTGAAACTCACACAAAGTCGCATATTCGCTGTAGCACCTGGTTCCTGGTATGTATTCTTGGTTATTAAATCTCCTTATATTGCATGATTAACCTTGGACTCGGCGAGTTGAAGGACTAACTCGCCGAGTAGAAGTGGGACTAGACGCGGGATCTACTCGGTCTACTCGGCGAGTAGGTCCGAGGGACTCGGCGAGTAGACCCTGTCTGGACTTAAACCATAACCCGGGTGTTTGCACCCTATTTAAACGATCTAACCTAGCCTCCATTTCCCCTAGCACTCCCAGAGATCTGTATAATGAAACCCTAGCCCCTTTTGTGTCCTCGTGGGTGATTTTTTTAGCATTTTGAAGGTGGTTTGGAGCTTGGGAGAAGAAGGAGAAGGTTGGAGAGTGCAAGAAGGGAAGAAGATTCGGAATCTACTCTGTGAAGGGCTTCTATTCAGGTAGAAAAGTTCCTACCTTGATCTTTAGTTCATTGAGTCCCCTTTTTGTCCCTGAAAAAGAGGTTTTAAGCCCTAAGAACCTAAATCTCTATGTGTCTATGGTTAATATTCCGCAAGGACTTCGGATTTGGACCTTTTGGACATCCTAGTAGCATAAAGTCTCTGTGGTTGAGGTGATTGAGGTCCCCATTGAGTTTTGGACCTCTTAAAGAGCTTGGAATTGCATGTTTGAGCTCATAGGGCCATGCATGCACGTAAAGTTTGCAACTTTACGTGGTAAATGAGCCCTAGGACCTTGGATCTGTGGTTTTGAAGTGTTGCATGTCCCAGATCTGGCCTACTCAGGGAATGGGTCGAAGGACTCGGCGAGTTCTATGAAGATGGTCTTTGACTCGGCGAGTTTGAAGAACAACTCGGCGAGTCCTATGAAGATTGCCTGGAGCTCGCCGAGTAGTTCCTCAAACTCGGCGAGTCATATGAACATCCACAGATCACGAGGGGTTTAAGCATCAAAGGCTCAACCCTTCGTACCTGTGCGCGGAATTAACTGTGTAACGTAGTCCCGAAACCCCAAACCCTTGTATGGGGTGTTCTGGTGTGGATTGAAAGCGAGCAGGGGATCTGCTCGAGGAACTCGGCGAGTTGCTCGAGGAACTCGGCGAGTTGGAACTCGAGTCGGCCCCATAGTCCCGGGTAGCGAGTCAAGGGTGACTCAGTGAGTGGGGAGAGGGACCTGGTGAGTGGGACCGGATCAGTAAGGGATGGACTCGGCGAGTTGCTCGTGAACTCGGCGAGTCCAGTCAACTGGAAGTTGACCTTGACCTGGACTTGACTTGGTAAGGGGTAAAAAGGGTCATTTTACCCTAAGAACATCTAGCGGTGTTTGACTGATCGTTTTGTGGGAATTATAGCCGGGGGACGTCCGGAGCAGCAGTAGACAGTCAAGTCCCACACAGACCAGCAGCCTTTTCGAGGTGAGTTGCCTTCCAGTAGCGGTGGGTCTACGGCCACAATGCCGGCCCACCAGTAGGAGCTGTATGTAGGTCTTTATCTCTGTGATATTCTTCTAGGGGTTACTACTACTTGTGCTATGTTTATGTGCTAATATGATATGATGCTATGTGTTAGTAATGGCAGGGGAGATAGTCCCCAAGATATCCGGTCGATAGGGTCGAAGGGGTAGTTATACCCAGTCATGCTAGTTGGATTCTGATATTGTGATATGTGCTATGTGGTAGTAGTAGAGGGGGGGGAGATAGTCTCCAGTATCCAGTCGAGAGGACCGAAGGGGAGGCCAACACCCAGATATGCTAGGCAGTATCCGGTCAAGATGGACCTACATTGAAGATGATCAGCATTGAAGGGGAGGCCAACATTGAAGATGGACCTACATTGAAGATGATCAGCCTCACCACTGCTATCCCAGTGGAGTTTATTTTTGCATTTTTCTTTTCATGCATAACAGGCAATGGGTACATTGCATGAATTAAGTTTGGGGTAGGGGTTGGTTCTATTAGAAAATTTAGAATCCTAAATTAGGCTTAATTTTAAAAAAAAAAATTGCAATAATATTGCTAGGATCTTAATTTAGAAAATTTTGGTAAAATCAATTAGGATTCCATGTTAGTGTTATGTTTGATGATTGCATGAAGACCCAGATGTTTAGTTGAGCCTACATACGTTCTAGTGCATTTGTGGCCTCCCTATTCTAGAGAAATCATGGGAGAAAAACACGACCCCGCTTAGTTTGAGGATCGCAATAAATTTAGCATCATGTTCCAGAAATGTATCCAGGAAATTTTTATTTTATCTTTAACCAATAAAGGTTGAAGTTGAGCGCCCCTGCTTAAGCATGTAGGTTTTGAGTGATAAAAAGTGAGGTACATGTAATTAAAAAAAAGAGAGAATTACAAGAAAAGTTGTAAGAATTTTGGAGCAGTCATAAAGTGAAGATCAAAAGATCAAAAATCCAAAGATTCAAAAAGTTGAAGATACCCAAAAATCAAAGAAAATAAAAAAGGTGGCAAATTTGAAGAATTCAAAGAAATCAAAGATCAAATTATCAAAGAAGTTGGGAATTCCAAAAAGCTCCATAGTGGTATCGAAAATTCTAATTGTCTAGATTATGTATGCTTGGGTTGCTTAACCAAAAATACCTTGAGGTTAAGGGAGTTTTTTGAGGATGGATTCGGAGGGATGCATAAAATGAGCGTTGCTCGAAAAAAGTGGGCAAGTGTTTATGTGGATTGTGAGTATTTAGGATGGGGGGATCGTTTAGGAAAAATTTAGACACAAATGCATGCGTTGTGGTCTTGGCATAATGGCTGGGTTTGATTGGGATTGTCTCATGTGATTCTAGTGTGCTAAAATTCAGTTTCTCTTGGGGGCAAGCAAAATTCAAGTGTGGGGTATTTTGATATGTGCATATTTAGCCATATATTTAGTATAGATTTTTATAAATTATTAGCTGATTATTTGAATGTTATGGACAAAAGGTACTTAAAGATGTTTAAATTGTATTGTCTGTCTAGAAGTCATGCTCGGGAACAAAAAGGAGGAAGGGGAAACAATTAGAAGCTGGAGAATGAAGAAAGAAATATAAACCTAAAGCTACTTGGCAAGTCCAATCGTTTACTCGACGAGTTTCCACAAATGTTCGCGAAGCAATACATAGAGTTCTTTCCGTACACGGATTTTACACAGCAACTCGGTGAGTTGGGTGTATCTACTTGACGAGTTGCCCCTGTTTTGATGATCTTATAAATGGATGTCAAATTCCGAATCCACCATCTTTTCTGGCTTTTCTGGAGGATACTTTGCGACTAAGCAAACCCTTGGAGACGTGAAGAACGTGAGAAGAACCCTAATCTCTCATTCTTAGAAGATTCAAGGCAACTTAAGTTTAATTTTCTACTTTATCTTTGAATTGAACAATGTTTGAGTTGATTACTTTCGTTTTTAACTTTTTGACTATTGTAATCATGAGCTAAATTTACTAGTTTCTGTTTAGGGAAGAAAATTTTACTGCTATGGATTATTTTTATGGTTCGATTAATTGATTATTCGTGATTTTCTTAAATTAAGCTTGTTAAAGATCCTTATGCATTAACCACAACTATTCTTTGTTAATAGGAAGGCAATTAGGATGCATGAACATCTCTTAATTGTTTACCTCATATGATTTATGTGAACACTTTGTTATGTGCCTAGGATTAGTGAATATGAAACTAGGATTAATTAGAGAATGGGTAAATTAATGTGTGAGCTTGTTGATAAACCAACAACAAGAGGCTAATTGAATTAGTAATTTGATTAACCAATTACAAGTCTTATTTAATCCGAATAATTGAACTAGGAAATTAATTAGCTTAAACACTTGATCACTGCTTAAATTAATTGATCTTCTAAGGATTGGTAATAGCGAATGCGAATCTAATCACTTTAGTCGGTAACCAATAATAAGTAATCTATTGCTTTGCCATAAAATTAACCATAGGAGTGAATGAGTTGAACCTAAGTAGAAACTTTTTATTAAATTTGGTGAATTCTTACTTGGTTTTAGTTGATTAGTTAATTGCATGTTAGTTAGTGTGTCTGAGTTTCTAGTATTGTAAAACTAGAGAAAACCCTTTTACTTTTATTACTTGTTGGTTAAAATTAGTAATTAGGTTAATTTCCGTTCCTCGAGTTCGACACCCTACTTATTCAAGTATACCACTAAAAGACAGGTTCACTCCCTTTGTGTGTTTAATTTATATTTTTAGAGTAGGAATAAAACGAGTTGGTTTTACACACATCAGATCCCTTGGTTCCTTAGCTAAGGCAACTGCACCCTCATTGTCATAGAAAATCTCCGTAGGCTCCTTAACAGTTAGTACAACTCCAAGGTCTCCGATGAAGTTCTTTAGCCATATAGCCCCCTTTGCCGCCTCGCTTGCTGCTATGTACTCTGATTCGCAAGTTGAATCAACTACTGTTTCCTGCTTGGAACTTTTCCAAGTAATTAGTCCTACATTTAGGGTAAAGAACCAGCCCGGCTGAGAGCGGAAATTATCCCTACCAGTCCAAAAGCCAGTATCACTATACCCCACTACTCTCATGTCATCACTCCAACCAAGGGTAAGGACCCAGTCCCTAGTAGCCTTAACATATACACAAGACTCATCTTCGCTCCTCGAAAAAACAAACTCTTTGACTTTCTCATCGAAACAAAGATTCCATATGCAAGTTTCTTGTTTCAATCCATAGATGGATTTATCAAGCTTACAAGCTCTATTAGGGTGCTTTGCATCCACAAAACCCTCTGGTTGACTCATGTAAACATCCTCAGCCAAATTTCCATTAAGGAAAGCGATTTTGATATCCATTTGCCATATTTCATAATCACAAAATGGAGCTATGGCTAGCATAACCCTAATAGACTTAATCTTCGCTACTGGAGAGAAGGTCTCATCATAGTCAACTCACGGATTTTGCGTAAAGCCCTTTGCAACCAGTTGCGCCTTATAAGTGTGCATTTTCCCATCCATGGCGGTCTTCTTCTTGAAGATCCATTTGCACCCGACCGTCTTATGATTCGTTACATTGTCAACCAAGTTCCAAACTTGATTGTCATACATGGACTGAATCTCGTTGGCCATGACATCTTTCCATTTGGCGAACTCAAGGCCTGTCATGGCTCCCTTAAAGTTGTTAGGCTCATCCAAATTTACCAGTGTAATATCACCGATAAATACATCACCTTCCACAGTAATATGAAAACCATAGTAATGCTCAGGTGGATTCCTAACTCTTGTGGAACGTCTTAGAGGTACGGACTCATCAACAGGAGTTTCCTCTGCAGTAATATGGAAACCATAGTAATGATCAGGTGCATTCCTAACTCTCGTGGAATGCCTCAGAGGTACAGACACATCTGTCGGATCAATAGAAGTTTCCTCCTCAGGTTGATTGCTAGGGTTTGAGGTTCCTTCACCGCTTGACTCTTGAAGTTCTTCAATGTCAATTTTCCTCCCACTATTTCCTTGGCTTATAAACTCTCTCTCTCGAAAGACCCCTCTCCTTGCCACAAAGACTACATTCTCACTGGGTCTGTAGAAGAGGTAACCAAAGGATTTCTGTGGGTAGCCGATGAAAATACATCGTTCACTTTGAAGTTCGAGCTTATCCTGAGTCTCGCGTCTCACAAAAGCCTTGCAACCCAATATCTCGATGTGGTCTAGATTGGGAACTTTCCCAGTCCACATCTCGTGAGGTGTTTTGACAACCTTCTTGGTAGGGACTAGATTATGGATATGGGCGACAGTCTCTAAGGAGTAGTCGCAGAATCAGATTGGTAACGAAGCTCAACTTATCATTGAACAAACCATGTCTAACAAGGTTCTATTGCAGCTCTCAGCCACACCATTTAGCTGTGGTGTCCTGGGAGGTTTCAATTGTGAAACAATTCAACATTCCTTAGGATTGTCAAGGAACTCTGTACTAAGATACTGTCATTGTCGATCGGATCAAAGCATCTTAATGTTCCTGCCCAGCTGACTCTCCACCTCCTGTCTAAACTCTTAGAAATTTTCAAAGGTTTCTAACTTATGCTTGATTATGTAGACATAACCATATCTACTGTAATCATTAGTAAAATTCACATAGAAGCAGTTAGCATCCCTAGTTGCGGTTATGAAGGGTCCACACACATCTATATGTATGAGGTCCAACAAACCTTCACCCTAGCACAAGTACCAGTGTAGGGTGACTTTGTTATTTTTCCAAGCAAATAAGACTCGCAACTATCATCTGACCTTAAATCAAATGACTCCAAGACTCCAGCCTTCTATAGTTGGCCTAGGAGCTTGTTGTTAACATGTCCAAGACGACAATGCCACAAGGATGCTTTATCCAAACTAGTGGAAGAATCGATATGTAATACATTATTTCCTAAGTTGTCTACAACCGATGCAGTTTCATATACACCATCAGAAGGTAATGCATTAAAATAAAAACATTATTATAAAAAAGCATTAATACCACCAACTTCATTATCAAATGAACAAGTAAATCCTTGTTTGTACAAACCATGAAAGGAAATAATATATCTCGCCATTTCAAATGAGTAAAAACACTTATTCAAATCTAAAACTCACCCACTACTTAGCAACAAAGAATAAACTCCAATCTTGGTGATAGGTGAAGCTTTCCAATTCCCCATGATCAAGTTTATCTTTCCATCCTCCATATCTTCACTTCTTCTTAGGCCCTACAAATCTTAACATATATGAATACCACAACCTGTATCAAGGACCCAAGAATTAGTATGCGGTGAGTTATTAGACAATATAGTGTAAATACCTGCATGGGTAGGTTTGACCTTCCCATCCTTAACATCATGCAGGTACTTGGGGCAGTTTCGTTTCCAGTGCCCCTTTTCCTGAAAATAGAAGCATTGAGCTTCCTTTGGGTTGGAAGAAGTAGTGATAGAACCACCTTTGGTTCCACTAGAAGAGGAGCCATCAAGAGACTTTCCCTTGGTACCCTTCGAAGGGGTTTTCCTCTTCTTCCCTCTACTTTTCCTGATTTCCAGAACACGGGCGGAGTTAGGAGTTGGAGCAGTAACAACCGATTTACCTTTGAGACTAGTTTCAACGGTCTTCAAAAGTCCTTGAAGCTTGTTGAGTGTGACTTCCTCCTTGTTCATGTGATAGGTCATTCGGAATTGATCATAAAGAGTAGGTAAGGAGTGCAATATGATATCAATAGCCAACTCCTTCGGGAAGTTCACATTCAATTTCAGAAAACGGTCCACAAACCTTTGCATTTTCTACATGTGGTCCGTGATGGATTCACCATCCTTCATTCAGGTGGTTATCATGGAAGAGATGATTTCATACCTCTCTTGAAAAGCACTCTGATGGGGTCCATCAAGTCCATGTGCATCTCAAAAGGGTAAAAGTCCTCATAGGACTTCTGGAGTTCAGCTGTCATTGTGGCCAACATGATACATTCCACTTTGGTAGCATCTCTCTCATGTACCCTAAAGTCAGCGATCTCCTTTGGAGTAGCAGTAGACTCATCAATTTTATCAGCTCCTTATCAAGGACATATTCCTTGTCCTCGTAACGCGTGACCATCCTGATGTTTCTGATACAATCATTAAAGTTTGAACCATCAAAGATGACTCTCCCACAAAGGTTCATGAGATAGAAGGAGCCGGTAGGGTTTGAGCCAGAAGCAACATTTGGAAGACATCTGAAAGAAGAAAGACAAGTTTAAATTAGATATAGAATCCTTAATAAGACACCCAAATGTAATATTAAGGCTAGGACCCAACACAATACTTTATAACTTGGAAGAAGGATGTCGTAATCCAAGCTATAAAATATTTGAAGATAGGCGAATGACGATTCACCAATTTCCACCATGAAAAACAAAATAAATTATTAGGTTTGAATTTGGATTGAAACTCCTAGATTCTTTTGAGATTCATTGAACTTTTCAATGGCATTTTAAATCTCATATGTGCCCTCTGAAGTTTGTGACTGGGATGCCGAGGATCACAAACAAGGTCTGAATAACCATACAAATTTACTTGGTACCCTTAATCTTTATCACCTAATCAATGTGTTGGTTACCCACACACGCTCCACCGGTCTATGATAAACATTAAGTCACTCTTTGCCATTCTTACTAGTCCCTGTCAGTGTGACGGTTCCTCACACATGCTCCACCAACGACTTGGTAAGGTACAAAGTGTAATTTCATGGGATAACACCAATTTTACATTTTCCTAAAGTAACTAAGAATGGGAATTTATAAAAAAAGGTTTAGTTACTTTATATTTATCATTATACTTTTAATGAGAATTATAGTTCTTGTTCTACCTGTTCGGCTAACAACCCTCCACTAGTCAAGGAAGCGGTGGGTGAGAGTAGACACCCATTAAGCTGCCATTTTATAGGCAACAACCTTATACCCCCCTTTACACACATACACACACACACACATATATATATATATATATATATATATATATATGTGTGTGTGTGTGTGTTATTAACTTATAATACTATAAAGTATAAGGGTTGACTTTTAACTTTTAAAACTCTAGGGTTTGGAATTAAAGTTTTCTAAAGTGACTTTTCAAATTCCAAAACTTGAGGGAAAGTTTTTAAACTATTCAAAACCTTTTATATTCAGTGACTTATGAGTTTAATGGTTTATTAAAATGAGCACTCTTCATTTTATGTAACATTTGATCTTTAATGACTCTGTAAACAAATGACTTTTGGTAATCCATAACTTGAGGACAAATTAAGGATTTCATCAATAACATTTAGATCAAGAATTACATCATCAAACAATTTGCAAATAATTACTATGATCTACCAAAACTCATAAGCATGAACATTCATATCATCAATTTTAAGAATCATATAAGCATATATAAAACTTGAAAATTTCATAATAACCATTGAAAATGGATTAGCACAATCATTACACCAACAAAAATAGGTTTTATAACCCCAAAACAGTTTAGGGTAATGATTCTAGTCCATTTCCAGCAGCAAAACTCGAAATTCTACACACAGGGGCTCCTACTCGCCGAGTGCAAGAACCTACTCGACGAGTAGGATGCATTTTCACTTGGATTCGTCGAGTCCCCCCATGGACTCGGCGAGTTCACTGCACAGTGAATAGAAAATTTGATTTTTTCAAGCAATTTGCATCAAATACAAGGAAAACAAGCCTAGGCTCTGATACCACTGGTGGGTTTTGAGCATTCTAACATTCCTATGGTGTACATGCAACCCAAGAAACCTTGGATCTATGTTTTCTCTAATATTCATGCAAATTTGATTTTTCCAAGGTTCTCATCCTAACTAGCATGACATAGGGTACTTGTAATATAAAAACTAGTCGAATGGCATATCTATAACAACCTGTTTATTTAATAAATAAATAGATAAAATTTATTAAAGAGTAGTAGCCCTCCAATCCATAATATTCGGTGAGATGTTGGTTTTAGGAGCTAAATGTAATGATTTTATGAAGACGGGGGATCCATGGTAATTATTTGGAATTAATTTAAAATGAAATGAGGTGGAAGGGCTGAATATGTCATAATTAAGATATTAGGGGCTGTTTGGTAGATTTTGTACCTAAGTTGAAAGGAATTTATAATGTGGAGGGTTAAAGAGTAAAGTTCAGACTTGATTTGAAAGGAATTAGGAGTGATGGGGGCTAAAATTTAACTTATGGAGCTGTTTTGAAGACTTTATGTGATAGAGGGGTTGGAAGTGACAAACTCGCATGGAGTTTGTATGAACACGGGATAAATCAGGCCATCCGTTCCATATCATTACACCACCCTAACCCTATCCTCGTTTACAGCCGCCACCATCTCCGGATCTCCCTTTTGTCGCTTGTCAATCTCCAACCGCTCACTTCCTTCCCATTTCCGATCGAGCAAGACCGTCAGGCGCAACCGTTCTAGCCTCTGCCACCTTATCATTGAACGCCATCGTCACCTCCTTTGCTGCTCCGATGAAGTCGCGAACGGCTGAAGAAACCCCACCAAGAATGAAGTCAGAACTGTGATGGGAGGACATAAGTCGAATGAGAACAAATGCTCACAGTAAGGCCATATTTCACCTCCTTCATCCCTTCTAGCTGTTTCAGGCCGTAACAGTCGTTGGTTGCCATTCAGTGGTGTTTCGGCGGTGTCCTGCCACCTTGTAGGTGGCTGATTGTGCGTGTGTTCGCCTTTATCGACTGATTTTAGAGCTAACAGTGGAATATTTGTGTTATTTTGGGCAGGGAAGCAAGGTAAACCGCGGCCACCACCATGTGAGGTGGTGGTTGTCAACACAACCGCCGATGCTGCCGCCTCGAGATGTCCGGTGGGGTGTGTTTTTCATGTCCAGCACATGTGTGTGTTGTAGGTGGTTTGTTTGGTTGGAAAAACCGAGAACAGCCACGTGCCACCGACGGCCACCACAAGGGTGGTTGCGTGTGTGTGTTTATTTTAGGGTAGTGTGTGTGATTAGTTTGGGAGTTAATTGTAAATTAGAAAAGCCAAAAGAATAATGAAAGAAACTCGAAACCACCACCGTGAGGTGGTGGCTGGCTGGCTGCCGCCACCGGCCGCCGTGTCGGTTGGCGGTGTGCTTACTTGTGTTGGGATTGCTTTTTGGATGTTTGGACAAAGGACTAAAACCCTAATTGTCCTATTAAACCCTAATGGGTCCAATGAAGCCCTAATGGACCCCAAAAGCCCAAACATGTGGCTAATGGGTGTAATAGACCCTAATTGCCCTAAGGAAATCCCTAATGGTCTTAAGGACTTGGTTTTGGGCCTATTGCGCTAAGATGGGGCTGGAAACCCGAATTAGGGTTTAGAAAATCCGAATATTGGATTTATGGGCTTGGAGTTATCGGGACCCACTTTTGGGCCATTGGAATGGAATAGTGTGTTAAGCCTAATCACACCATATGATTTATTTAGAAGAATGATGGACTTAATGGATTAAGTCCTTAATGGGTTAAGTGAGAAACACTTAACCCTAATCGTCATTTTATGTGAAAACCCTAATTTCACTTTGGTTTATTGTTGGGCCTTTTATTGGGCCTTGATGATTGGATAATTAATAAGCTTTGAGGTAAGGCCCATCTGAGGAGTTGGGCCCAATTTGGAAAATTAGGCCATAGTTTAGGCCTTTGTGATTATGTGATATTCGGCCATTAGAATGTTGACTGTTGGACTGGACTAAATGGTTGGTCCTTATGATAAGACCTTATAAAGGTTTGGGCCCAATTTGGAAAATTGGGCCATGTATCTGGCTTTGACTCATAGTTGACTTTTGGGCCTTTGGATTGGGCCTTGGGCTTGAATAAAGCTAAGTTAAGGGTAAAGTAGTATTTAACCCCAAGAATGTATTTATGTTTTGGAACCCAATTATTAATTGGGTGATGTTTTGATGTTGACAGATCGGAAATCTATCATCCAGCAGTTGGGGGTTATGCCTATGGGACTTCAGCAGTGTGAGGTGAGTTACCTTCCAGTAGGGATGGATCTAAGGCACCAATGCCGGCCCATTAATAGGTGACTATTTTTGAGATGATTGTTTTTGTGATAATTATCCGGTCGCTATTATTTGATATGCTTATTGTGGTGGGATGCTATGAGATATGTGTTAGTAGTAGTAGGGGTGCAATAGTCCCCAGTTACCGGTTGAAAGATATCGAAGACGGTTATCGGTTGAAAGATACCGAATGGGTGGACAGAACCCTCGCGTGCCTAGAAGTATGTTTATGATATGTTATTATGTGACCAGTATGGTTATGATAGGCCATTATGTGAGCAGTATGTTTAAGATATGTTATTATGTGACCAGTATGGTTATGATATGCCATTATGTGAGCAGTATGTTGAAGATATGTTATTATGTGATCAGTATGATTATGATATGCTATTATGAGATTCAGTATGTTTATGTTATGTTACAATGGAACCAATATGTATATGACATGATATTGTGTGATAGTGATAGAGGTGAAATAGTCCTCGAATACCGGTTTAAAGATATCGATCAACTGCTGCTTCTGGAGGAACATGCTTCCGAATCATAGTTTCCTTGGAATGCATGAGGTTTTGAAAATGTCAACATAATGTTGGATAGCTCACAATTTTGTGTATTATATCTTTGAAAATACTTTTTATAAGTAACTTTATTTTAAGTTTTAAAAGTATTTTAATTTATATTGTTAATGTATCTCCTAATAGAATTTTACTATTTCTAGATACTAAAATTTTAACACGTTACATTTTATCACTTACGACCATTTTTATTTAGGATTTCCCATGTCAAATGATCTTACCTTTAGTATTATTGTTTTATATGTACATACTGTTTATAGTTTATATACTAGAAGTATGCTCTTGGACACTTTTATTCTTAGAGTAATTATATTTTTTATCCCAGAAGTATGCTTTTATAAAGTAATACTTCTATTTTAGAGTGATTATCTTTTATTCTAGAAGTATGCTCCTTGGATACTTCAATTATTATATTTTTATCCCAAAAGTATGTTTGTATAATGTAATACTTCTATTGAGAGTGATTATATCTTTTACTCCAAAAGTATGCCCATTAGATACTTCCATTATTATATTTTTATCTTAGATGTATGCTTGTATAAAACAATACTTCTATTGAGAGTGATTATATCTTTTAATCCAGAAGTATGCTCGTTGGATACTTCCATTATTATATTTTTATCCCATAAGTATGCTTGTATAAAGCAATACTTCTACTAAGAGTGTTTATATATTTTATCCCAGATGTACGCCTATTGGATGCCTCCATTATTATATTTTTATCCTAGAAGTATGCTTGTATAAAGCAATACTTCTATTGAGAGTGATTATATATTTTACTAAAGAAGTATGCCTCTTGCATACTTCTATTTAGGATGATTATAATTTTGTTTTAAAGCTAACATGATACTATGGGAGAGTAACAACTACTTACAGTGCCTTATCCTAAAATTAGCCATCACTACGACTAGGTATGATGTTACTCTAGAGGTTCGACTAGAGTAACAACGACATATTATCAATATTTATACATGCAAAGTAACGACGATGCATAATAATTATTGATATCTATACGGGCAGAGTAACAACGACGTATACTAATTATGGATATTCATACAAGTAGAGTAACGTCGATATATAATAATTATGATATTTATATATGCAGAGTAACAACGACGTATAATAAATATCACTTAGAATTGACCATCATAACGACTACGTGTAAGGTTATCCTAGGAACTTGGAGAGTATAACGACTAGGCATAATGTTATTGCTTAAAACTAGGCAAACTAATTACCGGGTATAACATTTATCCTATAATTTTGGCAGGGTAACGGTAGGGTATCATATCAAATATTTTAAATGAGCATGGTAACAATATAAAATATATTTTGTGAAAATAATATTTATAACGTAACGATATAACAATTTGTGATAAAATACCATGTATCCCCCTATATTTTATAAAACGATGGAAAAGGAGCCGCGAAACTCACCCTTGAAGCGTGATATCGCTGATCTAGGGTAGAATCGGGACTTAGGACTTGAAGATCATCTCGGGATCGACCGGACATGAGAGAATAACATACTAATAACTAAAATATATAAATATGATATTTTCTAGGGTTTTTATATGGATATTTGGAGGTAGAAACACTAGAGAATTGAAGGAAATTGAGGTGAGAAATGAAGGAGTCTGCTGCTCCTTTTATAGGATTTTTTTTGAAGTGCACCGCGTGCTTCTTACGTTGCTCCATTCTGCTTCCCCCACGTGTCGATTTCCTGTGGTGCCAGGTCACCCTTTTAGAAGTTGTGTACATGGCGCCACCCACCTTGTGCCTTCGCAAAACTTAAATAATTCGTAACTTCTTCATACGAACATTGTTTTTGAAATTCTTTATATCCACACGTAGCTCTCAACGGGCACTACAACTTTCCTTTAGGTTGTATTGACTAATTCCAACTTTTATTTTTATCCCTTATTTTTATAAAGTTTAATGATTTTACAAAAATCATAACTCTCTCGTACGGGCTCCGATTTTGACGTTCTGTTTATCAAAATTCCTATCTTAAAGAGTACTATGATTTTCCTTTTGGTGACTTTACCCAAAATTCAGACATTCTCTTTTTAGCTTTTGACATTAATAATTTTTAATTACACGGTTGATTATCATATCTTATAAAATTCATATCTCCTTCATATGAACTCAGATTTTTATGAAATTTATGTTTTCGGAATTGGGAAGACACGTACTTTCTCTCTCTCTCTCTCTCTCTCTCTCTCTATATATATATATATATATATATATATATATATATATATATATATGTTTACTGCACTAATTTTTACGACTTACTCACTAGAGAGGAGTTAGGTTTTTTAAGCCTCGGGCTATTTCGGACTCAGGGACTTGGGCCTTTGTTAGGCCGCAAGCTTTTCGATGAGGGGCCTTCTAGATCTTGGGCCTATTTTGGATATATTATATCTTCTGTGCTTGGGGAAAATTGTATTTGGGCCTTAGTAGGTTAAGCCCAATAAGACAAGGGTTAAGTAGCCTTTTTCCCCTAAAGCTAGGATTTTGTGTTTGGACTCTCGGGGTGGGTTATTGACCTAATTTCTAATTAGGGTTTTATTACTTGTGATTTTGAGTGAGAGGATTTCGCGAGTCATTAGCTCGAGTGTGATTGATATCTTCAATCTGAGGTGAGTTTCCTTTACTGTAGCCGTGGGTCGAGAGCAGCAATGTCGGCCCACTAGATTATATTTGTAGTATGATGATTGTCTTTGTGACAATTACATGTTGTGCCTGTATCTACTTGATATCTTTGCGACTCTTATTGATATGATTATCTGTGTAGTGGTATGGGTGAAATAGATCTGATATCGGTTGAAAGATACCGAAGGGGGTGAGATAGACCCAATACCGATTGAAAGATACCGAAGTGGGTGAAATAGACTCAGTACGTTTTTTACTGTTATATATATATATATATATATATATATATATATATATATATATATATATATATATATATATATATATATATATATATCATATCATATGGGGTATTTTAGGGGAACTCAATAAGCTTTGTTCTTACAGTTTTTTGTTTATGTTTAAGGTACTTCCAGCTCAAAGGGGGAATACCCAACTTGATTGCAATGCATCCACCTATGGTTTGCTGCATCACGTGATTTTGGGATTTTGTGCTTCGATAATATTTTACTATGATATACTCTTGACTGTTTTTGCATGATTACATTATGATTGGAATGAATTTAAAAATGAAATTTTCTCTGAACTTTTAGGACGTTACAAGAATTGCAGAAGATACACGAGGAAAAAATCATAGTGGAGCCTAGGAAATTTTTGTATATGATTACTTGGGTACATCTATGTGTCAAATTGCTTTTGTGATCTGTAGGAAATAGTAACTTGGGAAAACTACGAGACATCTTGTGGGACGAGTATGAGTAGGTATGGAAGGTAGTATAGGTCTGTACTACTGGAAGCATAGGACTCATACTTGGATCAGGAGGAGTCACAAGGTTACTAAGGAATTAGTGATTGCATTCATTTTTGTTCATTGCCACCATTACCTTTATTTCGTTGATGCTTTCTATTTCGATCCTTCTAGTCAAAGCAAATCGAGTCCGCTTAATCTACAAAGTAAGTTCGACATAGTGTCCAAATTTAGATAGAATGAAGAGATAATCGATGCGATAAATTGAAGTATCACAGTCACCGCTATGATTAAGCATCATGTAGCTAAGAAGTGCTACCTGCTAGAATGTGATAATAACACATTAGAACATGAAGGAAGGTACCCTTCATGTGAGGATCAGACTCAAATAAACCTGAGCCTAGCCGTTGCATCATACGAAAAAATTTCATTAGAGCATTACTATTCGGTATGTTACGATAATCGAAGTAAAGACCCTGTTTTAGGTTAAGTCACTTGTAAAAGGAGCAGGAGCCTCCAATGAAGATCAAATTTAGAAGGAGGAGTAGGTGTAGGAGTGAGCACCATAAAAAATTTAGAAATCTCAAAGTTGGAATGTCAATAGAAGAGACAGTAGAGTTATGGTTATTACCTAGGATGGAAAAGTAACGTGCGAAGTCATTATACAAGCCCAGTTTTGTTGATGATTCCAGGACGTAATCATTATAGGGAGGGGATAATTATAACACCCGCAAATTCAGACTAACATAATAAGTAATAATTGTTAAAATTAAATCCTTGAATAGGATAATCTATAGTCGTGCGCGCTGCAGACTATATAATACAAGTTTCGCATTAAGGAAAAATAGGAAAAATTAGCCGAATTGTCCGTAAGTCGTAAAAATAAGTGTGCCAAAACATATATATATATATATATATATATATATATATATATATATATATATATATATATATATATATATGTGTGTGTGTGTGTTCTATTTGGAAAGTACATCGTCCTGATCCCAAAGATATAAAGTTTATAGAAATCCGAGTTCATATGAAGGAGATATGAATTTTATAAGATATAAAACTCAAACGAGTAATTAAAAATTATTAACGTCAAAAGGTACAAAGAGAATGGTTGACCTTTGGGTAATGTCACGAAAATGAAAATCATAGTACTCCTTAAGATATGAATATTGGTAAAAGGAACACCAAAATCGGAGTCCTTACGAGAGAGTTATGATCGTTGCAAACTCATTAAATCATATAAAAATAAGGGCTAAAAATAAATTCAAAATTAGTCGATGGAGTCTGAAGAAAAGTTGTTGATCTCGTCGAGAACTTTTTCGGGATATAAAGAACGTCAAAAAATGGAGCTCATATGAAGAAGTTATGGAATTTACAAAATCTGCATTTTATGTAGCGCACGGTGGGCGACGCGCTATTCTAGAAGGTGAAAATGCAGACTATGGAGAGCCTGACATGTGACACAAAATGGTTGGGGAGTCATCTGCCCTGCGGTAATGATTCCTCTGGCATTACGACCTTTACCACAATGATGTTGTCCATAGATCAAATTATTTCAGTATGAAATGAACTTATAATCATAGAATCGACTCGATCATCAGATTATAGATTATAAGTTCATAACCCAAGCCCATTACCATTTTGGGCAGAACTGATCTACTAATTCTTTGATTCCAGTTAGTAAGAGGGATCTTGAACTAAGAAATAGACCCTAGAAATTAAAAAAGGGTATCCTGTCTTTAAAATGCGCCACGTGCATCCCTTTTGCACGTTGTGTACCCCAGAATCGACTATAATTAGGAGGCCAAGACTCATTCTTTCTCCCATAATTTTCGAAACACCCTCTCTCGATTCCTATTAGTTTGAGTCTATTTTCTATTAGTTTGAGCCTTCAGCAAAGCCTTGCGATGCCTGATGTACTAGTAGCTAGCGAGTTGAAGGTTTGTGAGTGTAATTTCCTAACTTTTGTCAGGAAGAACCTTTATAAGTGAAGCTACACTCTAGTCTTTTCAGTGTAACTTATATTTATAGTCATAAGTCATTATTAATGACCTATACATCAGATTTATCTATGATTCTAAATCATAATACTGATTGATCTACTTACAGGAGAGGTGTCTATAATGTTCACGTTGACTTTGTTGTTGGATTTTAGAAAAGCTATATGCCGAAATGATCCAGCCTCCCAATTGTCTTGACTGGCTGATCCTTACTTGATAGATCTTGATGTAGACATTAAGATGAGGATCTAGACTATTATTCGTCACCAAGATCATCAGACTAAAACTCTGTATTAACTATACTTAGTGTGACATCCCCCATTTTTCAGAACCATTTTAAAAATTTTCTTTACGCTTTTAAGTATTGAAATACGAAAGTTCCCAGTTAAATAAACATCTTTGAAATAACAAATGTTATTTTATTAAAACCTTCGGGATGTCATTCGTTTATATCCGAACATACGTTACAACATAAATAAGTACTGAAATAACTAATGCAAGCATATCTTATATTCCACTCAGCATCCTAGCCAGGCAATTTCAACTTTGGCTCAACTACCTATGATGCAATAAAATGAGCTGGTCAGGTTTGGGAAACATGGTGAGATACATAGGGTTTTGAAGCCCATAACACTTTAATGTTAAAATATCATTCCTGCAAGACATATTTCAAGTGTAAATATATAACATGTCCTAAGACCATCTACCCAATCCCAATTGATCCTCACAGATCCTAAGTTGACAATCATCTGGAAGAATCACCTTACCAAATGAACTATCTAAGAAACTGATTGACTACACCTGCTAGCAGAGTCCGTGGCTAGTGTAAATCATATAAGGCAACCAATGTTCAGAGATTTTGATGAATACGGATTTCCATTTCATCTGTGTCCATCAGTTATAAAGCCATGCTAGCAATGTAACTCACAAGACCGCCTAGAACAACCAAGTATTGGTCATCTACTCTAGTAGATGACCCAGACATACCGTCCGATTGTCTAATTGGGACCCACTATTTCTGGTCAACCCAAGACGAGGAGGACTACACTCCGATCTGGTCCAACACTCTAACCCAACTATGAGACTTAGTCAATGTCAAGCCTATCCGACACTAAGCAATCCTTTATAAGTCTTATTCCTAATCTAAGGCAAGACCTATATCTAAAGGCAATTGATTTCTACAACAATTCCTAATCCAAATGTTACTATCTTATCTTTACAAATAGAACGCAATACAAATAATACAAGCAACATTTATTATATGGATATTTTAAAGTTAAGATTATGTTCTTTATAATAACTACACACTCACTTGAAAAAGTGTCTAGTGATTGGTGAATCGGGCAGAGCTTAGCCTTACAGCTTTCTCGAAAGTCCTAGATACACATAACGCTACATCTCAGTCTAATTTCATAAAGAACTTCAATAAACACTGTTGGTTGCCCTGTGCATGCAAGTTGTACACAAAATAGGATCGCATAGACTGTCGAATGAAGATTCTACCCTAAGTCCAGAACCAAACAAGGAACAAGAAATGGGGCTAAACCGATCATTCTAGGGCTATACTATCCTAATCATATACAAGTTTGAAAGCATAGACATAGCAAATAACTGGTCCGATATAAACTCCAAGTAATACATGGCATCAAGTTCTATCGAGCTATAAGGCATCACTAAAATCAGACAGTTCTATCATATGATTCTTGAAGGTATCCTTAGCCCTAATCTAACATGCAATTCACATATCAAGTATACTAATCACAATACATAAGTACGGGTAACTTGGGAAACACTTACTTGAACTCGGCTGATTGTACGTATTACACTCCCATTTTTCTAAAAAGAATATTTTTTAAAAATTCAAATTCTTTTTCTTTCGAAAAGATTATCATTTCCTCAGTTTGAGTTCTGACACACCCAAAACTGTGCCCGAATCCCTCAAACCAAGGCTCTCATACCAACTTGTAACAACCCAAATATCAAGATAAAATTTTTTATTTTGAAATAAGAGTTACAATCATCACATTATTCCAAAACCATTACATAATAACATTGTCAAATCATCCGAGTACAATATCAAAAGGTGCGGAAAATAGTGAGGAGAAAAATGATCTACCATCACGTCGGGCCCTTTCCCTTAATACCGGAAATACCTGAAACCACATATATAAACTGTTAGCAAAAGCTTAGTAAGTTTCCCCAAAGTACCACATACCAAGCATAAATAAGTTGGTGATGTGGGCCAAACCATAGTGTTACAAGCAATTTCCTGTCGAGGGCCAAGTCCCGGTCTTCCATACAGTTGCCAGGGGCCAGATCCTGATCTTTCATACATATGTCAGGGGCTATTTACTGGTCTGTTATTCAGTTTCCAGAGTCCAAATCTTGGTATTTCATATACATATCACATATATAGTTAACAACCTGTATCACAAATAATAGGTCGGCCTTGGTGCCTTCAACCCAATGCTATAGTGAGAAAACTCACCTCAGTCCGCTTATAAATAACTAAATGCTCGACTACCGAACCAGGAGATTCCACAATGAACATAAACAAATCACCCTAACCAGAAATAGGTTATAAACCATAACCGTGGGCCTAAATCCCATATCCAAGCCTTAAGATAAAAGCCTATATTACCCTTCCCATAATGGGCCTAACCAAACTTGGCCCAATAACACAATAATGGACCCCAAGGCCCAAAAGGCCCTACTCATGCAACTTAAGGCCCAATAATAAAATCCTAGGGCCCATTCATACATCAAACAGTCCAAGGCCAAAAACCTAGCTGAGGCCCAAAAGTCCAAAGCCCAACCGAAGACCAAAAGGCCAAAGGAAAACCTCTGCAAAACGTACGCTCTGTGTATGCTCTGTACGCTTGGCGTACTCGACCACCCACCAGTACACACATCGTATACCTTGGTACTCCGGCGTACTGGGTTGCTTGCTATCTTAAGCCAATAAGTGCTTAATTTGTTCATCCATTAAGCCCAACTATCATATTTCGTCCATTTTAGGGTTCTAACACATAAAGTTGGCAACTTTAACCCGTAACATGTCTTAATTAAACCCAACATCCAATTTTTATCCATCAAAGCTCATATTAAGGACATAAATTCATGCATGGAATCAAGTCAACCATCAATATGACATTTTTATGCTACTATAACAACAAAGGGATTGGGATCTAACACCTCTATTTCCTGGAGCTGCCCAAACTCACATAGAGAACCCATGGGATCAAATAAAGCTCATAAATAAGCCCTAAACTCTAACTCTCAAACGAGTCAGCAAGGTAAGAACTTTATACCTTCAAAAGCTCCCAAAGTTGATGACAACTCTAGATCCAGAAACTCAACCTTAACAAATGCTTGGTCTTCAAGTTCCTTCTTCTTGAATACACACAAAAATGCCAAAAAATCACTTTTAGTGCTCAAAAATACTCAAAGGATGAACTAGGGTTTCAATAGGATGTAATGAACAGTGGATGCTGATGTGGGTAAGTGTCCAAAGGCCATAATGATGTTTAAATGGGGTGAAAACCCTAAAAATTAGGGGTTGACCAGACAGAGGTATGCCCCGCGTACATCACGTATGCCTAGCGTACAAGGGACCATATTTGCTAAAAAATCTTAACTTAAGGGATAAAAGAATTAATACCTGAAATAAGGTGTTACACTTGATTTGGAAACACCGCTTCATTTGTATCCTTCAACCTAGGATAGACCACTAAATTCGATTCAAGATAGTGTTTCCTTTATCTTTCAACACTTTCATGTACTCCTTTGATTCTTTGATGACTTGTTTGAGTACAACTCTAGGAATAGGTTTCTCATTCGAAACATCATCCTCATAACTCACATAGTCTTCAACCACAACATGATCAAGAGGAGCACAAACTTTGGATGTGGAAGGTTGATCACTTTTTACTTTCTACATTGAATCGTGAAAATTTTGTTTGCCTTTAGCCATTGAATTGACATTAATGACAAACAATCGTGAGTACTCGATACACTCATCAACCTCAGTTTCATTGATCTTGTCAAATCATCTTCGATATGAACAAATTTTTGGTGAGTATCAAGTGTTGAATTCTCAGTCATTTTCAAAATCTTAACTTGTTCATTTTTAGTTAAAGTCTCATTCACAATATGCACAAGGTCATCAACTTTCAAATGTTCATTAATATTTACAATTCCATACGCATATGAATTATTTGGAACTTTATCATAATCTGCTATCTTACTTTCACAGTCATAAGTAGTTTCGTCTATTTGTTCTCTTTTTAAAGCAAGAAAAGGAAGTAGTTTACGATAATGTTCACTACAAATTTTAGCAGAATGATGAAGTTTTGTAATTTTAGCAGACAATCGCTTAGCATAATTATAGTAAATATTGCGTTGTTTAACAAGCATGATGTTGTCTATAGGAATATAATCTCTATCAACTAACAAATTAGTGATCCTTAAATCTAGAGCTTCTATTACACCTTTATTTTCTTATAATTTGTTTTTAGCTTCATAGTAAAGGGACTTGGACCTTTCTGCTTCACTACTCATGGAGAGTAACATGTCATTAAGATATGCACAAGTATTATCAAATTCAACCAAAACATCATTATAAGAAGATGAAAGAATTTTAAATGAGTTAAGAATATCATGTACCTTAGTAGCCATCGGTGATTTCGTTGATTTAGTGGACACAAAACACTGTCAAGTTATTTCTTCCTCACTAATCTCTTCCACAACCACTTTCTCCTCATCATCTTCCTCCCATTTAGCATACATGGCTCTGTGAGTCTAATTTCGTATCTCATCGTTATCTGATACAGACGAACATATATGATAAGTGTCATCTTCCTCATCACCTCCTCTAGCCATCAAAGAAACTCCCTTGGTTCGAGCACGAATCTCTTCTATCTTCTCAACATAGTATGCTTCATCCTTGACTTTCTCCTTCAAGGTGTCCCAAATCTGCTTGGCTATAGAACATCCATGAAAAAAGTTGTAAACTACTGGTGGAAGAGCATCGCGTAGTTCACATAGACATTTCTTATCATCCACCTTCATCATATTTCTTGAGTGATCACATCATCATTTGTAGCAGCAGTTCCAAGAGTAACAAACATTTCTAGAATAAACAGACCTTTGTTAATGACACACATCAAGTCTTCATCAATTCCATTTAGGTAGTCTTCCATCCTATCAGCCCATTGCTCATAGTACTCGATAATCAGCATTGAAATCTTAGTTAACGAACCAAGAAAGTAAGAGAAGTTTGTCATTGTGTGAAGACTGAACTTTGCCATTGTTGTATGGATTTTAGAAGAAAGAGGATTTTTGGATTTAAATCGATATTTAAAAAGGTAATCAAACAAAGACTGAGTAGAAATCAATCGATCTAACACGAAGAGTGAAAAATCTATTCACAACAATCGATCAAATCAAGTTTATTGAATCAAATTGCAGAAGTTTTTGATTTGGAAAGAGGGATTAAAAAATAAAAAACATGAGAAAACTGCAATCGATTGGATGAATCCTGCTCTGATACCAACTGATGTGTGTTAGGATTGATTACGAACACAAATGATACTCAGAAAACTGTTAAGAACACAAGATCTAAATATAATTTGGATGGCTCGTATTCAAGTCTAAAATAAGTATAAGAGTTCGAGAGTACAAAAGATAGAATGACACTCAAAAGTTCTTTCTCTACTCTAGTACCTATCCTATTTATAGGATACAACACAAACTTACAAAAAATTACAAGGACTAACCATCTAAGCTTCAAATACAACAATACCTTGTAAAATAGATAGAGAGTCGAAATCATTTGGATTTCGACTCCTTACAGACTCAAACCAATTCGACTGCTCGCTAATAACGTTTTTACCCCTACAAGATTGGATCTTGGAGATTTACAAAGCTGTAAAAGGCCACAAGAAGGTTGATAACTTCAGAATTTGCTTCCTTCAACACCAAGATGCAGTTTCCTCCTTCAAAATCACTACAAGGAAGTAAATAAGACCACAAGGCACCAAAAAATGCTAGGGTTTTGTTGAGAGAGATTCTCTAGAGATGGAGGCTATCAAAATGATGAAGCCAATGAGATTTGGTCCATAAATAGGCTCAAATCCTGAGGCTTCTAGGGTTTTGCCCATCAAGATGTTGCGCCGTGAATTTCATTAAAAGTCGTCTCATGCCCTTTATAACCCTCGTGTTGTCACCTAGGGAAATCCAAACTTAAATAACTCAACTTAAATAATCCAAATACATACCATGAGAATGGGTGTTACACATGTATTCAAATGGGTCGACGAGTTAAATCCTTCAGATATCTTAATTCTTGAATATTTGAAATGTGTAATATACTAAATATGAAATTAAGTTATTCAAAATATTTATTATGCATAAATTTAGTTTGTTCTATTTTTTTATGGTGAAGATTCATGGTTACACTAAAATATGAGATGATTGTTGGTGAATTTAATATCACCAAGTTGTTTTAGTGTAATGTAATGTACCATATTTCCAGGAGAGTCTAAACTTTGATTTTATACATGTTGGGAGGTATAGAATGCATATTTGTATAAGACGAATTTGTTCTCGGTTTGACCCAAATGATTGTGGTCTAATGGATAGAGCCTATGATGGTCATTACAGTGGTAACTTCCAAACAATTATCACTTCCATGGTTTTGATGGTAACTTCAAAGTGGTAACTTCCTCACAGTTACAACTTCCATATAATAATTTTATAACTTCTAGCAAAACCATTTGGTAACCTTCGTTGCAAGATTTGAAAACCATATCAATTTTCTCAAAGTTGGACCAAATATGAAGATTGTAGCAAACCATGGGAACCAACCCTGTAATGTACTATTGTTATACTTATAATCATAATAATTATTTTAAAATTAAACATAAATAAAGCACTTTTAACCCATACGAATTGATAATATGCTACAACAAAGGTCAAGCTAGCTATTTTAATTGAGATTTTAGCATGGTCCAATGAATGCAGATGACAAGTAATTGTTATACTTATATATGTTACATAGCAATCACTTAAAAGATTATTGGTTAAAAAAATTAATTTGCAATAAATTAAATATGATTATACCAGTAGTTAAAATTGCATTGGGTAAAACCGTAAAAGTATACGACTAAGTAAACAAGTCACTAACCGTTATGTTAATCAGGAATTAGATGTTTTTGTCCTATTATAATTTTTTTAATAATAAATAATGATCATTGACCCAAGTGATGGAAGTTATAAAAGTTTTTGCAGGTTACAACTAAGATAGTTTTATTTTATTGTAAATTGAAATTTACAAATCACAAATGATATTGCCGTAAAATCTTGTACATTATGCATTTGGACATGTACAAGGCTTTAGATTTTGATAGTTTTTCCTAAAAATATTCCAATTAAAATAATAACATAATTAGCTGGTGTTTCCACACTTTATCATTGCAATGAGGAGGCACATAATCTTTATAATTTGATATTATACCTCCTTTCCTTCCACCTTCCATTTAGTCTATATATACAATCTCTCTACCAACTTCTTTTTCATCCCTGTATCTGTATATAACCTCCATCCCATCTTCAAAACCAAAAAAAGAAACAAACCCACCTCTCCATTTGTCTCAAACTCTATTGGGTGTCGATCAAAAAATGGCTTTTTCTTCAAATATGGTCATTTCTCCTAGAAAACTTAGATATGATGTGTATTCATATTCATACCAACAAGACTCGAAAACCCCTTTGGTCATCTCTGTTCTTGCTTCTCTCATTGAAAGAACTTTGGCTAGAAATGAAAGAATTAGTAGAAAATGCGGGTTAAATGTCAATCACAGTGGTTCGAAAAGTAGAGTTAGGATTTTTGACTGCAACGAAACGCCAGATATGACGATTCAATCGTATCTTGAGAGGATCTTTAGGTACACCAAAGCTGGCCCGTCGGTGTATGTTGTGGCATATGTGTATATTGATCGGTTTTGCCGCTTGCTGCCGGAGTTTCGGATAACTGGCCGGAATGTTCATAGGCTTCTGATCACAACGATTATGGTGGCTTCAAAGTATGTTGAAGACATGTAAGTTCTTGTGTTCTTTTCATCATATATATATTTCTTTTTTATATATATATACATGGAATAAGCTGGTGTAATATATATATATATATTAATACTATTACATACCGACATTTATAAATGCCGGTAAATAATCGATTCCCGTTACACGAACGTTAGCACTACTTTAAGAGTTTAAGTTATGATGAAATAGTTACATTACTATATGGCAAAAAAAAAATATGTTTTACGACATGCATGTCACCGATGGCCCAATGTTTTCAAGATGAGAAGGTACAACACTTAATGCTGATGTTGAATAGGTCATCAATAATTCAAGAAAACGATATAAATATATATGAAAAACCTGTGTCCTGTTTTTTAGTTATAAAATTTCCTATAACAAAAATATACTTTTTGAGCATTAAATCTAAAAAAACAACTTGATGCAAATTTATTAATTTATTCCATTTTCTTGCAGGAATTATAGAAATTCATACTTTGCAAGAGTTGGAGGCATAACAACTAATGAAATGAACACATTAGAGCTTGAATTTCTGTTCTTGATGAACTTCAAACTGCATGTAAATGTGACTGTTTTTGAGAGTTATTGTTGCCATTTAGAAAGGGAAGTGAGCATTGGAGGTGGATATCATATCGAGAAAACTCTGCGATGTGCTGAAGAAATAAAATCCCAGCAACGAGGGTACAGTCAGATTGCCAGAATTTCGTTGTAAAGCGAACTTATTTTTGATTTATGTATAAATGGAAATATGTACAAAGAAAGTCTTACGAGGGTTTTTGCTTCAAACAAGGTTTACTTTTGATTGACTACAAAAGATGCGTGTGTTCAAAATGAGATCTAGGATGTGTTCATAGTTTTGACCCCTTTTCAACGGGGATCATGTCATCAAATACAAAGAAGTGTAAAATAAGTTGTCATTAGATAGTTTTGAATTATATTTTATATCCGATTTTGAATCGTTTTTAGAATTTGAAACCCTGGATACTAAGATTAGACCCTACAAAAACTTGTTTCAATAGTTTTATTTTATTTTATTATTATGGAAAAGGACACTTATGAAGAATTTAATAGAAAAAAATATGTGACTCTCATTGATGTGCAATTAATGCAATTATATTATGATCCAATAACCTTCTCAGTTAACCAGCCTGATTAGCTTTATATATATTATTATCTATATCTATTTTGGCGATGGCATATTTCAGAAATTGAAGCAACTTTCCATAATTATTTATTCCAAGTACTATATTACTTTTAGATTGGAATGATTAAATCAATAAACTTATGTTTAAACAACTTGTATATAAATATTAAGATTCCAATCATATGTTGGATTTGATTCACACTATTCATACAAAATATATTACTTTTAGAATGGAATTATTAAATCAAAACATTATGTTATAACAACTTGTATATAAATTTGTATATGTTGGAACTTTATATATATAAAGGAATTGCAAGTTGGCAATTTCCTTTGTATCCCACATTGGTGGGGAGAAGAAACTTTTGAGGGTTTATAAGCCTATTCCCTTGGTAAGCCTTCAAAGGCTTTAGTGGATCAAAGGAATGGGCCAAGCCCGCGCGCGTCTAGCCTAGCACTAGCCGACGCCGCGAGTGTGCGAAATGGCGCGATTTAGGCGCACAACGCATTGGTCGCTGGGAGCTGAGGAGCTTCTATTTTTGGTGAGTTCGGGTCAAGCCGATTTGACCGACCTGGTCAAATGGTTGACCGGCGTTGACTTCGTGAAGGATAAGTCATCGGGGCATTCTAGAAGGATCAGGAAACGGCTTGCTTGGAGAGCAAGCTGTCGCCCTAGGTTTTCTGGGGCCGGCCTATGGGGGCCCGATTTATGCCTTCTAGGGTTTCGGTACCTATAAATATAGCCCCCTAGGAGCCATTCAGAACACACACGAATTCTCAAAGCTCTCTCCCTCTCTCTGCGTTTTTTTTCTAGTTTCCGAGTAGTCGCTTTGTGTTTGTCGATTTCCAGTGCTGTTGGAATATCGATCTAGCTGCATTAAATCCTGGGGTTTTACTCTGTTGCTTACCGCCTATACAAGCGAAGTAAAAACCTTTAAGGACAGGAATCTGATCCGTGCAGTTGCTTCAAGATCAAGTCAGCTATCAACATGTTGGTTTTACTTTTCTGTCTTGTGTTTAATTCGTTCAATAACAGGACAGTCTTCTTCTACCTTTCTTATAATCAGATCTAATCGAGAAGGATAGATCTGGTTTCGGACGAAACTTGGTAAATTTAATAATAATTGAATTTATTATTCGCAACTAATCGACATACAATTCACAATATTATTTTTCGGTTTCCTTGCGTGTCTTTTAGTTTGATATACAACATTCTTAAAGGTTTTTTTTGTGATAAATCAACAGACTAATGGACACTACTGCTAGCCTCCACTTCATGAACCAAGAGTTTGCCAAACTTGACCAATTCGACGGTCAAAACTACACCCGTTGGGCCGAAAAGGTCAAGTTCATGCTTCATGTCTTGAAGCTCTCCTTTGTGTTGGACCCAAAACTGGCACCAATTCCTGAAAATTCAATTCCCAAGGAGGGGGAATCTATGGACCCAGCGGTCATTGCAGAACTGGAAAAGCAAAGGATTCTGCGTAGAGAATCTGAGGAGTTGTGTGTGGGTCACATCAAGAATTCCCTATCTGATCGGCTCTATGATCTTTACTTGCCGGTCAAAGATCCAAAAGAGCTATGGAATGCGTTGGAACTTAAGTACAAGGCACATGAGGAAGGTACTAACAAGTACCTTGTGTCCAAGTACCTTGAGTTTCAAATGGTTGATGACAAATCAATTATGGAGCAAGTGCATGAACTCCAAGTCATGGTCAACAAGTTGAACGCACTCACCATCTCTCTTCTAGAACTCTTTCAGGTTGGTGCGATCATCGCAAAACTGCCACCCTCGTGGAAAGATTTCTCTAAGAGAATGATGCACAAGTCTGAGGACTACTCCTTGGATGATCTGATGAAACACCTCCGCATTGAGGAGGAAACTCGCATCAGGGACAAGAAAGGTAAAGTTGGATAAAGGGTGCATCAAGTGTCAGCTGGGAGTTCTAGCCACAAAGGCAAATCTGGGGGACAGAACAAGAAGAACTTTGGACCCAAGAAACAAAGCTTCAAGAAACCGGGTCATCAGAATCCTAACTCAAAGCCAAAAAGGGCCGGTCCTTGCCACGTCTGCGGAGAGATTGGGCACTATGCAAGAGAATGCAAAGATCGCAAATCAGTACCGGTTGCACACACAGTCGAGAAGGTGACTGACATGGTGGCCAGTGTGAACCTTGGAGAGATTTTCATGATCTCCTCTCTTACTCGAGCAATCTGTGCTCGAGGTTGGTTCGTGGACACTGGAGCCACTGTGCATGTTTGTGGGCATCGAGAAAGCTTTAGCACCTACCACCCCATGCCACAAGGGACGGTTGTCGTCTGTGCTGACGGCCACAGAGCTAAAGTTCTAGGAAAGGGTGATGTTCGGTTGAAGTTCACACGTGGTGAATGGGTGACTCTTCGAGATGTTCTTCATGTTCCTACCATCTCGAAGGGTTTGGTTTCTGCGGACAAGTTTGACAAGGGTGGGTTCAAGATGGTGCTTGAGAGAGGCAAAATTGTGATCACTAAAGGCAGAAGACATGTTGGGAGGGCGAACAATACTTCGGGAATGTGTCGCTTGTGTCTTAGTGATGAGGGTAATGTGAGTGTTCCTAGTGTTGAGTGTGATGTTTCTAGTGTTGCTAGTGTGTCGGGTGTTGGTAATGATGTAATTGATGGATTGGTTGCTAATGTGAATGAAGTGAACTTTTCTGGTTATATTGTTTGTTCAATTTCTTTATGGCATAAACGTTTAGCTCACACTAATGTTAAAAACATTGAAAAAATGCAATCTAAAGGTATGTTAAAATATGACACAAAAGATTTTGAAAAATGTGAAACATGTGTAAAATCAAAGTTCACTAAGAAACCATTTCCATCAGTTAAGAGAAACACATCTTTACTTGAGTTGATTCATTCTGATATATGTGAGTTGAATGGAATCCTTACTCAAGGAGGAAAAAGGTATTTCATCACATTTTGTGATGACTTTAGTAGATATCTACATGTTTATTTGCTGAGATCAAAAGATGAAGCTTTTGATGCATTTAAACGATATAAGGCTGAGGTCGAAAATCAACTTGAAAGACACATCAAAATTCTTCACTCGGACAGAGGCAGAGAATATTTCAACCAAGAGTTTGACACATTCTGCGAAGAGAATGGAATCAAACATGAGAGAACATCACCATACACCCCTCAACAGAATGGTTTAGCTGAAAGAAAGAACCGAACTCTTTGTGAGATGGTCAACTGTATGTTGAACCAATCGGGTCAACCAAACAATCTATGGGGGGAAGCACTACTAACTGCTTGTTATGTTCATAACAGGATCACTAGTCGTGTGATTCCTACAAGCCCTTATGAGTTGTGGAAAGGTAGAAAGCCTAACCTAGACTATTTGAAAGTGTGGGGGTGTGTTGCTTATTATCGGACTCTCGATCCTAAGCGAACCAAATTGGGAGCACGAGCTAATAAGAGTATATTTATTGGATATGCTCAAAATAGCAAGGCTTACCGATTACTAGATATTGATTCTGGTGTTGTTGTGGAATCCAGAGATGTGGAATTCTTTGAGGACAAGTTTTCTAAGGATGAAGAAAACTCTAGTCATACAACACCTACAAGTACCTCTCGAGAAATACTCCCACCTCTTCCCATTGTGGAGGAACCAAGGAGAAGTACTAGGGCTAGAATTGAGAAAACCTTTGGAGATGATTTCTATTCTTATTTGGTCGAAGGAACACAAAAGAAAGTGACGAGAGAGGTCATCCTTTCAATTAATTTGGATGATGATCCTAAGACCTTTACTGAAGCCATGACGTCTCGGGATGCTCCTCTGTGGAAGGAAGCAATCAATGACGAAATGGATTCAATTATGGGTAATGGAACTTGGGAGTTAGCTGATCTACCTAAGGGGAGAAGACCCATAGGATCCAAATGGATATTCAAGAAGAAATATCATCCTGATGGATCCATATCTGCTTATAAAGCAAGGTTGGTTGCAAAGGGCTATAGGCAGCGAGAAGGGATCGATTATTTTGATACCTATGCCCCAGTTGCTAGAATTAGTTCAATTAGAACTCTCATAGCAATATCAGCTTTGAAGGGATTGTACATTCATCAAATGGATGTGAAGACAGCCTTTCTGAATGGTTATCTCAAAGAGGAAATTTACCTGGAGCAACCTGAAGGTTTCGTAATACCTGGACAAGAAAACAAAGTATGTAGACTTGTTAAGTCTTTGTACGGGTTGAAACAAGCTCCTAAACAGTGGCATGAGAGATTTGACACCACTGTGACTGCCTTTGGTTTTCAGCACAATAGTGCTGACAGATGTATTTATTGTAAACATACATCTGATTACATAGTAGTTATATGTCTTTATGTTGATGATATGTTGATCATTGGCACTCACCTAGAAGGTATTCTTGAGATGAAGAAATACCTATCCTCGAACTTTAAGATGAAAGATCTTGGAGAAGTAGATACTATTCTTGGTATCAAGGTGAAGAGGACAGGTGGTCAGATTTCTCTGAGTCAATCTCATTACATAGAGAAAATTCTGACAAAGTTTCAACATTTGAACATTAAGGAATTTAACACTCCTTTTGATTCAAGTGTGAAACTTAAGGTGAATTCTGGTCGAGCTGTGGCCCAACTAGAATATGCTAGTGCAGTTGGGAGCATGATGTATGCTACTCACTGCACTCGACCTGACATCGCATTCGCTGTAAGCAAGTTAAGTCAGTATACAGTTAATCCAGGGACGGAGCACTGGAAAGCAGTGGGTAGAGTACTAGGGTACCTGAAAAGGACAAGTACTTTTGAATTGACATATTCGTCATCTAATGGAATACTTGAAGGTTATTCTGATGCCAGCTGGATTGATCACACCAGCGATTCAAAATCCACAAGTGGTTGGATTTATATTCTAGCTGGTGGTGCTATTTCTTGGGCGAGCAAGAAACAGACATGCATAGCTCATTCAACGATGGAAGCAGAGCTAATTGCCTTAGCAGCAGCAAGCAAAGAGGCAGAGTGGATTTGAGATCTACTTATGGATATACGTTTGTGGGATATTCCGATGCCTTCAATACCCATGTACTGTGACAGTGAGGCCACACTGTCTAAAGTATATAATGCGGTATATAATGGGAAGTCAAGACATGTAGGTCTGCGACACAATTTTGTGAGACAACTAATTGAAAGTGGTACCATCAAGGTTGTCTATGTCAAGACAAGTAGGAACTTGGCAGATCCGTTTACCAAACCTCTGACGAGAGATTTGGTTACATCTACCACGAGAGTCATGGGTCTAAAACCACAATAGAATCGTTTAGTGATGGAAACCCAACTTGACATTAGTGCTCCTAATTTTCAAGTTTAAAGGGTAACAACGAAATCACTAACGATAGAAGGTACTATCATTCATGATAGATCCATGTGAGGTAGGATAGTGCGTCGTTGCCGAGAATGAGGTTGAGTTATGACTCTTAACGTAGTTTTGGAGACATCTAAGCAACGAAGATGTTGTAAAACTATGCCTATATGATCTAGAGGTGGTGCCGCCTCAAGTGAAGATTAGTGGTTTATCTTCTAAAGGGTCATGAAAAGGATTTATAGTGCATGGCCATAATAGCGCTCAGGGAGAACACAAATATGACTTGTGGTGTGTGGGGGTAAACCGGAGAGGTCATTAAGGTTCATGGTTTAAACCTATAAGGATACCATTAAATCGGTCTCTTCTTGTTTGTTCTCATTAAACTAGGGTTTAATCTTCGTGACACCCGAGTGACATCATCTGTCTGAGTGAAAGGAAACTTACCAACTTGGTGGGGGATTGTTGGAACTTTATATATATAAAGGAATTGCAAGTTGGCAATTTCCTTTGTATCCCACATTGGTGGGGAGAAGAAACTTTTGAGGGTTTATAAGCCTATTCCCTTGGTAAGCCTTCAAAGGCTTTAGTGGATCAAAGGAATGGGCCAAGCCCACGCGCGCGCCTAGCCTAGCCTAGCACTAGCCGACGCCGCGAGTGCGCGAAATGGCGCGATTTAGGCGCACTTTGCACTTCGCACGACGCATCGGTCGCTGGGAGCTGAGGAGCTTCTATTTTTGGTGAGTTCGGGTCAAGCCGATTTGACCGACCTGGCCAAATGGTTGACCGGCGTTGACTTCGTGAAGGATAAGTCATCGGGGCATTCTAGAAGGATCAGGAAACGGCTTGCTTGGAGAGCAAGCTGTCGCCCTAGGTTTTCTGGGGCCGGCCTATAGGGGCCCGATTTATGCCTTCTAGGGTTTCGGTACCTATAAATATAGCCCCTAGGAGCCATTCAGAACACACACGAATTCTCAAAGCTCTCTCCCTCTCTTTGCGTTTTTTCTAGTTTCCGAGTAGTCGCTTTGTGTTTGTCGATTTCCAGTGCTGTTGGAATATCGATCTAGCTGCATTAAATCATGGGGTTTTACTCTGTTGCTTACAGCCTATACAAGCGAAGTAAAAACCTTTAAGGACAGGAATCTGATCCGTGCAGTTGCTTCAAGATCAAGTCAGCTATCAACAGGTTGGTTTTACTTTTCTGTCTTGTGTTTAATTCGTCCAATAACAGGACAGTCTTCTTCTACCTTTCTTATAATCAGATCTAATCGAGAAGGATAGATCTGGTTTCAGACGAAACTTGGTAAATTTAATAATAATTGAATTTATTATTCGCATCTAATCGACATATAATTCACAATATTATTTGTCGGTTTCCTTGCGTGTCTTTTAGTTTGATATACAAGAGTATATAAATAGTACGATTACAATCATAGATTTGATTAAGAGCATTCACAATATACATTTAAATAAAAATGTTAAAAGAAGTGATATGTCAAGTTATACAATGAATTAAAATCAATCGTAATCAAATGAGTTAAAGTTGAAATGTTAATTCAACTGTTGAAATGAGAAATAATATATATAGTTCAATGAAATGGTTGAATAACATGAAATGTCACTTTGACATATAATTGATTAAATCCAACAATAGTGTGAGTTGACATATAATGAATTCAGTGTAGAATGCATATTCAGCTATTCAACTATTGATCGTGAAAAGAGAGCTCACATTCAACTTTATAAAGTGTAATATATTATAAAAGTTGAATGAAAAAGCTATATGAAAAATGAAATGTTGATGTCATACATTCAACTTTGTATATTTGAAAAGATTGTAGATGTCCTAATTAAACCTATAAAGTTTAATTGTTGTCATATAAATATTCCATTTTTACATATTTTTAAACTTTAACAACTATAATCAATTAAACCATACTAAGTCTTAATGAAACGACATCATATTATGGCTAACGGGATGGTTAATGGTTCATTGCATGATTTGATGCGGATTAAACTCTCATTCAACATATGACATGTTGGCACTTCCATAATGGGGTTTTAATCCATTGAAGACACATTATTCAACATTATTTACTTTCTTTGAATAACAAAACATTTTATTAAAATTAGAGAGCTCAAGGGAGAAATTATAGAAAGATTGAATTAAATTCAAACACCATTTTCCCTTAAAATACACCCCTTGTTGCTTTATAACCAACAAAAAACATAAAACCCTCCTTGCTTTATAACCAACAAAAAGCATAAAACTTCAGTTTTCATCAACATTTGATCATTTTAACCTTTGCATGGATAAGATGGCCTGAATTATTGATTCGACTACTGACATCGTGACAGGTTCAACTACTGGCACGTCTTCAGGTGCACACTCATTCACATGAGGCTCATGTTGTCAGTTTTCATTACCGTTTTCTAATCCGCTTCGTGTTCTTACTATGACGATCTGTACATCGAACAATCGTTCAGGGTATCGGAAGTCACGAGTATATTATGCCAAAGAAGGTTTTATGTAACAACTCAAAAACAAAAATAAAAATTTTCATTTTAAATAAACACAAGAATTACAATCATCACATTGTTCCAAACTAACTTATATTAATAATGTCAAATCATCATAGTATAATAGAAAAAATGCGGAAAATAGTGAGGAGTGAATGATGCGCCATCAAGTCGGACTCTTCCTTTTAGTACTGGAAGTACCTGAAACCACAAATATAAATTGTAAGCAAAAGCTTAGTGAGTTTTCCAATCATACAACATACATAAAACATATAAGTGGCATAGGTTACCCCCAAGGTCTGTTGTAACGCCCGCAGATCCGGGCTAGTCAATTTAGAGGCAATAGGGGTCGAAAATGACTTTTCAACAAAAGATTATTTAGAATAAATAATCTTAACCAAGTTGTAGAATATTTCACAAGGTTTCCGTACATATAAAGAACGTCGAAATCCGAGTTATAACGAAAAAGTTATGGCCCGTCGAAGTTTTACGGCAAAACCGACACGACACCGGGAGCGTAAATAGTAAATTTACGATGGAGCGACTTTTATCCTTAGCAATCTAAACGAAAGTTGTATTATATGTTAAACCGAGAACATACAAAAAAAGAACGCCCAAATCTGACTTCGTATGAGGAAGTTATGATTTTTCTAAGATTCGAATTTTAGTTCGAGCGGTTTTTGGCTTACGCGACCTAAATGAGAATTGAAGATATCATTAATAGGAACTCAACGGTAAAAAGATAGACTAAAACGGAGTCCGTATGAAGGAGTTACGAATTCTTCACGGTCATTTAACAGTCTAAACGCCTCCTACTGTTAAATTTGAGATCGGTCGAGAATTAGCCAACGGAGTCAAAATGAAGGTTGTAGATCTTGATTTTACCTACGAGTTGAAACAAAAAACGTTGAAAACGGAGCTCGTATGTGAGAGTTATGATTTTTCTAAGTTTGAAGGCTTATCCGCAATAGGGGGTGATGTGGCACCATCAGAATTGGACACGTGGCACCACCAGAAGGCTGCCACATGTCGCAAATCGGTGAGTAGGTCCTCCTACTTGGCGAGTCCATCAGGATTTCACACTATAAATAGATGTGACGGGTTCCATTCATTCTCACACCTTTCCTCTTCCACTTTCTCTCTCTAAACTCTCTCTCTCTAGCTCCCCTTAAGCCCCCTAAGGTCTAGGTAAACTCCCTAGCACCTGAAGGAAGCCCTGAGGCTCTCGAAGCCCCGAGAAAAGGCTCGGAAACGCTGCTCCAGCGAAGCCCGGTTTTGAGAAAAACCCGTTGTAAGTGAGCTACGCCTAACCTATCTTTAGTATAACTTATGTTTTAATATTGTAACATTATTAGGACCTTAAAATAATTATTTGGGCTATTATTATGAGTTATATAGAGTGTTGTTTAACGTTTATATAATAATAATAATAACTAGACTATTAATTTGTCACGGTTGACGTTAGACTAAACCCTAGTGGTATTGATACTAGGTTTTATCGAAGGAAAATTGTTTTGAGAGTATCGAAGCGCTGTCCGAGTGCAGAATCACCACCTTTTCAAGTGAGTGCATGGTCCCTTTCATATTACACATAGATATGAAGTATTTTATATAAATTACGTGCTATGTGTGCATATTACCTGGATACTTGCTGTCTATGCTGGATGAATGATTTTATATATGTTTTAAATGATTTAAACTACATATTTATTTTATATCTACGAATATGTTGGGATAAAACATGGGTAGATGAAATAGTTGGTGCGTGATGAAATAAAATGATTAGAGATAGGTGATGATAATTAGGTGAGGATAGATAGGTGATGATGAATCGGTGATGTAGGATGAAAGATACTATAACCTTGTCCGAAAATTTGGAGATGTAGTCATCTACCAGCGTATAAATGACGACCACAGACTATTATAGACAACCCCGTGGAAACACCACAAGGCTTATAACCTGTAGGTGATGAATTATGAGTTCAGGTGATGTTGTAACTACATATTCATGCGATGGTACTCTAACCCATACTACGAATTACGAGTTCAGGCGATGTTGTAACTACGTATTCATGCGATGATACCCTAACCCTTGTTGGGCACGTATTGAGGGAGTAATCCCTGAATCAATACCGTCAATGTGATGTAGGTGATGATCCTTAGGGAGAGTCCTTAGGAACAAACATATAAGGAAATGCGATGTAAGGAGATGAGAGGTAAATATGATGTAGGAGACGAACCTTAGCATAATTCCTTAGGGAAGGTACTTACGAATAAAGAAGATAATGAGGATGGGTAATTGGGTTAATTGTTTGATGATTAAACATAATAATTATATTATTGTGGGTTGAAAACCCTATGTACTCACCAGGTTTCCCAACCTGACCCACTCAGTTTACTTGTATCACAGGTGCCGATGTGAAGTTACATTACACTGAGAGATTAAGGAGATATAGGTCACTAGTGTAAATGAATGTAATTTCACGTAATGTTGATGGCCAAATCCTGGTCGTACATATGAATGTCATGGGCTACCCCTATGGTCTTTCCTTGTGATGCCGAAGGACAAATCTCGGTCTTACTCACAAGTGTCATGGGCTACCCCCATGCTCTTCCATATAGTTATCAAAAACACAACAACATTCCACATAACAAGAAATGGGCTGGCATTGGTGCCTTCAACCCATGAACATGGTAAGGAAAATCACCTCAACTGCTGAAATCTCAGACAAACGCTCGGGCTGCTAGACTGGATAAATTCCTATGCTAACTAAACAATAAGGTCCCAAAAACAATTGGTTCAAAATCCGGACGAAGACTTAAAACACTTGACTAATGTCTAAAGTGAGATGGGCCAAACTAGACTTCAAGCCTAATAAAATCCTAGGCCCAAGCCCAAGATCATCAAAGATCTAATAGGAGTCCATCAGCTAAAGTGGCCCAACAAAAGGAACCCCAAGGCCCAACCCAACAAGCAAGCCTATCGGTTTGGGCCCAAAAAATGTATTAAGCTGATACGGGCTATACGTTCGACATACACAATGGTATGCGTAGCGTTCTAGGCCGCAGTGGGAAATCATGACTAGGGAGGCAACACGCGCGACGTACAGGAAGTACGCACGGTGTACGCGACCCCCATGCAAACCATGCGAAACGTCTTAAAGCCTTAAGACCAAGCGACTAAAACTAAGATTTGAAACCATTAAGATCATTAAGGACATAAAGTTGAAAACTTTATGCCTTTGGGTGGATAAGGAGCCCAAACTCTAAATCCTAGCTTATTTCACCCCATCATACACTATCACACCCCGAAACCAGAATGGCGGAAACGTCTGAGGATGGATGACTTAATGTACAATATCATAACATAATGAATAACAGTGATCGAAGCCATACAACCATCATGATAGAAGATTACATTGCATCTAAAGCATTTTTTGATTCAATACCGAATACATACGAGAAAAAAATACTTAACGTGATGCTGTGACGCCCCATCCTCAAAACCTTTTTGATAACTTGTTTACTGATTTCCTAAGAATACAAGTAGTTTTGAAAATTTGACAACAATTTAGTTGGTGAGTTCATAAGAGTTTTGTATGAGAAAAATCTGTAACTTTTCCTTGTAAAATGATAGAATGCACTTTCAGAAAAATCCAATATTTTCGTTAAAAATGAGATGTAAGTCTTAAACCCTAAGACCAAAAATGTAAGTAGTGTTGTACTGAAAAATAGTATCATGTAGTTTTATTATTATATGAAACCATTTGAATATATATTAGCCTCGTAAACTAAATGTATTTTTAATACCTCGTGTGAGTTATTGGAACCATGATAAGACTAGTTGGCCTGTTGCAATGTTATTCAGGCGTCGGCATGTTAGACAATTGTCACCCCATATATGCCGGTCTAGTTGTAGTTAACATCTTAGGTGCGGGATTGTCAATCCCGTATAGATCTATACACAAGTGTCGCGCTCTCTTATCGAGGCTCTGGTTCTAATTAAGGATTTTAGTATGCACCCGGGTAGGTATGGTGAAGACTATGTCTCAAAAAATTGTATTAACAGGTTTACGTATAATGTATTGAAAACCCTTTTGCATGTGGAAGAATTACCTTTCCATAGTAGTTACATAATGTAAAATAATTGTACCTTTAAACAGTTATATGTTCTTCCAAAATGATAAAGTGTTAATGACCCATAAACTATACCAATTATAGTTTATTATAAATGTTTTGATATGTCCAAATATATATATATATATATATATATATATATATATATATATATATATATATATATATATATATGGATGTAACAAAACATTTATAATAAACTATAATTGATATAGTTTATGGGTCATTAACATATAAGTTATCATGTCTAGATGTTTTAAAAGATTAAATCATATAATTTACATCTAACACATGTATAAGAACATTTAGTACAATAAAGCCAGTTTTTGACCATTTTTAACGACATTTATCGGTAACTAACAAATTAAAACGTTGTAAATTTTTTTTTTTTTTTACCTTTTTTGGATATTTAACTCAAGTTAATTGTTTAAAACAACATATTTTTAGTCAAAACCCACAAAAATGATGCCAATAGCTTATTATGACCATTTTTCTTAGAAAGCCCACTTTTACATAATATGATAGATTTTAGAGTTTTTTTTTTTTTTTTTTTTTTTTTGTAAAACTAACTCTTTTATATTTTTGACTAGTTTCAAGACACATGTCTCAAACAACATATTTTGGATTATAACTTTTACTTAAAAGTATATAGCATGATTATATTTGTTTTTCTTAGTTTTATATTTGAAACTAACATACCACATATAAATGTTCTAGCAACTAGTAATAACCATATTTAATGCAAATAATACTTAATATACAACATAGAGATGAAGCATGCATAATAAGTTGTTTTATTATACAAATTCTCTTGTATTCCTCCCCCCCCCCCCCCCCCCCCCCTTTTAACATGAAAATCCTGATAATATGGGGTATGAACTCATCTTGAGTGAATTTCTTAGTGGATAAAGAGATGAAGATGAAGATCCTCAAGCTTAGAACACTTGAAGATGGTTGAAGAACACTTGGAGATGGTATTACCCTATGGATTTTATCACATGTTAATGTGTGTAAATGTAACAAAGCTAGTATGTATGTGTGTAAAATCACTAGATTAACAAGGAAATGCTTATCAAAAATCTAATGACGAACTTGAAGGAATTAATATTTGGAAGATTTGAGCTTGTTCTTGAGAGAAGGTGGAAAATGATGAAGACGGTGGAGGAAAAGAGGCCTCTCGGCCAAACCTTAAGAGAGAGAGGGAAGGGGGTGGGGTGAGGTGGTATGCATGGTTACATGTTGAATAAAGACTTGGTTATTTGTTGTGTAACAGGTTTGTTGGGAAATATGTTACTATCTTGTCCCCTAAGTCAACTCTTCTTTAATTTTATAAAAATTTAGGTAGTTTATAAAAGTGTGGTAATTTTTATAAAAAGAGTGATATCTTTTTTTTTTATAAAAAGTGTGGTAAAATAACGTATAACTAATAAAAATTTAAACTATTATAAAAGCCACAATACCATCAAAGATATTAGCACATGGTGTTATGAATATTATTTTGGTCAAAATAATATACATCTAAATTATCGAATTTCACTTGTAAATCCCCAAATAGGATTTTTATTCAATATATGGTGAAAAGAGCGGTACTTTGTATTAATACTCGTAATTTTTACATTATGAACATCAGGAAACATAGTGTTTATCCTAAAAATCCTAGTATTAGTCGAGTTGGCTTGGTAGACTTGTTGAATTTGTTTGGCCCTCAATTTACAGTTGTCACATACACTCTAAGTCTTGAAAGGGGACTAAACCCTGGTGACTATGCAGACTTAGCGCCCATTGTGTAAACCATGGCAACGATGGACTTCGTGCCGATTCCTTTGGATGATCCTTAGGAATGAATGAACGAGGAATAGCTGATTCTTAGGGTAGATCCTTAAGAATAGAGAATATAATGGGGATGGGTAATGGGGTTTAATTGCTTGATTGTTTAAACATAATAATTATATTATTGTGGGTTGAAAACCCTATGTACTCACCAGGTTTCCCAACCTGACCCACTCAGTTTATTTATATCACAGGTGTTGATATGAAGTCACATTACACTGAGAGATTTAAAGAGATGTAGATCACTAGTGTGAATAAACGTAAGTTCTGTTTATGCTTATGTTTCTGTATTAACGATGACATCCCAAATGTTTTAAAATGAATAAAATACATTTCTTCGAAAATGTTTTAATAACGTATTTATCGTGTTTTTCTGGGAACAAATTCCGCAAAATTTTTATTAAAAGAAGTACTCTGATTTTTATAAAGCATAAACAAAATCGGTCTTTTATGGCCGTGAAAATGGGGATGTCACAGTTGGTATCAGAGCATTAGTTTAAGCGAACTAGGAATTTGTAGGAATTTTCTAGACTTAAACTTAGAATGCTAAGTGATGATTGTGAGGAGTGTGTCAAATAGATTTAGGTAATACACCTGAATAGACACAAGCACTAGCTTATTTTAGGAATGATGCCTAAATCGCTTTTATGTGCTAAATGATTTGTTATGCTATAGTTTGATCGAATCTATGGTCTGTTGCCGACCGGATCTGGAAACCGTATGTGTTTAGGATTCTAAACGTACGAATACGATATTAGAACTAGCATATAAACGTTTCGGAGTGATAAGGATGATTTAAACTTCAATCCTAAAAAAAATCTAGATTCACCTTATTCGGTGTATAGATCAAGATGGCAAGGACCCATAGTGAAAACGTGAATGCAAATGGGAACCGAAACCAACCCCCAGTGATTGAGCAAATACCGGTTGTGGTGGCTGCTGTTGAGCTAATAACGATGGCCGGAGTGCAAGCGATGATCTAGGCAATGTTGGATCGTCAAATGGAGGAAACCAGACGTTTGCTCCAGCAAAATTGAGAGGAAGTAACCATACAGATTTAACAGCCCGAGTTGAACGAAGGGCAGACTGAGGAGGGAAACTACAATGGGATTGTTGGTGAAGCCAACCCACCGATAGTTAGGCAAAACCACCAGGATGGAGGAAATGATGAACGTGGATGCAAATACAAGGATTTCATGGCGTCCAAACCACCGAGTCTATCTGGAAGCCCGACGCCGGTGGAAGTCATGAACTGGATCTCTGAGATGGAGACGATGTTTGAGAGTTGCGAGTGTAGCAACAGGCAGAAGACCGCTCTCACGGTTCCTTTGTTGAAATATGGAGTACTAAGCTGGTGGAAGCTACTAGCCGATTCGATGCGTAAAGGAGAAGTGAGCAAGATGTCATGGGAGGATTTTCTGGTGCAGTTAAAAATGCAGTACTACTCTGAGCAGGTTCTTCTGGAGATCAACAACGAGTTTCAGAATCTAAAGAAGGGAAAGATGAGTGTCATCGAGTATGCTGCAAGTTTTATGGAGAAAATGAAGCTTGTTCCTTGTCTAGTTCCAACTGAGCTCTCCAAGGTCAACAAGTTTGCCCATGGATTACCAGCAAACTTTGGACCAATGGTCAAGCAAGCAACCACTTTGAAAGGAGCCATCTAGGCAGCCAGGAATGTTGAGACCTAGGTTAGGGAAAAAGGTCTGGAGAGAGCTGAAGTTAGCGAGAAAAGGAAGCATGAAGGATCTTCAAAATCCAACAAGGAAAAGAAATTCTCAAAGACTGAAGAAGGAGGAAGAGGTGAAACCAAATGGCACGAGAAGTGTAAAAAGAAGCACTTCGAGAAATGTAGCGAGGAGGTGACTTGCTACAAATGTGGAAAGACAGGGCATTACGCCAGCAAGTGTGCGTCCAACAAGAAGGTGTGTTATGGATTTAACAAAGAAGGGCATATTTCTAGGGACTGCCCAGGGAAAAATAAAGCCGCAAGACCAGAAAAGCCACCGAGTCCAAGGGCATTCCACATGATCCTCGACGAAGTAGAAAACCCTGCGAGGAATCAAGGATGAGGACTTTATATCCGAAGATCAAGTCATGCAGTAGCCATAGGATCGTATGATGTAGCCTATTAAAGGCATAATCTAGGGTGAACTTGAACACCTATGTAATAGTTTCAAGAAATAATAAAACCTTTTTTTGTTATCCGATGTGTTAAACTATTACGTGATTTTCTTGTATGATGACTTGGAAAACTGCGAGACAATACTTGGGACGAGTATGAGTAGGTGTGAAAGGTAGTAGATGCATATACTACCGGAAGCACAAGACTCACGCTTGGATCAGGGAAAGTCACAAGGTTACCAAGAAGCCAATAATTGATTCCTTTTTATTCAAGCATGTCGTTACCATCATTTCGGTAATGACTAAGAAGATTGTTGTTATTCCGACCCTAGTGGTCATATCGAATTGAGTCCGACTACAATAAGTATGTTACGTGGTTCAAAGAACTAAGTTCGTTGTAGCACCCGACTTAAGCCGGAAGGATTAATCAAAGCAATAAGTAGAAGTATCGTGACGGTTGCTAGAAATGCTACCTTTTAAGATGTGCTTAGAACATGAAGGAAGGCATATTCCATTATGGAATTTGACTCTAAGAGACCTGAGTCTAAGCATTGCTACATACGATGATAGGTCATAAGAATATGACACATCGGTCAATTGTAGTAATCAAATTAAGTTATCCTAAGTTTGTTAAGAAAAAGAAGGAGTCTCTGATAAAGAATGAGGCTGTGACACGAAGGTCATGGTTGAAAGTCTAACGAGCAGGTGCAAGACCGAGCACTGCTTGCAGTCAAGGAGTCCAAGAGTTAGATACTCGTTCAAAGCAACATACAAGTTACAGTTATTACCTAGGATGAAGATATAATGTATGGAGTCATTATACAATCCTGTTTCGTTGATGCTTCCGGGACGTAATCATCCTAAGGGGGAGATAATTGTAACGCCCGTAGATCTGGGGCTAATCAATTTAGAGGCAATAGGGGTCGAAAACGACTTTTTGACAAAATATTATTAAGAATAAATAATCTCAACCAAGTTGTAGTATATGTTACAAGGTTTCCGTACATATAAAGAACGCTGAAATCCGAGTTATAACGAAGAAGTTATGACCCGTCGAAGTTTCGCGACGGAACCGACACTGCACCGGGAAGCGTAAATAGTGAATTTACGATAGAGCGAGTTTTAGCCTTAGCGATATAAACAAAATTCGTAGAATACGTTAAACTAAGCACATTGATAAAAAGAATGCCCAAATCTGACTTCGTATGAAGAAGTTATGATTTTTCGAAGTTTTGGGTTAGCGGTGTACAGCCCGAAATTCGAATATTATAACGAGTGATTTTTAGCCAACATGACCTAAACGAGAATCGAAGATCTTGTTAAGAGTAGTGTATCAAGAAAAAGATGGGTGAAAACGGATGACGGATGAAGAAGTTATGAGAATTTAACGGACCAATCCTGTCCCGGCCTGTTAATAATATAAAATTTAAAATTGAGTCAAAGTTAGCCGACGGAGTCTAAACAAAAGTTGTAGACTACGTTCCCACCTTCGTGTGGATATAAAGAACGTCAAAAACAGAGCTCGTATGCCAATGTTTTGATTCTTAGAAGTCGAGAAGGAAAATTGCGAAACTGAGATGACGTGGCAACATCTGGACCCTCCATCGCTAATCAGACCTCGCTTCGGATCATGCCACATATCCTTCGCATTACGCCCCGCGTACCTTCGGTCTTATCCGGGTCCTCTTCCGAGTGCGAGCCAGCTGTGCGCGAGTTGGAGCCTTATCCGAGCTACGCCCAACGTAGCTGAATCCGACGCCCAGCATAATTCCGAGATCAGGCGCCTATAAAAGGGATGCGAAGGGTTCCGAGCTTTTCACACCAATTCTCTTTCTCTCTCTAGTTTCTTTCTCTCTCTAAGACCCCAAACCACCCCTAAACCCTAGGTAAATCCCCTAGCACCCGAAGGAAGCCCCGAGGCTCTCGGAGTCCCGACAAAAAGTGTCTTTCGGTTTCGAAACGCTGCTCCAAATAAAGTTCCGATTTTCGATAAAATTCGCTGTAAGTGAGCTACGCTTACGCAATTTTTAATATAGTTTCCAAATAATTATAGTAATGTTATGAGGTCCTTAAAATAATTATTTAGGCTATTATTATGAGTTATATTGAGTGTTATTTAACGCTTATATAATAATAATAATAGTCAGACTATTAATTTGTCGTGGTTATCGTTAGACTAAACCCTAGTGGTGTTGATACTAGGTTTTATCGAAGGAAAATTGTTTTGAGAGTATCGAAGCGCTGTCCGAGTGCTAAGTCACCACCTTTCAGGTGAGTGCATGGTCCCCTTCAACTTACACATAGATATGAAGTATTTACTACGTGATATGTGTGCCTATTGTCTGTTTACTTGTTGTCTATGCTCGGTGAAAGATTTTATACATGTTTTAAATGTTTTAAACTATATATGTATTTTATATCTACGAGGATGTTGGGGTAAAACATGGGTAGATATAATAGATGAAATATGAGTTGGACGATGAGTTGAGAGGTGATATAGACCATGAGGTATGGGTGAGAGGTGTACGATGTGAGAAGCCTTTTTCCCAAACGATGTCCCCGTCATTCAGCAGAGTATGGATGACAACCACAAACTATTCTAGATAGTCCAGTGGAACACTAGCAGGCTCGCAACCTGTAGGTGTTGTGAACGATGTGTTCACCCGGTGTACTCTAAACCTTGGTGACCATGCAGACTTGGTGCCTAAACCTTGGTGATCATGCAGACTTGATGCCTAAACCCTAGCGACTATGCAGACTTAGTGCCTAAACCCTGGCGACTATGCAGACTTAGTGTCCGTTGTGTAAACCATGGCAACGATGGACTTCGTGCCGATTCCTTTGGATGATCCTTAGGAATGAATGAACGAGGAATAGCTGATTCTTAGGGTAGATCCTTAAGAATAGAGAATATAATGGGGATGGGTAATGGGGTTTAATTGCTCTATTGTTTAAACATAATAATTATATTATTGTGGATTGAAAACCCTATGTACTCACCAGGTTTCCCAACCTAACCCACTCAGTTTATTTATATCACAGGTGTTGATATGAAGTCACATTACACTAAGAGATTTAAAGAGATGTAGATCACTAGTGTAAATAAATGTAAGTTCTGTTTATGCTTATGTTTCTGTATTAACGATAACATCCCAAATGTTTTAAAATGAATAAAATACGTTTCTTCGAAAATGTTTTAATAACGTATTTATCGTGTTTTTCTGGGAACAAATTCCGCAAAATTTTTATTAAAAGAAGTACTCTGATTTTGATAAAGCATACACAAAATCGGTCTTTTCTGGCCGTGAAAATGGGGATGTCACATCACGGGCAGTAATCCTGAAGGTACCAATAAACCGGGGACTAAGCTTGTCCCGCTTCCGAAACTGGATGACACCTTTCCAAGGTGACACCTTCAGCATCACAAAGTCTCCAACATGAAACTCAAGGTCTGAATGACGTCGGTCAGCATGACTCTTCTTTCGACTCTACGTGTCCCGCAACTTGTCGCGCACCTACTGAATCAACTATTTGGTCTTAAGCTCCACCTCGGTGCTTCCCATGACCTGATGACCAACCTCACCCCAACAAACCAGGGTCCTACACCTTCTTCCATACAACAACTAAAATGGTGGTCGGTCAATACTAGCTTGATAACTATTGTTTTAGGAGAACTCAGCCGGAGGAAGGTAAGTACCCCAACTCCCTCCAAAATCCAACACACACGCCAAGAGCATGTCCTTGAGTGTCCGAATCGTCCTCTCACTCTGGCCATCGGTATGTGGGTGTTATGTTGTACAGAAATGCAACTGATTTCCCAACTCCACATGAAACTTCTTCCAAATTATGGAGGATAAACAAATATCTCATCCAAGACCATTGAAACGGGAACCCCATGCCTAACAACCACCTCCCGAACATAAATATTAGCTAGCTTCTCTACATATATGCTCTCGGTAATCGGAATAAAATACACACTCTTACTCATCCTGTCCACGATCACCCAGATAGATTCAACACCCCGTGCCATTCTAAACAATTTTATGATGAAATCCATAGTGATGTCCTCCCACTTCCACATAGGAATGGGTAACGGTTGCACCTTGTCCTGGGGTCTCTAATGCTCGGTCTTAACCTTTCTATAAGTCAAGCACCGCTCAACAAACCAATAAACTTCCCACTTCATATAGGGCCACCAATAACTCATTCTCAAATCTCGGTATACCTTCATAGCCCCCAAATGGATAGAAAACTTAGATTTATGCGCCTCCTTTAACCTAACGTTGTAACCCAAACTCTACCGTATTGCGTCAACAACCCCCAACTGTCTCTAACAAATAAAGGAATTTGTCCTCTAATCCGCTTGATCTTCCAATTTTTCTTTTCCAATCCCTCTACCTGAGCCTCCTTGATCAAATCCATTAGAGGCAAAGTGACAGTCATCCTCAAACAAATGTGTTAGATAGATGAGCTTATTGCCTTACGACTCAAAGCACCGGCCACCACATTGGCCTTCCCGAGGTAGTACAAGATATTGCAATCATAATCTTTCACCACATCCAACCACCTCCACTACCACACATTCAAATTCGGCTGATCCATCAAATACTTCAAACTCATGTGGCCGGTGTATATAGTAAATGAACCTCGTACAGATAGTGCCTCCTGATCTTGAGGGAAAACACCACAACCCCTAATTCCAAATCATGCGTAGGGTAATTCGCCTCATGAGGCTTCAACTTCCTCTAAACGTAAGCAATCACGCGACCTATCTACATAAGAACAACTCCCAAACCCATAATAGAGGCGTAGCAATAAACCAAAAAATTAACCAAACCCTTGGGTAGCACAAGAATCGGGGCCTCGCACAACCTCTGCCTTAGAGTCTCGAAGGTTAGTTGTTGATTTGGCCCCCACCAGAAGGTGACAATCTTCTTTATCAGGCGGGTCAAGGGCACAACAGTCTTGGATAAATCTTGAATATATCTCCGATAAAACCCTGCAAGACCCAAGAAATTCTGAATCTCTGATGTGGTTGTCAGGACCTACCAACGCATCACAACCTCGATCTTGTCTGGGTCCACCAAGATTCCCTTTTGGTTGATGATATGCCCCAAAAACTGCACCTCATGCAACCAAAACTCGCATTTGGAGAATTCGACATAAAGCCTCTCCCTCCTCAAGATCTCCAACACCTCTCGTAAGTACTGCTCGTGCTGCTCCTTGGTCTTGGAATAGACCAGAATATCATCAATGAAAACAATCACATACCGATCCAACATCGGCCTACAGACCCGGTTCATGAGATCCATGAATGTTGATGGGGCATTGGTGAGTCCGAAAGGCATCACCACAAACTCGTAATGACCATAACAAGTTCTAAGGGTTGTTTATATACATCCTCATCCTTGACTCTCATCTGATGGTATCCTGACCGTAGATCAATCTTGGAAAACCAAGATGTACCCTAAAGTTGATCAAACAGATCGTTAATACTCGGGAGTGAGTAAAGGTTCTTCACCTTTAGCTTGTTCTACTCCCGATAGTCAATACACATCTTGTGAGACCCATTTTTCTTCTTCACTAACAGGATTGGTGCTCCCCACGGAGAACTGCTCGGACAGATAAATCCCTTGTCTAGCAGCTCTTGCAGCTGCATAAACAACTCCTGCATCTCAGGCGATGCTAGGCGATACGGTGCCTTGGCTATCGGAGCTAAACCAGGCATCAAATCAATCTAAAACTCGACCTGCCTCTCGGGAGGAACTCCCGGTAACTTCTCTGGAAAACATCATAAAAATCCTACACAATGGGTACCCTACTCAACTATATAGTGGCCTTAACACGAGTATCCAAAACATAAGCCAGAAACCCAAAACATCCCTGCTGTAGAAATATTCTGGCTCTCGCAGCTGAATAGAGAGTTTGTCCATGCAGAGCTCCCTCACGAGTAATAACCAGTTATCCCCGACTTGGGGTTCAAACTCTCACCAACTGCCACTCAAAATCAATCATGCCCCCATTGGGTCCCAACCAATTCATCCCAATGATCACCTTCGATCCCCTCAAAGGAATCGGTACCAAGTCATAGGACACACCCTCGGAAAACCCTTGAAGCACTCACAGTACAGTCATCCGTAATCTCTGCCTCAAGAGGGGAACTCATAGTTCCCAGAGCATCTCGAAACTTCTTGCTGAGCGCAAGAGACACGAAGGATAGGGTAGCCCCTGAATCAAACTGGACATGAGCAGACAAACCATTGACCAAAAAGGCCCCTATACAATATCATAATAAACATAAGCATAAATAAAGGAAACAACTAAAGATAACGATAGAACATATACCAGTCACAACATCTGACATTGCATGGGCCTCGTCGGTGGTTAACTGGAAAGCCTTGCTTTTCACCTTAGGGGCCTCTGCCTTGACCTGGCGGTTATCGGTAATCCTCAAGGTGGCTGGCGCAGGTGTCATCACTGCTCCTCCAGAGAATATCGTACAATCGGCCTTTTTATGCCCGGTGTGATTGCAATGGAAAAAAAATCAAACCCTTGTGGAAATCCCTGCTCATGTGGCCTGATTGGCTATAACTATAACATACTAAGCTTGCTGCTTGACAAGCTCCACTGTGCAGCTTGCCGCACTTAGCACAACAACCCCGACCTTGCAGGCCTCTGGTGTGGGTATCAAAGGTTTTGGGCCGCTTGTCTGGACTCATAGCTGTCTGAACCTGCTCCGTCTTCTACTTCTCCTGGAGCTGTAACTCAATCTCCCGCTCGCGGGCCTTCTTGATCATGTCATTCAAGTTCTTACACCCCGAGAAGCTCATGAACTCCCTAATTTCATCCCTCAACATAGCATGATATCTCGTTTTCATCATCTCCTCATCTGCAACATACTGGAGAACCAGAAATGCCTTCTCTCTGAATTTGGTGGTGATCTCCGCCACAGTCTTTATAGTCTGGCGAAGGTCCCGAAACTCCCTCGCCAGCTGTTGCACCTCCCTGGCTAGTGTAAAGTCCCTCTGGAATCTCTAAACAAAGTCCTGCCATGTCATCTCAACCACCCTTTCTGTCCCCATGGCTCGGGTAAGCTCCTCCCACCAGTCTTGCATTCTATCCCTTAGTAAGCAGGATACGAATCCCACCTTTTCCTCCTCAGGGAAAAATCTTGTTCGTTGAGCATTCTCCATGTCAACGATCCAACGTCGGCTAGTGATGGCATCCTTAACCCCAAAGAACCCAAGCGCTCCACACGTCTTGAAATCCTACAAAGAGGGAGCTCGAGCCCCAAACAGACCCGCAACAATATCAGCTCGAAATGACCTGAGCCGCTCCTCCATGATCTCTAAAACCCCCTCCTTGATGGCACCGAAAATCACAAGGGTAGCATCAAGTATGTCGCGAGTAACCTCGGTTGCGATAAGCTCATGCAACCTCTCATCAATCGGTTCAATGCCTGAACCTGAACCCGAACCAGAGCCCAAACCTAAACTTGAACCTCCATGTGTAGCCATCACCATCCTCAAACAAAAAATACAACATAAAATCAATCAATCAAAGAGATTTGAGGGGACTCCTCAACACCAGCCTCCTTAGAGTTTTTAGATTTGAACTCGTCTCAGGTACAGGTCCTATGTTTCTAGTAGTACGGGCCTAATACTACCTTCTACACATACTTCTACCATCCCCAAGACCAATCTGATTCGTCTAAGTTACCACACTACAACGATAACAACCTATGCTACACATCATACATATCATAGAATCTTCTGGAAACCCTCAACCTCTACCACTAGCAGTACCAAAACCCTCAATCAACACCGTTGGTTGCCCTATGCATGCAATCTGTACACAAAATAGGATCGCATAGACTGTTAAATGAAGATTCTACCCTAACTCCACAACCAAACAAGGAACAAGAAATGAGGCCCAACCTATCATTCTAGGGCTATACATTCCTAAGAATATACAACTTTGAAAGCATACACATAGCAAATAACTGAGTCGATATCAATTCCATGTAATACATAGCATCAAATTCTATCAAGCTATAAGGCATCACACAGCTCAGGCAATTCTATCATATGATTCTTGAAGATATCCTTAACCCTATTCTAGCATGCAGTTCACATATAAAGAATACTAATCACAATACATAAGTATGGGTAACTTCGGAAAAACTTACTTGAGCCCGGCAGAGTGCACACATTGCACTCCCCTCTTTTTTAAAAGAATCTTTTTCAAAATTTGAAGTTCCTTTTCTTTTGAAAAGATTATCATTTCCTCAGTTTGAGTTCTAACACACCTGAAAGTGTGCTCGAATCCCTCAAACCAAGGATTTGATACCAACTTGTAACAGCCCAAAAACAAGAATAAAAATTTTCATTTTAAATAAACACAAAAATTATAATCATCACATTGTTCCAAACCAACCCATATTAATATTGTGAAATCATCGGAGTATAATATCAAAAATGCGTAAAATAATGAGGAGTGAATGTTGCACCATGAAGTCGGCCCCTTCCATTTAGTACTGCAAGTACCTAAAACCACAAATATAAAATGTAAGAAAAAGCTTAGTGATTTTCCCAATCATACCACATACATAAAACATATAAGTTTCATGGGCTACCCCTATGGTCTTTTCATGCGATTCCGAGGGACAAATCCCGGTCATACATATGAGTGCCATGGGCTACCCCCGTGGTATTACCTTGCAATGCCAAGGGCCAAATCCCAATCTTACATACAAGTGTCATGAGCTACCCCTATGGTCTTCCATAAAATTATCACAAAGGCAACAACATCCCTCATAACAAGAAATGGGCCGACATTGGTGCCTTCGACCCATGAACATGGTCAGAAAACTCACCTCAAGTACTGAAATCCCAGACAAACGCTTGGGCTGCTAGACTGGATAAATTTTCGTGCTAACTAAACAATAAAGTCCCAAAAACAATTGGGTCAAAATCTGGACTAAGACTTATAACACTTGACTAATTTCCAAGGTGAGATGGGCCAAACTAGACTTCAAGCCTAATAAAATCCTAGGCCGAAGCTCAAGGATCATCTAGGATCCAATAGGAGTCCATCAAATGAAGTCGCCAATAGAAGGAAGTCCAAGGCCCAACCCCAACAAGCAAGCCCATCGATTTGGGACCAAAACACATTTCAAGCTGAACTGGACCGTACGATCGGCGTACACAATGGTGCGTGTAGTGTACTAGTTCGAAGCGGGAAATCGTGATTAGGGTGGCAGTACGTGTGGCGTACACGAAGTACGCATGGCGTATGTAGCCCCCATGAAAACCTTGAAAAAACATATTAAAGCCTTAAGATCAAGAGAGTAAAAATCATATCTAAAACCATTAAGACCATTAAGGCCATAAAGTTGCAAACTATATGCCTTTGGGTGGACACAAGGAGCCCAAACTCTAAAACCTAGCTTATTTCACCCCATCCTACACTCGAAATCTTGAATGGGGACTAACTACGGTCCAAGCTTGCACCTTTATGATAATAGAATCCTAGAAACGCCTGCAAATATAACTTGGAGGCTTATGGGTAGCTCATACTCACCAAGATCTAAACTGTTAAGACATAAAAGCGACCCTCATGAACTAAGGTACCGCAATCATCAATCAACCGCAACCGTTCTCCATCAGCAACCATCTCAACATCCGGAGTCATCAAGTCTTCAGCATCCGTAGTCTTAGTTATTTCTTTTACTTATCCTATGTAATGTACTCTATTATCCAGGATGCCTTGCACGACTGCTTATAGAGTAGTTTATTTCTGAAACTCTATAAATAGAGACTCTTTCTTATGTATTCAAAAGTGTGATGTGAGTGTGTGAACTCTTAACTTCTTCATACACAAGATTTCTCCTTCAATCATCTATCTTATCTTCATCAATTCTCTATCTTATTACTCTTCACACTCAAACTGCTACTGGAAGATAACCTCTCTTCAGAGCAAGTCTTCTAGACTTAATCACTAAACTTGATCTCGCTTAATAACTCGGAGTGAATGCATTCCTTGTTATGAATCAGTTTAAGTGTATTCTTGATATAACAACTGTTGTCATTTATATTTCTTTACTTTCCGCAATTAACTATCTAACTATCTAACTATATTATTGTTGAGCTTTTAGATCCTTTGAGATTAACTATTCCGCAATATACTTGTTCTAACGTTTGTTCAAGAATGTCTCCAAGTTTTTCTCTCAACATAAACTTTAGGGACATGAAAGAGGAAACTAGCCTCAAACTAGAACTTAATGAAACACAAAGCAAGTTTGGAGCTTTATACCTCCGAGTGGTGCAAAATGAAGAGGATATGCTAGATTCAAAGTCTTTATGCCAAAGCTTTATTCTTGAATAACCTTCTTCACAACCAAAAGCACACACTATCACTCTAAAGGCACCAAAATGAGCAGAAGGCACTAGGGTTTGCTAAGAGGGTGGAGAATGGGTATGGAGGTTGAGGTAGGGGAGGGTCATGGGCCATAATGAGGTTTAAATAGTGCACAAACCCCAATTCTTAGTGTTTTGGTCTGAGCCACATACGCCTTGCATACTGGAGTATGTGTAGCATTCTCACATGGGACCTATTACGCTAAGCATACAAGGACGTACTCCCTGCGTACACGAACAAGACCAAAATTCAAGATTTTGACTTCGGGGACCCAATTTGCAACAAAATCAAAATTCAAGGGTTCAAAAGTAAACCTGATAATTGTAGATTTACATTTTAGTTATGTTTAGACACATAATCATCCCTATCACATTGAAAAGTTATATGCCAGTTCTAATACATTAATTATATGTTTAGAATCCTGAACACATAAAATTTCTGAGTCAAGGTCGGTAACAGACCTTCGATCTGATCTAGTAATAGCATTATAGGTTAGCAACCTAATGCATGTTATAATATAAATCATTTATCACATAAAAAAAAGTAGGCATCTTATCCTAAAGTAAGCTAGTGCTTGTGTCAATTCAAGTATACTACCTAAAATAGAATGGACACACACCTCACTATTATTGCTTAGCATTCTATGTTTAAGTCTATAAATCCTCAAAATTCAAGTTCATTTAAACTAATGCTTTAATACCAACTGTGACATCCCCATTTTAACAGTAAAAAAGACCTTCTTGTTTATGTTTATTTTAAACAGACTTTAATTATTAGAACTAGGGAATTCATAAGCAAAAACATAGCCATTTCTAATTCATAAAGTTTATTTGGTATAGAATCTTTTATGAATTGTTTCCAGAACCTTTTGGAAGTCAGGAACAGATGCCCTCAAAACTAGGATAACCTTGTCTTTCTGCTTTCGGCTTATCTCCACTGCTATAGACTTATTCCCATCTCATCTTTGTATGCTTTTAGCAAAGATGCCTCCTCGCAGATCAATCAGATGCACTACTCCGATAACTCCAACTCAACCGCCACTACCTCCTCCACAATTCAATCCTGCTGATCTCCAAGCAGCGATATCCTTCGCAGTGGCAGCTGCTCTAGCTTACTTCGGTGAAAGTGGTACCTTCGGATCTGGTAGCGGTACCCACTTAGCCAACCCCAGAGATTCTCACAGACACCCTAGGGAGTGTTTGTATAAGGACTTCCTGAACTGCAAACCCAAATCCTTTAAAGGAAATGGTGGATTCATCGCTTTGATGCGATGGTTCGAGAAAACAGATTCGGTCTTCGAAATCTGTTCGTGCCCAGAAGGGAGCAAAGTGAAGTTTGTTGCTTGCACCTTCTCAGACAGAGCCCTGACATGGTGGAACAGCCATGTTAAGTCAGTGACCCTGTCCATGGCTAACTCAATAGGATAGGAGAACCTAAAAGAGTTAATGCTGGAAGAATACTGTCCGTTGGACGAAGTTCAAAAGATTGAACAAGAATTATGGGAGCTCACGATGGTCAACTCATACATACTAGCCTACACTGACAGATTTAGTGACCTAGCAGCGCTATGCCCCGGGATGGTTACCTCGGAGAACAAGAAGATAGAAAGATACATATGAGGTCTAACTGCCCTGATCCAAGGAGATGTGCTGTCTTCTAACCCAACCACATTCAATATTGCCAAATGCCTGGCCCAACGACTCATTGACCATGGAGTCTGCCATGGTGTAGAAGTCCTCGTTTCCGAACCATCAAAGGGAGAGGACTATAAACGGAAGTCGTGGAATTAGAGGAAGAAGAAGCAAACAACAAAGGAAACCCCGCAGGAGCAACAAACGAGTACTATGTAAGTCGCTACAACACCTACTGCTCCAGCACCTACCGGTCGGTATGCTGGAACCCTCCCAAAGTATGGAAAGTGCAACTATCACCACACCAGAGTATGTTGGGAAATGCAGTGTCTGAACTGCCACAGAAAGGGACACACAGTCCGTTTCTGTAGGGAACCAGCTCAACCAATCTCCCAAGTCCCTGGGGCTAAAGAAAACCAAGTCTGTTATGGCTGTGGTGAGAATGGGCACTACTAGAGGGACTACCCGATAACAAGGAACTCAGGAGCAGATGGACGAATTCTGATGATCACCGCAGGAGAATCAACCCCGGAGTCGTCAACGAGCAGCGGTACATCTTCAAAATAGTAGTTACTTTAAAAATTAATTTATATTTATATAAGATTAAAACTTGCGGAACAACACTTAAAAGTAACTATAATAACTCACATATTGAAATAGGTCACAGTATTCAAGAGATCTAAGAAATCCATTCTGAGAAGCTATGATGGCTTAGTATGTACATTAAGGGTTGTGTATAACTAAGATTTTGCAGACATAGAGTGAGTGATTCCGCCTTAATTCCTGTTCCTTGTTTGGTTGTGGATTTGAGGCAGAGTTACTCAGTCGACCGTCTTATTCGTCTTGATTATTCATAACTTGTATATCGCAGGCGATTATAGTGGTACCAAGGAGGATCGTAGTATAAAGTGTCATCACTAGTTATCAAAGCACTTTCATTGTATGTACTCGCTCATCGCAGTACGATACGTAGAAGTGTTAATATCAAGGGGAAATCAGAAAGCACTAGAACATTTACAAAGAGTACATTGTCGAGCACACTAGGGTTGCATCATCATATAACAAATGTTTCTTTCAAATCAGCAAAACTTTTGTTCAGTAAAGAGTCCGTTTTTATCATTCTTCATGAGTTGGCATGGTCCTCACCATACTAAGTTCATATGTTTCTATCGCCTTAACCGTCAGTTCGCGAAACCTTTGTCATTCGTATCGACAGTCCAACCAAACCCTCACTTTTGTCTTTCGTATTCTAAACCCGAAGTACTCGTGCGAAGTGTACTTTGTCCTCCGAAGCCTTGCCGCCGTATGTTCCACAGATTGTCACGAAATACCACTCGTCCAGCTGACCAAGTTCGAGCATAGAGGCTAAGGACGAATACAGCCTACCTATTACTATTCAGTATATACGCGAGGGCCGTATATGATTATGATTATGCAGATCTAGTATGTGTGTTTCCGCCCTATCTCCTGTTCCTTCTTTTGGTTGTGGACCTGGGGCAGAGTCGCACATCCGACCGTCTAACTAATCTTAATTATATACGACTTGTATACACGAGGTAATGATAGATGGACCGAGTATGAATCCTATCATGAACACTAGGGAAAAGTTGCCAGGTCTACGAGTGGGTATTCTGCCAATCAGAGGAGCGCAACCCCAGTAGTACTGCTAAGAAAGCTAATTTCAGGACGAAATTCGACCTAACGGGGGGATGATGTGACTACCCAAAAATTTTTGCTTTAAAAACCAGCCCAATCAACCAAAAATCAGACTAACTTCTGCTATCTTTTAGCACTGTTTAGAGTCTGTTTGAGTGTTTTGAGCCCAATACATTCAAGGAATAAGTGTCAGGAAGTATCTGCTAGAGCCACAGTACAAATATCAAGCCATAAACTCATTCAAGAGGAGTTTACAGCTAAAACACTAAGAGTTTACGTTCGTAAACTCGAGGTGGCCATAAACTCACCCCTATATATGTAACACTTAGCCATTTTTCAACTCTTTTCACTTCCTTGGCCGAAATCCTTCAAACTCTCTCAAGTATCATCGGGTTCTTCATCTAGATCTTCATATATGTAAGTGATCTAACCTTTGATTGGTTTATATCCTTCATTACTAGTATCATTCCATGATTTCATCCATAAAATCATTCCATTTTGTTAGATCACCAAGAACACCAAGAACACATACTAGTGTTTTGGTCCAAAATCAACCCTTTCAAGCTTCAATATCGTGAGTACTCTTTCCTTAACTTGTTGTAGGATAGAAACACTTGATCTACACTTTGAAATCATCCATTCCTCAAGAACAAAAGGAGTTTACGGCCAAGAGGATCTCCCTTGGCCGTAAACCCCTTGATGAGGTATGGTCCACTAGCGTGGCCTAGACTGCTCTAGCGCGCCAGCTTGGCCTGGCGCGCTCCTGCCAGCCCTGCCTAGTGTTCCCTTGCCAGCCCTCCTCGTCTGGCACTCCCTTGCCATCCTCTCCTGGTGCACGCCCGCCAGCCCTGCCCGGCGCCTCCGGGCGGCCTTGCCCAACTCCTTGCTAGTTGGGCCTGAATTAGGTTGGCCCAAGGCCTGACCTAATTGTCCACTATATAATGAATAGTACCTCCTCCATGGAGGGGGATCTTTCCCTAGATTCTACCCCAAGTGGTTCAGCCGCCACTAGACTTCCCCATGGCTCAGCCGCTACTACACTCCGGCCGGGTGGCTCAGCCGCCACCCGCCGCCGTCAGCCACCACCAGCACCAAGATGGTTCTCTCCAGCTATGGAGGACCATCTCAGATCTTTTAGTTGATCTAACTTGACCATCGGAGCCCGCTCCCGGGGCACAATCCCTGGGGCGGCTCTAATGCGTCTCTCTGATGGTGACTTGCAGATCTCCGCCACAGTTGAAGACCAGAAGACTCACTGGAGGTCCATGTTCCATCATTTGGCGCCATCCCAGACTCGAGCAAGTAGCAAAAGCTTCAGTTGCTTACAAGCTCGTTTTTCTCTCAGATTTGTTCATATCTTTTGCATTTAGCATCAGGTTTGCTCAGATCTGTTCATTTTTAGCACCATTTGGTTAAGATCCGTTTGACTTTGGCCAAGATCTGCTCAAATCAATTTGGTTCTTGACAAGATCTTTTTAGATCTGTCTAACCATCATTCAGATCTCTTGATCTTCTGAGTGTTATGATCTGTTTGAGTTTTCTCTCTTAGATCTTCAGATCTGCATTGTTTTTTGGCTCAGATGTCTAGACACGTTCTGTGTTGGTTCATTTGAGCAACCCTCAAGTCTTAAAAAGACTTTATCATATCTCATTTTCATCTATTTTGATAGATTATTCAGAAAGTTGGGGAGAAAGGATATTTCTATGAGTTTTTCCCCATCTTGTTCATATTTTCGAATTTTACTTACCAAGATGAAGAACACACAATATTTTACAAGTCTTTATCTCTTTTGCTTGCTCATTTTCAAGAAAATCGGTTTTGGTTCTTGATTTCTCATGTATAACTTGATTCAAGTTGTTTATTTGGTGTTTCCTCTAGAAGCTTAGTGATGGAAAACAAAAGATTTTCAGATTTCTTGAGCAAGCTGAAGAGTAGAGAAGGTTCAGTGAGAAAAAACCTTGTTAGATCCGTTCTCGTTTATATTTTGGGGGTTTTCCTCAGTAAGTTGAGAAGAAAAGAAGTTCTTTATGAGTTCTACCCCACCATTTGTTTAGATCTTCTTTGTTTTTTCCAAGACCTGTCCAAGTTTGCTTCACAAATCTTTGGATATGTAGATCCATTTCATTTTTAGTTCAACTCTATGGATGTATATGATTTTCTTCACTCAGATACTCCCCAAGCTTGCAAAAATCTTCTTAGATCCGTTTTTGTTCATATTCTGGGGATTTGTTGAGCAAGTTTAGAAGAAAATAAATTTTTATAAGTTTTTTATTTCATTTTCAACTCATATGTTGTTAGAAAATCGTGTTCAGTTAACATTTTCTATGAACAACTTCATTATTTGCATCAGCTGCTTGTAAATACAGTTGTAATATTTGAACATTTTACCAAGTTGTTTATTTAGTGTTTCCCTTATAAGCTTGAAGGAACACGAAAAAAATTTCAAATCTTTTTTTGGCTCACGTTTGAGTGATCCATTCAGCAAGGTGGTGAGAGAAAAAAAAATTTCTACAAGTTTCTACCTTCTTACCAGCTCATTATTTCTAGGAAAATCATTTTTAGTCAATGATTTTTCGTATACAGCTTCATTCAAGCTGTTTTCTTCTGATTTAGTGTTCATCTCAGAAAGTTGAAAAAGAAGAGAAGTTTCTACCTCATTTTTTAGTCCACATATTATCATAAAATCGTTTTCTAATTAAGATTTTGTGTAATATCTTCGCTACCTGCATCAACTGCTTATAACCACAGCTGAGATGTTTGTACATTTCAAAAAAAAAAGCGGTGTTTATTTGGTGTGTTTAGAAGCATGGAAGAAGAAAAGAAGCTTTTTATGGGTTTTTATCTCACCTTTTGCTCACATATTATCAGAAAACCCTTCCCAAGTTGTGCATTTTCATGTATATTTTTATCTGCTGTTACAGCTATTTATACACATATTTGTGTGGCTTGTACATTCTTCAAACCCCTTTTTCAGCTGAGTCTAAGTGCAAGCTCATGATATGTTGTGTATTTCGCAAACCTACCAAAGAAATTATATCTCTTTTACCAATGCACAAGATACATCAGATATCTTTGACACATATAAGTACAAGAAAATTATGTTTTGTGTTTTCTTTCGAGCTAAATAAAAAAAAGGGGATACATGGGCTGTTATTCACCAAAACCACAGTAACAAAAACAAATATATAATATAATATCTTGACAGTTTATTTACTTTACCCATTTACAATTTACTGTAAGAGAAAGAAAAAAGAGATGGGGGTAGGGGTAAACGAGAAGTATTTGGTCAAAAAGATATATGCATTTGTTTGCTTTTAACCAACAAAAAAGGGGGTAAATGTGCACAGTGAACTAGAAAAATAATAGAGTTGTCAACAAGAAGAAAATCGGGCCCCACTTGGTTTTCTCTTTTTCCAATGGAGTTCGTTTCCCGATGAATCACCAGCGACAACAACCCATCGCCATCACCAGCTCACCAATCGTCACCACGGGGTGACCACTTACCAGAGCTAGGGCACCACCAAATCGACTGCACCCGCTACCAACCAAATCGCCTTGCTCCCCGAAGCCACCAATCGGCGACCTTAGCCGAATCACAGCTCCGGTCTCCCCTCTTAGATGGTGTTCTCTGATGATCAATAAAAGAATAACCATCCAATCGCAACCATCACCATTGGTACCTCCAGATCGATAGCAGGTGGTGGCATCTTCAAGATCAAGCACCACCGATCTCTAACATCAACCGTCATGGCTGATAAACTCCACTCAAATCACTACAATCAATCGCTCCACATCAGCGAACACCGAATCACCTCTTGCTGATAATCCATTTTCAACCAACGAGCTAACAGATCGACGTTGTTGGCAACCAAATCGATGCTCTAATCCCTCATGCATCGCAAAATTCCAACGAGGAACCACCAAAGCCTTCGTAGGTCTGCAACCCCCATGCCCCTGTGTTCAATCAATAGCCGTTCGCCGGCGCTAAGGCACAACCACGGAACCTCTAGACACCAATCGGTGCCACTTGATGCAACTAGCTAGCGTCACCGGTGGATCCTGCTGCTCAAGTGAAGCTCTGATTTCCTTGCCGATTTCAGCCTGTTGCTCCACCATTATCGCCAGCCTAAGGTCCGATGCTACCTTTCACCTTCGTGTTCAGTGAGCGCATATCGGTGTTCAACATAGATGACAAAAGAAATTAGGACACATGCCCATATCTCCCAAGCAGGCTCTATCAACTTTGTATTGGGCTGAGGGCTCGAAACTCGAACATGGACTATTGGCCGATTAATGAATAAATTAACTGATATTTGGGACTCTCATATTTATTTTTAGGACCCTATACACGTTCAACAGCAAAAATATGCATGTATATATATATATATATATATATATATATATATATATATAAAGAGAAGAAATTGGGTTTTTCATACGATTTTGCCTTTCCCTCCTAAAATTGGGCTTCCTTTATTTTGGTTTTCTCAACCAATTGGTGTACCCCAAGAGCAATTCGACAGACCAATTTTACGAGACAAATTGTGCCACCTAAAAGCTTATTGCTTGCATGCTACGATTCGACACGCCATGATTCAATTTTAGAAAATGTGTTACGGCTCGGATCATTCGTCATTTTCAAAAAAAAAGGGAGAGAGAAGAGTAGTACGCTACTACTCGTGGCGCATTCCGAAATAATCCTCAACAACTGCATTGCCCGACTATCAAAAGTCGTGTTGACCAGCTTTAGGCAGTCTCGCTACCCAGTCATCAACAATTGTGTCTTCTGACCAACAGTCGTGCTACCCGGCTCTTATTAGCAGCTATATGACCGTCATTTCCCTTTTCCTTGCCTCCTCTAAGAAAAAAAAGGGGAGGGGGTAGTGTTGGTACGACACTATGTAGAAGTGATTTTTATTCCAAAAGCGCAGAGTTAAAGTACATGAAGAGCTGATGTATGCATGATAGTGCACTCCCGATGTGACATTAATATTTTGGGTCGAAAGATCAGCCTCGTGGATCAACCCTCGGTAGTCTCGCTGCCCAGCTCTCAAATGTCGTGCTACCTATCTATCACTAGCAGCTCGCTGCCTGGGCCTCAGCGGCCCTGCTAACCAGTTCATGAAAGCAGTATCGCTACACACCACTTGACGGTAGCTACACTATCCAGCACTAAGTAGCACCCCCGTATAGACCTCGACGAACAGTCAAGACACCGAGGCATCAATTATTAGTACGACTAGCGATGCAACAAAGCATCAGGTACTATTCCACTTTAAACCAAACTAATTACATGAGCTAGACGCATAGATTGTGGGGTGCTACGCCCAATCACGCGAGGTCCAGCACCCTCGCCCCGAGTCGTCTGGCTTCTCGGCCCGACTCCATTATAGCGGCAAGCTCCGCATGCGAGGTCTAGCACCCTCACCCCGAGTCATCTGGCTTCTCATCCCGAATCCATTACACCGGCAAGCTCCGCATGCGAGGTTCAGTACCCTCGCCTCGAGTCGCCTGGCTTCTCAGCCCGACTCCATTATAGTGGCACGCTCCGCATGCGAGGTTCAGTACCCTCGCCTTGAGTCGCCTGGCTTCTTAGCCCGACTCCATTCTAGCGGCAAGCTTAGCATACGAGGTTCAATACCCCTGCTTCGAGTCACTTGGCTTCTCAGCCCAACTCCATTATAGCGGCAAGCTCCGCATGCGAGGTTCAGTACCCTCGCCTCGAGTCGCCTGGCTTCTCAGCCCGACTCCATTATAGCGGCACGCTCCGCAGGCGAGGTTCAGTACCCTCGCCTCGAGTCGCCTGGCTTCTCAGACCGACTCCATTCTAGCGGTAAGCTCTGTATGCGAGGTTCAGTACCCTCGCCTCGAGTCGTCTGGCTTCTTAGCCCGACTCCATTATAGTGGCAAGCTCCGTATGCGAGGTTCAGTACCTTCGCCTTGAGTCGTCTGGCTTCTCAGCCCGACTCCATTATAGCAACAGGCTCCGACCATGTCACGCGATGCTCTTCCGCGTGATTTATCTATGATCGCTGGCAACTAAGCCCGATCCATCCCACGCGATGCTCTCCCGCGTGAGGTATCTATGGTCGTTGGTAGCTAAGCCCGATCCATTCCATGTGATGCTCTCCCACGTGATGTATCTACAATCACTAGCAGCTAAGCCCGATCCATTCCTTGCGATGCTCTCCTGCGTGATGTATCTACAATCACTAGCAGCTAAGCCCGATCCATTCCGTGTGATGATCTCCCACGTAACACCTCCATGATCATTGGCTGCTAAGCCCAAGCTATTCCCCTAAGTCGCGCATCATCTCACAGTCATCATGGTTTTCTTATGCTCGGACGATCGATGAAGTGTTATCCACATTACAACCTGCTATAGTGAAGATACTCTCCAGGAAGAAGGTCATCTCGACAGCTGCCCTGCTACCTATAGCCTCGTCGCGTACCCCACAACACCTCTGTTTCCTAGATCTCGGAAATGGTCTCGCTGTGTAACCCTACTTGTAGCCTAGCCACGTACCCCATAACACCTCTGTTTCCTGGCTCTCGGAAATGGTCTCGCTGTGCAGCCCCACCCTATAGTCTGACTGCCTATCCCTCAACAATTTTGTTGTCTGGCTATCGACAATAGTCTTACTACGTGACCCTCGCCAAGCAACCTAGTCTCCAAGCTCTCGGAATCTATTCCTTGCTTCCCCTAAGAAAAGGGGGGGAATAGGGTTGGTACGCCGCAATGCAGACTATGTAGATGGTTACTGGTGGCATCCCATCTCACATGGCTACCACAACAATCACGTCGGATAACAGTCTCAGGGACTGAATGGCAAGCTTACGCTTCGTAGTTACCTCGGTCCGACATTCCACCGACATCAGTGTCGCGTAACACTCTTTAGCAGCCTGGGTCTGCATGATCGCATCAACAGTTACGTTGCATCTCATCGACCGGCTCACATTCCTCTCAATGAAGGAGTATCAAGTCAACTTAAGCAGCGTTTGGCTCATCGCATAACCCCGCGGCGTTCGTGGGCAAGGTTTGGTCATTTCTCTTTATTATTTAAATGCTTTGGTGCTTTAACTAGTCCGATCCGATTGCCAGCAACCCAATCGCATCCGACTAGGGGCACTTGACGATGCACAATTTATATGACTAAGTCCAGTCCGATGTCATTGGCCGCATACCAATAACACCAGACTGGGGGGACCTGATGAGGTATGGTCCACTAGCGCGGCCTAGACTGCTCTAGCATGCCAGCCTAGCCTGGCGCGCTCCCGCCAGCCTTGCCTGGCGTTCTCCTGCCAACCTTGCTGGGGACTCCCTTGCCAGCCTCGCTAAGGACTCTCCTGTTGGTTTATATGACAAGTTCCAGTCCGATGTCATTGGCCACATACCAATAACACCAGACTGGGGGGACTTGATGAGGTATGGTCCGCTAGCGTGGCCTAGACTGCTCTAGTGCGCCAGCTTGGCCTGGCGCACTCCTTCCATCCCTGTCTGGCGTTCCCTTGCCATCCCTTGCTGGGGACTCCCTGGCCAGCCCTTGTTGGGGACTCCCTTGCAAGCCCTGCTGGGGACTCCCTTGCCAGCCCTTGCTGGGGACTCCCTAGCAAGCCCTGCTGGGGACTCTCCTGTCGGCTCGGCCAGGCGCTCCCTCACCTGGCACTCCCTTGCCATCCTCTCCTGGTGCGCGCCCGCCATCCCTGCCTGGGGCGCGCCCGCCAGCCCCGCCCGGCGCCTCCGGGCGGCCTTGCCCAACTCCTTGCTAGTTGGGCTTGAATTGGGTTGGCCCAAGGCCTGACCTAATTGTCCCCTATATAATGAATAGTACCTCCTCCATGGAGGGGGACCTTTCCCTAGATTCTACCCCAAGTGGTTCAGCCGCCACTAGACTTCCCCATGGCTCAGCCGCTACTACACTCCGGCCGGGTGGCTCAGCCGCCACCCGCCGCCGTCAGCCACCACCAGCAGCAAGATGGTTCTCTCCAGCTATGGAGGACCATCTCAGATCTTTTAGCTGATCTAACTTGACCGTTGGAGCCCGCTCCCGGGGCACAGTCCCTGGGGCGGCTCTAACGCGTCTCTCTGATGGTGACTTGCAGATCTTCGCCACAGCAGAAGACCATAAGACTCGTCGAAGGTCCATGTTCCATCACCCCTATAAAGGTAATGATGTTTGGACCTAATGAGAGATTAATGGAAATGTAGGCGATTAGATATTGTAAGGCCAGTAATAATTATGTTTATGCTTATGTTTTTTGTATCAGTTATGACATCCCAAAGTTTTTAATAATCAATGAAAAACATTTCTTCGGAAATACTTTTATGGGCCCCCGATTTTATAAGTAAACGTTGTTTTAAAATAAGCATAATAAAAATGTCTTTTCTGACAGTGAAAAATTGGGATGTCACATTATAGGCCTTACAACATCTAATGACCTACATTTCCTCAGATTTCTCATCAGTTCCAAACATCATGTACCCTTCATACCACTACCTGCGATACAAAGAAATTGAGTGAGTCAAGCTTGAGAGTATGATGAGCACATATGATTTTTAATCCACAATATTATAATTAATTTGTGTTAATAAGACAAACATGGCATGAACAGAGTACCCTCATGAATAGTTCTTTTATACCTATAGATCGTAGTCTTGTATGTATCTGGTTTATTAACATTTATATGTCAGAGACCTGCCCATGTATAGTTCAGTAACACCTACATGTCTTAGACATGTCCGCATAGGATTCGTTAATGCCTATAGGTCGTAGATCTGTCCACAAACAATTTATTAACATCTACGGATTGTAAAACTGCCCAAGTATGATCATTTAACATATACATGATTGTAAACCTATTTGTGTATGACTTATAAACACCTGCATGTTGCAAGTCCGTCCATGTTTCACCAGACTTGTCTAGAATAGTCTATATCCCATCCTCTATATCCTACTAGATGACTAATACCTAGTAGTACAATAATACCATGTTGGCTACAACCTCTCATCATATTTTACTTTCTATAACCCTTCACTACCCAATATACTTTAGGTATAATATGATAAATAGTTCTATACTTTATTCAAATATAGTATAACCAAGTAAGCCATATTGAGCACAAATATTGCAAATACAAACAGTAGGCACACATAGCATCAAGTAGTTAAATATTACGTATCTACGCGTAAGATGAAATTAGCTATGCACTCACTTATTAAAAGTGGATGATTTGATATTTGGGCAACGCTTCACCTTAGCATTTAGCTTTTCCTTTGATGTGACCTAGATATGATTATCACTAAGCCTTAGTCTTATATTTATTATGATTAATGATAGTCTAGATTCCTCAACAATCTGAATGTCTACTGATCTATAGCAGATAAGGAGCAACCAGGTAAGATCATATCGGAGGTAGGGTCCGTTTGGTATACAGAGTATGCTTTTTGGAAATTCCACTTTAAATACCTCACGAAATCTAACTTAGACATCACCACCATAAGTAGACCAATCAGTATTATGAAATGGATTTAATGATAAATCTTATTTATGGATTCATAATAACGACTATGAATATAAATATAAGTTACACTTGAATGAATTTAAATAGGTGTAGCTTAACTTATAGAGATTTTCTAGCGAAAAGTCAAAAATTGCACTAGCAGAACTTCGACTCGAGGGCTTTTAGTTTCCGGTCCTAGATACATAGAGTTTCGTTATGCTAAGAAACTCCGAAACCTCGAACAAAAGACCTTAAAATTTAGACTAATAAGTTGAGAAAGAATTTAGAAAGGTGTGAGAAAGAATGAAGCTAAACGCTACTATTTATAGCAATTTTTGCTAGGTAAGCCGTGTGCTTCGTTGACGTCGATCCTCTACCATGCTGCCACGTATCGAATTTTGGCTGGTCCATGGCGCTGCTTCTAGAAGCACCTGCACGTTGTGCGCATGCGAATTTTTTAATTTTTCGAAATTTTGTATATTTCTCATATGAGCTCCGTTTTCGACATTCTTTATATCCACGCGTAACAATCAACGAGTACTGCAATTTTCATGTTGGCTATATTGGCTAATTCTCAGTTTAGTTTTAAAGTTATATTTTTAGCGGACTTAAACTGTTAAAGTCCGTATAAAAATCATAACTCTTTCGTATGACATCCGTTCTCTGTTTTTTTTTTATATCCACAGACTCTTATTTAGATTGTTTTCTCTAACACTCAACCGATTTGGATTTTTTTTTTCTGCTGCGCTGAAACTTCGAAAAATCATAACTTCCTCATATAAAGTCAGATTTAGGCGTTCTATATATGCACGCTCTCAGTTTAACGACTTCTATGATTTTCGTTTAGATTACTTAGCCTAATAAGAAACCAAACTCTAATGTACTTTTCAAGACGTGCATGGTGGTGTCGGTTTGATTGCAAAACTTCGAAGAAACATAACTTTTTCATACGCAATTGGATTTAAGCGCTTCTTATATCCACGAGATAATCATTACAACTAATACATCTTTAGCTGATATTGTCTATAATATCTTTAATGTCTAGCTCTAATTTACAGAGGTTACATATACTATGCGGTAATACGATGAAAGTGATAATTTATAAAATTGAAAATGGAGGTGTAACGGCCTAAAATTCTTCCGTTAAGCTATGTTGGTATTCCCGATAATAGAAATTGACTTAATTATAAATTCATAAACAAATATATGAAAAAAATGATTTGAGGATTAAAGTCTATTATTAAAATTATAAATTTAAGCTGCTTAGTTAAGTTTGGGGCTTAATTATAATAAAATCAATTAACTAAATTAATGTAATAAACAAGATAAGATTACGGGTTAAACTTTAACCCGGGCATAAATGGAACTTATTTTGAATAAGTTTTAAAAACGATGAATTTATAAATTAAATTGTGCAACTTGAGGGTTAATTGTGAAAAAAAAAAAGGAAAGTTTTAATTAAAAATGGTGAGATCATATTCAATATTTTTAGGGTTAATAATGGAATATGTATGAAAGTTTAATATCATAGTTGTAAATTAGAATTCAATCACCGAATTGAATATTGAGTAAGAGGTAACTCTCGTCGATTCCTTTACTCTTCTGCGTTGGTTACTCCACCTTCGTAAGATATAAAAGAAAAATGAACGCAACTGCTGCAGGCTCAATGCACATTCGATCGAAGGAAACAACGATGAAGAGAAACAATGAGAGAAAGGAAAGGTTGGGGCCGTTTTCGACGGAAGATCGTGATTCCTTGAGAGTGGTTAAAATTCCAGCAAGGTTTTTTTTTTTTGGCAACAACCTATGAACCGTGATGATTGATTGAGTCCTTGTGAAACGACCAAGGAAATCAGCAGAATCAGAGAAGAAGGGTTGGGGCAAAAGTGTTACCCGCTGTCAGGGCCGGTCCAGACGGTGGGTAACCCGGGCGACCGCCCAGGGCCCACGTCTCTAGGCGCCTAAAATTTCTGGGCTATGTAGTGTATATATATAAAAAATTATTACCTAAATGATTTTTAAATCTAAAGTTGGTTTAAACTCAAACTAACTCAAAACATAAACAATTTGAATTGATTGTTATTTCTAATTAAATGCGGTTTATAGTGAAGAATAAATGATATGTTTTTTGGGTCTTTATTATGTTTGTCTTTAAGAGACTTTTTTTTTTCTTTTCGTCCCGGACCCCATATACGTTTGGACCGGCTCTGCCCGCTGTGGAGTTTTTCGGCGAAGCTAGGGTTCCAGTAGGAGTCTACTGTGCAGCGGGTTTGAAAGATAATTTTTGGCAGGGGTTGTACGAAGCGTGGGACTAGAATTGCATTGTATGTAAGCTACCTCGTAAGCTACCTTAGAATCTTGTTTTAAATAAAAAAAAACTTGCATGTAGATTATATCTAACCGAAAAGAAACAAAGTTGGATTATTTTTAATGTTTGACTGATTTAAACCTAAGCTTCATACACAAGTACAACATGAAGCATAATTACCTAGCCTATGAAGTAAGGATTGTCTTACGATCTCTTAGAAAATGTAACGTCCCAAAAATACGAGCCAAAAATTTCATTTTTTAAAACATATACTTTGCAAATCATTAGAATTAAAACATTCATTGACCATATCATTTCATAAAAGATGTTGCGTGTCTGGAAATCATTTTATAAATCATAACAATGTCAGAGTACAAATCCCCAGGAAGATCTCATGGTACGGAATACAGGGCGTGTATGTGATGCGCCGCTACCGCGCCAGCTCCTTCCCCTTCGAAGAAGAGGTACCTGAAACCAAAACTGAAAACTGTAAGCACGAAGCTTAGTGAGTTCCCCCATCGTACCACATACCATACAATCACATATCATACATACTGTCAGGCATTTCTTGGGTGCCCGACCTACCCGGTACGACCTTTCTGAGGTGCCGACCTACCCATGCGGCCATTCTGGGGTGCCGTCCTACCCGTGTCAAGCCATTCTGGGGTCCTGACTACCCTTCGATCCTAACGACCGAACCTCGGGGACTATTTCACCCCCTATACTACTACCACTATCACATATCATAACATAGCATGTTATCAGACATATCTGGGGTGTCTGAACTACCCTTCAGTCCTAACAACCGAACTCGGGGACTGCTCCCCTCCTACTACCTCTAACTCGTATAACAGGTCATGCTAGCATATAAACATAACATCACATACTGTCAGACGTATCTGGGGTGTCTGACTACCCTCCGGTCCTAACAACCGAACTCTACTACTATCACATATAACATATCATGCTAGCATATAACATATAAGGTAGTAGCAAACCTAGATGATATCACAGAGACAATCATCTATCATACGTCTCCTACTGGTGGGCCAGCATTGTGGCCTTAGACCCACCACTACTGGAAGGTAACTCACCTCAAAGTAGTTGCTGATCGGTGTGGGAACTAACTGTCTTCTGCTGCTGCCGCTCCGAAAATCCTCCAGCTAATAATTCCCACAAAACACTTAGTCAAATACTGCTAACCTCCCTCAGGGTAAATTGTCCATTTACCCTTAACAATTCATGAGTCAAGTCACAGTCAACTGCCAGTTGACCAGACTCGCCGAGTTGGCTAGCCAACTCGCCGAGTCCCTTACCTTTAGTCTGACCATAAGTCCGTCTCTACTCGTCGAGTTAAGCGTAGACTCGACGAGTCTTCCTTCTATACCCAAGGCCAATAGTCCTTCATCCTACTCGCCGAGTTGTATGAACAACTCGCCGAGTTCATCTTCATCCGAAGAACACTCTACGATGTGACTCGCCGAGTTGTATGAACAACTCGCCGAGTTGTTCTTGAGACAAGGAGATTGCCGTGAACTCGCCGAGTCGTTGCAATGACTCTACGAGTGACTTCATGAATGAGTCTGGCTTCCAACCCACTGAGTCATACCCTATGACTCACCACTCCAACTCGCAACACAAAAAAGGGAACAACCCGGGGACTCGCGACCCGACTCGCTGAGTCAGATGAACGACTCGCCGAGTCTGCCTCATGCAAAAACTCTACACGCGATTTTGCTTGAATCCAGTCCATGCCAATCGTAGATCTGGGTTCCAAGGGCCTGGTTTACACGTAAAGTTTCCAACTTTACGTGTAGATAATCACCAATGAAGGTTTTAGGGCTCAAAGTGCACCAAAAGGGGTAGATCTAGGACTTTCATGTAATATGACTCCATAAAGGCAGTAGATCCAAGCTCCAGGGACTAAATCATGCCTAGATCTAAAGGCTAACAACTTATTACAACCCACCAAGCACAAACAAGCTTGAAGAATGGCTCAAAGGGGACTTTCATGAAGCTATTAGGGACTACAAGCTTGAAAACAGAGCGGAAATGAGCTATACCTCAAGGAAAACGTTGAGATATCACAAAAATGCTTGGCCTCCTTCTCCTCTTCTTGATCTACTCCTCTTTCTCCTAAAAAAAACTTCAAGAACACACCCAAAACACTTCAATCTCACAAGGAAAAGGGCAAAGACGATGTTGGGAGCTCTGAGGGTGAATGGGGGCGAGGTTGGGGCGGAAATGAGTGTTTAAATAGGGTGCAAACCCTTGAAATTTAGGGTTTCAACAGACAGCGGTGACTCGCCGAGTCCAGAATATGGACTCGCCGAGTCGCCAACTTAAACGTGCCCCCCGGACCGCGTCCCTACTCGGCGAGTCGGACCTACAACTCGCTGAGTCCAAGGCTAAAATGACAATTACTAGGATAAATTTTACGTACCAGGAACCAGGTGCTACAAATCTCCCCCACTTATTTTAGACTTCGTCCTCGAAGTCTGCCGCTCGATCCTGAAATAGCTCGGGGTAATGCTCCATCATTTCTTCCACCAACTCCCAAGTCCATTCCGAACCCTTGCGGTGCTGCCATTGCAGTTTCACTAGCTCCACCCTCTTGTTCCTTAGATCCTTTGACTTCCAGTCGAGAATTGCGAGTGGGCGCTCAATGTAATTCAGGCTGTCATCAACCTGTGTATCTTCTAATGGCGCCACCGTTGAATCATCCACGAGACACTTCCGCAGCTGGGAGACATGGAAGGTATTGTGGATCTGGTTGAGCTCGGCTGGCAGATCCAGCCTATATGCCACCTTGCCCACCTGGGCTACAACCCTGAACGGTCCAATGAATCTTGGGCCCAACATGCCCCGCTTCCTGAATCGAATGACGCCTTTCCAAGGCGACACCTTCAGGAGAACCATATCCCCGACCCTGAACTCCAGGTCTGATCGACGTTTGCCGGTGTAACTTTTCTGCCGACTCTGCGCAGTCTGAAGCCTGCTCTGAACCTGCTGGATTCTCTCGGTCTTCTTGAGCACCACCTCGGTACTCCCCATGACCCTTTGGCCAACTTCACCCTAGCATATCGGGGTCCTGCACCTCCGACCGTACAACATCTCGAATGGGGGATGATCAATACTCGCGTGATAGCTGTTGTTGTACGAGAACTCAGCCAAAGGAAGATAGGTATCCCAGCTACCACCGAAATCTAACACGCACGCCCGCAACATATCCTCCAAAGTCTGTATGGTCCACTCACTCTGACCATCCGTCTGCGGGTGAAAAGCGGTGCTAAAATACAGACGAGTGCCCAACTCATCATGAAACCTCTTCCAAAACCTGGAAGTGAACCGCACATCTTGATCTGATATCACTGACACTGGCACCCCGTGCCGCACCACTATCTCCCTGATATAGATATCGGCCAACTTTTCGGCCGAGATACTCTCCGGAATCGGAATAAAATGGGCGCTCCTGGTCAACCGATCCACGATCACCCAAATCGAACCTACTCCTTGCGCCGTTCGTGGAAGCTTCGTGATAAAATCCATCGTAATATCCTCCCATATCCACAACGGGATATCCAACGGTTGCATCTTGTCGTGCGGTCTCTAATGCTCGGCCTTGACCTTCCTGCAAGTCAAACACCGCTCGACGTACCACGCCACATCCCGCTTCATGCAAGGCCACCAATAGTCCAGGCGAAGATCCCGATACATCTTCGTTGCCCCTGGATGAATAGAGAATTGGGATTTGTGCGCCTCCTCCATCAAGATCTGGCGCATGCCTCCATGATACGACACTCACACCCTATGGTGTAGTGTCAACAACCCCCGACTATCATAATCAAAGGAGGTGACTTAACCCACTATTCGCTCACTCTTCCGATGCTCTTCCTTCATAGCCTCCTGTTGAGTCTCCCGAATCTGCTCCAACAAAGGAGTCACCACGGTCATCCTTACGCAAACATCCCTGGTCGGCGCCGCCTTGCGGCTAAGCGCATCGGCCACCACATTGGCCTTCCCCGGGTGGTAAAGGATCTCGCAATCATAATCCTTCACCACGTCCAACCACCGACGCTGCCTCATGTTCAGATTCAGCTGATCCATGAGGTACCTCAAACTCTTGTGGTCTGTGTAAATGGTACTATGAACCTCGTAAAGGTAATGCCGCCAAATCTTGAGGGCAAAGACCACCACCCCCAACTCTAAATCGTGCGTCGGGTAGTTCGTCTCGTGAGGCTTTAGCTGCCTCGAGGCATAAGCAATGACATGCCCCCTCTACATCAACACTGCGCCTAAACCAGAGATCGACGCATCGCAATATATCAAAAAATCCTCCACGCCCTCGGGCAGCGCTAAGATCGGCGCCTCGCACAATCTCTGCCTCAGAGTCTCGAACGCTGCCTGCTGCTCAGGTCCCCACCAAAAGACCACGACTTTCCTAGTCAACCGTGTCAGGGGTACGGCTATCTTGGAGAAATCCTGAATGAACCTCCGATAGTAGCCTGCCAATCCTAGGAAACCCCGAATCTCGGATGGAGACTTCAGAACCTCCCACCTCATCACGGCCTCCACCTTGGCCAGGTCTACTGAAATCCCGTTCTGATTGACGAGGTGCCCAAGAAACTGCACCTCGCGCAACCAAAACTCACATTTGGAGAACTTGGCGTATAAGCTCTCCCTCCTCAGGGTCTCCAATACGTCTCTCAGATGCTCCTCATGCTCCTCCTGAGTCTTGGAATAAACCAAGATGTCATCAATGAAAACTATCACAGACCGATCCAACATCGGTCTGCACACGCGGTTTATGAGGTCCATGAACGTGGCAGGAGCATTGGTGAGCCCAAACGGCATCACCACGAACTCATAATGGCCATAACGCGTCCGAAACGCGGTCTTCTGTATATCCTCCTCTCTAACCCTCATCTGATGATAGCTTGAACGCAAATCGATCTTGGAGAACCAAGATGCTCCCTGCAACTGATCAAAGAGATCATCAATCCTCGGGAGTGGGTAATGGTTCTTCACCGTTACCTTATTCAACTCTCGATAATCTATACACATCCGATGCGACCCATCCTTCTTATTCACAAACAGGATCGGGGCTACCCAGGGCGAACTGCTTGGACGAATAAATCCCTTGTCCAGCAGCTCCTGCAGCTGCGTAGACAACTCCTGCATCTCGGGAGGAGCCAACCGATAGGGTGCCTTGGCTATCAGAGCCACACCAGGAACTAGGTCGATCCTGAACTCTACCTGGCGCTCCGGAGGTATTCCAGGAAGCTCCTCCGGGAACACATCAGCGTAGTCTCGTACCACTGGAACCTCGCTCACCGTCGCCTTACCCATCTCCCGGGTATCCATAACATACGCGACATACCCCGTGCATCCCTGCTGAAGGTAGCACCTAGCTCTCGCTGCTGAACATATTATAGGTCCACGTTGTGGCCTCTCGCCGTGGATCACCAACTCCCCCCCGCTTGGGGTCCTGACCCGCACTAGCTGTTGTGCGCAATCTATCACCGCCCCATTAGGGCTCAACCAATCCATGCCTATAATCACCTTGTTCCCCCGCAACGGTATGGGAACCAATTCCACCAAATAACGCTCCTCAAATAACCTCAAACACAATCCCTGAACACTGCTGATGCTTGCACCGATCGATCATCGGCAATCTCTACCTCTAAAGGGCAATCCAACATGCCCGAGGACTCAGTAAACCTCTTGCTAAGCGCAAGGGAAACAAATGATCGGGTGGCACCTGAGTCGAACAACACCTGAACCGGAATATCGTTCACATGGAACGATCCTAATGCATATACACAGAGCACAAATCAATAACATAACATCATAAAATAAAATAGAGAGAAAGAATCATACCCGTCACCACATCGGGTGCGGCGCTTGCCTCTTCTGCTGTCAGCTAAAACGCCCGGCTCCTCACCACTGGAGCCTCTTCCTAGCCCTGCGGGCCGTCCGTAATCCGCAGGGTAGCTGGAGCTGGCGCCTTAACCGGCGCTGATGATGTCAACTGGGGGCAATTGGCCTTTTTGTGGCCCCTCTGGTTCCAGTGAAAACACAACAACTCTGATGTCTGAATCACAGGTGCAGGGGCGGTACAATCCCTACTGAAATGTCTCGTCTTGCCGCACTTATAGCAGCCCGACGATCCCAATCTACATGCACCCTCATGAGGCCTGCCGCATTTCCTGCAGCGGCTCGGTCCTGACTGGCCTTTCGGCCTACCATCTGATCCCTTGGGCTTCTTCCCCGAAGCCCCTCCTGTCTGTCCCTCCTCAGTCTTCGTCTTCCGAACGTGCTCCAGATCTATCTCTCTCTCCCTCGCCCTGGCAATCATAGAGTCCAAGGTAGGGCAAGCTGAAAACCTGACATGCTCTTGAATATCAGCTCGGAGCATGTCATGGTAGCGGGTCCTCCTCATGTCCTCATCACCCGTATACTGGGGCACTAATAATTCCCTCTCCCGGAACTTGGCGGTGATCTCCACCACAGTCTCCTTCGTCTGTCTCATATCTAGGAACTCCCTGGCCAGCTGCTGAAGCTCGACAGTCGGTGCAAACTCTGCCATGAACCTGGTCACGAAGTCCGACCAGGTCATATCCTCGACAGCCGAGGCCCCCAACGAGTCACCGACGGAGTCCCACCAATCCCTAGCTCGATCTCTCAAACATCCTGCTGTAAATATCACCTTCGACCCCTCAGGGCAGAAGCTAATCGTCTGTGCAGACTCAATGTGTGCAATCCATCGTTTGGCAGCAATGGGGTCCTTCGCCCCGTGAAAATATGGTGCACCACTGCCCCGGAAGTCCTTGAAGGACAGTGTGCGAGATCCTGACTGGCCAGATGCCATGTCGCTCATGAATGCCCGGAGGCGATCCTCCATCAACTCCAATATCCCTTCCTTGATCGACCCGAAAATGATAGGGGTCGACTCAAGGATGCCTCTGGTGATCTCTGACGTGATGAACTCGCGTAGCCCCTCATCTACTGGATCGGAACCTGATCCCGAACCCGATCCCTCTCCTGTACTGCCAACTGCTGGCCTCGAGCGTAGTACCACCATTCTCGAACACAAAAGAAATAACACCTATTAGCGATACTGATACCTCTAGAGGGATCACATCTACTACAAGTTCCCTGGTCTTATCTTGGCCTTCCTGGATTCGGGTACGGATCCTTTGCTTTCAGTAGTACGGGCCCATACTATCTTCCACATCTATCCATACCTTCTCCAAGGACTGCCTAGACTCTACCAGGTTCCTTTCACTACCGCTGATCTGCTACTCTTATCCTAGGCTTACCCTAGGAAACCTCTGACTCCACCCAACCCAGTCCTCAGCTGCTGAAGGTTTCTTGGTGATGCCAATTAGCTATTACTTGAATACAATCACATGCAACGAGGCTCGGATAATCCTTCGAGTGAGGGACTCATCCCTACAACGGTTACGACTCAAACAAGAGCTACGCAATAGGGTCAAATCCAACACTCTGAGATTATTCAACCCTGATCACATGCGACCTTAACGTATTCACCTAACAGCTAACTCCCATCACTCAAAGCCCACATAGCACAAAGCAAACAACATTTGGACAAAAAGGAAACAATCTCAAGCAACTCTATCCTTGTAGAGAAAAAACTGAACTAGCATACAATGCTAAACTCGTACTATCAGGCATAACCTAAACAGGCCATCCTACCGCTGTCTATTTAGTTCTAGCATGCAACTTTTCATACACTGAAGCACATAAAGCAGGCACATAAGGCATCACTCCTAGATCCTTAGTCCTATTCTAGCATGCTGTTCTATTGAAACTGATAAGCATATATAAACTTGTATGGGTACATTGGGGAATACTTACTTGAGCTCGGCCGGTCGCGCACATCACACACTTTGTTCTTTCTTAAAACCCTTTTACTTAGCCCTTTTAGAAAACATTTTCTCTTTCCAAAATCTTTTAATCCCTCGATTTGAGTTCAAACACCCCCGAAGGTGTGTCCGAATCCCTCAAACCAGGGCTCTGATACCAACTTGTAACGTCCCAAAAATACGAGCCAAAAATTTCATTTTTAAAACATATACTTTGCAAAGCATTAGAATTAAAACATTCACTGACCATATCATTTCATAAAAGATGTTGCGTGACTGGAAATCATTTTATAAATCATAACAATGTCAGAGTACATATATATATATATATATATATATATATATATATATATATATATATATATATATAATTACACTATGCAACTTCTTAATTTATCATTGTATTTATAGTTTTTCCTTCTTTTTTTTTCTGCCATATTTCGGGTTTTAGGGTCGGGTTTTCGGGTAATTATCGGGTTTCGGGTTTAGGGTCAGGTTCGGGGAAATTTTCAGTCCCAACGGGGCGCTCCAATAAGAAACCCATCAAGTTTCGGGTCGGGTTCGGGTACACATTTAAAAATTGGGTTCGGGTTTGGAAAGCCATGCCCCGTTGCCATTCCTAATAATGGACTCGCTTTTATTATTATTTTTTATTTTTTATTTTGATAATAAAAATAAACATATATCTTATTTATTGACTTTTGCTTATTTAGGGGAACTCGCGGATAAATCATATCCTATTTGATCGTGAATTTATATCCATTTTGTTAATTTCTTTTTTATTTTTATTTACTTTTAAATAGATTTTCATATATTTTTTCTTTAAAGAAAAACCTTTACTCACACATTTTTTTTTTATTACTGACTATCAACTATTAGATGTGTGAATAATAATTAACAAATCGGCTTTATTTTAAATTTAATTTGATCTTAGTAAAAACAAAAAATTAAGGTTGATCGGTTTGGGCTCAGTCCTTTCATCATTAGTTTTTATATGTGTTGAATTGGTTATTTTTCTGGATAAACCCAATTTTTTTCTTGAACCGATCTTAGTTGGTTAACCACTTGAGTTTTTATTCTAGACTCGCCACTTACACATCAGCATTCAACAATGTTAACAGTAATATGCAATTGGGAAACCTACTAACATTGATAAAACGATATTTTAGATAGGTAAATTTTGGGTTTAATGGCTAAAAGGTTTAAAAAAAATTAAATGATCATTTAAAACCAAACATGAAAGTTTGATGTGCCTTTATACCAATAACCCTAAATACAACTTTTAAAGTTAAAATCCTTATTCAAGTAAATGGTGGGAATTAATTTAAACAATGACGTTTGCGATAACGAATTCTGTTACTTATATGGTTTATGCAAGTTAAACCGTATGGAATATTAAAAGGTAATTAATGAGTTTAGATGGAAGATAATATTTTTTAAAAGGCAAATAAATTATGAAATCATAATTTATGATCTAATAGTTTTTAAACAATTACACACGTAGACGATAAATTGTTATGAGAAATATAAAGGCATAAGGCAAATCATATCATCATGCTATATTATAAATGAAGCATTTTTTTCTTTCATTATATTCATTTGAAACTCCTAATTTTTCATATTTCCATACAATATGCTTAATTTATTAACTTAAATAGGGTTTTAGTTGTAAACATTATCATAAATGGAAGAATTTGTGACTTATCAATATGGTATACTTAATTTGTTAACTTCAATACATAGTTAAATAAATAACATATATTAATATATTAAATAAGCTTAAAAATTTAGTGTAAAATTTAAAACATAAAGTAAAATATTAAATAATGTTTAAAAAAAATTCAATATATATATTTTAACATAGTTAAAAGGAAAACATTAAATATAATAATAATAAAAGAACCTAAATTGATGAATCGAAAGGTGTCTGAAAACTATATTCTAACAATATATTTTTAACCTGCGTCGCGCAACGAGCGGGAATTCGTCTAGTATCTTATAAAACTAACATTTTTTCTTTCACCACATTTATTTGAAACTCTCATGTATTTTTCTTTTCACCACATTCATTTGAAACTCCCATGGCTTTTTAATTTCTTCCTAATAATGGTTATAAGTTAGATAATAATATTAAATAAATATCAAACATAAAGTGTAATCATATACAAACTAAATTTCAATATTAAACGAATATCTTTACTTCTATTTATAAAGTTATGTTTTTTAACTTTTAACATATTTTACCAAATTTATAAGTTTTAATATATTATTAGGTGTAAACCATCACCATTTTAAAGCTACAACTTTTGAATAATTTTTATAAAATACTTAAATTATAAATTTAAATATAATATTATAGGACCAACTTAAATATAAATTTTAGTTTAACTTAAATAAACCAAATAATATTTTGTAAATAGTTAAAAGTGATAAATTTTAGTGTCTTTCTAATAATGATTATAAATTGGTTAATAAGGTTAAATAAATATCAAACCTAAATTGTAATAATAAATAAACTAAATTTCAATATTAAAATAACATCTTTACTTCAACGTATAAAGTTATGTCTTTAATTTTTAATATATTATACTTAATTTATTAGATTAAGACATTGTTTTATGGAAACCATTATCAATTTAAAGCTAAAACTTTTGAACAGTTTGGACAAAATACTTAAACTGTTAATTTAAATATAACATTATAGTGTCAAATTAAATATAAATTTTATTTCCACTTAAAAAACCCAATGAATATTTTGTGAATAGTTAAAAGTGATAAATTGTAGTGCTAAATGGAAAAACTAAATTATAATCTCAATTTAACTAAAATATTTCCAAAAGATATTTGTATAATTGTTAAAAGTTTTCAAATAAGTAGCTTAAAATAACTTACAATAACAATAGTTAAAAATAACTCTAGATAAATGATTATATTGATATATCTTATAAAGCTAACATTTTTTCCTTTCACCACACTCATTTGAAACTCCCATTTATTTTTCTTTTCACCACATTCATTTGAAACTCCTATGACTTTTCAAAATCTTCCTAATAATGGTTATAAGTTGGAATAAGATTAAATAAATTTCAAACATAAAGTGTAATCATATAAAAACTAAATTTCAATATTAGAAGAATATATTTACTTCTACTTATAAAGTTATGTTTTTTAACTTTCAACATATTATACTTAATTTATTAGTTTTAATATATTGTTGGGTGTAAATCTTTATCATTTTAAAGCTGCAACTTTTGAATAATTTGTATAAAATACTTAAATTATAAATTTGAATATAACAATACAGGACCAACTTAAATATAAATTTTAGTTTAATTTAAATAACCCAAATAATATTTTATAAATAGTTAAAAGTGATAAATTGTAGTGTGTTTCTAATAATGATTATAAATTGGTTAATAAGGTTAAATAAATTTTAATAATAAATAAACTAAATTTTAATATTAAAATAACGTCTTTACTTCTACTTATAAAGTTATGTCTTTAATTTTTAACAGATTATACTTAATTTATTATATTAAGACGTTGTTGTATGTAAACCTAATGAATATAAATTTCATTTCCACTTGAAAAACCCAATGAATATTTTGTGAATAGTTAAAGTGATAAATTGTAGTGCTAAATGCAAAAACTAAATTATTAACTCAATTTAACTAAAATATTTCTTAAAATAACTGACAATAACAATAGTTAAAAAATTTCAAATATGTATCTTAAAATAACTGACAATAACAATAGTTAAAAATAACTCTAGATAAATTATTATATTGTTACCTTTAAAATCAAAAAACAATGTCTGATGTTTTAAATAATTATAATTATAGAAATTAAAACGTTAACAAATTAAATTTTAAAAAATTAATTAACAATAAAAAAAACTATAAATAACATTAAGCCATATATTATATTTAATTTTATTCATGAGTAACCCGCATGTAGAAGTCATTCAAACGGTTGAGATTATACAGTTATAATAGATGTATATATTATCATATAATTCAAAATAATCAATATATTATATCAATTTAGTATACAGATTATTATATTAAATTTAACAAAATTGTTATTGTTATATTTAATATATATATATATATATATATATATATATATATATATATATATATATAGAGAGAGAGAGAGAGAGAGAGAGAGAGGTGGGTTCAATTGAGAAAATAAAAAAGGTTGAGAATGGGGGGAATCATTCTCAGTCACTCATTTAATTAGCCTCTAAACATAAAAGACACGGTGGCAAACTTGTAAATATGATATAATAGCCTTCAATCACACGAACAGTTGAAATTCATTCGTTTTTTGCTCTTTCAATCGAACCTTCAATTCTGTTTGAATATGAACATATCTTCAATATCTACGATTAATTATACTCCCAACATCATTAGAACATCATCGATAATCAACAAAAAAATCAATTCGTATCATTCATTCAACATCGTTCATCAAATAAAACATCGAAATTAAGGTTAGAAAAAGATCAAATCCTTTTTTGTTAGAAATTTTCAGATATTTCTCCACCAATCTACTATTTTGTAAGATTTAAGCAGTCAAAGTATCATATTTATCACATTTTTAAAAAAGTTAACTTGTATGCACTCCAACTGTTTGATAAAATGCATAAACTAAATTACCACGTTATATTCACATATGAATATGTTTTCTCACCTGAATCAATATGTGATTATTAAAACACAAAACAAATATGCAAGTCTGTATGTTATTCATATGTGAATAACATATAAAAAATATATATTTTTGAAAACACATTGTAATATTCATATATGAATATATTGTGCAATATTCACATATGAATATACCAACTATTATCAGTAAGTGAATATACGATCAAATATTCACAAGTGAATATACTATGTATTATTTTCATGTGATATACCATGTAATACTATATAATATTCACATATGAAAATATCATATAATATTTATAAGTGAATATACCATCTAACATTCACAAGTGAATATACTATGTAAATATGAATATACTATGTTTAGTATATGCTATATTTCATATATGAATGATACTTAAATTGTAAAAAAAAAATAATCATAGCTTTATTCATAAGTGAATAACGAATGTATTGTAGTAAAAACCAGATTCATTTTTATTCACTTATGAATAACGATAGCTGAAAATATAAAAAAAATTAACTTTTTTATTTTATCTTAAAACTATATCAATATGGATGTCTATTTGTGGAGAATAAAAAATCATGAATTTTGGTATATTTAAAATCATTTTTCGATAAAAATAGCTTCTTAAAAATAAAAAAACGAAAAAACTATGTTTTTGTATATATTAAGGTAATGCTTAGCATAATTTAAGGAAACATGTTTTGTTGGAAAACACATGTGCATTCTTTTCCCATTTCCGCTGGTACGTTGGAGACTTTTGCGGCAAAAATAAATGATTGACCAAGAATGATTCCGCCATTCTCAACCTTTTTTTTTCTCAATTGATATATATATATATATATATATATATATATATATATATATATATATATATATATATATATATATCTATTTGTAAAGATTTCAATTATAAAGGTCTTTCTGTGCAACGCGCGGACATTCGCCTAGTAATATTTATGTTTAGGTCTTTTGGCGGATTAAAAGATATAACAAGATGAAATTTACGAATGTTTTGTTTTTGATGGTTGTTTATTATATGTGAGTTAATCCTTGTAGTTTTAAATAATTTGTTAGGGAATTCCATATCTTAGATGGATTGGAATGAACCTAGGTTTTTAGGTTGCATGTACCCCAATTTTGTGTGATGTATTATTGATTATTATGCTTCCTTATGTGTATGAGAATTTAGGATGCTTACATGCTAGATTCTTATTCTTTTGATGTGAGATGTGTGTTAGGGTCATGATAGAAAAAGTGTCTTGTGTTGATTTTATGTGATGTGTGCATGCTCTAATTTCTTGAAAATACTTGTTTGCGGTGATTTAGGACAAAGCTTGCTAGTGTGGTGATATATGTAAAGATGATATGTGATGTAAAATGTTATAACTTGTAATTATTAGTTTGCATGTTTACATAAGAACTTGTGAAGTAATATGTTAGAAAATGATGTTAATAAATATGTATGATTACTTAGGGAGGTCAAATGTGTAATTCCTTAAAAGATGAATTAATAATAAATTAATTCAAAGGGGAATACACTAGTGGGGTGAAGGGTAATGTTGGCTCCACGAGGAAAGCCAATTAGGGTTGTCTCTTTGGCGAAGCCAACTAGGGTTGTCTCTACGAGGAAAGCCAATATGTGTTCACTCCACAAGGAAAGCCAATAGGTTTCGGATCACAGAGGACAACCGGTTAGGGATGACTCTACGAGGAAAGTTAGTTAATGTTGGTTCTACGATGAAATACAGTCAGATGGTTATTCTAGACGACCATTCTGACACATGGTTCACCTAAAGATAGGTGAAATGTAGTGATGTTGGTTTTACGAGGAAATCTGGTGCAAACATCACATGGGATTCGGGAGGTGTAACGCAACGGAATTGGCACCGCTTGGACCGAACCTTAACGACAACGCGTGTACTAGTATATGCAATGTCGGAGTAGCGAACACAGCGAACCGGAAGCAATGTTACAGGTGAGGGTCGTGCCTCACTTAGTGTATTGGGTCATTCCGGTCACGTTAGTATTGAATGGAATACTTGCCTTGGGGTTACTGATGATTATATAGACCCATGAATAGGAATTACATAATAACAATTATAAAGATGATTAAGGGGAGAGTAATTATTAATGATGAAAATGAAGATTAATATTATCTCATAATATTATAGCGGTGTATAAAGTAATAACTAGTTACAAACCTAAATAATAAAAGTAACTAAAAGGCTCTAATGTTGAATTATATTAATGAGAATTATTATGATGTATGTGATGTACGTGATGTAAGTGATGTATGTGACGTACGTGGTGTATGTGATGTGAGTAATGTATGTGATGATTATATGATGTATCCGCTGTCATGTTATGTGAGTATTTGAATGCATGCTTATATGATGTCTTGCCTCACCTATTTGGGATATATGCGTTCCATAACATTGTGTTATGATTAACTCACTTAGCTTATGCTGACACTTGTTTCTTTGCTTGTTATTTGCCTTGCATTAGAACAGGTAGCGTGATATGATGCTTGGAGAGGATGGGGGCATATCGGGGTAGTTACATTAGTATATTTTATCGATGATACCACTTTTGACATGTCGTTGAGTTTTCATTTACTTAGAATTTTGAGAACTTGTTTTCGGTCGGTTTTATGAACTTTAATTTTGATGAAGGTTGTTTTTGTGAATGTTTGTATCGATTGGATACACTTCTAGTATAAAGAAAAAAATAAAATTAATCTAAACAAATAAAGAACAGAAAGTAAAGAACATAAGATATTCTCTGAATTGTTCTTTCACCAAGAAAGAGTTTGTTTTCACCAATAAAACAAGTTTGTGACAAGGACTGTCACAAAGACGATCAACAACACCAAGCCATAGGGATACATTATTGTTTCACCCTAATGTAGAATATATACTAGTATATACAAGTATATCCCTTGATTGAAGGGATTATATCTTATCTATAATAAGAATTGATGCTTATCACAAGGATATCGAATCTGCTCTCTAATCTATACTTATCTATATCATTACCTAATATACAAGAAGTTTACATAGAATAATGATACTAAGTGCTGACATTGATGAACTTGATATGATAGCGTCGGTGGTTATGTAGACGTTGACGCTGACAGATAACGTATAGAGTGTTTGACTCATCGGATCATAAGGTGTGACCTTACAATCTCCCCCTATCTGTTGATATCAAAACTAATCTTCTTCTTCATAGTTATTAGAAGAACCATTGTACAACTTGTCAACTTTTTTCAAGATTTTTGGCTTAACCCATTTGAATTCATCGATTATGAAGTTCATCCAGTCTTCTATTAAGCTCTAGAGATATCAACACACAATATCCTCTTTCCAGTTCAAAATAACTAATTCCTTCTAAGTGAAGATGAAATAAATGTTCAGTGGGAGCAGAAAGAAGATGACCAGTGCATTGAAATCACATGTGATTTTGACTGTCAAGATAGAAAATGCCATGCTATGGTTATCGAATGAACATGTACTGAACTAGTTCAACACCTGCTGGTAGTTCTTTGTTGATGCACCTAGTGCCATAAGGAAGAAGAAACTTAGTATTCTTAGACTTTCTGGGCGCACTTGTTCTTCTTGAGGAGGATGGTCTAGATAGACCAACTGATGGCACAAGGTTCAACATCTTGACTTTGTTGACGAGCTATTGAATTGCCAATTTCACTTCTTGAGCATGAATACTCTTGTGTTTCTCAAGAATTTCTTGAATTTGCATCCACTCACTATAGCGAAATTTGACTAGCTCGCAAGTAAATACAACCTTAGTATACTTATATTCAGTCTTCTTTATGGCCAAGTGAAGCTTCGTTGACTCGTTGCTTGGTTTGGTGCATCTCGCTTTGATAATGGGATCAGACTTTGTTCTTCAAGTAAGAACATATCCAAACTTTTTTTTTGTCAATCCAATCATTCAGCTTTGAAACCTTGTGCTGTTTATCTGCATTATTATTGAAGAGCTAGAATTTCTTAGCTTAATCATCCGTTCTTTGAACACCAACACTTCCATCAACGGAAGCAAGAGCTTGAGCAAGTTTGGCAGATATACGGTGCAATTGTTCTCCCCTTTTCTGGCAGCATCAAATTGGGGAGGAGAACTAGAAGGTGTTGAAGGAGTTCGAGGAGAAGAAGTAGATGGTAGAGTTACCTTCCAGTAGTGGTGGGTCTACGACCACAATGCCGACCCACTAGTAGGAGTTGTTGTTAAATGATTGTATTTGTGATAATTGTCTATGTTTGCTACTACTTGTTATGTTTATGTGCTAGCATTATATGATGTTATGTGATAGTGGTAGTAGGGGGTGAAATAGTCCCCAGTTACCGGTCGACAGGACCGAAGGGGTAGGCCAGCACCCAGATAGCTAGGCAGTATGTGATTTATGTGTTTATGCTATGTTTTTATGTGGTAGTGTTAGGGGTGAAATAGTCTCCGGTTACCGGTTGAAAGATACCGAAGGGGAGGCAAGCTCCTGGTTACCGGTTGAAAGATATCGAAGGGGTAGGTCGGGCACCCAGATATTCCTGGCATGGGGTAGGTCGGGCACCCCAGTATGAGTGACAGTGGGGTAGGTTGAGCACCCCGATATGCTCAGCAGGGTAGGTCGGACACCCAGATATGCCTGACAATATGTGATTGTATGGTATGTGGTATGATAGGGGAACTCACTAAGCTTCGTGCTTACGGTTTTCAATTTTGGTTTTAGGTACTTTGTTTTCAAGGAAAGGATCCGGCTCGATTGCAGCGCATCACACTATGTTTTCCGCACATGAGATCTTTGGGATTACACTCTGATGTTGTTTTATTGACATGTTTCGATTATTTACAATTTGGATTTGACATGAGATATTAATATGAATGTTTTTATACTTTTGGTTTTATATAATAACTGAATTAAAAAGAAATTTTTGGTCTTGAATTTTGGGATGTTACAAGTTGGTATCAGAGCCTTGGTTTGAGTGATTCGGGCACACTCCCGGTGTGTCTGAACTCAAACTAAGGACTTGGTATGAAAATTTTCAAAAAAAAAAGTAAAATCATTTTATAAAAAGAAGTTTGGAAAGAATTTGAAAGAGAAAAGAACTTTGAAAAAAACAAGGTGTGTGATGCGTGCAATCAGCCGAGCTCAAGTATGTTTTCCCCAAGATACCCATACATGTTATGATATGATTATGTAAACTGCATGCTAGATTAGGGCTAAGGATCTAGGAAGATGCCTTATATGCCTGCTGTATGTGCTTAATGAGTTGCATGATAGTACTGATCAATCAATTATAGGATAGCTTGTTTAGGTTATGCCTGATTGTACAAGCCTTTGAATTGCATGTATAGATTCCTGATTAGAGGATATAATGGTTTGATTGGATTATGATGGTTAGATTTTCCATTATCTGAATGTTGTTTGCTTTGTGCTTTGTGGGACTCTTAGCGATGTGAGTTAGCTACTAAGTGAATATGCTAAGTCACATGGGACACATGCTGGATGATCTCAGAGTGATAGATTTGACCCTATTGCGCAACTCTTCTTTGAGTCCAACCGTGGATGGGTCTTTTAATCAAAGGATTATCTGATCTCTATTGCATGTGGATATATTCACGAGGTAGCTAGTTGACATTACTAGGAATCTTTCAACAGATGAGGACTGGGTGGGTTCGGGAACCTAGGAAAGCCTAGGATATGTTTCAGTGGGTTAGTAGTGAGGCTCAGTGAGTATTGGATACCAGTTTGAAGAAGTGACTCGGAGGATTCAGGAGGATTGCTGAGGAAAGTATGGATAGGTGTGGAAGGTAGTATTGGGCCCGTACTATTGAAAGCACATGATCCATACTCGAATCGGTGAGAGTCTTAGAGAATCTGAGAAGCTTCAGGGAAGAGTTTGTGACCCAGTTTAGGGACAGAGGATGTTCCACTTGTTGCAGCTTAGCCAATGGAAAGTGAGTTAGTGAGCGTGGCTGGGTGTCAGACACTAAAGGATATGATTTCCAGGAAGTTGCAAATGCGAGATCGATTTGGAGCACCCTGGAAAGAGAGGGTTGTGCCAGGTGTGTATAGTAGAGGGTCCCGAGAAGAGACCCATGACTTCTGATCATCGGGTGAAAGGCCAGCAGGGCCGGAGTCAGTGTAGCATGTACACGAAAGTGCACAAGGGAGTTTTTCGCTCCAAGGGTTTAGGCTACTACAATGTAGCGGGGTCGGTTATGTCAGCAGAATGTGATTAGGATTCCTCCAGATGTTGCGGGTGAGTCATCTTCTACTACTATTAGGTGGATGTTGGGAATATGCATCGCTTTGGAATTGTGAGTGAGTTCGGATAAGCCAAATCTCGGGTCGGTTTTCTACTAGTATCTGGGTTATCAAGGATCATATATGCCATCCTGCATGTCGAAAAGTCCTTGATGAAACCACACAGGGACGCATCTTGTAGAGTGGGTTCCGCATGTACCATTATCATTCCAGATCTTTGTCGAGATCTATACAGGAGTATTATTTAGAGGATACTCGGTTAGGAGTAGAGCGATAGTTCTCCAGTGAAGTCAGCGTTCAGTGATTCTATCATGGTTCAGGTATGGTTGACAATTGTCTATGGATGAACTTTAGAGTTCAAGACACTACTGTTGTTAGGGGAGGACTGGTAGCATGAAGATAGTGGAGTCAGTTGCGAGTGTTAGACGCATGGGTGTTCAGTCATTGGATGTCAAGAGAAGATTAGGGTGCTATAAGATTAGAAGGGGGAACGAGGATTCATCAGCCAGAGTGAAGATTAGGGCCTACAGTTGTAACGCCTGCACATTCGGGCTAGCCAATTTAGAGACAATGAGCGTCAAAAATGACATTTTTGATATAATATAAGTTAGAATAAATAATCTTGACCAAGTTATAGTATATGTCACAAGGGTTCCGTACATATAAAGAACGCTGAAATATGAGTTATAACAAAGAAGTTATGGTCCGTCGAAGTTTTACGGCAAAACCGGCACGACACCGGGAGACGTAAATAGTGAATTTACTATGGAGGAATTTTTAGCCTTATAAATCTAAACAAAACTTGTAGTATACGTTAAACCGAGAACATACAAAAAAAGAACGCCCAAATCTGACTTCGTATGAGGAAGTTATGAATTTTCTAAGATTTGGCTTAGCAGTGCACAGCTCGACACTCGAATTTTAGATCGAGCGGTTTTTGGCCTACACGAACTAAATGAGAATTGAAGACAGATGAAAACAGAGTCCGTATGTAGAAGTTATGAATTTTACGCAGACATTTAACAGTATAATCTCCTCGTACTGTTAAATTTAAGATGAATTGAGGATTAGCCGACAGAGACAAAATGAAAGTTGTAGATCTTATTTTTACCTCGCGTGGATATAAATATCGTCAAAAACGGAGGACTTATGTCAAAGTTACGGATTTTAGAAGTCGGAAGTGTGCTGTGCGAAAATGGGTGATGTGGCACAATCTTGGCCATTGCTTTCTCCCCAAGTCATGCCACTAGATGGTGACATGTGAGACCAAGTTCAGCCATTTTTCACCCTATAAATAGAGCCTCTCCCACCCTCATTTTCTTCACACTTTTCCCATTCTTTCTTCTCTTTACTCTCTCTCTAGAACCTCTCTCTAGCCCTGAAACCCCCCGGAAAGCCTAGGGAACCTCCCTAGCACGAGGCGGAAGCCCCGGAGTGCTTGACGACTCCAAGAAGAAGAGCTTTTCGGCTCGGCAACGCTGCTCCAAGCAAAACACGGTTTTCTATAAAACCTTTTGTAAGTGAGCTACGCCTATGCTATTTTTAATATAGTTTTATATAATTATAGTAACGTTATTAGGAACTTATAATAAGTACTTGAGCTATTATTATGGGTTATATAAGTATTGTTTAACGCTTATATAATAGTAATAATAGCTAGACTATTAATTACTCTCGACAAATAATAGACTCAACTCTAGTGGTAATAATACTAGGTTTCGTCGAAGGAAATTATTTTTAAGAAGCGAAGCGCTGTTTGAGTTCGGAATCACCACCTTTTCAAGTGAGTACATGGTCCCTTTCATCTTACACATAGATATGAAGTATTTTATATAAACTACGTGTTATGTGTGCGTATTATCTATATATTTGCTATCTATGCTGGATGAATGCTTTTATACAAGTTTTATATGATTTAAACTGTATATATATGTATTTATATCTATGTAATATGTTGGGTAAAACATGGGTAGATGAAATATCAGTTGGATGATGAGTTGAGAGGTGATATAGACCATGAGGTAAGGGTGAGAGGTGGACGATGTGAGAAGCCTTGTTCCCAAATGATGGCCCCGTCATCTAGCAGGGTATGGATGACAACCACGGACTATTCTAGACAGTCTAGTGGAACACTAGCAGGCTCGCAACCTGTAGGTGTTGTGAACGATGTGTTCACTGGTGTACTCTAAAAACCCATTGACATGTATTGCGAGTGGACTCTCGAAAACGATACTGTGAATAAATGATATAACCCTAGCAGTTATGCTCGAAGGACAATACTGGCAGCTGCGCCTCATATAGAATATCACATTTATGGCAGCTGCGCCTAAGTGATAGAACTAGCAGATGTGCTTGGCAGTTGTGTCATTGAAAACGATTGACTTCATACCTATTCCTTAGGATAATCTTTAGGAATTAATGAATGAGAAATAGTTGATTATTAGGGTAGATCCTTAAGAGTAAAGAAGATAATGGGGATGGGTAATTGGGTTAACAGTTTGATGATTAAACATAATAATTATATTATTGTGGGTTGAAAACCCTATGTACTCACTAGGTTTCCCAACCTGACCCACTCAGTTTATTTATATCACCCGTGCTGATATGAAGTCACATTACACTGAGAGATTAAGGAGATATAAAACACTAGTGATAATGAATGTAAGTTCTGTTTATGTTTATGCTTATGTTTCTGTATTGACTATGACATCCCAAATGTTTTAAAATGAATAAAAATACTTTTCTTCGAAAATGCCTTGATAACGTATTTATCATGTTTTACTGGGAACAAATTCCTTAACATTTTTATTAAAAGAGGTACTCTGATTTTTTTAAAGCATAAACAAAATCGGTCTTTTCTGGCCGTGAAAATGGGGATGTCACATCAGTTGACTGCGTGGGAGTTAGATTGAGGTGTCAGACTGGACCAGATTTCAAGAGTACTCATCAAGATTTCCAAGGATAGGCGATCTTAAGGTTTAACCGGTGACTAATCACTAGTTGGTAAGCACAAGTTGTCATAAGGGGATACTAGAAAGCGAGAAGGATTGGGAATCCTTCAATTCTCGCATGCTGTGAAGATTTAGTAGAATCTAAGTGGGGGAGATACTTTTTGTAGAGTTCTCCAAATGTGAGTTCTGGTTGCGCAAGGTGCAATCTCTTGGGCACATTGTCAACCAGAAGGGTATTCTAACGATCCGGTCGAGATAGAGGCCGTGATGCAGTGGGAGATTACGAGGTCTCCATCTGACATTCGTAGTTTCCTGGGTATAGCGGGTTATTACCAGAGATTTATACGAGACTTATCCGAGATTGAGGTTCCTTTGAACCGACTGACCAAGAAGTCGGTGACCCTTCGCTAGGGGCCTGAGTAGCAGGCAGCCTTGGAGACTCTCAGAGAGTGGTTGTGCGAGGCACCGAATCTCACCCTGCCAGAGGGTATAGATGATTTCATGGTTTACTGTGATGCTTTGATCACAAGCATGGGTACGATACTAATACAGTGGGGTCACGTGATAACTAGTTTCGGGAACCAGGTTAGAGTTCCGGTTAAAACTCAAGTTTAGTGGTCTGTTAGGTCGAGTGCGTGTTCGAACCGGTTTGGAAAGTGATGTAAGACTATGGGGGTAGCCGTAGCATTCACTAGTGGTTAGTTAGCATGGGAAGTTTTGTAAGTCTACGGGTGTAGCTGTAGCATTCACTAGCAGTCAGATAGTATTAGAGTGTTGTAAGTCTGCGGGTGTAGCCGTCGCATTCACTAGCAGCCAGATAGTGTTAGAGTGTTGTAAGTGTTCAGGTGTAGCCGTAGCATTTACTAGCAGCCAAATAGTGATAGTGTTGTAAGTCTGCGAGTGTAGTCGTAGCATTCACTAGGTTGGTAGATAGCATGAGTGTGTTGTTACGACGTGGAAGGAACAATAGTACGCACCAGTTCGGGTGCAGCAGGGAGGATATGGAAACCCACAGATTGGATTTCGGGATTGCCCAAAAGGATTAGACCAGGTTGAGCTAATGATAAGACTTTAGGACTGCCACTACAATTATGGGATCGGGGAAGCAATGGACTGTATAAGATTGCTTGTGATATAAGGCTACCAATGGTCAAGTAGCAATCACTTTTAGCCTTGGATTTGATGATGACAGGATTCGATGCCTGGACCCGATCGGTTAGATCATAAAGTTGTTAGATTCACAGTGTAATGATAACTAGTAGCAACTAGTTCCAGAGAAGGATTTCGTATGGAAGTCGTGTGAGGCGACAAAGCGGGAGTCCCTTGGCTCCGCAGTCGGGCCGAAACCCGGTATTTCAGATGATTGGTGAACAAATAGAGACCAAGGAGGTCTAGTTAGATTTTGGAAGGCAGCTATGTCGCAACATACTGCTCCTCAGGCAGTTCAGTGTTCGGGCAATTTCAGTGTCTAGGCAGCATTAGTATTTGTGTTCTAGGTTGCAAGTTCGGACGGAATACCAGATTGTTTGGGTTATGCTAAATGACTTGCAGGGATAAATGGGTATGTGATCTCAGTTTTCTAGAGGGAAACTACAGGTTATTAGAAGTTGAGTAGTCAGTTGAGGGATAAACAAACTCTTCAAAGATAATGATTCAGTATGAGTGGTCTGTTAGGGATCAGACCATCTCAAGACAACATATTTGGACAGAGTAGGTGTGATCTTGTTGTGAGAAATTCATTCACCTGCGAATGATTAGGGCTTCGTGAGGATTGGTTATAGCTACCCTGGGAAGGCTAGGGTGTGCCCAAGATGGTGACCATGTTACTTGAGGGGTTTGGCGCATAAGAAATGATAAGGAATGATTTCGAGGACTAAATCTAATTTAAGTGGGCGAGAGTTGTAACACCCCGTTTATTTATTAGTTAAATAAATTAATTAATTAATGAACGAATAGTAGCCCTAAAATAAATAATTATATTTCAAAGGTTGGTCTTGAGGAGCTAATTGCCACAATTTTAGAAGTCGGGGGCTAAAAGTGAAAGTTTCAGATGGGTTCCGTAATGAATTATGAGGGCAAGGATTACTTGGTAACTATTGGGAATTCATTTGAAAAGAATTTGTAGAGGAGGGGCTGCTTTAGTAAAAACCGGACCTGAATGGTAAAAGATTTAATGCTGAGGGTTTATATGGTAAATATAGGATCTATTTTGTAATAAATGGGAGCAAGAGGGACCAATTTGGTCATTATGGAAAACTTGTATAAGGAGCCGGTATATAAAGGTTATGAAAACCTAACCTTAGAGACCCATTGTAGCCGCCAACCCTCTACCATCTTATACCTCCCTCATCTCCAACGGCCGTTCCCTCCTCCGTCGATATTGTTAACCACCGATCGGTTGACTCCGGTGTCAAGCGTGAAGGCCGAGACCGTGGCTGCTGTTGTTATTTCCTGAACGCTGCTCTCTCTCTCTCTCTCTCTCTCTCTCTCTCTCTCTCCCTCTCTTTCTTCAGAGTCGATCCTTGTTGGGCTGCACCGCCACCATTAAACACCACATGTGGCGTCGTCGCTGTTGCTGCTGCCATCCTGGCTCGAGTCGCAACTCTAGCTGTCGTAAAATGCCATCGTGAGCGCCGTTGTCGCCGCCATTTGGCACGTTTCGTTGCTCTGGTCACTGTTTGCCACCCCGAAGTGTGTTGTGTTCGTGTGTGTCGACTCTCCGTCGAGTAGGGTTGTGAAGAACCACCATGGCAAGCAGCCATGGTGGCTACAACCGTCCACACCACCGTTAACTGCTTTTGCCGCCATTCGTGTGTATGCTGTCGCCGCCTTTGGCCGCCATTGATGTCGTTGCCACAATGTGCCGCCGTGTAGGTGTTGGATTAATGTCTAAGTCCATAACTATAATTGGTAAGACTTGACCCGACCCGGCATGGTCCATTTAGGTTGCATACCATCATGCACTTGGATAGACTATAATGAGAGAAATAAGACATTTATGGTTATTAATATATTATAAGTTCTAGTATATTAATAATAAGAATAATAAGATTATTTAATTAGTATTGATCAAGAATTAATCTAGGATTAATTAAGTGATCAAAAGAAGACTAATTAAATATATGGGTTAATTGTGTAAATCATCCATACTTGTATAGTGGGCTAATGCTCCATGGATAATCAAGTTGGGCTAAAACCCATAGGATGGTCCATGGATGCTCCATGGTGTATTTGTACCCATGGATCATGGAAATGAAAGGCCATGTCAATTAGGGTTTACATGGTGTAACCCTAACTATATAAGCATCTTATTCTTGACCAAAATCGGAACTAGAGTGTGAAGTGAAAGGGCTAGCCGATTTCATGAGTTGTAGAATTCTCTCAAGCTATTCTAAGTGTTTTGGTGATTGTGATTCCACTTGAGGCTTCCACACTATTGGGGCTAAGCTCTTAAATCTTGAAGACATCAAGCTACATCAAAAGGTATGTATTCTATCTTGTTACATTCATTGATTTGTATGCTAGATTAGGATAATACCTTGGAAGTTCTTATTTGCATGTTTAATAGAGAAAACATAGATCCAAGGTATTTAGGGTTGCATGTACACTTAGGAGTGTTAGAATGCTCAAAACCCAACAGTGGTATCAGAGCCTAGGCTTGTTTTCTTGTTATACCTGCAATAGAAGCTGAAAAAACGAATTTGGTGCTGTCTGATCATCAGACTCGGCGAGTCCATGCCTAAAATGTGATCAATTCGATCCAACTCGCCGAGTTGGTTCATGCACTCGACGAGTTGGACCCCCAGACAGCATATTTTCGAGGTTTTTGGCTAGAAATGGACTAGGAACATTACCCTAAGTTGTTTTTGAACTTATAAACTAGTTTTTTGATGTGGTAATGTTCATGCTAATCCATTTTCAAAGATAATTGTCAATAGATTCATGTTTTGTATTAGTTTAAGGTTTAGACTAATTACATGAAAAAGTTTGATTTGAATTATCTTGTACTTATGAGTTGCTTAGATTAATAGAAAAGTTAATTGAAATAGTTGTTTTCAATCCATTTTAATCTAAGAGTTGAGTATAAAATGTGTTTGTGTAACTTGTCCTCAAGTTACATGCAGAGTCACATTAAAGACTCATAAAATTCATAAGAGTTGGCAATGGTTACAAAATGAAGAGTCTTGTGTCATTGAATAATTTTTATGACTCCATAACTTGTCCTCAAGTTATGGAAGTTCAAGAGTCACTTCATTAAAAGAAAAATATGTAACCATAATTAAATCCATAAGTTATAAAATAAAGAAAAAGTTAGTTCTTTTATTAGTTTAAAGTCTTCCATAACTTGTCCTCAAGTTATGGAACTTGAAGAGTTTTTGGATTAAAACTACTTTAAACACATAAGTTATGGAATTAATTAGTTTTGAATAGTTTCAAAACTTGCCCTCAAGTTTTGGAATTTGAAAAGTTTTCACTTATGAATACTTTAATTCCAAGTTAGCCCTTAGAATTTTAAAAGTTAAAATTCAACCCTTATACTTTATAATATTATAAGTTAATAATATATATATATATATATATATATATATATATATATATATATATATGTATAAGAGTAAAGTCAGTCTTACCGCTAGTACGCCTCATTCACGAAGCCGGTCTATAAGGTGGGTATAAGGTTGTTGCCTATAAAATGGCAACTTAATGGGTGTCCACTCTCACCCACCGCTTGCTTGACTGGTGGAGGGTCGTTAGCCGAACGAGTTTGACAGGACTAGAATTCTCCCTTCATTAAAAGTATTAATGATAATAATAAGTAACTAAACTCTTAATAATACCCAATCTTAGTTACTTAGGAAAAATGTGAATAAGGTACTAACCCATGAAATTACACTTTACACTTTGTCTAAGTCGTTAGTGGAGCGTGTGTGGTTAACCGGCACACTAACTTGGACTTAACAAGGTAGGTAAAGGGTGACTTAATGTTTATCATAGTATCGATGGAGCATGTGTGGTTAACCAGCACATCGATTGAGGGGTAAACACTTAAGGGTACCAAGTAATTTGCATGGTTACTTCACACCTTGTTTTGTGATCCTCGGCATCCCAGTCACAAAACCTGAAGGGCACACTCGAGATTGAAACATGCCTTTGAACAGTTCAATGAATCTCAAAGATCTAGGAGTTTCAAAACCAATTAAAACCTAATAATTCATTTCGTTTATCTTGGTGGAAATTGGTGAATCGTCATTCACCTACCTTCAAATATTTTATAGCTTGGATTACGGCATACCTCTTCTAAGTTATAAAATAGTTTGTTGGGTCCTAGCCTTAATATTTCATATTGGGTGTCATATTAAGGACTTTAAATCAACTATCTTGAATATCTCCCAAAAGATGTCTGTAATAGACACCTATGATCTTCCCAAATGTCTTGAAACAAGGGTTCCTAAATGAAGATGATGTCGCTTGGATATCATACTTCTTTCACCTCCTCCAACTATTCTCCCTAACCCACATGTTCTTGAAAAGTTTAAGGTCACTCAAGCCCTATTGGCAAGGCAAGGTCTAGGTGTGATCACATCTTGGAGATGTAGTCACATATTGACAAGTCGGGAGAGTTGGGTGTCAAAGTCTTGAGAAAGTCGGTGGTTCAATCACTTTCTAAGTCACATAGTGAGTTCCTTTGGGACACCTATGAAACAGACTATGACAGGACCCTTAATGATCTGATCTATTTGTTAAGATCAACTTCCTTAAAACTTGATGGACATTGACAATAGTGACACAGGAAATCCCGGAAAGCATTCTCTTCCCAATGGAAAGGGATCGGCCATAGTCAACTCGGTTGACCAAATGGTAAAGAGAAAAGCTAAGTCTGTGATAGTCCCGTGTACCATTATCAAAGGGTCCATATGTTTATATTGCCAAAGGAAGGAGCATTGGTCACGAAGCTGCCAAATTTACCTAAGGATGTTAAAGTCAATAAGTTTGACTCTACTTCAGATAAAAGTCCACTATCTAACTCTATTAAGTTTCTATTCTGAGATTCTTGATACATGATGTGACTGGGTGGTGATGTTTAAGAATCAAAGAAAAGTGAAGAAACTTAAAGAAAGAATATGCTAAATCTGATCGCGTAGATGGATTTCTATCGCATAGCTTGAAAAATCGGATTCTTGAGCTACTTCTTAGGAGTTATGATATTTTTGCTTAGGAATAGATAACAACAAGTTTTCATATGGATTGTAAGGATTAGTTTTTCCGCAAAGTTTTAAAATAATAGAAAATTTTTGATTTTATTTTAAAATATCCTTACAATGGCATTTGAGGAAAAATTGTTGCTTATAAGATTCCATTAACACCAAGAGTGGAAATATGAAATTGATTCTTTCATTTGTGGTAATGTCTAAATTTACCAAATAAGGAAAGATTCTCATCACCCAAGTTTCAATTGGACCGGAACTTGGAATCATGCAAGTTGTATAGCATGATGAATGAGAACTTTCAAGTATTGGAAAAAATTAAGACTAATTACTCGTTCACATGGATGTGTGAGTCAAGTAATGGACTAAGGGATCGAGTACACATTCTTGTGCACTGGTCAAGTCCACCACAAAAAGATTGATAAAACTATTCGTCATAGTTTACTAAAGCTCAGTAAATATGATTATGCTTACAAGCTTAAGTGTAACTCTGAGACATTGGAAAAGGTTCCAATGTATGGCAGAGCGAATAAGAAGAATCAAATTAGGCAGAAGGATAAAAGTTTCTCAAATCTGAAAAAATGGGAGAGTACTTTAGTATCATGTTTGTGATCATCTTAATGATTAAGAAACCATATCAAAATTATTTCTCTAAGGAAAATCTTAGTGCATTCTTATGACTAAGAAGAGGAACTTGAATTGTTGAAGTGGTTAAATCAAGAAGATGAGTCATACTTCGTTCCAATACAAGTCTTAGAGTCATACTCCAAGATTGTAACTTGAGTGACATGTCTTAAAGAAGGTTTAAAACACTTGTCAAATGTAAGAGTAAAAGTTTTCTACTCTTGTACATTTGAAATTGGTAAGTTGTGATGTTTTGGATAAAACAAAGATCAACTTAGGCCAAATGTGTGAAGTGTTTGTCTTGATTAGAATCCACACTATCTCTTGGATATTTGACAAGGGAGTCTTATAGGTCAAGAGGACAGTGGGAGTCTTAAAGGTCTTGAAAGTCTCAAGAACTAATCAAGAATAGAACCTGAAGTTCTTCACTAGCACACGACTTGAGGTTTATAACCTATCGTGTTGACATATTCTGTGCCCATTCCAGTTAAAGTTGGCTTTGCATATGAGTTCTTAGAGTTCTCAATTTGTTGCACAACAACTTGGAAGCAATGGCAGGCCCTTGAGCTGCCAGGTGGCAAGAAGTTAAGATTGAGTTCAATCCATATGGTTTTGGATTTGTCATTATCTTTGTCTTGTGATTATGGTTTTGACAAATTCATATGGGTAGGAACTCATACACCATATAAATCTAAGTGTCATAAGGTTTCTCTCCGATTCATGAAAATGATGGTGAGGAAACGCTTTCACTAAGTAGATTTTACGTAGATATCAATTGTGTTATTTGCATTTTCAAAAGTCGTTAGTGGAGCGCGTGTGGTTAACCGGCACACTAACATGGACTTGTGAGAAATGGAAAATGCCTAAGCAATTGAGACTATGATTACGGTATCCCTTTTCATGGTTCTTGAAATTGCTTAGACATACAGGTGAGCTATCTACAGAAAGGGTGTATGAATCTAAATTTCAGACTGTCCAGCTGATTTCTGAGTACATGTCAAAGCTAGTGGGAGCATAAGTTTTATCCTAATAATCATCATGTTAGTGGGAGCATGATAATTATGATAAGTATTGCAAGTTAGCAATGTTAATTATAGAAAACAAAAGTTTCAATTGGGAAAAAGTTGTTTTGCTATAATTAAGGGAGAGGAAATTATACTTCATCTCAAATCTATAAGCTTAGATCGTGGGGTTTTAATCATTTAGTCAAGGATATATATATGAATTTCATGTTGGAATGGCTCAACATAAGGAAATTCTATATATGGGTCCATTATTTGCGTTCTAAAATTCGATTATGATTACGGCATCCCTTTTCATAATCTGAATTATGAGAACTTGGCAAATTGAAATGGAAATATTATAGCAAAAGACTGGTTTAGTCTTTATGTAAGACATCATGAATCGTGTCCCATATGCTTCGGATATAGGATCGATTACATATGCTATATTCATCCGTTCTAAAATTTTCCAAATGCCTGGGGCATTAAGAAGGGAAAAGGTTTAGAACTGGATATGACTAAAAGGATTAAACAATTGTCGAGGACAATCTAAGGTTTACCAAAGATTGGTTGCTCAAGGATACTTGGAAGTATAGTGATAATTCTGGAAGGACCATATTGACATAATCTGTAAGGAGGCAACTCTTGTTCAGAAGTGATAAGTCAGAATGGAATCTGGAAATGTTTCAAAGTTAAGATTTTTCAATCTGTGTAAGATTAAGGAAACTTAATGCAAGAAGGATGTTTCTAAGGAACTGATCTCCTTTGGAATGCTCTGTAATGTTTGTTGTCAAGTCTTTATGACTTTGTGCATAATCATTACAAGAGGACCAATGCATATAAGTTTAGAATCTAACAGATTTCAGTAAATGGCATGAATTTGGAATTCTTGGAATTGCGGTAAGGATTTGGGAGTGTGAAAAGAGAATCATTGAAGTAATGTTCAATTGATCTAGTTCACAAAGTAAAGATCATAGACAAACATAGTATGCATACTTGGTGTATGGCATGACTAGTGTTTAAGAAAACATAGTGTACATGCTTGGAGCATGGGACAACTATTGTTTTAAATTCAAGAATAAAGTTGATAGCTGAAACAGTATACAATGAATAATGTGTAATCATATGGTGATAAATAAAAGGTGTTTTATTTATGTTCAAAGGGTTGATACCATATTGGATTCAATTATTATTGTGTTTCATTTTGCATGTTTTGACTTCCCGAATAAACTGGGTTATTCTTCCGGAATGACTAAGTTATTCAAACCATCCACAGTCGGTCATATGTTGGAAGTAGATATGAATTAAGACTGTCATGATGGGTTGTAGAGGTCTAAGGTGTTGGACAAGGCTACAACAATCATGAGTGCTCATAAGTTCTGAGTATTGGATTCAACCCGCGCTCATTGGAATCACTTCATGGATTTTATCACGAGTGATCATGAGACGATAATATCTTATATTCTTCAAACCTAGAGATATGAGTTGTTACTATGAGTTGATAGTACATTGATTGCACGTAAACGCATACGGTAACTCGGTGTTATAAAACGTGCCTTTGTGTATGATTCAACAAGTAGGAGAACAAGCCATATGAGTCGAAGTTTATCCGTTCCTTTTACCTTCGGGATAAAAGCGATATCTGTGGGCCCCTCGATGATTTGATGATGACAAATGGAAGTGCTCGGCCGGGCCAGGACTGATTTGATTTGTTCAATTAGTCAGTCGTCATAAATTGCAAATCGGGAAACAACAAATGGACAGAGAGAATGATTATAATCAATGTCTCAGTCCATATGATATCTAGAATGGAGGAATATATGATCCCTTATCTAATGGACAAGTCACTGACAAAGGTCAGAGTTCATCTACAAGGTCAGAGTTCGACAGAAGCTTTTGAGAGCTACGATTGCCGGTTGGTTCCTGAAGTCATACGCAATAATAGTTTTAGACTTATCCAAGTGGGAGACTGTTGGATTAATTTCTAAGTCCATAACTATAATTGGTAAGACTTGACCCGACCCAGCATGGTCCATTTGGGTTGCATACCATCATGCACTTGGATAGACTATAATGAGAGAAATAAGACACTTATGGTTATTAATATATTATAAGTTCTAGTATATTAATAATAAGAATAATAAGATTATTTAATTAGTATTGATCAAGAATTAATCTAGGATTAATTAAGTGATCAAAAGAAGTCTAATTAAATATATGGGTTGATTGTATAAATCATCCATACTTGTATAGTGGGCTAATGCTCCATGGATAATCAAGTTGGGCTAAAACCCATAGGATGGTCCATGGATGCTCCATGGTGTATTTGTACCCGTGGATCATGGAAATGAAAGGCCATGTCAATTAGGGTTTACATGGTGTAACCCTAACTATATAAGCATCTTATTCTTGACCAAAATCGGAACTAGAGTGTGAAGTGAAAGGGCTAGCCGATTTCATGAGTTGTAGAATTCTCTCAAGCTATTCTAAGTGTTTTGGTGATTGTGATTCCACTTGAGGCTTCCACACTATTGGGGCTAAGCTCTTAAAGCTTGAAGACATCAAGCTACATCAAAAGGTATGTATTCTATCTTGTTACATTCATTGATTTGTATGCTAGATTAGGATATTACCTTGGAAGTTCTTATTTGCATGTTTAATAGAGAAAACATAGATCCAAGGTATTTAGGGTTGCATGTACACTTAGGAGTGTTAGAATGCTCAAAACCCAACAGTAGGTGTGTTTTAGTGTGCGTATGGGTGTTATGATGAGTGTAATGTTGTAGGTATTAGCGGGTTGGCTGGAAAACTGAAAACAACCACCACCACCACCGTGAGGTGGTGGCTACCGCCACGTGCCACCATCGGCCACCACAAGGGTGGTTGCAGGTGTGTGTTTGTTTCAATATAGTGTGTGTGTTTATTTCATGAGTTCATTGTAAATTGTAAAAAATTGGAATAATGAAAGGAAAATCAAACCACCATCGGCAGCCATGTCGAGTGGTGGTGTGCTTAGCCTCGTTGTGTTGATTCGTTTGGGGTGCTTGAAACCCTAATGGGCCTTGTAAGCTCCAGTGGACCCTAATTGACCCAAATAAAACCCTGATGGGCTTAATGATATTCTAGTGGGCCTCTTAGGCCCAATAAAGCCCTACTTGACCTCAAAGCCTAACAAATTGATAAATGGTCTAATATTTAGGTTGGAAACCCTAATTAGGGTTTGGAAAAACCTAATGCCAATAAAACCCTAATTTGGGGAATTAACCGGGACACACGGGAATTATTTAATAACTTGAGATATTAATTAATAATCATTAGGAAAAAAAATTAATCTAACCAATATTTGACTTAATGGATTAAGTCCTTAGTGGATTAAGTCCTTAATGGGTTAAGTAGGAAACTTAACCCTAATCACCATTTTATGAGAAACCCTAATTTCACTTGGGTTTATTTTTGGGCCTTTCTATTGGGCTTTGAAGATTAGGATAATAATGGGCCATCCAAGAACAAACAAATGGGCTAAAATAATTTAATGGGCCTAGGGTAAGGCCAATGTAAGGGGTTTGGGCCTCAATGATTATATGATGTTGGAACTTAGAATGAGACCATGTATAGGCCTGGGCCCAATTTGGAAAATTGGGCCATGTGTTGGGCTTTGATTCCTAATTGACTTTGGGCATATGGATTGGGCCTTGGGCTTGCATAAAGCCAAGCTTGGGGTAATGTAGTAATTATCCAAAGTATGTACTCATGCTTGTGTAGTAGAACCCAATTATTAATTGGGTGTTATTTTGGTGTTGACAGTTCGCGAATCTGTCAGCCAATAGTTGGGGTTGAGTCTGCGGGACTTCAGCAGTGTGGGATTGTGTCTACAGGACTTCAACAACGTGAGGTGAGTTACCTTCCAGTAGCGGTGGGTCTACGACCACAATGCCGACCCACCAGTAGGAGTTGTTGTTAGATGATTGTCTTTGTGAAAATTGTCTATGTTTGCTACTACCTGTTATGTTTATGTGCTAGCATTATATGATGTTATGTGATAGTGGTAGAAGGGGGTGAAATAGTCCCCAGTTACCGGTCAACATGACCGAAGGGGTAGGCCAGCACCCATATATGCTAGGCAGTATGTGATTTATGTGTTTATGCTATGTTTTTATGTGGTAGTGTTAGGGGTGAAATAGTCCTCGGTTACCGGTTGAAAAATACCGAAGGGGTAGGTCGGGTACCCAGATATGCTTGACATGGGGTAGGTCGGGCACCCAGGTATGCCTGACAGTGGGGTAGGTTAAGTACCCCGATATGATCAGCAGGGTAGGTCGGGCACCCAGATATGTCTGACAATATGGGATTGTATGGTATGTGGTATGATGGGGGAACTCATTAAGCTTCGTGCTTACAGTTTTCAGTTTTGGTTTCAGGTACTTTGTTTTCAAGGAAAGGAGTCGGCTCGATTGCAGCGCATCACACTATGTTTTCTGCACATGAGATCTTTGGGATTACACTCTAATGTTGTTTTATATTGACATGTTTCGATTATTTAGACTTTGGCTTTGACATGAGATATTAATATGAATGTTTTTATACTGTTGGTTTTATATAATAACTTAATTAAAACGAAATTTTTGGTCTTGAATTTTGGGATGTTACATATATCACGGACAATGATACACCCATTGACACAGGGTTTTCAAATTCTCATCACCGTCTGGTATCATACACCGAATCATGAAATTCTAAAGAAGAATATATGGAAAGAATGGATTGATCTTTGTGATAAGTTGTGGTGTTTTAGCTTAACCATCGACATAGATTTGTTAAGTTCTCATCAGCTTATGGTACATTACACTGAATCATAATGCTTTAAAGAAGAATATAAGGGAAATAATGGATTGTTTCAATCATGCTGAGGTGTAATCAACATGAATCATCAACAAGTATAACTTATCAACAAGAAATGTTTTGATCCTTGCATCATAAAGTTTAGTTATAGTCTAGGATCAAAGATTCACCGTCAATTCATAATGGTATCATGTCATACCTCAATCTAGGAGGTTAGGGACATGATCAATCCTTTGTCATTTAAGGAACTAACAAGTACATCTTATGCTGATTATTGTGCAGTCAGGGTAAGCCATTGGGTTATGCTCAATGTTTCAGCAATACATGAGACTTAATGCATACGACAAGCATGCTTCCAGGGACAGAGTCAGGTGAAATAGTTAACTAAGAATAAACACCCAAGCCTTTCTATCAGTTTTTTTATATTTGGACCAGGAAATCTCACTTAGAAAGTTTAGACTGTGCTAAACAATCAACGTGAGGGGTGACTCAATGTTCTTAGCAGATGGTCTCGCTGATGAAAGACTTAGAGAGATTTAGTCACATACAACAACATGCTTCTAGGGACGATGATTTGTAAAAAGTTTCATACTTGGCTTAGAATTGCTACCATCAGATCCTCTAAACATTACAAAATAATAATATACAAACAAAAGAGTTAGTCAAACAAGGAAATATTTACAAAGCACTATTTTTGCAGCTTTTCAGAATCATGATAAAGACTCAATCCGTTAAATCTTTTGAATTGAATGGTCATTAATGCACTTCCATTTTCCAAGATATTTGTCCTTCAAGTCTGCCTATAAAAGAAGGCAAGCAAAGATAAATTACCTCAAACAAGAAACACAATTCATAGTAAACAAAAGAGAGAGAGAGAGAGAGAGAGAGAGAGAGAGAGAGAGAGAATGCCTTTAATCATTGAGATTTTGCACATTGATTCCAAGCTTCATGTTCACCAAGAACAAGAGAGGACTATGAACTAGTCTTTGTAACCAACGAATTAAGAGGATGTAATCTTTGTAACCTTCGATTTATAAGAGTCACGAAGAAAAAAATCGAAGGTTCCACTCGTTGTGATCCATTGGGGAAGGGAAGGTGGGACAACTGTCTTCTTGAAGACGCCTTTGGATTTATGATGGGAGTCGGTGTTGTTGTGAGAGTATCTATGAATAAGAAGTTCTACATCGATCGGCTTCACTTCATCTCATTGCAACATAAATAGGTTGTTCAAGATAGAAGAGATATGTTCCCAGAAGAACACTAAGTGGCACAGTTCTCTCCTATCTGGTCTCATTAACATGATGCACTTAGTAAATCAACGTGGGCATCAACATTAGGGAGAGAGTAGTTGGTGTTGAAGAAAAGAGGCATAGTTAGTGTCAACTATCTCCATAAGGAGGGTGATGCATCCATGGAATGACACGTTGATCCCTTCAAAGTAGACTAGTCAGATAAGGTCACTATCGATAGAGAAAAACATGTAGGCAATGTTTGCGAAAAACAATGTTAAAGGAAGTCTTTTAATACACAAAAAAAAAAATAAACTAAAATTGTAGCAACTTATGTTCAGAAATTTAAAAGTAGCGAAGTAAAAAAATAAAGTATCAATGTCTAAACAAACAAAATCAAACCATATAAATGTCGTTTTCCCTGAGTGCAGTAAGCACAATTTTGTTCTCAGAATCAAACACTTTTCCCTCATGGAAATTGAAAAGAACTTTATCACCAGTGTCACAAAGTTGACTGATGGAGATGAAATTGCCTTTTAGACCCTCAACATAGAACACATCCTTCAACTTGATCGTCCTGCATTCAAAACTTCCAATACCCATAACAACTCTTTCACTATTGTCACCAAAGACTGGAAGTTTGTATCAATCAGATACACTTCAAGTATAAAAAATTAATGTAAAACTTAATCTAAGAAAATAAAGAACAGAAAGTAAATACCATAGAGAGTTCTCAACATTGTTCTTTCACCAAGAAATGATTTTGACTTCACCAAGAAGACGGGTTGTCACAAAGACGATTAACACAAATTCAAACTCCCTACATTAGGGTATACCTTAATGTAGATTATATACTAATTTATACATATGAATCCCTTGATATTATAATTCACAAAGGAATCATGCCTTTCATTGATCAATAATGGGATTAAATACCCACTGTACAGAGAAATTACAGGAGGAAATTTGGGAAGATCTAGGCTAAATAAGTAAGGAATAATTTACATTAATTACAAAATTAATATAAAATCAGAAATATACAGAGGGTGTATATGTCGTTTAATACTCCCCCGCAGTCGAATGGTGGGCTGGCCGAATAGAGAGACTGGAACGGAAACGGGTGAATAGTTGATGAGGTAATCCTTTGGTAAATATATTGGCATATTGGTAATCGGAAGGAACATGAAGAACACGAAGGGAACCCATGCGAACTTTTTCTCGAACGAAGTGGATGTCGATCTCGATATGCTTCGTGCGTTGATGCTGAACCGGGTTTTGAGTAAGATATATGGCGGAAATGTTTTCACAATATATGATTGTGGCTTGGTGCAGTGGAAGATGTAGCTCGAGGAGTAGGTTGCGGAGCCATGTAGTTTCAGCTGCGGCATTAGCAACTCCTTTGTATTCAGCTTCAACACTGGATCGGGAGATAGTCGGTTGTCGTTTGGAGGACCGTGAAATGAGGTTATTCCCGAGAATTACATAGTAGCCGGACGTGGATCGGCGAGAGTCGGGACACCCCCCAATCTGCTTCGGAGTAGGCTGTGAGTTTTGTAGATTTGGAGGGAGAAATATGAAGTCCATGATGACGAGTGCCTTGGAGGTATCGTAGTATACGTTTCAGAAAGTTGAAGTGTGGATCGCGAGGGGCGTGCATAAAGAGGCACACTTGTTGAGCAGTATATGCAATGTCGGGGCGAGTGAAGGTTAAGTACTGTAATGCTCCAGCGAGGGTACGATATAGAGTAGTGTCTTGCATGAGGTCGCAGACGGTTGCGCTGATTTTAGAGTTGGTGTTGACAGGAGTGGCGCATGGTTTGCATTGTTGCATGTTCGCCCGGTGAAGAATATCATCCACATATTGTTCTTGGGTAAGAAATAATCCCCCATTTTGATGTTTAACTTGGATGCCAAGGAAGTGATGAAGAGGCCCAAGATCCGACATAGCAAACTCTTTGGATAATAGAGTGATAAAGTGTCGAAGAGTTGTTTCGTTGGAAGCGGTCAAAACAATGTCATCCACGTAAAGAAGAAGATATGCCATTTTGGTGCCTTGTTGGAAGACAAAGAGAGAGTTGTCTCTTTTGGTGCTTTTAAAACCGCATGTGTGAATGAAGGTTGCAAAGCGATGATACCAAGCCCGCGGGGTTTGTTTAGCCCCGTACAAAGATTTTCGTAAACGACAAACGTGTGTTGGGTGTTGTGGGTCTGTGAAACCGGGGGGTTGGAACATATACACGGTCTCGTTGAGACTCTCGTGTAAGAATGCGTTCTTTACGTCTAGTTGGTGAATAGGCCATGATCGGGAAACGGCAAGACTAAGAACGGTGCGTATGGTGGTAGGTTTCACTACGGGACTGAATGTTTCATCGCAGTCTACTCCGATTTGTTGGCATTTTCCATTAATCACGAGGCGTGCTTTATATCGTGCAAGAGTCCCGTTGGCATGAAATTTGTGCCGGTATATCCACATACAACATATGACATGAGCATTGGTAGGACGAGGTACAAGTTCCCATGTGTTATTATCTATTAGAGCTCGATGTTCATCGGTCATGGCGGAGTGCCAGTTTGGATCAGAGAGGGCGTGTTTGTGGGATTTTGGAAGAGGGGAGATAGTGGAGGTGTTTGTGTTGGTGTGAAGGTTGAGTGGTGGGTTGGGTTTGGTGATTCCGACTTTGGAGCGGGTGGTCATGGGATGATGGGACGTAGGTGGGGGTAGAGGGGGTGGTTGGCTTCTCCGGGAGTAAGTGAGGGGGTAGTACGAGGGTGGGGGAGAGGTAGGGTCGGACGAAATATCAGAGGTTTGGTTGGAAGAGGGTGAGGAAGAAGTGTTGGGGTCGGTTGGGAGGGAGGAGGAGGGTGAGTGGGGGGTTTCAGTGGGAGCAGAAAGAGTGGAGTTGTGGTTAGACGGTGGTTGAGTGGTAGCAGAGATTGATGTGGTTGGAGGGTGAAAGAGAAGAGGAGAGGGTTCTGTTTCGAGGAAGGAGTAATTGTGTGGTGGGTTTGGTGTGTAAGATGCATAAGGAAAAGAAGTTTCATCAAAGGTTACATGTCGGGAGAGAATGAATTTACCAGTGGACATGTCAAGGCATCTATAGCCTCGGTATTGGGCTGGGTAACCGAGGAAAAGACAAGGTGTAGACCTAGGTGCGAGTTTGTGTTGTCGGGTGGCTGTTAAGTTGGGAAAACAAGCACAACCAAAGGTGCATAGGTGGTTGTAAGTTGGATGTTTTAGGTAGAGGGCGGATGTAGGGGTTCGGTTTTCAAGTAATGAAGTGGGAAGGAGGTTGTGTAAGTAGGTAGCGGTATGAAGGGCCTCAACCCAAAAGGAAGGTGGTAAACAAGCGTGGGTTAGTAGGGTCATCATGATTTCGTTTATGTGACGAATCATTCGTTCTGCCGTGCCATTTTGTTGGGAGGTATGTGGGCATGAGAAGTGAATGTGAAGACCGGTGGTAGAAGCAAAATTATGGAATTTTTGGTTATCGAATTCACCACCCTTGTCACATTGGAAATTTTTGAGGGAAGTATTGAATTGGGTGTAGATATATTTGTGGAACGTCTTGATTTTATCAAAAGTTTCTGATTTGTATTTTAGGGGAAACACCCATGTAAAATGGCTGAAATCGTCAATGATGATGAGGTAGTATTTATAATTAGTTTTGCTAAGGATGGGTGAGGTCCAAAGGTCGGCATGAACAAGATCGAATGGTTTGAGAGTGAGTGATGTGGAATTTTTGAATGGTAGGCGTTTGTGTTTAGCAAGTTGGCAAGAATGACAAACAGATAAACGATCATTTTTATTGCAAGAAATATTTTTATTTTGACTAAGAAAATTTATTACATGATGACCCGGATGACCGAGTCTAAAATGCCAAAGAGGCGAACTAGAAGAAACATAAAAGGATGAAGCTGGAGTGTTGGCTTTCTTGGTGAAGGGGAAGAGATCGCCAGAGCTATCGTGTCTAGAGAGGTGCCTCTTGGTCTTGTAGTCCTTTACAGAAAAACCAAATGGGTCAAATTCAACGGAAAAGAAATTATCACGACAAAATTTACGAACAGATACAAGATCTTTAACGGTGTGAGGTGTGTGGAGTATATCTTTTAGATGAATAGGTTTAGATGGATGGGGTAAGGTGGTATGACCTGATCCAAGAACTGGTACTTGATTTCCATTTGCAACAAACACAGATTTAATAGATGACAAACTAGGGATTGAGATTTTACCTGCGTTAGCTGTGAGGTGAGATGTACATCCAGTGTCCATATACCAATCATCATTTTCTTGGTCCAGAGTCATAGCTGAAAAGGCAGCCCCAAGTTCAAAAGGTTCAAGTGGGTTTACCTCTGTGAGATTGGCTTGAGCTTGTGTTTGTCTTGGTTGTTGCTGGGCAAAAGAGGTAGGCCAGGGAGAGGCCCATCCAGCTTGAGTGGGATATGGACACGGCGGTGGAGAAGCCTAGTAGGGTTGGGTCCAGTATGATGGTGGGTAGCCAGCCCATGCAGGGCGTGTTTGATTGGACACAAAACCTCGTCGCTTATTCAATTGGGTTTGTGGTTGCCGCCCAGAAGATGGATAATTAGGTCGAGAAGGAGATGCAGATGCTGGTGCGCGACGATTGGTGTTGCGCTACTGGTGAGGGTGGCCTTTGTGTCCAGATACGCCCCGTCGGAAATTTGAGTTTGCGGGTGGGTCGTGTTCAACAGTAGCAACGATTTCTGTGGATGAGTGTGAATCTCGAGCACGTTGTCGCTGAATTTCAAGTTGAAGCATGGAGCATGCGGTATCCCATGGAGGTAGGGTTTGATTGATGTAGGCGCCGACTGTATCAAATTCTAATGGCAGCCCACGGACAAGTTGAAGGACCAGACGTTTCTCGTTTACAGGGCAATCGACGTCATTCAGTTGGCTTGCCAGGTCTTTGAGACGTTGGCAATAAGCTTCAAGGGACGACATTGCTCGAAGGGTAAGGTTTGTGAATTCGTGTTCCAGAGCAGCAGCACGGGATCCTTTGTTGTTAAGGAAGATGTTCTGAATTTGGAACCAAGCTTCATATGCGGTAGAGTCCGGTTCAAGCACACGAGCAAGGAGATCATCTGATATCGTTCCATATATCCATTGGAGGACAATGGCATCAATTTCAGACCAGATTTCGTAGGTCGGGTCAGTCATGGATGGAGGGTTGGAACCATCGATGTGGGCAAGAACTCTATAGCCTTTAGCATGAAGTTTGAACAATCGAACCCATGAAGAGTAAGATACCTTTGTACCGTCAAGGGTATGAATCTTGTTCTGTATGTTTGTGACAGTGTAGACGGGATGGAGAGCTTTGACAGGTGTTGGGTCTTGTTTGTCTGACATCGTTAATGGAGAAGATGATCAGAGAAAAGAGAAATATTGCAAAAGAGGTGAAGATGTCCAACCGTAGCTGAGATGACAGGGAGAAATTTTGAGGTGAGGAGCACTTGGCTCTGATACCATATAATTCACAAAGGAATCGTGCCTTTCATTGATCAATAATGGGATTAAATACCCACTGTATAGAGAAATTACAGGAGGAAATTAGGGAAGATCTAGGCTAAATAAGTAAGGAATAATTTACATTAATTACACAATTAATATAAAACCAGAAATATACAGAGGGTGTATATGTCGGTTAATAGATATAAGGGATTGTATCTTATCTATACTTAGAACCAATCTTTATAACAAAGATACTGGATCTGCTATCTATTCTATACTTATCTATATCATTACCTAATATAGAAAAGATTAGATAATTATACTATGCGTTGATGCTGAGATGCTTGATATGTTGACGCTGGTAGTTGAGAAGACGCTGACACTGACAAATAGTATAGAGTGTTTGGTTCATTAGATCATAAGGTGTGACTTGACAATGTCTCCCTATCTTATGATGTCAAAACTAATCTTCTTCATATTTATCAGAAGAGCCATTGTAAAACTTGTCAGCTTCTTTCAAGATCTTAGGCTTGACCTATCTGAATTGATCAAGTTTAACGTCATCCAATCTTCTACTAAGCTCCATAGATATCAGCACGTGACATCCTCTTTCAAATTCAAAGTGACTAAGTCCTTCCAAGCGAAGATGAAACAAATGTTCAGTGGGAGCAGAAGGAAGATCATCAGTGCGTTGAAAGCACATTTGATTCTAACTGTAAAGATAAAATATCCCATGCTCCGGTTCTGGAATAAAGATGTATTGGATTTGTTCAACACCCGCTGCCAATTTATTGTTGATGTACCTAGTACCATAAGGATGAAGAAACTTAGTATTCTTGGACTGTCTGGGAGCACCTGTTCTTCATGAGGATGATGATCTAGATGGACCAGCGGATGGTACAAGGTTCACCTTCTTGACTTCGTTGAGTTGCTGCTGAATTTCCATCTTCACTTCCTAAGCATGAATATCCTTGTGTTTGTCGATAATTTCTTGAATTTGCATCCACTCATTGTATCCAAATTTGACTAACTCATGGGCAAATATAACTTTTGTGTACTCATACTCATTGTTTTTCCTAGCCAGATGAAGCTTTATTGACTTGTTTCTTGGTTTGGTGCATCTTAGTTTGATAATGGGATCAAGCTTTGATCTGCGAGTAAGAATGTCTCCAAACTTCTTCTGATCGATCTAGTCATTCAAGTCTGAAACAATATGTTGTTTCTCCATATTATTATTAAAGATTTCTTAACCTGATTATCAGTGCTTTGAACATAAGCACTTTCATCATCAGAAGCAAGAGCTTGAGCAAGTTCGGCAGACATACGTTCTTCTTTTCTTGCTTCTTTCTTTTGTCAAACAACAACATTATACTCTAAATCATTTTGCTAACTTCCTCAATGGGTAACCTCCATGTTTCTACTAATTCATTTAGATCAAATATGAGCTTGATTTTCTTTTTAAGAGGAGGTGTTGAAGGATCACTAACAATGGCAACATAAGAGCTTCCAACTCCAGCGTCATGAGCTCCCCTGAGAAGGAAGCCTTCCTCTTTCAAGGATTGACCTGATCATTGTCAGAGTCAGTGTCACTATTAGTTCCTTGAGGAACATCTTGAGGAATCTCCCCCTAAAAGTAAGAATCAAGGTAGACACCATTCAAAGGAACAACAACTTATGGCATGAAACCAAGATCAACAAACCCTTGCTAGTCAACGGTCTCTTATTGGCCACTAGTGTCTGGACTGGGCGGATCAGTTGTTGTATTAGCATGTAGAATATCAGCAACAACAATTTCTTTTTGAAGATTAACCCTTCTAGTTTCATACATCTCAGGCTGAGATGGAGTTAGTGCAATTACAACCATGCGCATTTGATGATCAGACAACCGTTGATTATTCTCCCCCTTTTTGGCAGCATCAGATTAGGGATGAGAGTTGGGAGGAGCTGAAGGAGTGCGAGGAGGAGGATGAGATGGTTGAGGGAGATTTGTCGATGGAGGTGAAGGAGGATTGTCACCCAGAGAGTTTGGTGGAGTGTCATCTACAACCATATCATATATAATTATACATGTTTATACATATATTTGTAATCATAAATTATTATGCATATATATATATATATATATATATATATATATATATATATGTGTGTGTGTGTGTGTGTGTGTTCACAAATTGAGTAATCATATATGATTATGATGGTTGGTGGTGGAGGACGTGGTGGTGGCAAAGGTGGCGGTGACATAAGTGACAAAGGTGGCAGTGATGGGGTTGGTTGGTGGCACATATGGTGGCAGTGGTGGTGGTGGGGGGAAAAAAGAACGAGCGATGTTGAATAATCATTTATGATTATAACTCTTCCGTCATGCCGGTACGCCGGAGCGCTATAGCAGCAAATGAAAAATATGTGGTTGAAATTGAATCTCAAGATCTCAATTTCTTCGGAATCTCACCGGCCTATGTTTCTCTCTCTCTCTCTCTCTCTCTCTCTATATATATATATATATATATATATATATATATATATATATATATATATATATATATATATATATATATATATATATATATATATGGGCTTAGGTAACTGTATTCTAACTAATTATTGTGTGGATGTAGAAATGATTGTGGACCAATCATTTTAGTTATTTTATGAAAGACATTTATCCCTATTATTAAATTAAAAAAAATAGAATAACACCATTTAATTAAAAGAAGGGTAAAAACATACATTTCGATTACTTTCAAAATAATGAAACACAAATTTAAAAAGGAAATTTTCGGATTTTAGAACCATAAAAGAATATGTTTATCAATATATTGAAAAATAACAAATATTAATGAACCATAAAAGAATACATATTCTAACAGAATATTACGAAATGGAAATACCCACTCCCGACCCCGATCCCGAAAATAAAACGGGGTTTAATCATGGCCCACCCCCAAATTTAAAAAAATAATAATAATAATATCGTACAGTATCGGGGTCCTATAGAAGTTTTTGACACCCTTAATTATGGTATATTCACACAAAAGAAGTTTCAACCTCGTGGTAAGGTGTGTTTGGTGTGGGAGGTCGGTCGTTCGAATCGTGTTCCCTCATTTCTTCCATATAAGTGTTGTTTTTAAGTAAGCAATATAACCATGTGCCTAGTCAGCACTATGTCAGCAAAAACAATCCAATCATAGTTGATGTGACGCCCCCCGTAACTGGCTGGTTACCTGAAAACCCATTACAAGGGCTCAAACACAAAAATTAAACCAAATTTTAGGTTTTAATGAACCTAAAAGACCTCAAATGGTAAAAGAGAATATTTTGGGGAACTTAAGGACTTTTATGGCATTAGCTTTAAAATATATGAAAAATTCGATTGTTTTTCTAATACAACTATTGCCTACATAATCTTGTTGAGTATTCCAGTAATGATGACTTCTAGAGAAAGACGTTTCTTAAAATTAAAGTTGTTGAATCCCTAGTTGCGGTCCTCAATGTCACAATAAAGACTTAATGAATTGACGATGATAGTCATTAAGAACGATATTAGAGATTTGATTATAAAGTGTTTCTAAATAACTGTCTTCAAAATTACTAGGAGAGTCTTGCGATTTATATAACTATGTAAATTTATCTGTTGTATTATCATTCTTTTGTTTTGATTATTGTTATAACAATTATGATAGAATTAATGAATTTTGGTTATAAGTAAAAAAAAATAAGAGTCTAGTACACCTATAAATATTTGGAATGCGAGACCTATTTTCAGGTTTTTTACGGTTCTAAGAGTGTGTTTTTTAAAACATTGAAATTTTCTAAGATTCTCTTTAGACAAATGATATGAACATGTTTCGAATTTTAAAGTAATTTTACCTATTTAGAAAATGTCTTGTCATCTTCATAGATATGAAAATTTTTATATGTCATCTTCATAGATTAGAAAATTTTTATACATGATAGAAAATTTCAGAATACTTAATGTATAACAAAGCAGTTTGAAAATTAGTTTATTTCGAATAAAATATAAAGAATATATGTGGCTAAAACTTTATGCTCTTCGAAATTGTAAGATTTTTAATATATTAGTCATTTTGCAATTGTCGAACTGTGGTCATTATGTATTACCTATGTGATTTTAAGATCTTTGAGGTCAATATCTCTCTTACTACTTAAGCCGTGAAATGTTGATCAAGTTTCTTCAACTATTTTTGGAAATTGTTGTCATGTATGTATTATGTATATTGTTGATTACTCCAAGTACAGGTTAACAGAGTTTCTGCTTGAGATACAATGAGATCTGCTACAACAATTTGCAGTAATAAAATCGAAACATTCACATCGCATTTCGTGGATCATTTAGCTTTCATATATAGATGATATTATGGTTCTTCAGTTCTATAACTTAGTTTCTTTATTTTATTGGTGGGGGTGGAGTATCTTCTCTGCTATTGCATTGTTGGTCTCCACATGCGGTAGTTTTAGATGGTCAACCATATTAATGAGTAGTTACAGATGATGTCTTCAGGTTATTTAAAAATTGTAATAAGACTTACAATAGTTATAATTTTTTGAAACGTTATAAAGATTTAGTAAAGTTTGGAAAACACTTATCGAAATTTTTATACCACTTTCATACAATTATGCTTGGTACGTGACATGAGCTAACGACATACACTTGACTTCATATATTAGATGCCATAACCATGCAACTAAACTATTTCTAAAATGAGCCATGTAATTAAATATTTTTAGGATACTAACTTACATATTTTTTTTTTTTAAATCTCAAAAGAACAAAAAAAGTAGTTTGTATAAAAATATATATACTTCTTCTAGATGGGGGGCAAAAGATTAAATAATTATTGAGAGTAGGTTTGTGTTTCAAAGGTATGTCACTTTTAGCTATTACTTTTTAAAGAAAAGTATATTATATATCACAAGAATATAACATGATAATGTTTTAAATCATATATGTTTGAAGATATGGGCATAAAGAAATCAATTGGGATCAGAAAATTTGATTTTTTTGTCTCACAAAATATAATGTACATTAACATTGTCAAACATTTGTCGTATTCGAATCATATATAATGCCAATGAAGATATAAAATTAGATTTTTCATATCCAACATCATGGCGATGGAAATATGGAATATATATTATTATTTGGTTATATATATATATATATATATATATATATATATATATATATATATATATATATATATATATATATTATTGTGTTAATTTTTTGTGTGTTCATTTTGATAATGCTCCAACAATGATCTTCGGTGACATACCATCAGATCTGATGTGTTTGTTGAATTTCAGGTGCAGATCTAGTGGTTGTTGTGTACTTCATGGTGATCAGAGTTGTTGCACCTTTGTTAAAAATGTAAAGAACATAAAAAAAAATGACAACATCAACCGATCATCATTACGAACAACAAGATCCAATTGGTTTTCAAAAACTTACAACTGAAACCTCACCTACAATATCTCTCTAACTCAAACGAAAAATAAAAAATAAATTAAGTACAAAACAACGAACAAAATTTTCAGAACAAAACAAAGAAACCATAATCTGGACTCTAACCCTAAAACAGAGAAGACGAGAGAACAAGTGAGGCAAGAGCGTGTGTGTGTGAGATGATCTGTGAAAATTAAGCTCTCACAAGTAGAACCAGACTATATATACTTCGGGTCAGAACCATGGATCGAAGTCGGATTTTACCAGACTCAAACCTATCTGGAAGGGTCCACATGTTTTCTGCATTTAACAAAAATGAGCCCCAGTCCCTACAAAATAAAAATAATCCAAAACACACCCAACACAACAAAAATCTTACACCACACTCATAACAAAACTTTTCCATATTTATAGATTATACCCTAGACTCAGAATTTTTTCTCAATGTTAATCTTGCAATAATAATAATAATAATTATTATTATTATTATTATATATATATATATATATATATATATATATATATATATATATATATTAACACCTCCTCTCAAGATGAACATTGAGAGAGGAAACAAACTTACTCAACCTTAAACGGATCATATAAACCCACTTCAGAACATAAAAACTCATGTTGTTTTGACGTTAAATATTTTGTAAAAATATTTGCTCTTTGCTTTTTTGATGCAATTTTAATAATCTTCAAAATTCCTTTTGAAACTCTATCTCTCACAAAATGAACATCCATTTCAAAGTATTTAGTTTTCTCGTGAAAAACAGGGTTAAGTGCAAGTTTTATAGCATAATCATTATCATAATAAACACTAACATGAAACAAATCTTTAACACCTAAATCATAATAATGTTTAAGAATCCATATTATCTCACATGTAACATTAGCCAAGGCCCTGTATTCAAACTTAGTAAATGATATGGATATAGTTTCTTGTTTCTTACTTTTCCAAGAGACTAATGAATTTCCAAAATAAACACAATAGCCTGTAATAGATCTCCTATGAGAAATACATTTTACCCAATCAACATCCACATAAGCACATAAAAGAAGAATTTAACTTTTAGAAATACTAATACCTCTACCAGGATTTTGTTTTAAATACCTCAAAACATGCATCGCAATGTCCAAATGAGATTTTCTTGGAAAATGCATAAACTGACTAAGTGTTTGAACAGTAAAGGAAATATCAGGTCTAGTTATAGTCAAGTAAATTAACTTCTCGATAAGCTTTTTCTATTATGTTATATTACTTAATAAAATATCTTTATCATCAATTCCTTTTTTAGTAATAACAATATTCAAATCCAAAGGAGTTCTTACAGGTTTACATCCTAATTTCCCAAACTCATGAATCAATTCCAAATAATACTTGCATTAAGCTAAACAAATTCCATCATATTTATCGATGACCTTTATTCATAATTTTTTTTAACTTCCTTAAATCTTTAATCAAATATTTAGATTTCAGAAAATCATTTACTTTATTTACATCAATTTCAAATTACTAGTTATAACTATATCAACATACATGAGTAAAAAAAACAACAGTACCATTCTTATTCATAATAAACAAAGAATAATCATGTATGCTTTTCACAAATCCAAATTCAAATAAAGACAAAGAAGCTTTTTTGTTCCATTTCCTAGGAACCGGTTTCAAACCATATAAAGACTTCAATAATTTACAAACACGAGTATCACTAGGAGTATGATACCATTGAGGAAAGGACATGTAAACATCCTCGTCAATATTCCTATAAAGGAACGCATTATTGACATCCAACTGATACAATTTCCAAGAGTTATTAACATCTAAAGAAATAACAATCCTAACGGTAAACATTTTTGCTACAGAAGAGAAGATCTCCTCGTAGTTAATACCCTCTTTTTTACTATAACCCTTAGCTACAAGTCTAGCTTCATACCTTTCTACCTTACCATTAGCCTTATAATTAATCTTACACACTTATTTACAACCAATAGGTTTTCTATTATGGGACAAATCAGTAATTTCCCAAGTTTTATTACGATGCAAAGCCTCCATTTCATCAATCATGGAACTTACCCAATTAGAGTCAAAAGTAGCTTCAAAGAAATTCTGAGGCTCAACAGTTTTATTAAGATTTGAAACAAAACAAAAATTCTTAGAATTCAAATTTACATAGTTTAAAGTTTTTTCTATACTTCAACAATATAGTCATCAAACCTAAGAGGCATCCTAGACTCCTTACTAGACCTCCTAATATAATTACTACCATATGGTTCAACATTTTCAGAACTATTTCCCTCAGAAGAACTTGATACACATAGACCAACCTCCTGAGACCGAGACACTTGTACAAAGCCATCCTAGCTATTAACACTAGACGACTCAAAAGGAGTAGATGCACTAGTGTTTTCAGTCTGGTGGCTCATCACAAGTGTACCAATTTCAGGTATTTCATCCATGTAGGATAACAAAAGTATCTCATCATAGGGACTTGGGTGTATAGGGTCAGTAGAAAAGGATTGTTAAAAAATGAAAATAAATTTTCATCAACCAAATTCTTTTTCATTTGGAAAGGAAAAACATCCTCATATAACATCACATCCATGGAAAAGAAAATAGTAGAATTATCATGACTGAACAACTTATATCCTTTCTTTTCATTAGAGTAACTAATAAGAATACATTTTTAGACCTTTCAACAAATTTATCAAAAAGATTTTGTTTAATAGAATAAACAAGCACCCAAACACTCTCAAATTTTCAAACATAGATAAACAATTACAAATCATTTCAAAAGGAGATTTCCCTATTAAAACCAAAATAGGAAGTTTGTTTATTAAAATAACATCAGTTAAAATAGATTCCCCCCAGAATTTAAGAGGCAAACCAGACTGAAACGAGAGAGACCTAGCAACATTCAATAGATGTCTATGTTTTCTCTCTGCAACACCATTCTGTTGTGGAGTATATAAACAAGTAGTTTGATGAGAAATACAATTTTTATAAAAAAAATATTTAAATTGAAAATTAACAAATTTAGTACCAATACCTGACCTAAAAATATTTACACTTGAATTAAAATGATTTTTCAAGATATTATAAAACACAGAAAAACAATAAAACATTTCAGTTTTGGACTTCAACAAATAAACCCATGTACCTTTGGTGTAATCATCCATAATAGTTAAGAAGTATTTGTAACCATCAGTAGTAGCAACCATATAAGGACCCTAAACATCTAAATGTGGTAAATCACCTAGAGAAACACTCTTATGTTCACTCAACTGAAAGGACTTCCTAGACTTCTTAGCCTTTTGAAAAATATCACAAGGACGAAGAGACTTAGAACCAGAAGAAAGAACATTCCTAAGAAGATTTAATGACTGGATAATAGGATGTCCTACTCTATTATGCCAAGTGATTTTAGAAACATAAAAATTAACCTTACTTAAAGAGGATATATTACCTGAAGAATAGGAGCCTTCAAGATAATACATTCCTCCAGATTCACTACCAGTCCCCACAGTCACCTTGGACTATGAATCCTGAACAACACACTTTAATTTATCAAACATAACTTGAAATTTATTATCCTTACAAAGCTTATAAACCGAAAACATATGAAAATTAAAATCATGAACAACCAAAACATCAAATATAACAACAAAATTAGACAAGTACATGTTTCCAATCTTGTTATTCTGGAAGATGACCGATTGGGGGTGATATACTCTATGATCAAGCTTCGAAACATCAACAATGTTATCTAATTTAAATTCATTTGTAGTCATGTGATGATTAGCACCTGAATCAACAATCCACTTCCTATTACTAGACATATAAGAGTTACAAAAAATACCTTCCATGTTAGCAGATACTTCACTTGTAGATGATTTCTCATTAATGAGGCTAAGAAATTTAGCATATTGTTTAGTTGTAAGGAAAAACTTTTCAGAAGAGTTGTTAGTTTTAACATCAGAAACTGAATGATCACTTACATCAGAAGTAGTGTAAATGTTAGTTTAAAAGGTTTTATTAAAATTTTATGATTCATTTCTAAATTTTAAATATTTTTAAAAGCCAATGAGTTTATAACATCTTTCAATTGTATGTCCCTTAAGACCACAATTTTTACAACGAAGATTAGAATTTCCACGAGCCTTATTATGTTTCTGGATCATTGAACTTACCAAAAAAAAGAAATAGCCTGAGTCTTAGTGGAAGACCGAGTGACGAAATCTCCCTTTTGGTGAGATTCCTCACGAGAAACAATTGAAAGAGTAGATTTAATGTTAGGGAGAGGTTTCATCAACAAGATTTGACTCTTAACTTGACTAAATGTATCATCAAGACCTGATAAAAACTTCATTAACTTCATAAAATTTAAATGATTTGTAAAATGAACAAAGGCCTCACACGTACAATCAGTTAAACTAACCAATCCATCAAATTCTTTCCACAAAGCATCAATTTTGTTATAATATTTAGAGATAGACAAACCACTCTAAGTGAGAGAGTTTCTTTTTTTATGTATAGTAAAAACAACCGATCCATCAGCTTTATGATAAGTTTCACTTAATTCATACCAAATATCAGAAGCTATTTCATTACAAGCATGATTGGCATACAAAGACATAGAAATAGAACCAAGAAACCAAGAACAAACCACAACATTGTTGGGTCAAAAATATGGTTTATACTTTACTTTTCTAGAAAAATGTATTTTTGTGTCTTGGACCGTAAACAATTTGGTGTTTACGGCCGTAAACAGGTTTACGGCCGTAAACCCATTTACGGACCATGTTCACCAAGCCCATATTCCCTAGTATATATATAGGTGTTAGGGTTGAGGAGTAGAGATTGATGAACAAAATAGAATAGAGGAGCTTATGTGTGTGTATCTCACGTAAAGGAACTTCATTCTAATCAATTCAAACAAGATTCATATTATTCTTCTTCTCCTTCTCTTCTATTTGATCTGACATCATCCGTTTGATTGGGATTCCGCACCATCAAACGGATCTGATTGATACACAGGCAAATTAGGGACTTACAATTGGTATCAGAGCATGGATTATATCAGTCTATTTTGTCATATCTGGAGCTTATTTGGTCTTATTTTGAAAAGATAATAGCGTTTTTGGATAGATCTCTGAAAATTAGGGGGGGGGGGGGGGGTTTCTTCTTTGCATTTTTCATAAAAACGGGGTTTTGATCAAGTTTTGGAGCAAAAATGGGAAAAAATCGGTGTTTTTGGTTGAAACTTGCGAGGGTGTGGCGGAGTTTGCGGCCGGCGGCTAGGGTTCCGGAGTTTGCAGCCCGAAGTTCACGTCCTCGGTTTGCGGTCCGGGCTTGCGGCCTCGGAGTTTACGGTCGGTCCAAGTTTGCGGTCTTCGGTTTATGGCCTCGCACCTCGGCCTCGCAAGCAGCATCTTAATTAAAAAAAAAGACGACGCGATTTTGAGGGTGCCAGGGATCGAACCCGTGACCTCCAACTCATCAAATCAGCGCCTTATCCAACTCGGCTACATGATCCTTTGTTACTTCCCTTCCGAATTTAATTCATAACCCGTCTTTCTCGCTTGCAGGTTTCGAAATTTTGACAAAATCAGCCCAAAAATCAATTTCTTTTAATTTTAAATTCCTTTTTCATCCAAAATAAAAAAAAATAAAATAAAATAATAAATAATAATAATAATAATAATAATATAAAAATAAAAATAAATAAATAATAATAACTTTTTTATTTTTTATTTTTTTTCTTTTCAATTTTGACTTTTTATTTAAAATTTTGACTTTGACCTTCAAGTTTGACCTTTGACTTTAAACTTTGACTTTTTCGTTTAACTTTTAAATTTTCAAATTTAGCTTTTCGGTTTGACTTTTAAGTTTGACTTTTCGAGTTTGACTTTTTAAATTTGAATTTTAAGGTTGACTTTTGAGGTTTATAGTCAGAAGGCAATTTTTTTTTTAAATTTTAGTTTGTCGTTTAAGTTTTATTTTAGCTTTGAGCTGTGTTTTTAATGACTTTTGAGGTTAACAAGGGAATTAAAGACATGAAAGAGAATCGTCAGGAGATGTTAAGACAAAACTTCAACATGTTCAATTATATTCCCGGAGAAACCCTGGAGGCTCAGCTGCAAAGATTCACCACTCTCACTACTAAGATGAATATATCTGGGGGTCTTTTTGACCAAATCTGAGATAAACAAAAAGCTACTGAATTTACTTCCGAAATCGTGGGATATGAACGTTGCTGTCGTAAAAAAGACAAAAGATCTCAATCGTCTTAGTATTGCTGATGTAATTGAAGAGCTTGATGCTTTGAAATGTTGAGAAACAATGAGTTCCGCAAACCTTCCGGTCAATGAAGTTTCATGTTCTCAATCATGTGAAGTTTCATGTACACTATCTAGTGAAGATACGATTAAATTTCTTCGGGAGCAAATTGATTTATTAAAAAGAGAAGTTGAGGACCTAAAATACGAAGGATATCAACTCAGGAAACGACAGAAACCCCTGAAGGCTGAATTAGAAGCAAAAACCAAAGACTTTAGGAAGCTTCAGGAAGAGTATAGCAACAAGTGTGAAAACTATGACTATATTAAGAGATAACTTGCTGTTGTAACTGAAGAACTTGACACATTGAAAATTAAGTGTGGAAAAACAGATGTCAGTTTCAAAAATTATACTGCGTCAAGTCAGACAGTCGAGTCCTTATTTGAAACCCAATTAAAATTTAAAGATAACCAAAACAAGGGTCTAGGGTATGATAGTGTTCGTCCACCTTTCAATCATCACTACACATCCATCCCTATGACAAGGAAGAAATTGTCAGGGAGGCACATCTTCAATATGGAAAACGAGCTGGATTTATGTCAGGAGGAGTTATTAATGTTGAAAATACTAATGTTTCTATTTCATGTGCAGGTAAAGTAGCAGAAGATGAGAACAAGGAGAGCACTACTGAACAAACCAATGACACCTTGAACTTAGAATCTGTTGCTTTGAATTCTGTTACTCCTAACAAACCTGCCATTGAGAAATACATGCCTCCAATTCCAGCGCAACAGAGTGCTTGTTGCAAGTGTGCATGTGGGATCAAGAAGATACAAGGCATGGATATGCCACCATGGGCAGGAAAAAACAACTTTACAGTGAAGAAAAAGACTTGTTTTCACTGTGGAACACCTGGACACATTGCCAGAAATTGTCCTAATCGCGCATACGTTCCCTACTATGCTCAAGGCCGGAAGAACGCGCCAAGAAGGAGATACTTCAAAAGAAACCCCTCCAGGTCATGTTCAGAACATGATGACTGGAACGCGCAGAAGGCCAAGAATCAAGCCCACAAGACCAAGAATCCAAATCCCAAAGGCAAGAAGGGAATGCAGGCCAAGAAGCCAAATCAAAGAGATGATCCTGTGAAGTCAAAATCAAAGTCATCTCGAAGATCGGCTTCAAGTTCCAAATCAAGTGTCGAGGCACCCATCAGATCGAACAAGAAATGGGTTAAACCCGAATATAGATGGGTACCAAAGGTGAAAACTCCCAAATCTTCTAATGACTATAATATTTCATCGTCTTCTGTTTGTGATAAGCAAGATATGTCATGGGAGAGAGTATCGTGCATTGATGACAAAGGTCGACCCAGTTTCAAAATGGACTGGGTTCCAAAGACCAACTGATCCCGCTCTGTGTCGGAGCAGCTATGGAGGCATATCATTAGACTTCGGTTTGTTGGTAGTGGTTGTTCCAGGCACATGATAGGGGGCATCTCTCAACTGTACAACACTCAGAACATTGTTTGAGAGTATGTGTCCTTTTGCAGGAAAGGAAGAAAGGAAGAGATCACTAATGGGGTTACTACTTAACGATGTGAAGAATTTTTGGATCTGTTATGAGATTACGCGTGTTGTTCTCAGACCTTCTGGATGCAAATTCAATCGGTGACTTACGGTTTGAATTTTCTTCTCTATACTCCTGAGTTTTTCTTAAGCTGATTCGCTTTAAAGACTAATTTTAGTTTTAGGATAGTTTAAATTTGTGCATTTACTTTTATTCTCTCCTATGCACAAATTTAGGGGGAGAAATAAAAACAAAACAAAAATTAGAAAATTTTAATTTAAAAAAAATCCAAAAACATTAGAAAATAAAAAATATGGTGTTAATGGAATGTGCTTGCAGGAGATGTTTTGGGAAATGAAATTAACAAGTGATAAAGGGCAATCTGAATCTGCGTAACGTACCTAAGTTGAATCGTCTACGCTCTGTGCTTGATGCGCTGGTAGGCACGAAAGTTTTTAAACGGACTTGACTAGGGAAAGTTGAATCTAATAAATTTAAGGACTTGACAAACTTTGACCTAATTAGATCCATTTAGCCTGACTTCACGACGCTCGGATAGGTTGAGCAGGGAGATATACATGGGAATCTACCGGTCACATTAAATAACCCGTATCTAGAACTGTGGATTCACTTTTCCTCGATGTGTGGATTCTGTCATTATTTCCGGTTGGATAAGGTGACTGGGGAATTCTGATAAACTAGGTCTGTAGAAGGTTATTTTTTTTCTTTCTGTCTGTTAGTCATATGTTGCCTCCTCTGCGTGATGGGGCGATCCGACCTGGACTATAACATATGCAACTCTATTTCTCTGCATCTTCTATCTATGCAATTCTTTCTATCTGTTAGCCATATACTGTCTCCTCTGCGTGACTCAAAATCCGACCTGGTACAGAGTATATGCACCATTCTCTTCTCAATCCCTCTAAAACTTTTGCGTGATTGGAAGAGATCCGACCTGGATGTACAACATATGCATTCTAAATCTATCTTCTCTCATAATAATTGTCTACTCACTCGGTGTAAGGAGTATTTTGGAAGTCATTGATGGCCGGGGCATATCAGGAAGTGGGAAACACATTCTGGTACATTTAAAATTGAACAATCACCAGATTATCTGTAGATCTTCCTGCTCAATTTAGGTGGACAACAATATCTTTGGTCATCGTCAGCTGAATGACCCTTAAGGAATATTATCTAGGAACTTAGGATCACATTGTCTTGTCACTTATAATATGTCCTAATTTTGTCACAATCTCTCGTGTTTAAGTGGACCACAATACCGACGATTGACCAGTTCTATTCATGAAGGGAGAGAAACTAATAAACGGATAAAGGCTGTCTAAAAACTTTGATCCCAAATTACTCTTAAAGTTAGCTATTATTTTTGTTTTTGTTAATTTTGTTCATAGTGTTCTTCTAATTTAAATATAAGGGGGAGAATTTAATATATATATATATATATATATATATATATATATATATATATATATATATAAAATCAAAAATCAAACAAAAATTAGAAAATTCAAAATCCAAAAATATTTTTATTTCTGTTTTATTTCTTGTTCAGAAAAATTAAAAAAAATATATCCAAAAATATTTTTGTTTCTGTTTAATTTGTTTGCTAAGTTTTCTTTTAGTTTTGTTTGTCTTGAAAGGTGAATTCAAGTAAAGATGAAACTCATGGAGTTTGTGTCGAAAATTTTTGAGCCAAAGCCTCGTCCATGAGCATCGAAGAATTCTCATTCGAAGGAGCAAGAAATGAAGATTATTCTTTCAAATTCAATCTTTCAACCCCAGAAGCAAGGTGAAGCTGAAATTGAGGATTATGTGATGGATTGCATCGAAGCCTCCTCAATCAGTCTGATGCTATCTTAAACATGCTGAAGCGATCCAGAAGATTATTTCTCTCTGATGTTCTCTCTGAAGATTTTCAAGCTAAAAGCGCTATCTTTCAAGAATCAATACGCCAAGCCTTCTCACCCAATGGGCGTTCAATGTCAAATTCTGAAGAAAAGCCCAACTGCTCAAGATGAAGTCATTTATTGAAGATTCATAAAGTTCATCTTGAAGCTGTGAAATCATCGAAGATAAATGCTGAAGCCAATCTCCAACTGAAGATTAACAAGAAAAGCCAGCTACTTTTTAGCGGAGCTTTTTTGGTCATTTAGAAAAGAAAGTTATAAACCAAGGGGGAGATTGTTGGGTCAAAAATATGGTTTATACTTTACTTTTCTAGAAAAATGTATTTTTGTGTCTTGGACCGTAAACAATTTGGTGTTTACGGCCGTAAACAGGTTTACAGCCATAAACCCATTTACGGACCATGTTCACCAAGCCCATATTCCCTAGTATATATATAGGTGTTAGGGTTGAGGAGTAGAGATTGATGAACAGAAGAGAATAGAGGAGCTTATGTGTGTGTATCTCATGTAAAGGAACTTCATTCTAATCAATTCAAACAAGATTCATATTATTCTTCTTCTCCTTCTCTTCTATTTGATCTGACATGATCCGTTTGATTGGGATTCCGCACCATCAAATGGATCTGATTGATACACAAACAAATTAGGGGCTTACAAACATTAACACGTTCCTATTTACGAATCTTAGTTTCATCCTAGGATGCTTTAGTAAACGTTTTATCAACAAAGCCTAACTTATTCCTACCATTCAAAGCGTTAGTCATAGAACTTTGCCAAATCCTAAAATCTTCAGTACGGATTAATTTGAAACTAACAATAGACACCACACCATTATCAGAAGGATGTAAACATGGTTGTAGAACTCGCTACTTGGTACCTGTTCGGCAGACTACCAAGTAGCGAGTACTCGATGAGTACTCAGATTCGGTAATTCATGTAGAAATATTTTTAGGGAAATTATATATGTAAAAATCATAAGTTAAAACCATAAGTTGATTGAAATATATAACAAAATTTGATACATGTGAATACACAAAAATTGAAAAAACACACAATGACCCCACTTTGTGAATAATTATTTCAAATTTAATATATATATATATATATATATATATATATATATATATATATAGTAATAATCACATATGTGTGTGTTAAATAATAAATCATTAAGTATATTATCTATATTAATCACCGAGTTGGCCGCGTTTTACAACACTTCTCGCTTCAATAAAGGGTCGATGGGGGAGTACTCGGATCCTATAACTTGCCTTGGTAAGGGGTTGATTAGTGAGTACTCGGATGAGTAATCAGCCAACTTAGTGAGTTTTATAACACTCGATGTAAAAACAAGTGATCATCAAAATCATAACCATTTGGACTTTTGGAACCAAAACCATAATATGGAGTATCTCTAACCATGACTGATATAAGTTACACAATAACCAAATTGTGTTCTCTTAGCAAACCCGATGATTGTACTAAACTAGATTCAAACCACCTTTCTTGGGAAAGAAAAACTAGTACAACCACAAGACCATAGTTCTCGGTTATCAACAAATTGTAAGAGACATAAAAAAAACACAAGAATAATAAAAAATAACAGATATAAGCATAGGCGACACAGAAGCACCAAAGATAATAAAACCGAACAAATAAATAGAAGGTGTGCAAAAACCTTATAGTGATCCACCAAAAAATAATGCTCAGTGAGCAGCAAAGTAGTTTACCATTGGATCAGTATGAAACAGATTCTAACACTGAAGAAGACATGTATTAAAATGTCAGGCAACCACCAAACGACTCAGATTGCACCGTTTGCAACCTTGACGTTGCCTGTCGCTTAATGTTGTCCTTAGAAGTAACAAGATGTTAAATCCAACATTTACAGTCAGAAATCCTTTGCTCTCAAGATCGACTATGTCTGAGATAGTTTAGCACTAGGAGCATACACATCAAACGACGATCGAAATAGAAAACAACAATCAAACAGATCGAAAAATGATCGGAACAGAAGAGAACCAATCAAATGCCCCATAGACTCTCTGAAGAACCAAACTAGAGAAAAGTGAATAAAATACCTAACTCAAGAAACAAAAATCAAACGAATACAAAGAAGAAATAAACCCGTTCTGATACCATGTTAAAAATGTACAGAACATAAAAATAATGACAACGACAACATATCGTTTATTATGAACAACAAGATCCAGTTGGTTTTCAGAAACTTACAACTGAAACCTCACCTACAAGAAATCAATCTCACTCAATCAAAAAATAAAAAAACAAATTAATTACAAAACAATGAACAAGATTTTCAGAACAAAACAGAGAAACACAAATCTGGACTGTAACCCTAAAACGGAGAAGACGAGAGAAAAGTTGAGATAAAAGAGAGTGTGTGTATGTGTGTGTGTGAATTGATTTGTAAAAATTAAGCTCTCACAACTGGAACCAAACTATATATACTTTGGGTCAGAACCATGTATCAAAGTCGGATTTTACCCGACTCAAACTCGTCTGGAAGGGTTCACGTGTTTTCTACATTTAACAAAAACGATCCCCGGTTCCTGCAAGATAAAAGTTAATACAAAAAACACCCAACACAACAAAAATATCACACCGCACTCAGAACATAACTTTTCCATATTTATAGATTATACCCCAGACTCAGAATTACTCTCAATTTTAATCTTGCAATAAGTATTATATATATATATATATATATATATATATATATATATATATATATATATACATAACATCTTTCCTCCTCTTCTATTCCTCATGGAGTTTTTCTATGCAGATTTGATCAGATCTGATATTTAGATTCTATATAATAAAGACTTTTGTTTTTCGGCAAGCTTCCTCGCTTCATATTGCCTGAAAAAGTCACCAATCACCATCAACCTTTCAGATCTAAAGCCAAAGACGAGATGATTTCTCAGATCCGATCACATTTGGTTGTGTTTGGTTTATCTTCAAGCATGGATCTAGTGTTTAAGGGGCATTTCATGGTGGTTAACGGTGGTTCCACCACCGCATCAGATCTATTCAACTACCACCGCCTCATTTCCTCCACGTTCTCTTTTTATTTGATATGTTCATTGGTGGTGGTCTTTAGATAAAGTAGTTCTACAAATAATGCCAACATAAGGTGTTTGATGAAAAACAATATCTAGAGACTCTAAGGAACATCACAATCTCAAATCTGTAAACTACCTCAGATCTGGAAACAATGTGCACACAAAGTGTTTGATGAAATGCCTCAACGAGAACTGTATGTTTTTAAGTTATGAATAATTGTTTATAATTTTGTATTAAGTTGTGAAGTGGTGTCTAGAATGCATATTATATTATGAATTTTGATTTGTTATGCTTTAGTTTGTGAATTTGTGTATGAAATACTGAATTAAGCTTTGAATTAGTGTCTAAAATGTTGTATTTAACTGTGAATTCTACTTTTTTTTTTATCCAAATCTGAATTTTATACTTGTAGATGAGTTCTGAATATAGTGTATTAAATTGTAAATATGTGTTTTACGTATTTAATTTGTGAATATGCAAGTTATTAAGTTGTGAATGTGTATTTTTTTGATGCACTAAGTTGTGAATTGGTGTCTGAAAGATCAAATTAAGTTGTGAATTAGTGTATAAAATGATGACTTAAATTGTGAATTCTAATTTTTTTTATCCAAATATGATTTTTGATTTTTGAGGGAAGGATGTTGGCGGTGTTAGCACCAATGGTTGTTGGTGAAGATGGTTGATAACAACGTATAGTAGTTGACGGTGTTGATGCTAATGATGGTGGTAGAGTAATGATAGGTTATATTTCTCACTCATCTTCATCTTCTTCGCTCATTTTAGATAAACTATCATCTTTTATGATTCATGCATATGTTTTTATTTTTCTTGTTTTCCTATGAAATATGCGATAATTTATGTATGTATTAAATTATGAATGAACTATTTATACAATGAAATATGAGATTATACTTGTAAGTGAGTTATGAATGTATTGTATTAAACTGCGAATTTTGTGAATTAAGTTATAAATTTTGTTCACAACTTAATATAATAAATTTACAATTTAATATACAATAATTCCTCTAGATATGAACATATTAGTGTGAGTTTTAAGTTGAAAATATGGTTGTGAATACATAATTTTTGTGTATTAAACTGTGAATTTATTGTATGAAGTTGTGAATTTTGTGTATTAAATTTGAATTGACTATATTAATCTGTCAACTTTTTATGAATTAATTTTTTGTTTGCTTCAGAAATATGTAAAGAAAGAAACATTATACACATATATGCTTTCCCTAAATTTAAATAAATTATATAAAATTTTTACAATGAATATTGTGTAAATTAAACTTTGAAAAAAGTACCAACCTCCAGATCTAAAGGTATAAATGTAAGTTTTAAGATAAGATTATGACATTTCTATCTATTAAATTGTTAATTTATTATATTATGTTGTAAACTTTTTGTATTAAATGGTAATCGACTATATTAAGCCGTTAATTGATTGCATTTTGTTGTGAATTTTTTTATATAAATTTTGTGTTAAAATATGAATGATTTATGTATGATTTTTTGTATAAATGTTCTTTTGAATATATATATATATATATATATATATATATATATATATATATATATATATATATATATATATATGTAAGAATGCATTAGTTTTTATAATTGTTTTGTATTAAATTCAAAATGAGTAAATTAATATATAGGTTTATTAAACTATGAATGTAGTATTTAACTTGTCATTGCATTACTTTATATACATATCTGATTTGTGAGGAATGATGGTTGTGATGTTGTCACAAGTAGCTGGTGGTGGTAGAGTTTGATTTTGACAATTCTCTGAATTTGTGAATTAGTATAAAATTGATTGTATTAAGTTGTGAATTTGGTGTATTAAACTGTAAATGGACTGTATAAATTTGTATTTTATTTAAATTGTATTAAAATATGAATGAATGTATGAATGAAAATATTAGACTAAAAAATTACAATTTTGCCCTTTTCTTACCAAAAGGAAAAAAAAAATTGGATTTTAACATATTTACAAGGGAAAAGTGAATATACAATATAGCCTCACCTAAGCTTAGGTATTAAGCCTTATAAAAATACATCATTTTATTAACTAAAGATTGTCATTAGGGGATTCACAATTAACACTTTAAGCTGCAGATTCAAAATTGAAACAACAATTTTGATAGGGAAGAAAGAATATTGATTATATTCGACCTTCGTGATGGTGGAAAACAATAATGTTCACTAGGGTGATGTAATAAACAATAATGGAGGAAAGAAAACACGGATGGTAAAATGATAATGAAGGACATTAATGTTATCGGTGATGGTATATTTACCAAGTGAAAACCAAACCTGTTATATTTAGCAAATAAGAACGACAAATTTTAGAGCTTTCGTACCTAAGCTTAGGTGGGATATAATGTATATTCTCAATCCCTTATTTACTAATACTCACAATACATTTTACTTATGCAATGGGGGTTCTTAGGGTTCTTAAGCTTTTGTGTTCTCATTTGAACCACTGCCTATATATATATATATATATATATATATATATATATATATATATATATATATATATGTATATATATATATATGTATATATATATATATATATATATAGAGAGAGAGAGAGAGAGAGAAAGCTAGGTTCAATTATTCTAACTAATTATTGTGTGGATGTAGGAATGATTGTGAGCCAATCATTTCAAAAATCCGATTAGGGGTATAATAGTAATCTTGGCCATACTTAATTATATTAAGCATTTCAAACATTTAATATCCTTTAAATCAGGGATTTAATTTTTCAACCTTACAAAACCACCGATCCCTCATCACCATCAACACACATCGTCGCCTGATTTAGGGTTTTAGAAAGCAAACTCGATTTCATGATTCTTCTTCCTATTTATCTTCTGCACCATCATCTTCATCAGCCACAAACATCATACAACACTTCTCGAAGATCTCTACAATTCATTGGTTGTCTGTGATCAGTAGTTCACAGTGAACCAACAGCCTACGATATGGCAACCAACTGTGGGATTGTTACTGGAGGATCTTATTGGTGCCACCCTCCTTCTCTTTTTCTCCAGGCATTGGGTAAGTCATTCTAACTACTTTTCATTCACATTTGACCTAAAGTTCTAATTTATTTTCTTGCATTAATACCACCTAATCTAATTAATTTCACCAAAAGGTTCGACTTTATCAGTATGGAATAACAATTAATGGGATAATATATATATGTACAGTGGGTGAGGTGAGTTCCTAAGTGGGATAAACATCATCACAGGAGATTTATAAAATTCTTTTGGTGTGGTGTTTATAACTTTGAGTTCTATTGGTTCTTTTTTTAAAAAAAATGTGCAATTCATTGAGGACCAAATGCGAATAATGATAAACGGGCATAAAGTTCTAATTGGAATTCTATTAGTTTCATCCAAATGATTACATGGCATACTTTCATGGTGTTATGCTTTATAATTTAATTCATAAATACTTGCTCCTGTTTGTATGCTTTGCCTATTTTTTTTCAATCTTCAACTCGGTATCTATTTTGGTGTAATGTGTATTGTTATACTCGATTCTTTTTATTAAAAAAGAGTGTTGATTACTCTATGTTAGAAATTATATGCAATCAAATTCCATTTATTGTGTACATGTTTTTATTAATTGAAATATTACTGAAGATGTCTTATTGATTTCTATTTTCATTCAAATCTTATTTGGTGTATGCAATTTTTAAATACATAATTAAAATGTTATTTGAGATGTATTTTTTATAGTTATCAGTTGAGTTTTTGTTGTTTAGTATCTTTAACATTTAAAACTCTGTTTTATATCATTGCAAGTGACTTCCTTGCATGACTACAATAACATAAAAATGGTTAAATTTATTCCCTTTGATGACAATGAAGGACAACCTTTTCAATAAAATATTGAGTGATAGACATGTGTATTCTGTCAAAATGTCTATTATATTTGAGTAAAATGTTTTTTTTTCCGAAATTCATGTGTTGTAAATGAATACGAAAAAAATATTTTTTATATTGTCTATATATCTTGCACGGCAAGTGTTTGTCGAAAAGTCTAAAAGAAAGTTTGATGTTCATATTCTAATAGAACACAGAGAATTTTGACTTGTTTATTATTGACGTTACTTGGTTCTAACCATGTGGTATGTATTATGTCATAATTAATAAAGTTTGTTTTATTATTTATCACATAATAACATTCTCACTTAATTTTATTCTTACATAATTCGATATCATGACAGTTATCCTCATAGATTACGTGAAGGGAACAAGATGATCAGGGGTCTGAAGGTTGGATGTAACAGTGTGTGAGATGAAGATGAACAATGGTCTCCAATCTTCCAAAAAGAATGGGTGATTTATCATTATATTCTGGTAGAAAAATGTACAATATAATGATAATGTTTGATTAGGTATCTAAGCCCATAACTATAATTGGTATGTACTTGATTTGATATGTAGCATGGTCCTTTTGGGTTTCCTTCACTTATGCAACATGACAGGATGACTAGTGGAGAGAGAGAGAGAGAGAGAGAGTAGGATTTATTATTTGAATAATAAATTGCTACTCAAAATGGTTTTATTAATATATTACAAGATTAATATATTGTTGGGAAATCATATTATTAATTAGTAATGAATCAGAAATTAATTTGATATTAATTTTAGGATTAAAGGAACTCATTAATAATGGAAGGGCTGTTTTGCAAATCGTTGATAGTTGTGAAAATGGGCTTAGGACTCCTTGTAAGTGGAGTGGACGAAATATATGGGTAAACCCATAAGATTTCATCCAAAGTTTCACTAAGGAGCTCCATGGGTTTCTTTGGGCTTAAGTTAGGAACTAGGGTTTCCTTATTCAAGTCCAGCTTAAAGGTTAAGCAACCTAGCCCTATATAAAACCCTTTAACCTAAGGAATTTCGGCCTATGACTTCTAAGAGTTTCCCTATCCGATTTATTGTCTCTCATTGTCATCCTTGTTGTATTAAGTGATTGTAACTCCATTAGAGGTGTAACACTTGGGGCACTAAGCTTTCAAGAGTCAAGGACTTCAAGGATTGTCTTGTTATTACAATATAACAAGTGAAGTAATCTTCTAACCCTAATATATATGTGGATTTCGAAATTGTATATACTAGATCTAGGGTTATTGCTTTGGTATTCATATTTGTATGTTCAATAGGGAAAAACTTAGATCCAAAGCAATTAGAATTGCATGATCACATAGGAATGTAGATATGCTCAAAACCCATCAGTGGTATCAAAGCCTAGGATGTTTTTCACTTGAATTGGTGCAAGAGTGGACTTTCCAAAGCAGGAAAAATTCGAAAATTGTTTTCTGGAGGCTGAACTCGACGAGTTAACTCGTCAGTTTCCAGATTTTTCAAATTTTTGATCAGATTTTGAATAGGATAATTACCATAACTCGTTTTATTGCCTAAAATCGATTTTTCTGAATGGGTAACACAATATCTTTATCAAAATTAAAGATTTAGTTAAATTTGGATAATATAAGATTATTTTGGTTTTAAATTTAACCTAGTATTTTGAAAAGTTTCAAAAGTGTACCATTTTTGTTTTATAATTTAAATTTGAAATTAAAAGTTTTGATTTTAGAAATTTAAATGGTTAAACCTTATTATTTTTTGAATATTTTAAAAATACACCTTCACGGATTTTATTAATAAAATTAATTAAGTGTTTAATTAAAAGAGGGAATTAATAAATCCATAATATGGTTTAGATTTAATTAAATTAAAAAGTTTAATTTATTAAAAGATTAAACCACCTAGTATTTTAAAAGTTTAAAATACACCCTTATACTATTATAATATTAATAGTTTAATTTATATATATATATATATATATATATATATATATATATATATATATATATATATATATATATATAAGAAAAGTCAGTCTTACCATTAGTAGGCCTCATTTACGATGCTCGTATATAAGGGATGTTTAAGGAAGCGGCCAGTAAAATGACCGCCCTTAGGTATCCACTCTTACCCACCGCACTCTTGACGAGTGGAGGATCGTTAGCCGAACGGGTAGGATAGGAAATTAAATTCTCATTATAAGTATAATGAATTATAAACTAACTAATTGCTTTTATAAATTCCCAATCTTAGTTACTTTAGGAAAATGTGAATTCGATGCTAATCCATGAAAATTGCACATTACACCTTATTGGTCGTTAATGGAGCGTGTGTGGTTAACTGACACACTAATATGGGACTAGTAAAGGATGGTAATGGGTAGCTCGTAAATTATCATTGATCAATGGAGCGTGTGTGGTTAACCGACAAATTGATTAGATGATAAATGACATCAAGAGTACCAAGCTAATTTGCATGGTTATTCATACCTTGTTTGTGACCCTCGGTATCCCAGTCACAAACTTGAAGGGCATAATCAAGATTAAGCATGTCATTGAAAAGTCCAATGAGTCTCAAAGGATCTAGTAGTTTGATCTAAAACCTAAGTCGTTAAAATTTTATTTTCGTGGTGGAATTGGTAAATCGCCATTTACCTACCTTCAAATGTTTACAACTGGATTACGGCATCCCTCTTCTGAATTGTGAATTATTGTGTTGGTCCTAGCCTTAATATTTCATTTGGGTGTTATATTAAGGATTAAATCAACTAACTTGAGTTTCTCCCTTCTGTAGATGTCTACTTCTGGCAACTATGGTTTTCCTCAACTCTTTGGAAAAGGTTTTCCTTTTGAAGATGATATTCCACGTGTCGATCAAGGTGAAAGATCAATCCCTTCTTTGTGCATTGGTGGAACTGAAATCATACTTCTCTTCCTCCACCTCCTCCAGTGATTCTCCCTGACCCATGTTTTCGTCGACTTGAAAATTTCAAGGTCACTCAAGCCCTATTGGCATGCAAGCATCGAGATGGAAGTCCTGTGTGTACACACGTTCTGAAGATGAAGCTGCACATTGACAGACTGGGAATGTTGGGTGTTGTTTTCCCAAGGAAGCTGGCTATTGACTTGGTTCTTCATTCACTTCTTGAGTCATAAAGTGAATTCGTTATGGACTAATATATGACAGACTATGATGTGTACCCTTATTGATCTGACATATTTGCTAATTACCGCGGAATCTGCAATGATTTCGCGCACTGGTAAAGCAAAACTGATTGCAAGATCTATCTCCCAAATTTCCATGGACATAGGTAATGACAACGTTGATAGTCCAATAATGACTTCTTCTTCTAAGAGAGAGAAATTAGCCAAGGTCAAAAGTTTGACCGTAAAAGAAAGGATGATTCTGAGATAGTTCCATGTGTCACTCCTAAAGAGTCCATTTACTGCCAATTGATGGACTATTGGAAGCAAAGTTGCCATGACTACTTGATAGATCTAAAAGATGGTAAAGTCAAATTGTATGACTCTACTTTAGGTATATTCACTATCTAACTTTATTAAGTTCCTATTTATAGATTCTTATTACATGATGTAAAGTTACATTTTGATGTTTTATAGAATATAAGTGAAAGAAGGAAGCTTAAAAGAAAAAGTAAGTTGATTCTGATCACGAATAAGTGGATTTTGGTCGCATGGTTCGATGATCATATTTTGAGCTGCTGCTTAGGAGTTATGATAGATTGCTTAGAAATATCTAGAAACATAGTTTTCATATGTATTTGCGTTGTAAGGACAAGTTTTATGCACATCATTAATAAAATTGTTTTATTAACTTTATGTTTCCTTGCAATGGCATTTATGGAAAAATTGGTGTTTATATATGTTGAGAGAAAAACTTGGAGACACACTAGAACAAACGTTAGTACAAGTATATTGCGGAATAGAGTTAATCTCAAAGGATCTAAAAGCTTAACAATAATATAGTTAGATAGTTAGATAGTTAGTTGCGGAAAGTAAATAAATGTAAATGACAACAGTTTTTATATCAATAATACACTCAAACTGATTCATAACAAGGAATGCATTCACTCCGAGTTAGTAAGCGAGATCAAGTTTAGTGATTAAGTCTAGAAGACTTGCACTGAAGAGAGGTTATGTTCCAGTAGCAGTTTTAGTGTGAAGAGTAATAAGATAGAGAAATGAAGAAGATAAGAGAGATGATTGAAGGAGAAACTTGTGTATTAAGAAGTTAAGAAGTCCACACTCTTGGTAAGAAGTGTTACAAGAGAATGAGTCTATTTATAGAGACTCTGAAACAAACTACACTATAAGCAGTCGTGCAAGGCATAGAGTACATTACATAGGATAAGTAAAAGAAACAGCTAAGACTGCGGATGCTGAAGACTTGATGACTCCGGGTGTTGAGATGGTTGCTGATGGAGAATGGTTGCGGTTTGTAGAAATGACTTTGGATGCCGGATTGGTTGCGGGAGCTGAACCGTTGCGGTAGTAAAGAGAAGGTTACGGTAGTTGAGTTTAAGAGGGTCACTTTTATGATTCAACAATTTCCCCCTAAGTGACCTCTTTAACTCCGGTTCAGTTATCAAGTTTGAGGAACTTGATCAAAATCCACCAAAATTTTCTAACTTTTTCCAGCCAAGTGATTCTTCTTTTAATCTCAAACTTGACTTCAGCAGTAGTGTGCTTTGATCTTTCTACTGCGGTCTTGCAGATGTCAAGTTGCTTCTTGGGCAGGCGGTGCATGGCATTCATCGGAATGAAGTATTTAACATTGTTTGTCTTCCGTTTGAATATGATGCCAAGTTCTGGAAAGTTGGTTGCGCTTAGAGATCTTTCTTCATAGCCTTCTATAAGCATTGGCACTGGTTCAAGTGGTGGAAGGTCAAATTTCTTGAGGATGGTGGGGTGGATGTCCGCATCAAACTTGGCGAAGTCGCAAACAGTGTCCTTAAGAAAGGATTTGGCTTTGTCAAGAGCAATCTACATCTTCGGATGCTTCTCTGCCTTGTTCTGAAAGACTCTGGCAATGAGAAATATTTCTTCAAGGTTCATGCAGGGGAAGTCTGCCTGGGTGCGGATGTAGTCATGCTCTCTTCTGGTAAGAGTGAATTGAGCAAAGTCAGCTTTCATAAACTTCCGCATCTTGTAGTTTTTCACTGCGGATGGTCTATCGTTAGACCATACGTTTTCCACTGAAGATCCATGATTCGCATAGAAGCGAGTGAGTCTTTCAAATTCCATCGGCAGTCGCTTGTGATCAGCCTGCGGTGCGGATTGACCCATGAGTTGATCAGCGACTCATCGATCATAGTATCGAATCCGCACTCTCTCCAGATAAGTTCAGCTAACTTGGCTGCTTTCCAGTCTTGTTTTCTTTGAGCTGTGGTAGGGGAGTCTGTGGAGCTTTTTGAAGACATATGTTCCTCAAGGTTTTTGAAGTGAGGAGGAGTCTCACGTCTGTTGAGGGTGTGTTTGGGTGATGAGTGGGGAGATGGAATATTTTGAGATGGTGGAGGTGAAGGTTGCGGGGTGGGAATTTTTGTTGTGGTGATTGTAGGGCTCTGACGAATGGTTGTATCTGAGCGTTGGGCTTCTTCATCACTTCCCCCTCTTGAGGTATGCATCGTAGGTGCTTCCTCAAGCCATTATTTGAGGCCATCCACTTTGGCACAGACTTTAGCAAAGTGAATTTTCATTGTTTCAGCCAGTTGGGAGTTGTCTGGAATGGCAGAGTTGAAGAGGAGCTTGTGTATGTCTTTTGTAAGCTGAAGTATCTCAGGGCCATGGAAATTGGAGGTAAGGGATTTCTGCATCCGGTTGATTGTTGCATGAAGAACAGAGATAGTGGACTCATAGGCAATGTGAGTCTCATCTATCACCCTTCGAGATAATGCATCTTCATCCGTAATGGCTGTTTGTAAGCCTTGTGTGATTGCGGTCACCTCAGCAATGAGGCGTTCCGCTGCGGCCATAAAGTCTTGATGATCGGCCCTGTGGTTGTTGTCAAGCTTTCTAATCCCCATTTTGACCTTGAGAGAGATGCGCTCAGCAACCATACGCTCTCTTGTCTCAAGTCGTTCGATGCGTTCAATTAGAGACTGCGGTCCTGGAATATCTTCAGGTGGAGGTTGAGTAGGCTTAACCACAGCTAAAATCTAATCGACTTTGGCTTGGAGACTGATGAATTCTTTTCTGGTGACAACAGCTTTCCTCTTTTTCTTTTTCTTTTCCTTGGGCTTAGAAGTTAAGTGTTGTGAACCGCTAGACTCTTCTTCTTCTTCGAACATCATTAGGTCGTCATCAGAAGGATTTGGTTTGTTGACCTCTTGGATGTCTTCATCATCAAAACCGAAGGTTGGGCCGAGCTGAGTTCAATAGCTGGCTCTTCGTCTTGAGATGGGTTGACTGCGGTAGGTGGAACAGGAGTTGAAGTAGGAGGAACAATAGATGTACCTGCGGCTGCGGTTGAGGCTTGAGCTTTCAATACAGTTTCTGCCATTTGATCCATCCAGGTTTGAACCTTTTGGATTGTGGCAGCAGTATGGGCATTGATGATGGCATTTGCTCAGTACTTAGCCACAGACATGATTTCTTGTTCCTTCTGTTGTTGTTTCTTGACCTGTTGCTCCTTGCGGGCTTGGAATGCTCTTTTGAAAGCAACATATTTCTTGATTTCAGCATCAGTAGTTGGCTGATACTGACTCCAAGAGTCACTAGAATCTTCACCGTCAATTCCTTGAGTTCGCACCAAGGTGTCCCTTGGGTTCATGGATCCTGGCACATTAGTGCTCACTGTGCCTAAACCACCTGATAAAGATGTAAGTAGAGAAGGATTTCCTGGGCTTCCTCAGTCTCCTTGAACCGTGGTCAAGTCTGGCCTCGACCCAGTTCTGGCATGGGCGAAAGAGATGCCCTGCGGATGGAGTGGTGTTTGAAGTGTTTGGGATACTTGCAAGAGGATGGAGTCTAACTCCTCAGAAGAAAAGATATGCAGTCTGGAAGCCCTGGAGACCTTAGGGCGTTTTCCAGATTTATCTACTTGAGATAAAACTGGGGGGCTGTCTCCACGTTTGGATGAAGATGATGATGAAACAATCTCACATGATGAGGTTGAGTGGTATTCGATAGAGGTATTGAATGGGTGTGCGGCCACCCCAAGGACTACCGGAGCCGGTTGACAGGCTGCAGTATCAGTCCGGTCACGCATTTGGCCAGTGGGTTCGGTTGTCTTTCTTTTCTTGAGGATAGATATAGGTTGTCTATCTTCATCAGAATCACTGCTCGATATAGTGGTGGTTTTGGCTTTTTGTTTCTTAGAGGGTGCGGTTTGTTTTGGGGCTTTCTTCTTGGGTGTGGTAGCTTTCTTTTTAGAAGCCACATATATTCTTCTTTGAGAAATGTTAAAAAGTGTAGTGTTAGAGGGGGCTACGGTACCCTCAGGAAGAATGGTAGTAGAAGGAAGAGGTGGGGTAGAAGGGTATGGGATAATACCCTCTGTAGCCTCTATATGATCCGAGACATCAGCAGTCTCGAGACCAAGCAATGTAAGGATGTGAATGGGGAGCCTACGGATAGGTCCAAAAAGAGTTTGATCAGAAGAAGGATTGTACCTTTTGAGATCCTTGGTAACCAAAAAGTTAATGTCACTGCCCATGTCGAGACCAGCATCCGCATGTAGATATGAAATGCATAGAGACCAGAATCGAGCAAAGGTGAGCTCGGTTGGGTTCTCTCTGGGGTGCTCTTTGGGAATGTACTGGAGGAAATCATCCTAAAGAATCTGGCCGTAGTTGACATCGTGGCCTGTGAAGATGCTCCATACCAATTCTAGCAGCTTTAAACCCATATTATCGATGCCTTCGGTTCTGCCGGATAGACAGCAGATGACAAAGTGGCATACGAACTGCCAAACCGCAGGCAGTTGATTCCTCTTGAATTCACCAATCCCTCGGATCGGTTTCTGATAACCCATTTGGTAGAGTTCGGTGGTGATGTCAGATAATGATGGTGTGAAGATCTTGATGGAAGGATGAATCAAAAGGTTTATGGCAGTCAAGAACTTCTCTTTGGTCAAGATGACCAGAGAATCATTGATGAGATTAAGATGCACTTCTTGTGGGTTTTCCAGTGGTCTGTATGCAGAAAAAGTAAACTTGAAGAGTGTAGAAACGGGAACAACATCAGTGAATGCGTCGAATGGGCCAAATAGGATGTGATTCTTGAGATGCTTGATCATCAATTTTTTTGGAGCATTATACGATTGATGATCTTCAAACACTGCACGGAAGTTGCTTGAGGCGATTGTTGGTGTTGTGGAACCAGTTTGAGTCATGGAGCCTGAAGCCTTGGATTGCTTCTTTGATGCACCAGATTTCACCATTGAGAGATGTGAGATTGGAGTTCTTGAGAGCTTTTGGGAGTTTTGGAGAGTTTGAGAGAGAATAATCGATTATCAGAGAGCGTAAACGATTTTGGAGAAGAAGATGGGTTTATAAAGGGGGTAAAAGCATTTTAACCCTAGGTAAAAGATAAAAGGGGGTAAGAAGTTGAATGGGGTTTTTGGGGGGAATCAATTATTCTTGGATTGAATCTCAGCCACACGAATATGAAACGGTTTTTGAAGAGATTTTGAGAAATCTTAAAAGGGGTTTGCATTTAATCACGAATTTGATGCATGGTAATACGTCAGGTAATCGTGGGTTGATGAGAGAGAATGTTGTAACTGATGGGACGTGGTTGGGAGAAGAAAAGACAAGTTGAGAACGGTTTGATTTGGAAATCGTTCTTTTTGTCATTCTCCCTAAAATAGGTCTGATCCTGGGTTTATTCAGAAAGAGAATGTGACAGTTTCTAAAGGGAATGTTTGTATTTTATTTAATGAAAGATCATTAAATAGCACACAAGGATTCATGAGTTAATGAGAATTAATGAATCTGTTGGAATTTATTAAAGGTGATTGCGGATGAAAACATCATTGCGGTTGAGAAACTCCATCGCAGATGAGCAAAGAAAGACATCAGAGAGAATCTGTGAGAAAATACTTGTACAAAAGTTAGAAATAAAAGAACATTAAAACCCATGAGAGATACGTATGACATATGGTTGCGGTACCTAGACTGCGGTACCAAAACCATCTATCATATGTAATTCTCAGTGAGAACCGCAACGGAGACCAATGATGGTTTGCGGTAGCTAACACTTCATAAAGAATTGCGGGTCCGGATTCATCATTCCCAACATTTGTAAGAATGCATTGAGTTTTGTAGAGTCAAGAGCTTTTGTGAAAACATCAACAATTTCTTCATGAGTAGGAACAAAGATGAGTTCAATATTACCTTTTAGAATGTGATCTTTGATGAAATGATACCGTAACTCAATATGTTTTGTCTTGGAGTGCTGAATAGGATTATGAGAGATCGCTATAGCACTTTCAGAGTCACAGTAAATTGGTATCCGCAACATTCTATACCCGTAGTCTAGCAATTGTGTCTTCATCCAAAGAACTTGGGAACAGCAGCTGGCTGCGGCCACATATTCTGCTTCTGCGGTAGATAGAGATACACACGTTTGTTTTCTTGAGGACCAGCTTACAAGTCTTCCTCATAGGAATTGGCATCCACCTGATGTGCTTTTTCTATCGAGCTTACAACCTGCATGGTCCGCATCGGTGAAGGCTTGAAGACTGAAGTCGTTGCCTGCGGGATACCATAAGCCCATAGATTTGCTTCCTTTAAGATACCGAAGAATTTGTTTGGCTGCGGTCATGTGAGACACTTTTGGATCAGCCTGGTATCTTGCGCATACACCAGTTGCAAAGACAATGTCAGGTCTGCTTGCGGTGAGGTACATCAGCGAACCAATGATACCTCTATAAGTCTTGTGATCCACAGATTCACCAGAGAGATCAGCAGAGATCTTATAACCGAAGGCCATAGGGACCTTAGCAGAAGAGTAGTTGTCCATTGAATATTTCTTCAAAAGTTCTATGGTGTACTTTTCTTGATGAATGAAAATTCCTTGCTGAATTTGTTTGACTTGAAGACCTAGAAAGAAATTAATCTCTCTATTCATGCTCATTTTGAATTTGTTGGTCATGAGCTTTGCAAATTCATCTACCATACCTTAATCAGTCGATCCAAAGATGATATCATCCACATATATTTGTACCAACATGAGATGGTCACCATTTGCTTTTCTGAATAATGTGGGATCAATCACTCCTCTTTTGTACCCGCATGAGACAAGAAATTCAGGGAGTGTCTCATACCAAGCTCTTGGGGCTTGTTTCAGACTGTAGACTGCTTTTTCAAGCTTATAGCAGTGGCCAGGAAATTCAACATTTTCAAAGCCTGGAGGTTGTTGAAGATAAACCTCTTCTTTTAGTTCACCATTGAGGAAAGCACTCTTAATGTCCATTTGGTGTACCTTGACATTTTTGTGGGCTGCATATACTAGAAAGATCCGGATGGCTTCCATGCGTGCTACCGTAGCATACGTTTCATCGTAGTCAATGTCTTCTAGTTGACTGTAGCCCTTGGCAACAAGTCTTGCCTTGTTTCGGATGACTGAGCTAGATTTGTCTAGCTTGTTCTTGAAAACCCATCTTGTACCAACAATAGTATGACCTTGTGGAAGAGGAACAAGTTGCCATACTTTGTTTCTTTCAAATTCTTCTAATTGTTCTTGCATTGGGGCTATCCAGTCTGGTTCAAGCAGAGCTTCTTTGATCATTCGAGGTTCAACCGAAGACTTAAATGTTGCATAATGGCAGTGGTCAGATAAGTCTTTGGAAGATCGAGTCTGGATACCTGCGGATGGGTTGCCAATAATTTGACCTAGTGGGTGATCTCTTGTCCATACATGAAGTCGTGGCATCAGATGATCAGCAGCTGCGGTAGAAGGAATATCTTGGATGTCAGAGGAATCTGCGGTTGGGGAAGGCAGTTCCCCCTGGACCTGAGAACATCCTGTTGAATCATCTTGATCTATTGGAGCAGCATTTTCTTGAGGAATTGGTAGAGGTTGAGGTTCCTCCTGGATTACGGATGGGAGATCCTATGGAACCTGAGAAGGTTCCCCCTGGAATGCGGATGGGAGAGTGGCAATTCTAGGATCGGATCTAGTGTCAATATTCTCTATGAATTTGTCATCTGAGTCCTCTAAAGGTTCGTTTGATGGTGAGGCTTCACTTCGGGCAGGAATGTAAGCAGCATCAGGTACTGGAACCTTAACAGTTGCAAAATGATCCGGAGTAGAGCTTTCCCCCTCAATCGGAGAGGTGGAAGTATTGAGCGATACTACTTCAGATAGAGATGGTCCAGATACGTCGGCATGTTGTTGTTGAGCTGCGGGTGACACTAGGACTTTGGATAGTTTCGTCGTTTCAATGGGATCAAACAGATCATCATAGTTGATTTCAACTAGATTCAGAGGTCCAGAAGTAGTTGGAATGTCACTTTCCATGATTGTAGTTGTTTCGGTGGATGGAGGTGCACTGCGGATGTGAGAGTCATCAAATTTCACATCGAAGCTTTCGATGATCAACCTTGTTCTTCTGATGTGCACTCGATATGCAACCTTGTTAGTAGAATAACCAAGGAAGATACCTTCGTCAAACTTTGGTGCAAACTTGTTGAGTTGGTCTCTGTTGTTGATCATGAAGCATCTACATCCAAAGATATGAAAGAAACGAACATTGGGTTTGCGATTGTTGAGACCTTCATATGGTGTTTTATTGAGACGCTTGCATATGATACTTCAGTTTTGAACAAAGCATGCGGTTGCTACTGCTTCAGCCCAGAAGTATAGAGGAAGTTGGGCGTAGTTAAGCATGGATCTGGCTGCTTCAACGAGTGTGCGGTTCCTTCTTTCTACTACACCATTTTGTTGCGGTGTATAGGGTATTGAAAAGTTATGAGAAATACCCTTGGAAACCAAGAAACTGTTCAAAAGATGATTAGTGAACTCAGTTCCATTATTACTGCGGATGCGTCTGACTAGAAGCTTGATCTGAAGTTGGATTTCTTTGATGAAGTTAATGAAGATGTGCGGTGTCTCTGATTTGAGTCTGAGAAAGAAGACCCATGTGAAGTGTGTATAGTCATCAACAATAACCAGTATATACTTTTTGTGTTGAAGACTGGCTACGGTTGAAGGACCGCAGAGATCAATGTGTAATAGCTCCAGTGGTTCAGTGATAGAAGAATCCATTATCAGAGGATGGCTTGCTTTTGCTTGTTTACCGCATTCATACGCTGGACAAAGAGTATCGTTGCTGAATTTGAGAATGGGGAGACCACAGACTAGTTCTCCTGTGACGAGGTTGTTGATGTAGCGAAAGTTGAGATGAGCTAGCTTGCGGTGTCATAGCCAGCAGACTTCGGATACAACTTTTGACAGAAAACACAACTGCGGTTTACCAATAATGAGAGAAACATCAAGAGGGTACATCGTGCCTTCGGAGCGAGATTTGACTAAACAAGTGCTGCGATCACTCGTCATTATGTAACAGAATTGATTGTCAAATTCAACACGATGTCCTACTTTACATAGTTGGCCAACACTGATGAGATTGCGTTTAAGACCTTATACATAAGCAACCTTCTGAATGGAAAAGTTCCCCGTAGTGAGAACACCGTAACCTTGGATGACACCGTTTGCATTGTTGCCAAACGTGACATTTCCACCATTGCATATAGGCTTGAAATCCCGAAGGTACTCTAACCTTCCGGTCATGTGCAAGGAGCAGGCACTGTCAATTAACCATTCTTCTTCTTGTTCCTCCTTGCACAAAGCCTGAGAATTACATAGTTAGTTTAGGCGTCCAAACAAGTTTGGAGCCAGGGACGATAGATGTATTGTTAAATGATACATGGTCCGAGGTTGCATGGACAGGTCTCTTGTCAATTTTTAGACCTAATCCTGAGTGTTTGTTCAGATTTGGATTATTACGAGGTTTCTGAAAAGTACGAGATTTCTGACTTTTATTTGACTTGTCATGAGAGAAAAGCTTTTGATAGCTGCACTGACATTTACAAAAAGAGGGTTTGTCACTGAATCTGACATTGTGCTTGGTCAGCGGTTTATGGAGTGAATTGGACTTGAAATTGGTCCGAGGTGGGCAACTTTTGAAAGATTTGACATTTGTTTTCTGAAAAGTTTGTTTTGAACTAGCTTTCGCACGCGGAAATCTTTGAGTCTTTTTAGGTGGATTTGGCAAAATTCCTTTCCACTTGTTTTGATGTGATTTTAAAATTGTTGGAGTGGGTAAAATTCCTTTCCACTTGGGTCATTTTGGGAATAGACCTGGAAAACATAGTTTCTTACAAATTTAACACATTTTTGGGTTGTGTCAGAAGAAGTAGGAATTGCTTTTGAAACTAAACTTTCCTTTTTGTTTGTTTTCATGAAAGAAGAGTTTTTTGAAATGTAATTTGTGAAAACAAATTTTTCTGGACTCCTGGATTTTGGAATTCTCACATGTTTCTTATTTTTTGAAAAACTTTGTCTGCTTTTGTTTCGAGATCTAATTTCTTCTTTGAAAGCTCTTTTTGCCAAAGATTTTGGTGAACCACAGTCATTGTTATTCAACTGCGGTTTCCTGAGATTTTTTGAACACTTTTGAAAATGCGGACTAGAATCATCAAAACTTGAGGATTCTGGAATTTAAGAGCATTGGCCTACTTCGAAGTTTTCTATAGGCAATTCATGAAAAATTGGTTGAAGAGTTGTAGTTCCTTGAACTGAAGAGTTGCAGTCATTATTATTCAACTGCGGTGAAGATGATTTGACTACTGCAGAGTAGGTTTTAGTTGAGACTACGGTGGGACACTTGTAGGACAATTGAATATAGTGTGGAACACTACGGTCTGAGGACAAAGATGGAAAGTCCTTTGAGACTTCGGGGTTTTCAACATCAATTTCTTCATCAACTTCGGATGAAGTTTGAGAATTTGAGTGAGTGGTGCCACTGATGGGAGTTTGATCACATGTGTGACTAGAATCCTCGGGCACAATTTCCTCAATGACACAATTATTGCTCAAATTGTGCAATCTACCGAAGTGAGTTTGGATATCTTCGGGAAAAGTCTTGTCATTGATAGGGAAATGAAATTCTCTATCAGGAGGAACATACACTCTGTCTTTGTTGAACCGGGGTGAGGAATCCATTGCGGTAGGATATCCATTTGACCAACCCCAATTATATGTATTGTCCACGGTTCCATTATTTACAAAATTTTCAATAGCCTCACTTTCATTAAACAATTTTTCAATTAAAAGATTCAATCGTACAATTTCTCTCTGAGCTAAATCTCTTTGATTCAAGGCTATCTCTAACTAGGTTTCACTTAACATTCTAGCATCTTTCTCTAACTCTAGATCCCTTTCTAACATTGCCATCTTAAGTCTCTTGTTATCCAGTCTTCCTCTCACATGGAACATCTCTTGGGATGCAATGTTCTTCTCATCTAGGGCTTTGTTATAGTCTGTAAGGATGGCAACACAAGTGTCATTAAGATCATCTATGTAGGGTCGACAGTCATGCATGTTATAATTTAAAGTTTGGATCATGAGTTTTACCTGTTCAACGATGCTTAGAGTCCCATCTTTCGCCATGTAGCAGTAGTTTTTGTTCAACATTGCTGACCCATCATCATCTGCGGTGGCCAGCATGCAGATTTTCCCTTTTCCCTTAACACTGTTGATGGTCTCTTCTTCATCTCCTGAAGACCAAACTTGGTGGTCTCTTTTAACTTGAGCCACATATGCCCTTGCCTTTTCTTTTTCTTCCAACTCTTGAGCCATTCTAAGATAGAACGCTCTGTCCTTGACTACATTGGCCTTACAGTCTTTGGCGAAGTGATTTTCTTTGTTGCATTTGTGACAAATCACAACATCAGTCATGTCTTCGGATTGAGTACCGGAGTCATTGTTCTGAGGAGACTGCGGTACCTCCTTGGGTTGATTGTTCTGAGAGCCTTTAGGATACCGAGAGTGGTTGTTCTGAGGACCGAAGTTACAGTTGAATGGAGGTTTGTTGAATTGTTGATTCTTGCGGAAAGAGGAAGGTGGTATGCGGTTGAACTGTTGGCTAACTAGAGCAATAGCCTTCTGAAACTCTTCTTCATCATCATACTTTGAATCCGCTTCGTATGACTGTGGAGGGGTATCATACGATGAAGAGTAGGGTGACTACGGTGGAGCTTGTGCTATGAGAGCAAGTGGTCCTCCGAAGTCAACACAGTCTTTGAGTACAGTGGATTCTTGTGCCTAAAGTTCTCCATAGAGTTTGTAGAGTGATAAAGAGTGAATCTTCCTGTCTCCTTGGACTATCATTTTGGCCGTAGTCCAATGTCGTCCTAAGCCATTAAGGAACTGGAGATTGGTTTCATGGTTGCTGTGGACGGTACCAGTATTTGATAACTTTGTGACTATCAGGTTGAATCTCTTGAAGGAGTTTTCCAAACTTTCACCAGCATGAGCTTTGAAGTTGTTGAAGTCGTTGAGTGCGGTAGTGAGCTTCTTATCTTGTGCTTGTTCTGAGCCTTTGTACAGGTTTTTGAGCACATCCCATATCTCTTTTGCTGACTTGCAGTTTATGATAATATCAAAGTTGTTAGGAGCGACACCACAAGAAATTTCATAAAAAGCAACAACATCATTTTCCATTTTATCGAGATCATCCTTGGTAGGACGGTTCATAGTTGGTTGACCTCCTCCTAGTCTGGTTGCCGTGCCATCAGTTTGAACTAGTGTGAGGATTGGAACATGTGGTCCTTCTTCCACGGATCGCCATACATCTCTACCTAGTCTTATTAAGTACTTCTCCATTCATTGTGACCAATGATGATATTCATTTGCTACCAGTATTGGAGCCCGATTAGAACCACCAACACTATTGGAGACATTTAGAGATAACGATTGTGCCATTTAGTTTTTTTTTTTTTTTTTTTTTTTTTTTGAGAAATGAGCTTTAGTGGTATAGAAGGCTTAATGAAAAATCAGAGTTCTGATATTCAAAAAGCAACCACTTTGGCTCTGATACCAATTGTTGAGAGAAAAACTTGGAGACACACTTGAAGAAACGTTAGTACAAGTATATTGCGGAATAGAGTTAATCTAAAAGGATCTAAAAGCTCAACAATAATATAGTTAGATAGTTAGTTGCGGAAAGTAAAGAAATGTAAATGACAACAGTTGTTATATCAAGAATACACTTAAACTGATTCATAACAAGGAATGCATTCACTCCGAGTTAGTAAGCGAGATCAAGTTTAGTGATTAAGTCTAGAAGACTTGCTCCGAAGAGAGGTTATGTTCCAGTAGCAGTTTTAGTGTGAAGAGTAATAAGATAGAGAAATGAAGAAGATAAGAGAGATGATTGAAGGAGAAATCTTGTGTATTAAGAAGTTAAGAAGTTCACACTCTTGGTAAGAAGTGTTACAAGAGAATGAGTCTATTTATAGAGACTCTGAAACAAACTACTCTATAAGCAGCCGTGCAAGGCATGCTGGACAATAGAGTACATTACATAGGATAAGTAAAGGAAACAACTAAGATTGCGGATGCTGAAGACTTGATGACTCCGGATGCTGAGATGGTTGCTGATGGAGAATGGTTGCGGTTTGTAGAAATGACTTCGGATGTTGGATTGGTTGCGGGAGCTGAACCGTTGCGGTAGTAAAGAGAAGGTTGCGGTAGTTAAGTTCAAGAGGGTCACTTTTATGATTCAACAATATATATTTTTATTATTAGCAATGTTGAAAACAGATTTGATTCTTGGTTATATCGTTTGTGGTAGTGTCATAATTTACCAAGTGAGGAAGGATTCTCATCACCCAAGTTTCAATTGGACAGGAACATGGAATCATATGATTTAAATTGAGTGATGTATGAGAATCTTGATCCTTGGGAAATTGGGACTGATTCCTTGTCCCATATGTATATGAGTCAAGTGAAAGACTAAGGGATCTAGTAGACATTGATGTGCACTAGTCAGATCCACCACTAAGGACGATAAGTCTGTTCATCGTAACATACTGATGGTTCAGTAAATATGGTTATGCTTATAGGTTTAAGTCTAATTCTGATACATTGAAGAGTTCCAATGTACAGTAGACCGAATAAGTGTTGGATTAATGTCTAAGTCCATAACTAACTTGACCCGACCCGACATTGTCCATTTGGGTTGCACTTCACCAACACAATTTATATGGATAGTCTTTTGAGAATAGTATATTTATGATTTATATTAATATATTATAAGTTCTAATATATTAATATGGAATCATATTATTTAATTAGTATTGATCAAGACTTAATTTAGAATTAATTAAGTGATCAAAATGAACTAATTAAATATGGACTCTTATATATATGGAATGGGCCAAGTTCATTTAGGTTGGGCTAAGCTTTCATGGATAGTCCATGGAGTGTTTAACCCATGGATCATATGAAATGAAAGGTCATGGGTTTAACCCTAGTTTCCACACTATATAAAGATGTCATTGGTTGGTGAAATTGGCACTAGTGTGCGTACACTAAGAGGGCTAGTCGATTTCACTAAAGAGAACCAATGTATTCTTATTCTTAAAGTATTCCAAGGTGTTTTGGTGATTTGTGATTCCACTTGAGGCTTCCACACTATTGGGGCTAAGCTCTTAAAGCTTGAAGACATCAAGCTACACCAAAAGGTATGTCATCTAACTAGTCTTTGTAGTTTAGTTGCTTCATAATATGCTAGTTAGGATTTAAGCCTTGGAAAGTTCTTATTTGAATGTATAATAGAGAAAACATAGATCCAAGGTTTATAGGGTTGCATGTACACCATAAGAGTGCTAGAATGCTCAAAACCCAACAATAAGAAGAATCAAAATTGGGAATAAAGATAAAAGTTTCTCCAATCTAAAAGAAAAGAAGAGTACTTTAGTATCATGTTTTATGATCATCTTAATGATTTAGGAACCACGTCACAATTGATCCTCTAAGGGCACCTTAGTTTATTTGTATGACTAAAAAGAGGAATCAGGAATTGTTGAAATGGTTAAGTCAAAAGGATGAGTCGTACTTCGTTCCAATATCAAGTTTTGGAGTTATACTCTAATTACTCAGAGGTTGTACCTTGAGTAATATGTTCTAAGTAGGTTTACAACACCTCATGAAATGTGGAGTGGAAATGTTTTTCTTACTCTTTCACATTTGAAATTGATAGTTGTGATGTTTTGGCTAAAAAAAAGACCAACTAAGACCAATTATATAAAGTGTTTCTTGATAAAAACCCGCACTAACTCTTGAATATTTGTTTGTCAAGGAATGTTTCTTGACATAGAATCTTATATGTCAAGAGGTCAGTGGGAGTCTTAATGGTCTTGAATAGTTTCAAGAACTAATCAAGAATAAACCTTTTAGTTATCACTAGCACTCGACCTGAGGTTAACAACCTATCGTGTTGGCATATTCTTTTTCTGTGCCTATTCCAGTTAAGTTGACTATGCATATGAGTCCTATGAGTTCTCATTTGACTGCATATGACAAAACACCTTGATCAGTGAAAGTACATTGATCAATATGGGTGAGCTGCTCAATAACCTGGAAGCACTGGTAGGCCCTTGTGCTGCCGGATGGAAAGAAATTAAGAATAAGAAGGTTTAGTCCATATGAGTTTGAATTTGTCATAAACCTTTTCTAACGATAATGGTTCAAAATGACAAGTTCACATGGATAAGAACACATACACCATAAAATCTAAGTGACAATAGGTTTCTCTCTACTTCATGAAAATGATTGTGAGGAAACGCTTTCACTAGTAGATATTAAAGGATTACAGTTGGCAGTTGTGATAATTGCGTTCTCAAATTCAAATATGATTACGACAACCCTCTTTATAGTTTGAATTGTGAGAAATGACAATTAGTTTGAACAATCGGTACTTATTGCCATAAATTCTGAAAAGGTTTAGACACACACATAAGCTGTCTGATGAAAGGTGTATGAGCTTGAGAAGTCTAGATGAAGACTTATCAAAGCATGACGTATCAGAAATCTGAACTTTGGTATGAAATTTCATAGGTATTGATTTCTAGAAGTCCAGCTGATTTTTGAGTACATGTCAAAGCTAATGGGAGCATAATTGTTATGCTGGTAAGAACACAATTGTTATGCTAGTGGGAGCATGATTATTATGTAAGGTGTACTAGGTTAGCAATGCTATTTATAGGAAACACAGATCTAAATTTGCAAAGTTGCAGAATTTGGAAATTGTTTTGCTATAGTAAGGCTTAAGGGAGAGGGCATTTATACTTCATTTCAATCTAAAAGCTTAGATTGAAATTTTAATCGAACTTAGTCATGGACATATATGAATATCATGTTGAAGTGATACAACATAGGAAGATTTGATATATGGAAATATTATAGCAAGAGATTGTCAGGTCTTTATGTAAGACATTATGAATCGTATCTCATATGCTTCGGGTATAGGATCGATTGCACATGTTATAATATTCGCCTGTTCTGATTTTTCAAAATTCCTAGCTCATTAAAAGGGAAAAATGACTGGAACCAAATATGTCTAAAGTTGGTAAACAACTGTCAAGGACAATCTAAGGTTTACCGAAGATTGGTTGCTTGTGGATAGTTGTAAGTATAGTAATGGATGGACCATAATGATATAATTCTGAATAGATAGGATTTTATTAATAATGGGTTGTCATATGGCAATTATGGAAATGTTTCCATAATGGAGATGGATACTAAGAATCTTTGTGTAAGTTAGAAACTTTTATGCATGAAGGATGTTCAAGGAATGTACCTTGAATGTGAGAATTCATTTCCAGGGAATTGTCTTGTAACAATCTCAAATGGAATGCTTTGTAATATCATTGGCCAAGATATTACATTGTCCAAGTCTCTGTGACTTTGGAGCCTCGACATTACAAAAGGATCACTGCATGAAAGGTTAGACTCTAACACATTCTATTATTGGCAAGAATTTTGTATTCTTACACTTATAAGGATTAGGAAATTGTGAAATGACTTTCATTGGAAATGCGTTCAATTGATCTATTCCACAAAGGAATGACCATATATAAACATAGTGTCCATGTTTGCATTTGATTAGGTGTCTAAGCCCATAACTATAGTTGGTATGTACTTGACTCGAGAGTAGCATGGTCCATTTGGGTTGTATGGCACCGGAACAATTTGCAAGGATTGACTTTTGAGAAGTGGATATTCATGATTTATTAATATATTATAAGTTCTAATATATTAATATGAAATCATAATATTTAATTAGTATTGATCAAGAATTAATTTGGAATTAATTTTGTGATCAAAAGAGACTAATTAAATATAATGGTTGAATTGGTAAAATCATTCATTCTTATGGTGAGGGCCAATGATCCATGATTTCTTAGGTTGGGCTAAACCCATGTGACAACTCATGGATGATCCATGGAGATTTAAACCCATGGAGCCAAAGGAGTGTGGAAGGTCATGCACATTAGGATTTACATGGTGTAACCCTAGTTTTGCCACACTATATAAGAAACCCATTAGCTCCTAAAATTGGCACCCTAGTGTTCTTGGAATAGCTATAGCCGATTTTCTAGTACTAGTATTCTCTCTCAAGTCCTCCATTGTTGGTGGTGTTGTGTGATTCCATTTGAGGTACAACACTTGGGGCACTAAGTTCTTAAAGGCCAAACTCAAGAAGTTCTACAAGCTACAACAAAGAGGTAATTCTATAACTCTCTTTTATGTTGATTATGTCATTTGCATGCTAGTTGTAGGCTTCATGCTTTGGAAACAATATTGCTTGTATAATTAGAGAAAACATAGATCCAAAGCATTTAGGATTGTATGTGCACCATAGGATGTTGTAGTATACTAAAATCCCATCAGTGGTATCAGAGCCTAGGATTGTTTTCCACTATACTTGATGTTTTATTGGTTTTCAAAGCAAAAAAATCGAATTTTCTGCATTCTGGACAGTGAACTCGCCGAGTCCACTCAGAAAAAATCCTACTAGACAGGATGACTTTTGGATAAAGAGGAATAATTTATTATTTGGAATAATAAATTGAAATAAATGATTTATTAACGTATTATGGAAATAATATATTAATTAGAAATCATATTATTTAATTAATATTTAATCAGAAATTAATTTGGAATTAATTTTGGGATTAAATGAATTAATTAAAAGTGAATGGGTTGTTTAACAATTTATTGATAGTTGTGGAATTGGGCTCTAGAACCTTCCTAGATGGGTTGGACGAAATCTTCTAGGAATACCCTAGAAATTTCATCCAAGGGCCTCATGGATGGGGTTATTGGTCTGTTTAGGCCATAAACTAAGGAATTAGGGTTTCCTCCCTAAAACCCTAGCTTTGGCTCTAAGCTACCAACAACTATATAAAGGGCTATACCCCTTTGAGATTTTGGACACTCCAAACCCTAAGAAGAGCTAAAATTTTAAAGCCTCCTCCTCCTCGCTCATATCATCTTCTTGTTAAGTGTGTTTGTAAGCCATTAGAGGTGTGACACTTGCTCTCAAGCATCAAGAAATCTTGGATCTACATTGTTATTACTACATAAAAATCAAAGGTATGTCTACTATCTCCTATTATGAATTTCGATTATATTAGATGTCCTCTTGGGTTTATTTTTCTGTTCAATACTCGCATGTCCAATAGTGAAAACATAGATCCTACAAATTTAGGGTTGCATGCACACATATGGATTGTTTGTTAAGCTCAAAACCCATCAGTGGTATTAGAGCCTAGGATTGTTTTCTATGTATATGATGCAGTTGGTTGATCTTGACAATTAGGGTTTATGGGAATTAAACATTGGGCTTAGGGTTTTTGTAAATTAAGTTTTGCTAACCCTAGTTTTCGAAAATTTGAATAAGGGTTTTAACCCGTTCATTTGGCCTTATAATTTCGCAAATTTAGGGTTTCCTAACCCTAAGGATTTTCAAGAATATGGCAAAGATTGAAAACCTTGCCTTCCTCCACAAGATATGGTAATTTCGAAAATTAGGGGTTTGGGTAGGGTTTTTATTTTTGGTAATTATCTTCTTAATTAGTTAACTAGATAATTATAGAATTTATAATTATCCCTTGCATATTTTCTAAATTTAGGGGATAGAGATTAGGTTAAATTACTTTGGTTGATTTAATGGATAATCCCCAAATGATTTAATAAATTAATTAAAGGTTTAATTAATAGATAATTATTAAATCAAAGTTTTTGAATTTTAAATTTAAATTAAAATTGTTTTTAGTTTTTGAAACTTAAAGATTTAAAAAATCTAGTATTTTAAAAGTTTAAAATACATCGTTATGGATTTTATTATTAATTTAATTAAGTGATTAAATAAATATAATTAATAAATCCATAAATTGGTTTAAATTTAATTAAATTAAAAGTTTAATTTATTAAAGGATTAAACCCTTAGTATTTTAAAATGTTTAAAATACACCTTATACTATGTATATAATTAAAAGTTTAATATATATTATATGTATAAGAAAAGTCAGTCGAACCTCTAGTACGCCTCATTTACGAAGCCATACTATAAGGGAAGTTTAAGGAAGCGGTCTATAAAATGACCGCTATTTGGGTATCCATTCTTACCCGCCGCTCTCTTGTTTGGTGGTGTGTTAGCCGAATGGGTTTGATAGGACATAATCTCATTAGAAGTATAATGATAAAAGGTAAGTAAACTATTTTCTAAAATCCAACTCTTAGTTACTTTAGGAAAAATGTGAATTTGATGCTAACCCATGAAATTGCACATTGCACCTTATTGGTCGTCAGTGGATCGTATATGGTTAACCGACACACTAATATGGGACTAATATTGTTGGCAATGGGTGTCTCATAAAGTATCATTGATTATTGGAGCGTGTGTGGCTAAATGGCACATTAATTAGATGATAAATGACATTGAGAATACCAAGCTAATTTTACATGGTTATTAATTTAAATTTTGGGTTAATAATTAAGGATTAAAATCAACTAACTTGAATTATCCTGTCTCCCTTTATATATGTCAATCTCAGACAACAATGGTCTTCCTCGTTCTTCTGGAAATGTTTTTCCTTCTGAAGGTGATCTTCCACCTGTTGATCAAGGAGAAAGAATGTTCCCTTCTTCAAGCAATGGTGGAACTGGAAATCATGCTTCTCTAACTCTTCCTCCACCTCCTCCAGTGACTCTCCCTAAGTCATGTTTCCTTCAAGCTGAAAAATATAAAGTTACTCAAGCCTTATTGGCATGTAAACATCAAGATGGAAAGTCTATGTGTGCGCATGTTTTGAAAATGAGATCGCACATTGATAGACTAGGGATGTTGGGTGTCGTTTTCCAAAGGGAGCTAGCCATTGACTTGATGCTACTTTTGCTTCCTGATTCATATAGTTAGTTCACTAAAGACTACTATGTGAAAGAGCACAGCGTGATCTTAACTGATCTAACATATATGTTGATTGTTGTTGAAGTAGAAATGCTTAAAAGCACAAGTCAAGCAAAAGTGTTTGAAGGATCTGTCTCCGAAATTTCAAATTGAAAACTTTGTTCCCTACGAATATATTGTCAACATGCAAAACTAGCATAACAATAATGCTCCCACTAGCTCCGACATGTACCCATAAATCAAATGGATTTCTAGAAATCAATACTCTTGACTATCTTACTAAAGTATAGATTTATGTTATGAGATGCTTCGATAAGTCTCTAACTAGACTTCTTAAGCTTATACACCTTAATTGGATAACATATGTGTGTGTATGAACCCTTTCAGAACTTGTACATGTAACAACCCAAAAATTCAGATAAAACTTTTCATTTAATAATTAGAAATCTCATTCATATTTATTCTTCCAAAATTCTAATACATAAACACATTGCTCAAAAGATCAGAGTATCCAAAACAACTAGTGCAGAAATACCGGAGAGTGCATTCTGTGCCATCAAGTCGAGCTCTTGCCCATAGAACCAGAAGTATCTGAAACACCCAACAAAACCATAAGCACACACTTAGTGAGTTTCCCAAAATACACAAAACACATAACCACATAATTCTATGCACATATATTCATATATTTGTCATGGACTCCCTCCATGGACTTCATCTGAAATGCCATGGGCTACTCCCATGGTCTTATATTCATGGGCCATGGACTCCCCCTCATGGTCTTACCTAGTGTCATGGGCTCCCCCCATTGTCTTCACATAAGTCAATACATATCAAATCACAAAACCACTGCATATTCAATTATTAAAATCTTATATCTGTAATGGGTTGGCATTGGTGCCTTGACCCATTGGTATAGTGAGAAGACTCACCTCGGTCTGCTGAAAACAATCACTGCTCAACTACCAACCAAAGTTTCACACCGAACAAAGATACAAATATCCTAATTAGGATTATAACTTAACCTAATCAAAGAACCCAAAATTCTAAGTCCACGACCCTCCATAATGGGCCAAAGGTCATTCCTTCACTAATGGGCCTAACAGTGAAGTCCAATTCTATATTGGGCACAAGGCCCAATAGGCTCAAACATACCAACATTGGCCCAAAGATAATTTCAGGCCCAAACAACAACAAGTCCATGCCCAAATCCATTAGGGTCCAAAGGTCCGAAGTCCGCCAAGGCCCAAAGGTTCCTAAGAGCGTATGCCCAACGTACCTCTTTTGTATGCTTAGCATACTGGGTTAAGGGTTGTATGCGCAACGTACAACATAGTACGCTTAACGACAACTGCTCATGCACAAACGTCCATTAAGTTCCTAATACTTGAGATCTCAACGTTTAAATCCAGATTTGAGTCTATTAAGAAGTCCTAGTGGATAAAGTTGGCAACTTTATGCCCTTGCATGTCACATAGGATCCCAATACTTCATTTTTCCCATTAAAAGCACTTTTAAGACCTTAAACCCATGCATGGTCTCAATAGAACCTTCAAGATGGAATTTTTATGCAATAAACATGCCCAAGGAGCTTAGATCCAACATTTCTAACCTCTGGAGTTGCTCAACTCGCAAGAGGGGGTCGATGAACCAAAAATGGACTTCATAACAAACCCTAACTCAAACTAGCAAAGGATATGGGAAGGTCTAGACTTTTTACCTCCAGAAGTTAATCAATATGGACTAGATGCAGGATGTAGAAGCTCAATAACATCCAAGGCCTGCTCACCACCTTCTCCTTCTTGAAAATCCACTAGAAATGGCCACCAAAACACATTTAAGCTCAAGGATTACACTCTTATGCAAATATGGATATTTGGGGTGATAATAGACTATGGAGGCTGATTAGGGTAAGTTCCAAGCAACATAAAAGTGTTTAAATATGAGCCTTACCCTAAAATTAGGGTTTTAATCCTAAGCGACGTATGCCACGTGTACTGCTTGGTACGCCCCGCATACGTGGTGTACACCCGCGACCAACTTTCCCCCAGTACGCTAAGTGTGCACCTATGTATGCCCAGCATACGTAGGGACCCTTTTTGCAAAGAAAAATTCATTCCTGGGGAAAAAGAGTAATTACCTGAACATCGATCGTTATAGTAGATGTATGTCATGAAAGTTCAAACAGTTCCATACCAATCCTCACAATTCCAAATATGAAAAGGGATGTCGTAATCATTTTTTGAATTTGAGAATGCAATGAACATATCCAATATACATATTGATCTTTATCAGATCTTTAAAATTGACTAGCAAAAGTGATTCCTCGTAATCATTTTCATGAATTAGAGCGAATCTTTACCACATAGATTTCAAGGTCCATACGTTCCAATCCATGTGAATCTATTATTTGCAACCTATAATCTTAAGGTAAGGTTTAGGACCAAACCAAATTCAAATTTAGCATTCCTTCATGGACTAAATTTTGCAATTCTAAATTTCTTACCCTCTGGTAGCTCAAGGGCCTACCAATGCTTCCATGTTGTTAGCAGCTCACACATATTGATCAATGTACTTTCACTGACCACCATGCTTTTTTTCTTTTGCAGTTAAATGAAAACATAGAACTCATAAGCATTGCCAACTCAACTAGAAGTGCACAGAAATAAGAATGTGTCAACCAAACACGATTGGTTATCAACCTCAGGTCATGTGCTAGTGATAACTAACAAGTTTATTGTATGTTGACTCTTGAAACTCTCAAGATCAATACGACTCACACTGACTTCTTGACATATGAGTTTTCTCTCAAGGAAAACTCATTGATGAGCTAAAACAAATATTCAAAAGTTTGTGTGGGTTCCCGACAAGAAAACACATCACATAATAGGTCTTAGTTTTTCCTTTGTTTCTCGATTAAGGAAAACATCACAAATCCAATTCTATATGTGCTTGAGTAAGGAAACATTTTTACTCTACAAATTTTAAGGTGTTTTCAACCTTCTCGGTTTGAAATGAGCTTCAATATACGATTCGTAGTTACTAGAGTATGACCCTAAAACTTGATTGGAACAAAGTATGACTCGTCTATGATCGACCCATTTCCAACAATGTTTGATTCTCCTTCTTAGTCATACAATTTTCACTAAGATGTTCTTGGAGGAGTCAATTGTGATTGCAACGTCCCAAAAATTAAGACCAAAATTTTTTATTTTTATATTAATAAAACCATTATCTAAAACAATATCATAAAACCATAGTAAAATCAGAGTGTGTCAATAAACATACAAGTACATCAGTATCATATAAAATGCGGAACAATATGGTGTGTGCAATGCAGTCATCCTGAGCTGTTCTCCTTCGAACTAGAAGTACCTGAAACATAAACTGAAAATGTAAGAACAAAGCTTAGTGAGTTCCTGAAAATACCACATACCAAACATATCAAACATATAATGGGCCCTTCCTGGCATCCGGCCCCGCTCGACATCAAGCCCCGCTCAGAACAAATCTATCAGTCGTCAGGCCCTGCCTGGAATCGGGCCACGCCCAGTATACATACAAACACATAAACACATGCAATAATCACAAATATAAATAGCATAAAATATAATCAATAGGCCCTACGCGGTATACATATTAGATATCATACATACAAGAGTCACGCAGACAACTAGCATCCTAATCATAATAAACTATGGGCCAACATCGGTGCATTCGACACGCCATACACGGTGAGGAAACTCACATCAATCTGCTGAATCACAATAAAATCTTGGATTGTTGAACTAGAAAAATCCTCGCACTAACACCATCAAATAATATCGAATTAATAGTTGGTCCTTAATCCAAAACTGGAATCCTAGTCCGAACTCCAACCCTCAGGGTAAAAGTCCATTTTACCCTTTCCTCACTTGTCCGAAAATTCGATCCCCAATCCAATAGTATCAAGAGCCCAATATGTCTTAACTTCCTAATTGGGCCCAAAACCCATCGTAGGCTTAATTCCAAGAAAGCATATAGCCTAATGGCCCAAAGTCAGAAGTCTAATGACCCAAAAAGGCCTAAACTCTAAAAGTCCAAATATGGCCTAAACCCGAGAGTCAACAAAATTCAAACTGATAAGTATTCTTAGCGTACTCAGACTTACGCTCATCACACTCCTTCTGGGGCGATTAGGCACAGCGTACAAGCTAGGTACGCCCTGCGTACTCCACAGAAGACCAAACCAACCCATTTATCACTTAATTGGTTAAGCCATTAAGCCAAACTCCCAAATTTGATCCTAAATGGTGACTAAACACGTAAAGTTGGCAACTTTACTCCCATGCATGACTTAATGGGACTCAAAACTCAAAAAGAACCATATTATGGATCCTAACACATTCATGGAAAAATATAACTCATAAAGGTGGCATTTTTATGGACAAGGCACCTCAAAGGTGCAAATATCAAACATCCATGGCCTTTAGAGTAGACCATAATCTCAAATATGGCTTAAAGGACCCAAAAATGCACAAATAGCACCCTAAGTTGGATCTATCATAAGGAACCATCAAGTTGAGAGCTTTTTACCTCAAATAGCTTGCAAAGATGAAGATGACTCTGGAGCTAAAAGCTCAAGCCACTCCCAAGCAACCTCCAAGTGTTCTTTTTCCTTCGCTTAACCAAAAACATAACCAAAACTCACTTCCAAGCTCAAATCTCACAAATGGCAATTAGGGTTTCGATCATAGGGTATAGAGAGATGGAGGTTGTTCATAAGGAGGTCCAAGGGTGTCATAAGTTGTTTAAATATGGCACAAACCATAAAAATTAGGGTTTTCCCCTACATTGCCTACGCCCTACATACATCCACGTACACCCAACGTACGTGGGTGCATCCGTGATCCAACCAACGAGCCAGTGCGGTCAGCGTGCTGATAGAGTACACCCTGCATATCGAGCTAGGAACTAAAATGAGAGAAATTACACTAAGTGTTAAAAAGAACATACCTATAATGTCGAATGTTATAATTCTCCCTCACTTGAATCAGACTTCTCCCTCAAAGTCTGCTTCCCCAAATAACTCTGGGTAGTGCTCCCTCATCTCATCCTCTGGCTCCCATGTCCACTCTGAACCCTTGTGGTGCTGCCATAGAACTTTCACCAACTCAACAACCTTGTTCCTCAAGGTTTTGTCTTTCTGTCAAGAATCGCCACCGGTCTCTCGATACAGTTCAGACGATCATCTAGCTGAATATCCTACAATGGAACCACCACGGAATCATGCACCAGACATTTCTACAACTGAGAGACATGAAACATGTTATGGATCTGACTAAGCTCCTTGGTAAGATCCAAGCAATAAGTAACCCGTCCCACCTGGGTCAAAACCTTAAAAGGACCGATATACCTGGGGATTGACTTGCCCGTCTTCCTGAATCGAATAACACCTTTACAAGGTGACACCTTTAGGAGAACCATATCCCCAACCTGGAACTCTAGATTGGATCGACGCTTATTTGCATAGCTCTTCTACAGACCCTGTGTTGTGTAAAGTCTACCCTAAACATGTTGAATCAACTCGGTAGTCTTGAGTACCACTTCAGTACTCCCCATGACTCGCTGACTGAACTCACCCCAACATATCAGGGTCCTACACTTCCTCCGATAGAGCATCTCAAAAGGAGGTCGATCAATGCTGGCATGATAACTATTGTTATATGAAAACTATGCCAGAGGGAGATAGGTATCCCGACTCCCACCTAAATCCAATAACACGCCCTATGCATTTCCTCCAATGTTTGGATAGTCTATTCACTCTGTCCGTCTGTCTACGGGTGGAAACTTGTGCTGAAGTGAAAACGAGTACCCAACTCCTTGTGAAATCTTTTCCAAAACCTGGAAGTAAACCGGACATCCCTGTCTGAAACCACTAAAACTGGCACCCCATGTCATGCTACAACCTCCTTGATGTATATGTCAGCCAACTTTTCCGCAGAGATACTCTCCTGAATCGGAATAAAGTGCGCACTCTTGGTCAATCGATCCACGATGACCCAATACGAATCCATTATGTGAGTTGTCCAAGGGAACTTAATAATGAAATCCATGGTGATCTCCTCCCATTTCCAAATGGGAACGTCTAATTGTTGCATCTTTTCGTGAGGCCGTTGATGCTCAACCTTGACTTTCTTACTAGTCAAGCACCTCTCCACATACCAAGCTACATCTCGCTTCATATAAGGCCACCAATAATCAGGACGGAGATCTCTATGCATCTTCGTTCCCCCGAGAAGAATGGAGAATCTCGATTTGTGCGCATGCTCCATCAGAACCTGATGTACACCTCCACAATAAGGAACCCACACCCTACGATGAAGAGTCATTAACCCCAGGCTATCATAATCTAAGGAAGCCACCTAACCCACTATGCGCTCACTCTTCTGGTGCTCTTCCTTCATAGCCTCAACCTGAGCCTCTTGAATCTGCTCCAAGAGTGGAGTAATCACAGTCATCCTCATACAGATATCCCTGATCAGAGCTGTGACTGCCTTGCGGCTAAGAGCATCGACCACCACATTGGCATTCTCTGGATGATAAAGGATCTCATAATCATAATCCTTCACCACATCTAACCATCGGCGCTGCCTCATGTCCAGATTCGGCTGATCCATCAAATACCTCAGGCTCTTGTGATCCGTGTAAATAGTACAGTGGACCGAATAAAGCTAATGTTGCCAAACATTAAGGGCAAAAACCACAGCCCCAGCTCTAAATCATGCGTATGATATCTCACCTCATCAGGCTTCAGATGCCTCGAAGCGTAAGCTATAACGTGAACCCTCTACATCAGAACTACAACCAAACTCTGTTGTAACACCCATATTTCTAGGTATAACATTTTATCTATTTATTTTGAGATATGTGGAGTGACTCGACGAGTTGGTGCCTCAAATCTTCGAGTAGGGTCGGGACTGGTGACATGGATTAATGAGTGGACTTGATGAGTCTGTGAGCCGACTCGCCGATTCAGCGCTGTTGAAGGAAACCCTAATTTCTCGGGCTTGTGACCTTTTTAAAGGCCCTTATCGCCTCCCTTTGCGGCCACCTTCCCCAGAGAGAAACCCTAACCTGCCCTTTTGTTGTGTAGAGAGACAGAGAGAGAGAGAGAGAGAGAGAGAGAGAGAGAGAAAGAGTCCATTTTGAGCATTCTTGTTCATTTTGGAGGAAAGATTGGAAGAGCTTGGTGGATCTAATCAAGAGAAGGTTGTGGATCTTGCATTCTTCTGTCATTAACTTCCCTTCTAAGGTAAAAAGCTCTTACCTTGGCTTCATATTTGTTAGATTTCATTTTGGGGAGTTTCTAGGGTTTTCTCCCAAATCATCTTGTGCCTTTGAGTTATTTGAACATGGTTGAGTTTAGAACCTGAGATTTGGACTAGAGAAGGTATTGAGAGTCCAAAGATTCAAGCTTTATTGAGTTGGAGGCAAGCTCATATGCATTTAACCTTTCTTGGGGCTTGTAACAGCGTTATGGAACATATATGCCATGCATGTACGTAAAGATTGAAGCTTTACGTGACATTCATGCCTAGGGAGTCTAGATCTAGTGTTTGGAGTGATAGATCTGGCCAAAAACATATGAGCGGGAGTATGGACTGGATGGACTCACTGAGTCCATGTGCAGACTCGGCAATTCAATTAGGGTTTACTCGATAAAGTTTGGATACATTGTAACTCGACGAGTAGAGGGGTCTACTCAGTGAGTAGAGTTGGTTTTCATAAGGCCTCTGAGGGAACAAGGGGATTCGATGAGTCCTCCCGGTACACTCGACGAGTTGAGTCAGCATGAGTCAACTTGAGTCAACATGGACTGTTGATTCAACATAAGTCAACATGGACTGTTGAGTCAACTTGAGTCAACATTGACTGTTGACTCAAGTTGACTTTCATTGACTTTTGGAGTTTAGACCAACTATGAGTAATGGAGACCATGGAGGGGTAGAATAGTCTTTTACCCTTACCAAGAGTTAGAGAGATTAGTAGGAGCTTATTAGAATAATTGGTCTAATTAGAGATAATCGCCATATGTATTAGGTGGAGGCTGTTTTGGTGATTCATGTACAAGGTGTACTAGCTTGCTTACTTCGAGGTGAGTCTTCTCACTATACGTTACCTAGAAAGGTAACTATGTGTGACCAGAGGGTCTTATGTGATTGCTTGAGTTATGCATGTTTGTGTGATATGTGTTGCATGCTATATTATTTGTTGCTTAGACCGGACCGGAGGGTCCAACGAACCATGAGGCCAGAGGGTTCTCAATCAGACCGGACCAGAGGGTCCAACGAGCTATGGGACTGGAGGGTCCCACTGAGGCACATTGACCAGAGGGTCTTCCAGAGCTATATCCTTGAGTGGCTAATTATTTGTACGTGGTATTTTGGGGAACTCACTAAGCATTCGTGCTTACCGTGTTATGTGTTTATGTGTTTCAGGTACTTCCGAGGATCGCGGGAATGCACCGGCTTGATTGTACACACTCCCACCGAGCCGGAATTATATGTTTTATGGATCCTGTATTGTGATAAATACTTTTGAAAACTATATTTTCGATGGATGATTGATGTTTTGAGACATGTGATATGTGTTTTTATTATAATTAAAAAGGAAAATTTTGTTTGAAAATTTATGTTGTTACAAGTTGGTATCAGAGCCTTGGTTTGAGGGATTTGGATAACACCTTCGGGTATGTCTAGACTCAAACTGAGGATTTGAGAAAAAAATTTCAATAAAAACAATATTTCCTAAAAGCGAGTAAGAGTTTTCAAGAGAAAAGCATAAAGGAGTAGTGTGTACAATTAGCCAGTGCCCGAACATTGATTTCCCAAAATACCCTTATAGTATGTGTTATGTGATATTATGAGTTGTATATTACGCATGCTAGAGAGTAGGCTAGGTATTTCATATCTTAGGACTAAAGTGGCCTGATTTGTGATGCCTTAGCCTAGGAGTTACTGTTGTTGTGAGTTACTTTGAGTACGAGTAGGTAGCAAAGAGGAGCCTATGAGAGGCCTACTAGGGAGTAGCCTGTGTTTAGAGAGGCATAGAGTACTTGAGATCTGGGATCCTAGGAGGAGGACTTGGGATGAATACGGATGTGGTGTGAAAGGTAGTATTGAACCCGTACTACTGGAAGCACCGGATTGGTAAGCAGTCCAAGTTGGAATCCTTAGGGTGTTGAGGAACAAGTAGGGGTGAGTAACTGAGTGCGAGTATTCTCAATCGAGTCTCTGATTATGTTGTGTTGTGTTTCAGTGAGAGACATCATGGTGGGTACGTGCCACAACCCAGGGGGCAGTGGTACCAGCGATGAGGATATTCGCTGGATGATTCACGAGGAGGTGGTCGCAGCCATCCGAGCAGAGATTCCCGAGATGTTTGGGTCTATCAAGACCACCTTGATTGATACATTTGATGATCGTTACACTGCGATTACCGAGGCGGCTACTGCTGCAGCCACCGCAGCTGTCGCTGCTGCCAGGCCACATGGGGGTGACTCGTTGCTGTACTGGGAGTTTAGCAACACAAAGCCACCGAAGTTTAACGGGACTTAGGATCCGATTGTCGCGATGAGGTGGATCTCTGACATCGAGGGGTGTTTCTACACTTGTTCCTATCCGGAACATTTAAGGGTACGGTTCGCGCTGAACCAGCTTCGCTTGGGGGCGAAGGAATGGTGGAAGTTTGTGACAGCCAATTTCACTCCTACAGAGCTCACTACAGTGTCTTAGGAGAGGTTTACTACTATGTTTCGAGACGATTATGTTCCCCCGGTGGAGAGGGAACGGTTGGCCCAAGAGTTCTTGTCCCTCAAGCAGAGGACAGAGTCTATGACAGTGATTACGAGGATGTTCCATGAGAGGGCGATGTTCTGCCTTGAGCATGTGTCTACCGAGCAGGCATGAATGAGTTGATACTTGAACATACTAAGGAGGGATATTCGCGAGTTTGTGGCGAGCTCAACATATATACCGGACATTTGTTAGGCTTCAGGCAAATGCCCGGAAGCGGGAGATTGAGCTGGAGACTCAGGCCAGAGAGGAGGCGGAGTCTCAGGGGAGGGATAGGCGACCGACACAGTCTCAGCCGGCAACCAAGCGGGCAAAGCCCACTGATTCGAGATCCAGGGGCCAGAAGGGCCGCACTTGTGGAAAGTGCGGCAAGATTCATGTGGGGGTGTGTCGAACTGGTATTTGCTACAAGTGTGTCAAGTAGGGGCATATCGCGTGGGATTGCCCCAAGAGGTTTGCAGTTTACTTCAACTGCAACTAGAATGACCATCGAATGGCCGAGTTCCCATAGCTGCTTTAAGGACCAGCATAGGGATCTGGACCTGCTGCTACACGAGTTACAGAGAGCCGTCCGGTGAAGGCCGAGGTATCGAAGGCTCGCGGAAGAGCTTTCCAGCTGACAACGGAGGAGGGTCGTGCAACACCTGATGTTGTGTCCGGTATGTGTTCTTTTATTTATTTTAATTGAGTTATGTTGTGCTTATATTGTGTTATGCCTAGGTACTTTTCTTGTGATTTATGTACCTGCCTTGGTGTTATTTGACTTTGGTGCAAGTCGATCCTTCCTATAATTAGCATTTAGTCGTCACATCAGTATCTAACGAGAGGCGCTAAGTCGACCTCTGAGAGTCTCCATAGCCGATGAGCATGCGGTTTTTGCGACAGATATGATCCGGGGATGTGAAGTTGACATTTTTTAAGCTGGGTTTCCAATAGATCTGGCACCGATTGCGATAGGGGATGTCTGTGTCATCGTGGGCATGGACTAGTTGAGTCGATTTGGAGCTACGATCAACTGCGAGCGTCAGTTGGTGACGATACAAGACCTTAGTGAGGGAGTGCTTACAGTATAAGACGAGGGTACCCGACCTGGGTCGGCATTTTGCTCGGCCGCCAGAGCGAGACAGAGTCTGCAGCAGGGTTGTAAGGGTTTTGTAGCGTTTGTTATGGATACGCGAGTTGCTGCCAAGAGATCGAGATCTATCGATGAGGTTCCATTAGTGAAGGAGTTTCCAGATGTTTTTCCCGAGGAGAGTTACAGGGTGCACCTCCCAAGAAGCAGGTGGAGTTCCGGATCGATTTGGTCCTGGGAGCGGCGCCTATTGCCAAGGCCCCTTGTTGCCTTGTGCCGCCTGACATGCAAGAGTTATCCTCGCAGCTTCAGGAGCTGTTGGGGAAGGGATTCATCTGACCGAGTAGCTCGTCGTGGGGAGCGCCGATCCTTTTTTCAAGAAAAAAGATGGTTCACACCGGATGTGCATTGATTACTGGGAGTTGAAAAAGCTGACAATCAAGAACCGTTATCCGCTTCCGAGGATCGATGATCTGTTCGATCAGTTGCAGGGTGCATCTTGGTTTTCCAAGATCGATTTGAGGTCCGGATACCATGAGATGAGGGTCTGCGAGGAGGATGTTCAGAAAACGGCCTTCAAGACTAGCTATGGGCACTACGAGTTCGTGGTGATGCCTTTTGGGCTCACCAAAACACCGGCAACGTTCATGGATCTGATGAACCGGGTGTGCAGGCCTATGTTGGATCGTTCGGTGATCGTGTTCATTGATGATATTTTGGTGTATTCAAGATCCAGATAGCAGCATGAGGAGCATTTGCGAGAGATTCTCGGAGTGTTGAGATCGGAGAGGCTTTATGCCAAATTCTCCAAGTGTGATTGCTAGTTGCAGGAGGTCCAGTTCCTAAGGTACTTCGTTAACTAGAATGGGGTATTGGTCTATCCGGCCAAGATTGAGGAAGTTATGAGGTGGGAAGTGCCGAAATCCCCTACCGAGATCAGGAGTTTTTTGGGTTTGGACGGCTACTATCGGAGATTTATCAGTGATTTCTCCAAGATTGCCATCCCCTCACCAGATTGACCCGGAAGGGCGTTACTTTTACTTGGGGTCCTGAGTAGCAGGCCTCATTCGAGACTCTTCGTCAAAAGTTGTGCGAAGCCCCGGTGTTAGCCTTTCCCGAGGGAATGGAGGATTTTGTGGTTTATTGTGATGGATCCATATTTGGGTTGGGTGCGGTCTTAATGAAGAGAGGTCACGTGATAGCCTATGCATCGAGGCGGCTGAAGCCTTACGAGACGAGGTATCCCACCTACGATCTAGAGCTCAGAGCGGTAGCGTTCGCCCTTAAAATCTGGTGCCACTACGTGTACAAGGTTCGGTGTACCATTTACACGGACCACAAGAGCCTGAAGTATCTCATGGATCAACCCAACCTAAATATGCGCCAGAGGAGGTGGTTGGATGTGGTGAAAGACTATGACTGTGAGATCCTATATCATCCGAGCAAGGTTAACGTGGTAGCCGACGCCCTTAGCCACAGATTAGAGTGCGCCCCAATCCGTGATGTGTGTATGAGGATGACCGTGATGACTCCGGTTTTGGATACCATACGAGAGGCCCAGGTGGAGGCCTTGAGACCAGATAACCGCAAGAGGGAGCGGGTGATTGGGCAGGTGTCCGAGTTTGTTACGGACAGCCAAGGACTCATGACTTTCCGAGGGAAAATTTAGGTGCCCTATACGAGTGGAGCTCGGCGTATACTGATGGAGGAGGCGCATAGATCAAGGTTCTCGATCCTCCTCAGGGCCACTAAGATGTATTTGGACCTTAAGAGAGATTACTGGTGGCCGTGTACGAAGAGGGACGTTTCCTGGATAGTTGAGAGGTGCTTGACCTGCCGTCGGGTCAAGGCAGAACACCAGCATCCGCATGGTCCATTGTAGCCTCTAGAAATTCCCCAATGGAAGTGGGAACAAATCTCAATGGATTTCATCACCAAGTTACCGAGAACCGCACGTGGAGTTGATGCAATCTGGGTGATTGTGGACCAACTGACGAAGAGTGCTCACTTTCTTGCTATCAGCGAGAGCTCTTCTGCGGAGCGGTTGGCTGAGATCTATGTGAGGGAAGTGGTTGCACGGCATGGAGTGCTGATATCTATCGTGTCAGATCGAGACATGCATTTTACTTCCGGGTTCTAGAAGAAATTTCATCACGTGCTTGCATTTCAGTACTGCGTATCACCCTCAGACAGACGGACAGAGCGAGCGGACGATCCAGACGCTCGAGACATGTTGCGGGCATGAGTCATGGACTTCGGAGGAAATTGGGACACCTACATACCATTGGCTGAGTTCTCCTACAACGACAGCCATCATTCGAGTATTGGTATGCCTCCTTTCAAGCTCCTGTATGGGAGGAGGTGTCGGAATCCCATTTGTTGGGGAAAGGTGGGGCAGAGGGTGATGGGCAGCACAGAGATAGAGTTGAAGACGACCAAGCAGATTCAACAAGTCAGACAGATGTTACTGACATCCCAGAGTCGCCAGAAGAGTTATGCATATAGGCGGCGATCCGAGCTAGAGTTTCAGGTCGGAGATTTTGTACTCCTGAAGGTATACCCATGGAAAGGGGTGATCCGGTTCAGAAAGCGGGGAAAGATGGGGACCCGCTATATCGTCCCTTTGAGAGTGTCCGCCAGAGTGGGTAGGGTAGCATACCAGTTGGAGCAACCTATAGAGTTAAGTCAGATTCATAACACCTTTCATGTGTCCCAGCTGAGGAAATGTGTGGTCGACGAGACGGCAGTAGTACCGCTAGAGGACATTCAAGTGGATGCGAGTTTGAATTACATTGAGAGTTCGATCGCGATTTTAGACTGAAAGGTGAAGGTTCTAAGGAACAAAGAAGTGCCCTTGCTCCAGGTACAGTGGCAGCATCGGAAGGGATCTGATTTGACTTGGGAGTCGGAGTCAGAGATGCGGGAGCAGTATCCTGAGCTATTTTAGAGTCAGGACTTCGAGCGTGAAGTCTGATTCTAGTGGTGAAGAATTGTAACACCCGGATTTCCAGGTATAATATTTTATGTATTTATTTTGAGATATGTAGAGTGACTCGACGATTTGGTGCCTCAACTCATCGAGTAGAGTCGCGACTGGTGATGTGGATTAATGAGTGGACTTGACGAGTCCGTGAGCCGACTCGCCGAGTCAGCTCAGCTAAAGGAAACCCTAATTTCTCAGGCTTGTGGCCTATTTAAAGGCCCTTATGGCCTCCCTTTGCGGTTACCTTCCCTAGAGAGAAATTCTAACCTACCCTTTCGTTGTGTACAGATAGAGAGAGAGCGAGAGAGAGAGAGAGAGAGAGAGAGTCCATTTTGGGCATTCTTATGCATTTTGGAGGAAAGATTGGAAGAGCTTGGTGGATCTAATCAAGAGAAGGTTGTGGATTTTGTATTCTTCTGTCATTAGCCTCCCTTCTGAGGTAAAAAGCTCTTACCTTGGCTTCATATTTGTTAGATTTCATTTTGGGGAGTTTCTAGGGTTTTCTCCCAAATATCTTGTGCCTTTGAGTTATTTGAACATGGTTGAGGTTAGAACCTCAGATCTAGACTAGAGAAGGTCTTGAGAGTCCAAAGATTCAAGCTTTATTGAGCTGGAGGCAAGCTCATATGAATTTAACCTTTCTTAGGGCTTGTAACGGCGTTATGGAACATATATGCCATGCATGTACGTAAAGATTAAAGCTTTACGTGACATTTAAGCCTAGGGAGTGCAGATCTAGTGTTTGGAGTGATAGATTTGGCCAAAAATGTTTAAATGGGAGTATGGACTTAATGGACTCGTCGAGTCCATGTGCAGACTCAACGAGTCGATTAGGGTTTACTCGATAAAGTCTGAATACGTTGAAACTCGACGAGTAGATGGGTTTACTCGGCAAGTAGAGTTGGTTTTCATAAGGCCTCTGAGGGAACGAGGGGACTTGACGAGTCCTCCCAATGCACTCGACAAGTTGAGTCAACATGGACTGTTGACTCAAGTTGACTTCTGTTACCTTTTGGAGTTTAGACCAACTATGAGTAATGGAGACCATGGAGGGGTAGAATAGTCTTTTACCCTTACCAAGAGTTAGAGAGAGATTAGTAGGAGCTTATGAGAATAATTGGTATCATTAGAGATAATCACCATATATATTAGGTGGAGGCTATTTTGGTGATTCGTGTACGAGGTGTATTAGCTTGCGTACTTCGAGGTGAGTCTTCTCACTATACTTTACCTAGAGTGGTAGCTATGTGTGAATAGAGGGTCTTATGTGCTTGCTTTAGTTATGCATGCTTGTGTGATATGTATTGAACGCTATATTATTTGTTGCTTAGACCGGACCGGAGGGTCCAACAACCTATGAGGCCAGAGGGTTCTTAATCAGATCGGACCAGAGGGTCCAACGAGCTGTGGGACTGGAGGGTCCCACTGAGGCACATTGACAGAGGGTCTTCCAGAGCTATAGCCTCGAGTGGCTAATTATTTGTACGTGGTATTTTGGGGAACTCACTAAGCATTCGTGCGTACTGTGTTATACGTTTATGTGTTTCAGTTACTTCTGAGGATCGCGGGAAGGCACCGGCTTGATTGTACACACGCCCACCGTGTCGGAATTATATGTTTTATGGATCCTGGATGTGATAAATACTTTTGAAAACTATATTTTCGATGGATGATTGATGTCTTAAGACATGTGATATGTGTTTTTATTATAATTAAAAAGGAAAATTTTTTTTGAAAATTTACGTTGTTACAGATTTGGTGTCTAAGCCCATAACTGTAACTAGTATGTACTTGAGCTGATTGTAGCATGGTCCTTTTGGGTTGCCTTCACCAGTGCAATTTGATAAGATGAATTTTGAGAATAAGATTATTTATGGTTTATTAATAGATTACAAATATAATATATTAATATGGAATTATTTAATTAGTATTTATCAAGAATTAACTTATTAATTTTGTGATCAAAAGAGACTAATTGAATATATGGGGATTGATTATGTAAATCAATCATTCTTTTAGTGTGGGTTAACGATCCATGATTATGGGCTAAACTAATCCATGGATAGTCCATGGAGGTTAAACCCATGGAGCATGATAATGTAGAAAGTCATGGGTTATTAGGGTTTACCAAGTGTAACCCTAGCATGTCCAACACTATAAATAGAACCCTCCATAGACCAAAATCGGTTGCCTCTTCTCTTTGAGATAAATAGATTATTCTCTTAAATCATCCTCTTGCATATTCGTTTTTTTGAACCATTAGAGGCATCACACTTGAGGTGCTCAAGCTTTCAAGGGTCTAGAACTACAAGTCCTTCAAAAGGTATGTCATCTAACTAGATGTTTTATTCAATTAGCAATTTGTATGCTAGTTAGGAAAATGCTTTGGAAAAAATTTAAAATATGCATGTATAATAGAGAAAACAAATATCCAAAGCATTTAGGGTTGCATGTGCACCATAGGAGTGTTATAGTGCTCAAAACCCAACAAACTCGTGATCGATGCATCACAATAAACCACAAAATCCTTAACACCCTCCGGTAGGGTCAAAATCGGCGTCTCATACAATCTCTGTCTCAGGGTCTCAAAAGCGGCCTGCTGCTCAAGCTCCTAATGAAAAGTGACATTATTCTTCGTCAACCGAGTTAGAGGAACCGCTATCTTGGAGAAATCCTGAACGAACCACTGATAGTAACCTGCCAGCCCAAGGAAACTTTGAATCTCATATGGAGACCTCAAAAGCTGCCACCTCATCATGGCCTCGACCTTGGTCGTATCGACCAGAATACCGTTCTAGTTGACAAGGATCCCCAAGAAGTGCACCTCATGCAACCAGAACTCACACTTGGATAACTTTGCATACAGTCTCTCCCTCCTCAAAGTCTCAAATACCTCCCTCAAGTGCTCCTCATGCAGCTCATGCGTCTTGGAATAAACCAGGATGTCATCAATGAATACAATCAAAGATCGATCCAGAATCGTTGTACATACGCGGTTCATGAGGTCCATGAACGCAGCTGGAACATTGGTGAGTGCAAAGGGCATCACCATAAACTTATAATGACCATAACGAGTCTGTAAGGTCGTCTTCTACACATCCACCTCTCTGACCCTCATTTGATGATAACCCGAACGTAGATCAATCTTGGAAAACCAAGATGCATGCTGAAGTTGGTCAAACAAATCATCAATCCTCGGGACTGGATAACGGTTCTTAACCGTTATCTTATTCAACTCTTGGTAGTCAATACACATATAATGTGACCCATCCTTCTTCTTCACAAACATGATTGGTGCTCCCCATGGCAAACTGCTCGGTCAAATGAATCCCATCTCTAACAGATCCTGCAGCTATGTAGACAACTCCTGCATCTTTGGAGGAGCTAGCAGATACGATGCTTTGGCTATCAGAGCTGCACCCAGAACCAAGTCAATCCTAAACTCCACCTGCCTCTCTGGAGGCACTCTAGGAAAGTCCTCCGAGAACACATCAGGGTATTCCCGGACAATTGGCACATCATCCACAGTTACCATACCCTTCTCTTGGGTATCCATAACATACGCGGCATAACCAGAACAACCTTGATGAAGATAGCGTCCGACCCTAGTTGTTGAACTTAGAATCGGCCCATGATGAGCACTCTCTCCCTAAACCACTAACTCTCCCCTACTTGGGGTTCTAATGCTTACCAACTGATGCTCGTAATCAATCATCGCCCCATTGGGGGCTCATCTAGTCCATCCCCACTATAACCTTGTTCTCGCACAAAGGAACAATCCAGATCCCCCGTAGCTCTAAGGAACAATCCAGATCCCGATGAACCCTCGATACCTGGAGAGATGGATCATATGCAATCTCAGCCTCTAAGGGACAATCCAAATCCCCCGTAGCTCTAACAAACCTCTTACTAAGTGCAACCGATACAAACAGTCGAGTAGCCCTAGGATCAAACAATATCAATGTAGAGATATCATTCACGATGAACGATCCTAAAATAAAATACACAAATATATGAAGAAAATCCAATATAAATAAAAGGATAAGGAGAAGATACATACCCGTCACCACATTAGGTACTACACGAGTCTCCTCGGTTATCAGCTGAAAAGCTCTAATCGTCATAATAGGTGCATCCGCCTTGCTCTGGTGGCCATCAGTAATCCGTAGAGTCACTGGAGCGGGTGCTACCACTGGCCCTCCTGCTGTTAAACTCGGACAATTGTCCTTCTTATGGCCCTTCTGAATGCAATGGAAGCAAATCAGATAAGATCCCATGGTGGTGGTGGTAGTAGCAGTACAATCCCTGCTAATATGACCCGTTCGGCCACACTTGAAGCAACCAGAACCACCCACCTTGCACATTCCATCGTGCATCTTTCCGCACTTGCCACAACGTCTCCGACCCTGCTGGCCTCTTGATCTTGAATCAAAAACCTTGGGATTCTTGCTTGAACCTTCTGAACCCTGAACCTGATCCGGCTTCCTCTTCCTCTCCATCTCTAAGTCAATCTCTCTCTCTCTCTCTCTCTCTCTCTCTCTCGTTATCATATCATCCAGTGTCTTGCAAATGGATCGGCTTACAAACTACCGGATATTACTCCTCAACATCTCATGGTATCTTGCATTCTTCATCTCCTCATCCACCATATACTGCGGAAGTAGCAATGCCCTCTCACTTAACATAGCGGTGATCTATGTCATCGTCTCAGTAGTTTGGTGGAGATCCTAAACTCTCGCGCCAACTGTTAGACCTCAATTATAGGTGCGAACTCAGCCTAGAATCTCATCTTAAAATCCTCTCAAATCATGGACTCAATCGCCTCGCCTCCCAAGGCATGTCCTACCACCTCCCACCAGTCTTGGGCTCTGTCTTTTAGAAGACAAGAAGCAAGTCTGACCTTTACCACATCAGGACAACTGATAGTGCGAAAAGCGTTAGTGACATCCTCTAACCAACGTCTACTCGCGATCGGGTCCTTCTTCCCGACGTACTCTGGGGCCTCACATGCCTGGAACTCATAGAATGTCAAAGTGAGAGATCTCATCGTCACTACCATCTCAGAAGGGAATGATCCCAAACGCTCCTCTAAAATCTCCATAATACCCTCCTTGATCTTACCAAAGATCACATGATTCTGCTTTGAGTATGATGTGGGTAATCTCTGACGAAATGAATTCCCGCATTTGATCATCCAACTGCCTGGCTCCAGAACCCAAGCCTGAACCCTCACCAGCCCCAGAACACTACCAGGTCTTCCTCGAGTGACCACCATACTGAAAATAGACAATTCAAATCATCAAAACATACATATATAATCATTGAGAGACTCCATACTCTACTAGCTTCTTGGTATCATTTCAACCTTCCTTGACTCGAGTATGGATCATCTGCTTCCAATAGTACGGGCTCATACTACCTTCCATATCTATCCATACTTTCCTCAAGGATCGCTTTGAAACCTTCAAGTCACTCCTTATCCATACATATAATCCTCAACAAAACAAGGTTCCCAACACTAAATCTCTTCCTAAGTTTTCCTAGGGCAACCACTTCACTACTCATCGCCATCAGTTGTAGAAGGAACTCTCCCTAATATCCTCTAACAAGCTCATAAATACAATTACATATCGCCGACACCAGATCATTCTTCGAATAAAAGGTGTCACACTACAACGGTTGGACTCAAAGTGCGCAATAGATTTAAAAACTAACCTCCTAAAATTATTTAATCTCAAAAATATGTAACTTAGTATATTCTCTTACTAGTTAGCTGAAGTTGATGGAAACTCCTAAAAGCACAAAGCAAGCATCATTCGAGCATCGAGTAATCGGAAAAAGCATAACCTAAACAGGCCATCCTATCACTGACCGATCAGTACTAACATGCAAGTCTACAAGCTCATACAGTAGGCATATAAAGACATCTCTCCTAGCATTCTGTCATGCAAATCCTGAGCATATCCTTAGCCCTAACTAGCAAGCGATTCACAGATTCACAAATCAAAGCATATCACAAAACATGGACTGGTATTTTGGGAAAACATACTTGAGATGGGTCGATTGCATGCACCACACCCCTTTTCTTTTATTAGAAAACCCTTTTATAAAACATTTCTTTTTGAAAAAATCCACCAAACCCTCAGTTCGAGTTCAGACACAGCCGAGAGTATGCCTGAATCCCTCAAACTAAGGCTCTGATACCAACTTGCAATGTTCTAAAAATTAAGACCAAAAATTTTTATTTTTATATTAATAAAACCATTATCCAAAACAATATCATAAAACCATAGTAAAATCAAAGTGTTTCAATAAACATCCAAGTACATAAGAGTCATATAAAATGCGGAACAATGTGGTGTGTGCAATGCAATCATCTCGAGCTCTTTCCCTTTGAACCAGAAGTACCTAAAAAATAAAGTGAAAACCGTAATCGAAAAGCTTAGTGAGATCCCTAAAATACCACATACCATACATATCAAACATATAATGGACCCCGCCTGTCATCGAGCCATGTTCAGAATAGATCTGCAAATCATCAGGCCCCGCCTATTATACATACAAACACATAAACACATGTAAGAATCACAAAGATAAATATCATACAATATAATCATCAAGCCCCGCCCGACATCGGGCTCCACTTGGTATATATATCACATATCATACAAGCAAGAGTCACACAAACAACTAGCATCCTAATCATATTAAACTATGGGCCGACATTGGTGCCTTCGACCCACCAAACACAGTAAGGATACTCACCTCAAGTTTTTGAATCTCAATAAAATCTCGGACTGCTAATCCGAAAAAATCTCTATGCTAACACCATCAAATAATTTCCAATTAATAGTTGGTCCTTAATCCAAAATTGAAATCCTAATCCAAAGTCCAACCCTCAAGGTAAAAGTCTATTTTACCCTTTCCTCACTTGGACCAAAATTTGTGGTCCAATCCAATAGTATCAAAAGGCCAATACGCCCTAACTTCCTAATTGGGCCCCAAACCCATTATAGACCTATTTCTAAGAAACCACATAGCCTAGCAATGGTCCAAAGTTAGAAGTCCAATGGCCCAACAAGGCCCAAACCCTAAAAGCCCAAAATATGGCCCAACCCCGAAAGTCAACAAAAATGAAACTGCTGAGTACGCTTCGCGTACTCAAACTTACTCTCAACATACTCCTTCCGGGGCCCGTACGTGCAGCGTACGAGCTAGGTATCCCCCACGTACTCCATCGACGAACAATCCAACACATTTTGCACTTAATCGATTAAGCCATTAATCCAAACTCTCAGATCTGATCCAAAAAAGCGACTTAACACGTAAAGTTGGTAACTTTACTCCCATGCATGACTTAATGGGACCCAAAACTCAAAAAGAACCATATTAAGGAACCTAACACATGCATGGACCAATATAGCTCATAAAGGTGGCATTTTTATGGACATGGGACCTCATAGGTGCTAAGATCTAACATCCGTGGCTTTTGGAGTAGACCATAATCTCAAATATGGCTTAAAGGACCAAAAGTGCACACATAACACCCAAAGTTGGATCTAGCATAAGGAACCATAAAGTTGAGAGCTTTTACCGCTAGTAGCTTGAAAAGATGAAGATGATTCTGTATCTATAAGCTCAAGCCACTCCCAAGCAACCTCCAAATGTTTTTCTTCCTTCACTTCACCAAAAGCACCACCAAAACTCACTTCCAAACTCAAATCTCACAAATGGAAATTAGAGTTTTGATCTTAGGGTATAGAGAGATGGAGTCTGTTCATAAGGAGGTCCAAGGGCGTCATAACTTATTTAATTAAGGCACAAACCTTAAAAATTAGGGTTTGCCCCTACATTGCGTACGCCTAGCATACGTGGGTGCATACGCGATCCAACCAACAATCCAGTACGCTCAACGTACTCATAGAGTACGCACCTCACACTGAGTTAGGGAGTAAAATGAGAGAAATTTATTTTTAAAGTTATATTTTTATAGACTTAGAATGTTAAAGTTCGTATAAAAATCATAACTTTATCATATGGCCTCCTTTATCGAATATCTTTATATTAATGGAATCATATCGACGAAATCTTCAACTCTCGTTTATATTGTCTTTCCTAACAATAGACCGATTTAAATTTTGGTTTCTGAGTGGCATAATGCTACACTTAAACTTCGAAAAATTATAACCTCCTCCCACAAAGTCAAATTTAGGCGTTCTTTATAAGCACTAGTTCGATTTTTTGATTACTACGAATTTTGTTTAGATTATTTACCCTAAATAATCTTTTATTTTAATATCTATTTTAGTCATATTTATTACGTTTCGACGTAAGTTTTTACATAGATACCATATATACCACACACACACACACACACACACACATATATATATATATATATATATATATATATATATATATATATATATATATGAATAATTTAGTTTTATTTATTCATAGAAGATTTCAATCGTTGAACGACATACATGCAAATTCATAACTATGCTTAATGATAAACGCAAGCGTTATAGTCGTACATGATATAAAGAGGCAAAATGATTTTCTAGTTAAAGCAACTAGATAAAGGTAACTAGTTAGTTAGTATAAAGTTAACCAAAGTGTCCAAAACTTTGTACATAACTTATGAAATCATACTATATTATATAATAACTAGTTATACTCTCTTTAATTATTATTATTTTTTCACAAAACAATAATTATTCCATAATTAAATACAAGAGTTGATTTTATTATTAATAATCATATTAATAATAAAGATTTAAAATTTGTCAACTTGATAAAGTTGTGACCCTATAGAATGATATGTTATTAGCAATACCATTCAATAATGATTCTTAAGCATATAGATCTTACATGGGGTACAATCAAGCATGATTCAGTAATACTTTTCTTCCTTTATCTTTTTAATGATTTCTCGTTTAATTTTATGCCCTTATAAATATATCACCTCATTTTGGATATTGTGGCCAAAATAATGTACATGTATGTCATTATTTGTGATACACCACACATGGTATTTCTAATGGCGGTGGGTTAATCTTTTGAAATATCTCAATCGCTTCCAAAAACATTTCCATTTGATATAATTTTTCATTTGTTACATGAAATGCTAAATTATATTTAGCAAGGTACTTCACGAGTATTATAATTCTCAGTGGGACTTGTTTCCAATGCTCCATTTCTTTCTTAAATTGATCATATGCTACTTTGTCACTTGCTTCATTAACATGCAATCTTTCATGCATTTAAAACCATGTAGCCAAATTTGTGAGATGCTCTAAACCAACTTCATGATCTGTAAGTCTTCTACTAAGATGTTTCCAATCCACATAACCTTCAGTATCCAATTGGCCTATCGGGAACTCTTTTCTAAATATTTTACGACAAAAACAAAAGAAGATTTCAAACTCTTTCGAGTATAATAGTCATTTTATATCACATGTCTCCTTATTTGGTAGAGTTTTAGTATACATAGTTGAAGAAAACCATCAAGAAAAGTTATCAAGTGGATCCTTATCAATAATATTATCTCTTGACCTTACTCTACCAAAATTTTCACCCAGTCTGAAGTTAGTATCTTCCAATTTATTGTATCAAATATATCAACATGATTAATATTAACATTAATATCATCATCATCAACAACATTATCATATTTAACGTCATTACCATCATCAACATCAACATCATCACTATCCATATTAGCATCATTAGGATTAACTTCATCAGTTTGATCTCCATCAACATTAACACTCACATTATCAGGAAGATCATCATTGTTTTGATTATGAGAAAAAACTTGTGGTTTTTTGGAAACACTTATCTAGAGACCCACACTACAAGAATTCACTCCTATGCAGGCGACGTGTAACGCCCTATTTCGGAGCAATTCATAATCTAAGGTTGTGGCCCAAAGATCGGTCATCATAAGGATTAGGGCTTTTGAAAAGGTAAGATCTAAGCCCATTTGGGTTCGGGTGACATATTAGAGGTGATCCGGGTGTTCGGTTTGTGTTTTGGAACCAAGGGGTATCTTGGTAAAGTGTCAGTTGGGATTTTGTGGAAAATGGATTTTTGTTTGGAAGGTTTTAAGAAAGGAATGGGTTGACAGAAGTGTAGGGATTCACATTATTATTCCTTTGATTTAAGGTTCGTCGGAAACATACCTAGAATGAGGGAGTTATGATAGTTTGAAGGCTTTGTCAGTTTTGGTCCCTATGTGGGAAAAGCTTGTATTTTAGCATGCATGCAAAGGTGAAAACCAATGAGCGTAAGCTGGGAACACCCTACATAATGCTGGATAAGTGAAACGCGAGTGCGAAGATGTACGACCAACGTACGGGGAGTACACCCAGCGTACGTCCAGGATTTCCAAAACCCTAATTTTTAAGGGTTGTCTCACTATTTAAAGCACCTTAAGACCAAGGGGTGCGCCTCTGTTTCATTCTCAGAGCCTTAAACCCTAAATTCGAGTGGTAGCTTCATCCAAGATTTTTGTGAGCTTTGTGGGTGCCGTTTGGGTGGTTTTTCGGTGCATTTCAAGAAGGGGAAGCTCAATACAAGGTGGTGGTTTAAGGGAGGGCTTGTAGATTGGGACTTCTTGCTACATTTTCAGCTCAAAGAAGGTAAAAAAAAAGCTTTGAGCTTGATCGCTAGATGTTGTTTATGAATATGTTGGTTTTTGGTCCCGTTTTGGCCTCATCAGCAAGATCTTGGAGGTAGACACCACTCCAGGAGATTTAAGTTGCTACTCTTATCATTTCAGAGGTCATAAGCCCATAAAGTTGCAATCTTTGAGGCTAGAAACCATTCATGCATGTCCTAGATGAGTATTATTGGGTTAAGTTGGTTAATAAGCCCCTTTTAACCATGCAAATGCATAAAGGTGCCAGCTTTGTGCATTAAGAGCTTCATTTGGTGGTTCTCTGAAGTTTAGACGCAAAGCTCTTAACTGATTAAGTCACAAAAGTAGTTTGGAAGTTTTGTGAGTACTCCCCACGTAAGTCGATGTACGCCCTCGTGTACGCCTCTGTTCAGGATTTCGGACTTTGGGCTTCGGGTTTGGGCCATATCTTTGTGCCTAGAATCCTGGACCCTAATGGACTATCTGGTTGGTTGTGTTCTAGGCTAATTGAAGGATTGGATCATAGGATGAGGCCCAATAAGGAAGTTGGTCCCAATTCAGAAAATTGGGCCATTAATGGGCTTGTAAGTGCATGGATTTCGTTGGGCTAGCTATAAATAGGTATAATGATTCAGAAAATAAGAAATAGGATTTAGGAAAGGCCCATGTAAGGGTTTGGGCCCAATTTGGAAAAATAGGCCATTAGTGGGCCTTTATGGATTTTAGAGTTTTGGACTTGATTGGCTTTAGACTTGGGCCTTCGTTAAGTATCTTGTGGGCCAAGGGTAAAACGGTCATTTTACCCAAGTATGGATTATGGATCATGGTATAGAACCCAATTGCTAATTGGGAGATATTTTGGTTTTGATAGCACAGGAAGTGGACAGGGCAGTTGCTAAGTAATTCTTTCAGGAAGCTTCTATATTCGAGGTGAGTCTCCTTACCATACCAATGGGTCTAAGGCACCAAGGCCGGTCCATTTATTTAGTTGTGAGGATTATTGTAAATATGTTATTGATACATTATGTATTTATGTGAAGACCATGCGGGGGTTCCCATGGCAATTAGTTATATGTGGTATGATTTTGTGGTATTTGGTATGCTAGTTGTCTTTGTGATACTTAATGGAAGACCCAAGGGGTTCCCAAGGCAGTTGGATATAAGGCCATGTCGGGGTTCCTATGGCATTCCAGGCTAAGACCATTTGGAGGTTCCCATGGCAGTGATCCAAGACCACGTGAGGGTTCCTATGGCATCCGGTGTAAGACCATGGAGGTTCTCCATGGCACCTTTATATGATTGTATGTATGGATTATAGGATTTGTATATGTGTACTGTGAATTGATTATGTGTTATGTTGATATGATATTTGTTTGGAAGACCCTGGGGAGTTCCCGTAGCAGTAAAGACCAGGTGGGGGTTCCCTTGGCAGTTAAGACCATGTGGGGGTTCCCATGGCAGGTAGTAAGACCATGTGGGGGTTCCATGGCAGTGCGCTAAGGGGCTGTTTGATTTGGTGATAACCGGGTCCGGTCAGACGCTTTTGTCTGACTCGGTCCGGTCAGAGTGTTTGATATGTATCTTACCCACCAAGTAGCTCTGACTCGGTCCATGAAAATGGCGGACTCGGTCCACCCAAAAAATATAGTTGACCGACTAATGAAAAAAAAAAGACGTCCTTTGCCCCCATTCTACCCATCAACACTGCAGACAAAAATCAAAATCAAAGGGTTTCTGGCATAGGAAGATGAGGAACACCAAATTTATGGAAAAAATGTGAATGCTTGGACCCATCTAAAGGAAACATACAATTGTTGACAAATCTAAAAATCAGAGAGCACAATATTTCCGTCTTGAGATCCTGGGCTCAAGTTGTTGTCATCGAGAGTTTCAACAATGGAGTAATTTAGATTCTGGTCTTCCTTGATAATAATACATACCAAGAATCCCCAAATCCCAAAATAAAAAATATTTGGATCTTCGTCAGAAATCAAACATGTAAGGTTGGAACTCAATTCCTGATTTGTTCTTTGTTTGACTAGATGATATACACACCACGACGAGAGTACAGGTATGAGAGGAAGGGATATGATGAAGTATATTACTAGACTATCGGCAGGTGAGTTTTATGGTTGAGGTTCCTTTGAAATATAATGAGAAAAAATAGCGATAGAGATGTAGTTTAAGTGGGATGGGAATTGAAGTTCATGTGTTTTTCTTTTCTTTTATAATTAAATTATTAATAAATAAATTTAAAAAATGGTAAAAGTGACAACTATAATAATTAATTGGTAAAAGCTAAATGAGAAATTAATCAAAATAGAAATATGAAAATTAATATGATAAAATAATATATCATAAATTTAAGGGTAAACTTGTCATTTTTATCATTCAGCACAGCCAGTCAGACATATAATCAAACAATATAGTTTTACTCAGATATAGATTCAGTTAGCTTTAGACCCGGTCAGACTTCTAACTCAGTCAGATCTGACTCAATCAGTAACTATCAAACATCCCCTATGAACATGTAGGGGTTCCAGTGGCACCCGGTATAAGACCTTGGAGGGTTTCCATTGCATCCCATATGTTTGTATACATAGCTTATGTGATATGTGTAGCTTATACAACTAATATGGATTATGTGATTATGTGGATTATGTGGGGTATGCTTTGAGGAACTGACTAAGCTTCGTGCTTACAGTTTTATTTATGGTTTCAGGTATCATTGTTTTGGAAAGGATGGGCTCAGCTTGATCACAGCACACACACCCATGTTTTCCGCATTATGTGATTTTGGGATGAAATCTGATAAATGTTTTTAATTAGCAACGTTTTGGAATACTTTGATTTAAAGATATATGTGTTTTGACTATAATAAAAATGAAATTTTTACCCTCGATTTTTGGTTCGTTACAAGTTGGTATCAGAGCCTTGGTTTGAGGGATTCAGACACGTTTTCGGGTGTCTGAACTCAAACTGAGGATCTATAAAGTTTTTAAAAGAAAAATGTTTTCAAGGAAAAAAATTTCTTAGAAAAGAAAGGGTGTGGTGCATGCAATCAACCGAGCTGAATTAAGTTTCCCTTAATACCCATATATGTTATCTGTTATGCCCTGATTTATGGATCTGTGAATCGCATGCTAGTTAGGGCTAGGAGAGATGCCTTTATATGGTGTATGATCTGGTTGACCTGCATGCTAGTGTTGCGTAGTCAGCAACAGATTGGCCAGATATGTGATGCTTGTAGCCTTGGAGATATTGGATGCCATGCTAGAATGAGAACTATTATTGGTATTGGTAACTCCTAAGTGTATGTTTTGAAAATTGTATACGGTTAGCATCTTATAGCCCTAGAAAAGCTTATTTGGCCTTATTTCCTATGATCTTATGGTATAGTCTATTATTTGACAGTCTATTAGATTCTGTTTTGTGTATAATTTGCATGCATAATGTAGCCGGCTGTGAGGATGGATATATGTGGACAGCATGAGTTGTGGTATGTTGGCCAAATGTTCTATGATAGTTTATGGGTCGGAGATTACCCTAGGGTAAGCGTAGGATAAGATTGGCGGCAGGGATCACCTGATCTTGAATTGTATGTGTGGATAGAAATGTGTGATTGGAGTATGTTGGTTAGTTTTCCATTGTCCGAATGCTTTGTGCTTTGTAGGACTCTTAGTAATGTCAGTTAGCTACTAAGTGAGTATGCTAAGTCGCATGTAACATAGGATGGATAATTTTATAGTGATGTACTTGACCCTATTGTGCAACACTTGTATGAGTTCAACCGTTCTGGGGTGATTCTTTTACTTGAAGGAATATATGATATCTGCTACATGTGGCTATATTCATGAGATAGCTAGTTGACATTACCGGGAATCCTTCAGCAGCTGAGGGCAGGGTGAGGTTGGGAGCCTAGGAAAGCCTAGGATATGTTGTGGCGGGTTGGTAGTACGGTTCAGTGAGTCCTGGCGTATGGTCTGAATATGTGACTTAGAGGATTGAGGAGGATTGATGAGGAAAGTATGCATAGGTGTGGAAGGTAGTATTGGGCCCGTACTACTGAAAGCACAGGATCCATTCTCAAATCGGTGAGAATCTTGGAGAATCTTAGAAGCTTGTGGGAAGGAGAAGTCTTGGTTATTCTCTAATAGTGGGGATAACTGCTTTTCCAGATGAGGATGAGCATACATGAGGAAGGACCATGGTTTTGTCCCGGCTCCAGTGGTGAGCCAGTTAGTGGAAGGACTGCCAGGGTTTTTGGAGTTCAACTTGGATCTATTGTATCAGGCGACAAGGAGTGATTGTGCGATCTATTGCACTTTCGGGATTGGAGACTATGTCTTGGGGGTAGTTAGTAGCCCAGTTTAGAGCATAGGTTGCTCCAACTATTGCAGTTCATCCGTTGACGATTAAGCTGGTGAGTGGGTCAAGGTGCGAGACCCTGAATGATATGGGTCCCAGAGCCCAAGGGCGGAAGATCGGATTGGAGTACCTCGAACAGAGAGGTTCAGGTCATGTGAATTTATTGGAGAATCTCGGGAAGAGACCCAAGAGTTCGGATCAGCTTTTGAGAGGCCAGTAGAGCCGGATTCAATGCAACATTCGTGGGAAACCGCATGATGGAGTTTTCGTTCCAAGGGTTTGGGAAAGTATGTCACTGGGTTTGTTACCCTGTTTGGGTTGGGTTATATCTAATGGGTTTTAGGTAAAACAAATAAACTAGAAAACAATTCCTAAGTTCACATGCAACCTACTTTGGATCTATGTTTTATCTATTGAACATACAACTTTGAATTGCAAAACAAGAACCCTAGAGGAGAGAGGCTATAATCAAAATTTACAACCTAGGGTTTAGTAATTACATACCTTTCAATTGTTATAGTAAACAATTGATAATTCCCTTGTGCTTGATCTTGATCTTCTTGGAAGCTTAGCACCACAAGTGTAATGCCTCTAATGGAATCACACCCAAACTAGCAAGAAGGAAAGTAGAGGAGACAGGGAGAAGGAGTATGCAAAATTTCGGCCCTTAGGGTTTCTTCAAAAGAAAAGAGTGACCAAAACATGAACCAGGAGGCTACTTATATAGCTGAGGGATCTAGGGTTTAGGGGAAACCCTAGTTATCCTTTGCTTAGGGCCTAAGCAAATCCAAGGGCCTTATCCAAGCCCCTATGGACGAAATTATTAGGGTTTCCCCTAAAGATTTCGTCCACCCTTATCCAAGGGGGTTCTAGAGCCTTCCACTCAACTATTAGATAATTGCAACCTAGTCCATGCACCTTATAATCAATTCTTTTAACCCCAAAATTAATTCTAATTAATTTCTGGCTAACAATTAATTAAACAAAATGATTTCTTATTAATATATTAATCTGTTAACATATTAATAAATTCATTTATATTAATTTATTAATCTTATAATAAATTAGTATCTCTCCTTTCATAATTTCCTTGTCTGGTTGCTAGGTTTGAGGGCAACCGAAAAGGACCGTGCTGCTATAAATTCAAGGACAGTCCCCCACTTGGATAAGTCTGTAACTATAATTGCTAGTATGCCTTCTAAATTTGACCAACAAATTGTAGCTTCCAAAAAGCTGCTGCCGAACTCTGACCCAGTCAGTTACGTGTCCTAAGATAAGTGATCATATAATCCTTCGTTCTGCTAGATATCCCTAGACAAATGACATGGAATGCAATCAACCTCTTTGTACAGAATCTGTGTTTCCCGATTCCTGATTTGTGATGATGTAGGACTTCTAATTGAACACATCAATTTAGTCCTGGCTGGGCCCAGCACACAACTCAACACCAAATCATCGAGGGGCCCACAAATATCGCTTTTCCCGTTAGGTCAAAAGGAGCGAATAAACATTGACTCACATGCTTGTATCTTTTACTCATCAAACCATACATGATAATACGTTTTATAACACCAAGTTACTGATGCGTTTTCGTATCACCAATGCATAGCCGACTTGCAAATCACAACTCATATATCTCTATTTCAAGATTATATGATATTAGTGTCTCAGTATTACTCGTGATGAATTCCATGAAGTAATACTCTGAGCGAGGGTTTATCCAATACTCAAATCTCAATTTCTGAGTACTCATGAACGTTGCAGCAAATACATTGCCATGTCTATCCTTAGACAATCTACAATCCAGTTCATGACAGTCTTGATTCACTACTTACTTCCAAAAGTACGAGCGACTGTGTAGTTTGAATAATCTTATTATTCGGGAAGTAAAACATGCAAAAAATGAAACACAATAATAAACAATTGACAAAAGGTAGAACCCAAACTTATAAATAATACTTTATTATTTAATCACCAAAAGTCAATTACATTTACTTTGTTACAAGTTTCAGAAAACTAATCTAACTACTAAAACTAATATCATCTTTCAGTCCTATGCTCCGAGCATGCTGAATATGCTTAGCCCTACTCAGACCCTTTGTGAGGGGATCTGCTGGGTTATCTTCAGATGACACCCTCTTCACTATAAGATGGCCTTCTTCTACTCTATGTCTGATGAAATGGTACTTTCTGTCGATATGTCTGGTTTTACCATGATCTCTCGGTTCCTTTGTCAAGGCAACCGCTCCTTCATTATCGCAGAACAGTTCCATAGGCTCCTGGATGGTTGGAACAACTCCGAGATCCCTGATGAAGTTCCTCAACCAAGCTGCTTCTTTCGACGCTTCACTTGCTGCTATGTACTCTGATTCACAAGTAGAATCAGCCACCGTATCTTGCTTGGAACTCTTCCAAGTAACTGCTCCTCCATTTAATAAGAATACCCAGCCTGACTAAGAACAGAAGTTATCTCTATCCATCTGAAAGCTGGCATCACTGTAACCATCTACTCTCAAAGTATCATTGCCACCAAGTACAAGGACCCAGTCCTTCGTTTTTCGCAACTACTTGAGTATATTCTTCATGGCTATCCAATGAGCTCTACCTGGGTTTCCCTGATAGCGACTGACCATGCTCAAAGCAAATGCCACATCAAGGTGAGTACATGTCATAGCGTACATGATCGATCTGACAGCGGAAGCATAAGGTACACGACTCATGTCATCTATTTCCTCATCTGTACTCGGGCATTGAGTCTTACTCAATTTGGTATTGCTCTGGATAGGTAGCTCTCTCTTCTTGGAATTTTCCATACTAAACCTCTTTAGTACCTTATCCAAGTATGTGCTCTGACTAAGTCCAATTAGTCTCTTCTTTCTATCTCTCAATATTCTAATCCCAAGAATATAGGCGGCTTCTCCTAGGTCTTTCATGGCAAAACACTTTCCAAGCCAAGACTTAACTTCATTCAAGGTTGGAACGTCGTTACCAATGAATAATATGTCATCGAAATATAACACCAGAAAAGTTACTATACTCCCACTAGCCATGATATACACACAAAACTCATCTTCACTTCTAGAGAAACCAAACTCTTTGACTTTCTCATGGAAGCAAAGATTCCAGCTGCGAGATGCTTGTTTCAATCCATAAATGGATTTCTCAAGCTTGCATACTCTATTGGGAAACTTTGCATCAACAAAACCCTCTGGCTGACTCATGTAAACATCCTCAGCCAACTTCCCGTTAAGGAAGGCAGTCTTGACATCCATCTGCCAGATTTCATAGTCATGAAAGGCAGCTATGGCGAGCAATATCCTAATAGATTTAATCTTAGCCACCGGTGAAAAAGTCTCATCATAGTCAACCCCTGGGGTTTGAGTGAAACCTTTTGCAACCAGTCGAGCCATGAACGTATGCACATTCCCATCCATGTCTGTCTTCTTCTTGAAGATCCATTTGCACCTAATTGTCTTCCGACCTGGTGCACTATCAACCAAATTCCAAACTTGGTTGTCATACATGGACTTAATCTCGCTGTCCATTGCCTCTTTCCACTTGGAAGCCTCTGGGCCTGCCATTGCTTCCTTGTAAGTGACTAGTTCATCTAAGTTTACCAGTGTTCTGTCACTTATGAATGTGTCACCATCTGAAGTAATATGAAAACCATACAACTCAAGTGGCACACTCACCCTAGTGGATCTTCGAAGAGGTAATGATTTATCAACCGGTTCAACAGGAACTGTTTCCTCTGGTTGAGTGCTAGTGTCATATAAGGTTCCTTCATTGGTTGACTCTTGAATCTCTTCAAGGTCAATGGTACTCCCACTGTCCTCTTTGAATATGAGCTCTCTTTCCAGAAAGACTCCTCTTCGAGCTACAAACACCACGTCTTCACTAGGTCTGTAGAACAAATATCCAAAAGACTGCTTTGGGTAACCAATGAAAACACATTTCTCACTTCTAGCTGCTAGCTTGTCATGAGTCTCTCGTCTTACGAAAGCTTCACAACCCCAGACTTTAATATGTGCTAACGAGGGAACTTTCCCTGTCCACATTTCGTGAGGTGTTTTGGAAACCTTCTTTGTAGGGACAAGATTGAGGATGTGGGCGGCTGTCTCTAAGGCATACCCCCAGAAGTGAATAGGAAGCGAGGCACGACTCATCATAGAACGAACCATGTCTAACAAGGTTCGATTACGCCTCTCAGCTACACCATTTAACTGTGGTGTCCTAGGAGGATTCAATTGTGAGACTATCACACATTCTTTCAGATAGTCGTTGAACTCGGTACTAAGATACTCCTCGCCTCTATCAGATCTAAGTATCTTGATCTTTCTGCCCAATTGATTTTCGACTTCATGCTTAAACTCTTTGAACATTTCAAAGGTTTCTGACTTATGTTTGATCAAGTAGATGTAACCATATCTGCTATAATCGTCAGTGAAAGTCACATAGAATCGATTAGCATCCCTTGTGGTTGATCTGAAGGGCCCACACACATCTGTGTGTATGAGATCCAACAGACCTTCACCTCTTTCACAAGACCCTGTGAATGGTGATTTTGTCATCTTTCCCAAAAGACAAGATTCACACATATCATCTAATTTTAGGTCAAATGATTCCAACACTCCATCCTTTTGGAGTTAGGCTATGCGTTTCTTGTTAATGTGTCCAAGACGACAATGCCACAAGCATGCCTTGTCTACACTATTAGACAAGTCAATATTAAGTACACTATTTCCTAAGTTATCAACACAAGTCACTGTTTCATACACACAATCACAAGGTAAAGCTTCAAACACAAAAACACCATTCTTATAAACAGAAATTGAACCATTCAAATCATTAAAAGAATATTTAAAACCTTGTCTGAACAATGCATGAAATGAAATAATGTTTCTCGTCATTTTAGACGAATAGCAACAATTTATTAAATCTAATCTAACATCATTACTGAGCAAAAGTTGATAAACTCCGATCTTGGTAACTGGTGAAGATTTTCTGTTCCCCGTGATCAAGTTTATTCTCCCATGCTCTATCTCCTCACTTTCCCTTAGCCCCTGCAAATCAGAACATATATGAAATCCACATCCTGTATCAAGGACCCATGAACGAGAAGATAATGAGTTATTAGCAGAAATAGTGTAAATACCTGCCGAGGATGGCTTCACTTTGCCATCCTTGATATCTTGCAGATATTGTGGGCAAGATCTCTTCCAATGCCCCTTTTGATTGCAGTAAAAGCAAATGGCCTCTTTTGGATCAGAAACATGCGGAGTGGAACCATTGGGCTTAGCCTTCGGGCCATTACTAGATGACACAGCTTGAGCCTTGCTCTTCCAGTTTTGCTTGGGAGGACCTTTCCTCTTCTTCCCCTTTCCTTGTCCAATGGCCAAGACAGGGGCACTTGCAGGTGTGGAGGGTATACTTTTACCCTTCATCCCTGCCTCAGCTGTCTGCAACAAGTTGTGCAATTGGGCCAAAGCCTGCTCAGTGTTGGTCGAATGGTAAGTTAAGATAAACTGACCATAACAATCAGGCAACGAGTTCAAGACCATGTCAATGGCCAATTCCTCATTGAAGTGAATGTTGAGCTTGACCAAATGCTCTATGTAGCGTTGCATTCTTTGCACATGAGATACAACCGATTCCCCCTCTTTCATCTTGCAAGCCATGAGTGACTTGACTACCTCAAACTTTTCTTGACGAGCTCACTTATGGTACTTTTCCATAAGATCCTTGTTCATCTCAAAAGGCCAGTAGTCCTCATAGTACCTCTGCAATTCTGGGGACATGGTTGCAACCATGATGCATGCCACTTTGGTAGCATCATCATAGTGTTTCTTGTAGGCAGCATACTCTTCAGGAGTGGCTTTTGACTCATCAAGTTCTTTGAGCTCCTTTTCAAGGACATACTCTTTGTCCTCGAATCTAAGAGCCATCTTGATGTTACGCATCCAATCGTTATAGTTGGAGCCATCCATAACGACTTTGGAGCAGATGTTTAGTAGAGAGAAGTTGTGGCTGGAGGATGATGAAGCAGAAGTATTTCCAGGAGTAGACATCTGAAAAGAAAGATAGTTTTAGTTAGATTCCAAGACACCTCAATATAATAACCCAAAGATATCATATCAAGGTTAGGACCCAACTATGACGATTTACAACTTAGAAATGGGATGCCGAGATCCAAGTTCAAATCTCATAAAGGTAGGTGAATGACGATTCACCAATTCCACCATTAGACAAAATAAACGAAGTGAAATTCCTAATTCTTTTGAGATACATTAAAACTATTTAATGGCATGTTTTAATCTCGGATTATGCTCTACTATTTGTGACTGGGATACCGAGGATCACAAACTAGATGTGATAACCATGCAAATGTGCTTGGTAACCTTATTGTCTTTATCATTGACTATTGATGTGCCGGTAAACCACACATGCTCCATCAAAATGATAATTATAAGATACCCATTACTACTCTTTATTAGTGCCTTTTAGTGTGACAGTTAACCACACACACTCCACTAACGACCAATAAAGCATAATGTGCAAGTTCATGGATTAGCATACTTTTCACATTTTTCCTAAAGTAACTAGAGTTGGGATTTTGAAAAATAGTGTTCTAGTAATTTCTTTAATAGCATTATACTTTTAATGGGAAGTAGTTGTCCTATCAAATTCGTTCCGCTAACGACCCTCCACTAATCAAGGAAGCGGTGGGTGAGAGTGGACACCCATTCAACTACCATTTTATAGGCAGATTTCTTATACCCCCCTTATAGACTAGCTTCGTGAATGAGGCATACTAGCGATTTGACTGACCATATTCTTATACATATATAATATTTAACTTTTAATTATAATATATATAAGGTGTGTTTTAAAAACATTTTAAAACTCCAAGGGTTTATATAAATTTTTTTTCGAAATTTAAACTATTAAATTTTAAATTTAAATAAACCAATTAATTAGATTTAATATTTATCTATTAATTAAATTTTAATTAATTTATTAAATCTTGTAAGGATTATCTAATTAAATTAAACAATTAATTTAATCCTAATCCATATCCCTTCTAGATTTCGAAAATATGGGGATAGGATAATTTCCTTATTTTTCTCAATTATCCAATAAGGCAACTATTATCCAAAACAAAGAAACCCTAATCTTTATAGCATATTTCGAAATTTTCAAGGGAGGAGGCTAGGGTTTTCAAAACCCTAACCCTAATTTCGATTAGGGTTCTTTGGAGGCTAGGGTTTTCAAAAACCCTTTGATCCACAACCCTAAAAATCGAAAAAAATGGCCTTTAAGGTTTAATAGCTATAAACCCTAATTTGCAGTTCAATAATTATAACAATTCAATTTAAAACAAACAATGGCTCTGATACCACTGATGGGTTTTAGGTAAAACAAATAAACTAGAAAACAATTCCTAAGTTCACATGCAACCTACTTTGGATCTATGTTTTATCTATTGAACATACAACTTTGAATTGCAAAACAAGAACCCTAGAGGAGAGAGGCTATAATCGAAATTTACAACCTAGGGTTTAGTAATTACATACCTTTCAATTGTTATAGTAAACAATTGATAATTCCCTTGTGCTTGTTCTTGATCTTCTTGGAAGCTTAGCACCATAAGTGTAATGCCTCTAATGGAATCACACCCAAACTAGCAAGAAGGAAAGTAGAGGAGAGAGGGGAGAGGGAGTATGCAAAATTTCGGCCCTTAGGGTTTCTTCAAAAGAAAAGAGTGACCAAAACATGAACCAGGAGGCTCCTTATATAGCTAAGGGATCTAGGGTTTAGGGGAAACCCTAGTTATCCTTTGCTTAGGGCCTTATCCAAGCCCTTATAGACGAAATTATTAGGGTTTCCCCTAATGATTTCGTCCACCCTTATCCAAGGGGGTTCTAGAGCCTTCCACTCAACTATTAGATAATTGCAAACTAGTCCCTGCACCTTATAATCAATTCTTTTAACCCCAAAATTAATTCTAATTAATTTCTGGCTAACAATTAATTAAACAAAATGATTTCTTATTAATATATTAATCTTTTAACATATTAATAAATTCATTTATATTAATTTATTAATCTTATAATAAATTAATATCTCTCCTTTCATAATTTCCTTGTCTGGTTGCTAGGTTTGAGGACAACCCAAAAGGACCGTGCTGCTATCAATTCAAGTACATACCAATTATAGTTATGGGCTTAGACACCTAATCCAACAATATCTTCAAGTAATGTCACATGCCGTTTGCATGCCGTGAGTTATTAGTGGGTAATGAAAGGTCATTTCTCTGATACGGGTTGGGAGCATTTAGTATTAATTTGGGTTATGGTCGAGATCGATTCAGGGGTGTTATGTGGGAAGGTTCGTGATTAGGGTTCAGCAGGGTTGTTATGCACCACCGCCAGGATTCATTGATTTCAGTCATTATGCTCAAATTGTCTAGTGGGGTTGCCAAGGGAAGTAGTTTATTGATGAGGTTTTGGTCTAAGCATCTGTCATTTGGATTTCAAGATTTGAGCGTAGTATCATTTCAAAGCTATTGGGATTATCAGTGTTTTCGGGATCCGACAAGTGTTCATCTAGTCTCCAGTGAGTGTGCGTTCTTTTGAGATGGATAGTAATGAATCACTAGCAAGGCTAATTGTTAGTAGTTAGCGGGTCGATCGTTGTAATGTAAGAAGGAATGGGAATCTTTCAATTCTCGTGTGCTTTGAGAATTTATCCGATTCAAAGTGGGGGAGAATCGTCCCGTAATACTGAGGCAAGAGCAGTTTTGAAACTGGGATAAGTTTCGCATCCCCTTCAGGGAGAAAGCAGGCCCAAGTAGCTGATTGGTTTGAGGGTTGTATGAGTTTGGATTTCGGTAAAACTCCCGAGCATGTGAATCGCGTCTTCTTGGGGCTTGGTAGCAGAATTTAGGGAAGCAGGTTGGGACTCTAGCCATGAATTGAGTATAGTTCGGGTGTTCGGTCGAATGCGTGCTCGACTCTATATGCGCTTTGAATTGATACATTTGGGGTAAGGCATTGGGCTACGGTAATGGTGAGGTGAAAGTGTTGTAAGACAATAGGGGAAACGTAGCATTCACTAATGATCAGTTAGGATGAAAGTGTTGTAAAACTATGGGGGAGCCATAGCATTCACTAATGGTCAGTTAGGATGAAAGTGTTGTAAGACTATGGGGGAGCCGTAGCATTCATTAATGATCATTTAGGATGAAAGTGTTGTAAGACTACGAGGGAGCCGTAGCATTCACTAATGGTCAGTTAGGATGAAAGTGTTGTAAGACTATGGGGGAGCTGCAACATTCACTAATGGTCAGTTGGGGTGAAAGTGTTGTAGACTATGGGGGAGCCGTAGCATTCGCTAGTAGTCGAATAATATGGAAAATGTTGTAAGACTGCAGGGGAGCCGTAGCATTCACAAGCGGCCAGATAGTGTGGGAGGTGCAGAAAGACTACTGGGTAGTCGTGACATTCACGGATTTGTTTAGATGACTTAGGCCAGGGTGGGCCAGTTCGCAAGGTTGTGAGTAGGTCACAACATAATTAGAATCACGAAATGGTAGGTTGAAGGAAACTGGGTATGATGTAAGAGTATAGTTATTCTAGTAGCATTCACCTTTTTGCGTTGGATTCAGTGGCAACAGGTTGTCAGCCTATCATGATCGGATGGATCAAAGGGTTGAAGGGGCCATGAGTGGCGGTATAGATAGGGCGGTTATTGTCAGACGAGGTATCCTTCGGAGGTCAGGTGGGACTGATGTACGTGTTTTCCTGGCTTAGCAATCGGGTAGGTGTATGGTGTTTCGGACAGTTAGCAGGCAAGTTGGGACCAGGAAGGTCTCGGTTGTTCTTCAGGAAAGCATCTATGTGGCAGCAAGATAATTTGGAGCAACTTCAGTGATTGGGGGTCTGTGTGTGGAGTTGCTCGCCATTCGAGGCATATACTAAGTTGGTTACAATACGACTAAATAATATCAGAAGTTGAATAGCCACTTGGGAGATAAGTGTGAAAAATCCGGCAATAGTTCAGTGTGGGCAATTGTCAGGAAGCTAGGTCAATTTGGAGTTCTAATTTTAGGAAGGATAGAGGTGGTATTCTACAACATATTAAGGATTTGTTTTCTTTGGGTTAGAGATTTTTGTTAGGGATGGTCTCGGTAGCCTTAGAAAGGCTGTGGTATTCTCGGGTTATGGCCGTTTTGCTCAGGTTGTCTGGTAGGTCGAGATGGTAATGAATGATTTCGAGAACAAAATCTAACTTACGTGGGGGAAGGTTATAATGCCCTGTTTAGAACTAGTTCCTAGTCTGAGGCTATGGCCCGAAGATCGATCATCATAAGGACTAGGGCTTTTTAAAAAGGTAAGATGTAGGCCCATTTGGGTGCGGGTGATGTATTAGAATTGATCCGGGTGGAAAATGGATTTTTGTTTGGAAGGTTTTAAGAAAGGAATGATTTGATAGAATTGTAGGGCTTCTCGTTACCTTTCCGTTGATATAAGGTTCGTCGAAAACGGACCTAGAATGAGGGAGGTATGATAGTTTGAAGGCTCTAGCAGTTTTGGTCCATGGGTAGGAGAAGCATGTATTTCAGCATGCATGCAAAAGTGACAACCAATGAGTACGCTTAGTGTAAGCTAGGAACGCCTGGCGTAGTGCTGGATAAGTGAAACGTGGGTGCGAAGATGCACGTCCAGCATATAGGGAGTATGCCCAGCATACGTCCAGGATCTCCAAAACCCTAATTTTTAGGGTTAGCTCACTATTTAAAGCACCTTAAGTCCAAGGGGGTGCGCCTCTCTTTCATTCTTAGAGCCTTAAAGCCTAAATTCGAGTGGTAGCTTCATATAAGATTGTTGTGAGCTTTGCGGGTGCATTTTGGGTGGTTTTTGGTGCATTTCAAGAAGGGGAAGCTCAATACAAGGTGGTGGTTTAAGGGAGGTCTTGTAGATTGGTACTTCTTACTACATTTTCAGCTCAAAGAAGGTAGAAAAAAAGTTTTGAGCTTGATCTGTAGATGTTCTTGTTTATGAATATGTTGGTTTTTGGTCCCGTTTTGGCCTCATGAGCAAGATCGGGGGGGGGGGGGGGGTAAACACCACTTCGGGAGCTTTGAGTTGCTACTCAAATCATTTCAGAGGTTATAAGCCCATAAAGTTGCAATCTTTGAGGCTAGAAACAATTCATGCATGTCCTAGATGTGTATTATTGGGTTAAGTTGGTCAATAAGCCCCTTTGAACCATGCAAATGCATAAAGGTGCTAACTTTGTGCATTAAGAGCTTCATTTGGTGGTTCTCTGAAGTTTAGACGCAAAGCTCTTAACTAATTAAGTCACAAAAGTAGTTTGGAAGTTCTACGAATACGCCCCGCGTAAGTCGATGTACGCCCCCGCGTACGCCTCTGTTTGGGATTTCGGACATTGGGCTTCGGGTTTGGGCCTAGAATCCTAGACCCTAATAGACTATTTGGTTCGTTGTGTTCTGGGCTAATTGAGGGATTGGATCATAGGATGAGGCCCAATAAGGAGTTTGGGCCCAATTCGGATAATTAGGCCATTAATGGGCTTGAAAGTACATGGATTTCGTTGGGCTAGCTATGGACAAGTATAATGATTCATAAAATAATAAATGGGATTTAGGAAAGGCCCATGTAAGGTTATGGGCCTAATTTGGAAAATTGGGCCATTATTGGGCCTTTATGGATTTTGGAGTTTTAGACTTGATTTGTTTTGGACTTGGGCCTTAGTTGATTATCTTGTAGGCCAGGGGTAAAATGGTCATTTTACCCAAGTATGGATTATGGATCATGGTATAGAACCCAATTGCTAATTAAGAGATATTTTTGTATTGATAGCTCAGGAAGTGGACAGGACAACAACTAAGGAGTTCTTTCAGGAGCTTCTGCATTCGAAGTGAGTCTCCTCACCATACCAATGAGTCTAAGGCACCAAGGCTGACCCATTTATTTAGTTGTGAGGATTATTGTGAATTTGCTATCGATACATTATATATTTATGTGAAGACCATGCGTGGGTTGCCATGGCAATTAGTTATATGTGGTATCATTTTGTGGTATTTGGTATGTTAGTTCTCTTTGTGATACTTGCATGGAAGACCCAGGGGGTTCCCGAGGCAGTTGGATATAAGGTCGTGTGGGGGTTCCTATGGCATTCCAGGCTAAGACCATGTGGGGGTTCCCATGGCAGTGATCTAAGACCATGTGGGGGTTCCCATGGCATCCGATGTTTGACCATGGAGGGTTTCCATGGCACCTTTATATGATTGTATGTATGGTTTATAGGGTTTGTATATGTGTACTGTGAATTGATTATGTGTTTTGTTGATATGATATTTGTATAGAAGATCCCGGGGGTTCCCATGGCAATAGAGACCATGTGGGGGTTCCCTTGGCAATTAAGACCATGTGGGGGTTCCCATGGTAGGTAGTAAGACCATGTGGTGGTTCCCATTGCAGTGGGCTAAGAACACGTGGGGGTTCCAGTGGCACCCGATATAAGACCTTGGAGGGTTTCCATGACATCCCATATGTTTGTATACATGGCTTATGTGATATGTGTAGCTTATACAGCTAATATAGATTATGTGATTATGTGGGTTATGTGGGGTATGCTCTAGGGAATTGACTAAGCTTCGTGCTTACAGTTTTGTTTATGGTTTCAAGTATCATTGTTTGGGAAAGGAAGGGCTCAGCTTGATCGCAGCACACACACACCCATGTTTTCGCATTATGTGATTTTGGGATGAACTCTGATAAATGTTTTTAATTAGCAATGTTTTGGAATACTTGGATTTAAAGATACCAGTGTTCTGACTATAATAAAAATGAAATTTTTACCCTTGAGTTTTAGGTCGTTACAAGACACCTATGCCAACGGCAATGGTCTTTGGTGAAAGCCAGGCTGTACCGACGACATTTTTTCGGCATCTAGTTGACCAAATACCATGTTGACCAATTTATGAGCAAACAACAGGTCATCAGGGTTGGTAGGGCGCGAAAATAAAAAAAAATCCAGCTTTTTTGAAAATCTATTCCGACGACAAGTTGTCGATATAGATTTTATAAAAATAATTTCTATTTTTTAATTGTAATGTTGCCGATAAAAGAGAAATGATGCCGTTTTTTGACCACTATCCCGACGAGAAGTCTCGGTATGGAAGGAGGTCAGTCCTTGTGAAATGTGTGTCGACGACAATTCATCATAATAGGTTTATTATTATTTTTAAATAGAGCTGGAACATAGTAAACAACGTTGTGATCATTTACCCTATATAGAAGACATGTCTTTCGTATATGGTTTCGTCTTCTTCAGTACCCTAATCGATTCCATTCGCAGTCGCCACTTGAGAGCCATTTTCTCTCTCAATAAAATCATGATTCCAACACAGAAGACCAATTCTTAAACCGTAATTTCCTCATTCCTCTGTTTTTTTTATGATTTTTAATGTTTTAGGAAAGTTTTTGAGGATTTTGGGTTTAATTTTGTAGAAAGATTTGGTGTTTTTTCAGACCAACCATCACTACTGAACCTGCCATCATACTTTTGTTTATTTTAAGTTATAGCATTGTACTTTTAATATTATATTACATAATATTATGGTTTAAATAATGTACCATTTAATTTGATTTACTTATTAAAATACGTTAAATCATTGATTTTTAGTTTAAGTCACTTATTTCTAGTCATCAAGAGCCTAGAAATACCCGCTCGAAATTGATTTAGAAATTAATATCGAGTTGTCCTCATTTTGGGACTGTTTTTTGAATACTTTATCTCATTTAGGATGTGAATGTGTATTGCATGATTATTTGTTTAATAAAAATTTGGTTGTCAGTTTCTCTTTGCTCCTCGAGTATATATTTCTTTATAGGTTGATGATCCGTACAATACAATTTTTAGCCATACACAACAAATTATGCTTTAAATAATTGTACAGTACAACCATCTAAAAGATAACTTATTGTGTATGGCTAAAAGATGTTGTGTACAAATCATTGTCATTCTTTATATACTTAGGAGTCAAGGGGAAATGATACCGAATTTGTCTTAAACAAAAAAACCATGCAATACATATTCAGATATGAGATAAGATATTCAAAAAGTGGGTTTAGAAGCCTATCCTTGTGAATACTTTATCCATTCCATCCAACTTTTAGTTCTCATGTATATATTTTTTTTATAAACTTGTGAATACTCTATCCATTCTTGGGTGTGTGTGTGTGTGTGTGTGTGTATATATATATATATATATATATATATATATATATATATATAATTATTTAATTAAAATTATAACATTTAAAAAAATCTAAATTAATATTTATACATGTAAAACTAATATAAATAGCAAAACAAACTCTATAGTTAACATGATAGTTTTATTAATTTTAATAAATTTATATCATTAGTTATTTCCCCTATTAATTCATGATTTTATAGACCGTTTTATGTTGTGCAAATTATATATCAAACATATATTGATTCATATGTATACAAAAACAAAGTAGTATGAAAAAATAAATATTACAACTTTTGATGATTTTATAGAATGTTTTAAGTTGTGGAAATTATATATAAAACGTATGTCGGTTTGTATACAAAACAAATAACAAATAGTATGAAAAACACTATAGCTTTTAACAAAACAAAAACATCACAACATTATAACATTTACATCAAACAAAACTTATTAAACACTTATAAATCATTCAAAATGAATATTTAGAAATCAACATACATTTTGTATATAGAAACATTGTTATAAAAAAATTATGTTGAAATAACCATTGATATGACAACTTATTTTTTTCAACTCTTTCATTTTGAATTACAAATCTTTTCAAACATATGATTTTTTGATCAAAACTTACTGATATACTACTAATATAGCTACAATGTGTATAATAAATAAGTGGAAAAAAAATAAAAAAAAAAACATTTTATATTAATAACCATAAGTTTAAAAAAAACTTTTGAATGTAGTGGAAAATATAAAGGAAAATTACATTAAATTTGAAATCATAATTACATTCAAATAAAAAACTATTGAGTTGTAGTGGTAGTTTTAAACTCTTGATTTATACCCACTAATATAATATAAATATTAACAATTATATGTTATAAAAATAATATTATGAGTATTTATCATTGAAATAATAATTTTTCTATTAAATTGTAACTAATATTATAATAATTTTAAGTATACGATAATAAAGATATAAAAAATTGTGTTTAAATCAAATTGAATTAAGTTTCTGATTTAAAATTATTTTAAACTATACTTATCTTTAACTAATTTATACATAATTTATTTGAATATTTTTAATTTCATATTATTATTATTATTATTATTATTATTATTATTATTATTATTAGAAATAACAACAATTTATTAATATAATATAATATATTCTTTAGTTTTACGTTATTTCAAACAAGTATTACTTTTTACTAATTAAAAACTACTTATTTGAAAATTTTCATTATTATATCTAAAAAACTTTCATAATTTTTTATTGTACTTTTTTCCCCTTAAAGCTATGAAATATTGGAAGAGAATGAACGGTCCAAATAAAATAACAATTTGAATCTCATAACTATAGTAATTGTTATGTACTGCGACCAATCTTATAAACAATATGCTAAGAGTATGTTAGGGGATGAGGAGTGTTACACTTGAGGTATATTTTGATCACTTATATTTTTTTATGAAAATATTAATATTTTATTTCTTTTACTTTTCCTTTACGATAAAGAATGAATAGGGAAAAAAGAAATTGACAAATGGAATAAGATAATTTATTTTTATTACTATAAAAACATTTAAAATTGGGTACATCCAAATAAGTTTTGGTAGAACATAAAGAATTCAGTTTTATAACACACATAATTATTGGTTTTCAACAATAAATTTATCATTATAACCAACAATTTAGAATAATAATTATAAACTCCTTTCATCAAAATCAATTATAAAAAACTCCATCGATGTTATTTGCAAAATAAGCGATAGAAACTAAAATAGTATATACATAGCATAAAATACATGTTGAATAATGTTATCTTGTAAATAAAATATATTTTCTTAACATAAAAAAGAGAGAGACAACATAAAGATACATACATGTTAACAAAGTTAATTGTTTTAACTTATAAATAGCTTAATGGTTGATTTACCAAAAACTTATGAGAAGTAATTATCAATCCCACTTCATCATCCTGTGATTATAGAAAGATGCATAACACATAAACTTAAAAAATGATCTCAAGTATACCTTTACAAACATACCTAAATTTGAACTTTGGCTAATATCTAAAACATTACACGCACCCAATTTGAGTTTACATGAATTTATATTTGAAAAAGTTGCAACTGCTTTCTTACATCCATGAAACCACTCATATAACTCTTCAAACCCTACAAATATAATCTATCATTTTGTGTTGACATACATGCAACAAGTAATCTACAAATTTCTTATATAGGATAATTATTTCATTTAACTCATCAATTGAATAGAATGATTTGAAGAGTTTTAAGAGTTACACATCATAATATTTCAATTAATCATAAATTAATTTGTATAAGTTGAATAGCCTTGGGAGTTTCAAATGTATGACGTTCAAGGAAAAATGCTAGCTTTATAATATATATATATATATATATATATATATATATATATATATATATATATATATATATATATATATATATATCACAAATACAATCTAAGTTTCAATAACTATGTATGCAATGTATTTTTTAATAATGAAACAATAATGACGATCGATAGGAGTTGGATTAGAGAGGACGGAATGTCTTCAAAATTCTTGGAATGTCTTAATAAATTTATGAAGATTGTTGAGAAACATGTCAACTCTGAAATAAAAGTGTATTTCCCGTGTAAAAGAATGTGTGAATATGTATTGAATGTTTTCACATATAATTTATTGCCACATGCATGACTGTGGTTTTCTAGAATCGTATGCTACATGGATTTAACTGTAAAAACATCCCAAAACAGTGATACAAATTTTCATTTTTTTTTAAATCATTAATTTCATACATCACTTGTCTCAAGCTCAACCATAATACAAAATTTCAAAATCATCAAAGTTAATATACTCAAAAGTTCGGAAATATAAGGGGATGTTGTGCCATCACGTTAGGCTATCCCTTTCGTATTGGAAGTACCTAAAACCATAAACATAAACTGTAAACACATAGCTTACTGAGCTTTTCCAATATACCATGTACATCATATACATAAATAAATATAACAACATATGGTTGTGTCGGGTCTATATCAACCCCGAGTCCGTAATGACTCCATGTAACATTGCATAGCTGTGTTGGGTCTGTATCAATCCCGAGTCCATAATGACTTTGAGACCAAATTGGATCCATGCATATAACATACAATCAAAAACAATATTAGTCACATAAACACATACATCCTACATATATAAATCAGTGTGACGACATTGGTGCCTTCGACCCACAATTGTGGTGAGAAGACTCACCTCTCAAAAAGTGCTCAACTGCTACTGCCCTTACTAACAGAGTACTGTTGCTACGTACAACCTATATAATCATATCAGATAAACAATTAACTCTTCCTCCAAACTAGGTGCTTGACCAAAATTCAACTCAAGTCGAAAGTTAAACGGTCAATGTTGACTTTTAGTCAACAGCCACATCATGGCCACCTATTTCCACGACGTGGCCCTCCAGTAAACAGTCCATCGTGATTTTCCCCACTTCCATGTCATGTCGACTTATTTCCACACTGTGGGCACTAGGTTTTCAGCAGCTTAATGGGTTAAGTTGCTTTCTTCGATCCTAAGAGCTCCAAAGCTCAGATCTGGTCCGAAACAAGGTCTTGAAGGATAATGTTTCAAATTTTACCCGATAAGACCACTCAAAAGGTCAAAATCTCAAACCCTGGGTTTCAAATAGACTAAATAAGACATGACTTTCCCCATTAAGAACTTATTTCAAAAAGTCCATAGCTCATTTACTCTAGAGCAGTTTTTGGTATTTAAAACCAACATAAAAGTTGGTGCTTTATAGACATGCATGACCAATGCATGTCTTGAAGCCACAATGAGTCAAAAAATAAGTATGTTTCCATGGAAATATCATGCATGGCTCAAAACCCGACTGGAATCCAGATCTAAACCAATAATCATGTCAAACGTCCTAGAGATTCATAAAGTTGCAAACTTTATGAGATCTCATCGCTCCAACCCACAAGAACATGAAGATTAAGGGATAAAACATAAGATCTAGCAACCTATCATGATAAAAATCGAGTCTTTGACACTTAAAAAAGGTCCAGAAGAGTGTCAAAACAAAAGATGAGGACTAGCTTGCTGAATCCCAGCTCACTTCTTCTTCTTTCTTCCTTTAAAGGCTTCAAAGAACACCAAAAGGGCTAAAATAAGATAGGAAGGAATTTAGGGTTTCTCAAATCTCAAAGAGGTCGATAGAGGCTTGGGGTGAGGAAACCCTAGCATCCTCATTCCTTTAAATAGGGAGTATAACCCAGAAAATAGGGTTTGTCACTTGCCAACTATCACGTCGTGGCATATATTGCCACGTTGTGGCGGCTTAAATGAAATACGTGAACTAAACTTGATTTTCCACATTCTAGTGCCTCCCCACCATGTCGTGGAGAACCTTAAAATGACAAAATTGAAAAAATATATTAAAGTACCTCATGATCCGGGTGTTACATTATCACAATGAGAAACACATTGCTTCCGATTTGGGCTACAGATTGACTCCAAGAATAAACATTCTAACAACTAATGAGATGTTTGATGTAATTGATGATGTTATAGCGGAACAAAATAAAAATGAAGAAAACATAGACGAGGAGGGACGAGGTATATACCTAGAATTTCATGTGTTTTCTTGAAGAGCAAGATTCCAACCTCACATAATGAAGCTAAGAAGAAGTTAAGATAGATAGGTTCAGTATATCAATCCATCCACACTTGCAAAAATGACTGTTTTTTGCTTTGGAAGGAGAATGATTCCATGTAGAAATGCCCGATTTATAAGGAGAGTAGATGGATGGACGCAACTACAAAGGGTAAGAAAGTACCACAAAAATAGTTGTGGTACTTTCCTTTGACTCCAAGGCTTTGATGAATGTATAGCTCCAGATTCACAGCTAAGGATATGAGTTGGCATACTACTAGATGCTTAGTGGATGGTATGATGTGTCATCTAGTTGATGGGAAATCATGTAAAGATTTTGATTATAGATATCCAAAGTTTTCCAAAGAACGTAGAAATGTTTGTCTAGGTTTGGATTATGATAGCTTTGATCCATTCGACAAACTTTAATAGTACTTATAGTACTTGACCAGTTATATTGACTATCTACAATACACCATGATGGATATGTGTGAAAGAGTCTTCTTTCATGCTAACTTTTCTTATTCGTGGCCCCTGATCACTCTAAAAGAATATTGATGTTTTCTTGAGGCCTTTGGTGGATCAGTTGAAAAAGATGTGGACCGAAGGAGTCCAAATGAGAGATGTATCAACCAACATTGTTTTCAATGTGTGTGCGATGTTGTTATGGACTATCAATGATTTCGCATCACATGGTAGTTTCTTTAGATTGAGTGTTCAAGGTTATTTAGCATGCCCTACTTGTAATAAAGACACATATTCCATTCATGTGACCAACAAGATGTCATAAGTTGGGCACAGACGATTCTTGAATATGAGTCATAGTTGGAGACAGAGTTTATGTTTAATGGTCAACCCAAGAGAATATCGCGTACAAGATGATTCACTAATGTAGCAATATTAAAGCAACTAGCTCGTATCCCTAAACGTATTCCGGGGAAACATCCAGAGCATTGGGGTGCAAAAAGAAGGTGCGACGATGAAACAAAAAAAATATAAGAGTTGAATTGGTCGATACAGAGAATCTTCTTTGAACTTGAGTATTGGTCTTCCTTCGAGCTAAAACACAATATAGATGTTATACATGTGGAGAAAAATATGGATGAGAGTGTGTTTAATACTACAATGATGAATTAAAAAAAAAAAAAAAGAGATGACTTGAAAAATATATGCTTTCGGCCAGATCAATGGCCAAAAGAGAAAGTCAACAATAGGAAGAAAGACAACAAGAAGGAAGAAGACTCATTGACTTGTGTACATTCTTTCAAAAATAATTTGTGCACCTCATTAGATGTTAGAGACATGTGAAATGCACAATCAAAAGTGGTGAAGATATTATGCAATCTTGAGTTGATATATCATCTAGCATTTTTGGACATAATGATTCATCTAATTCTTCATTTACTTGAAGAAGACATTCTCGGAGGGCCTCTACACATGATATGGATGTATCCTTTTGAAAGATACATGAAAAAACTTAAAAATTATGTCAGAGAAAGAGCCGAGCCAGAAGGTTCAATAGCACAGGCTTTTGTTGACGAGGTTTTGACATTCTGCTCTATGTATCTTGAGGGTATGCAAATCAAATTCAATCGTGTTGATAGAAATGACGAGGTTATTGAGCATGCCCTACTTGTAACGAAGACACATATTCCATTCATGTGACCAACAAGATGTCGTAAGTTGGTCACAGATGATTCTTGAATATGAGTCATAGTTGGAGGTAGAGTCTATGTTCAATGGTCAACCTGAGAGAATATTGCGTCCAAGATGATTCACTAATGTAGCAATATTAAAGCAACTAGCTCGTCTCCCTAAACGTATTTCGGGGAAACATCCTGAGCACGGGGGTGCAAAAAGAAGGTGCGACGATGAAACACAAAAAATAAAAGAGTTGAATTGGACAATACGTAGAATCTTCTTTGAACTTGAGTATTGGTCTTCCCTCGAGCTAAAACACAATATAGATGTTATACATGTGGAGAAAAATATGGATGAAAGTGTGTTAAATACTACATTGATGAATGAAAAAAAAAAAAGCAAGAGATGACTTGAAAAATATGGGCTTCCGGCTAGATCAATGGCCAAAAGAGAAAGTCAACAAGAGGAAGAAAGAAAACAAGAAGGAAGAAGACTCATTGACTTGTGTACATTCTTTCAAAAATAATTTGTACACCTCATTAGATGTTCGCGAAATGTGAAATGCCTAATCAAAAGTGGTGAAGATATTATGCAATGTTGAATTGATACATCTAGCATTTTTGGACATAATGATTCATCTAATTCTTCATTTACTTGAAGAAGACATTCTTGGAGGGCCTATACACATGATATGTATGTATTCTTTTGAAAGATACATGAAAAAACTTAAAAATTATGTCAGAAACAGAGTCAAGCCATAGGTTCAGTAATAGAGGTTTATGTTGACGAGGTTTTGACATTCTGCTCTATCTATCTTGAGGGTATGCAAATCAAATTCAATTGTGTTGAAAGAAATGACAAGGTTATTTAGCATGCCCTACTTGTAACGAAGACACATATTCCATTCATGTGACAAACAAGATGTCGTAAGTTGGTCACAGACGATTCTTGAATATGAGTCACAGTTGGAGGCAGAGTCTATGTTTAATGGTCAACCCGAAAGAATATCTCGTCCAAGATGATTCACTAATGTAGCAATATTAAAGCAACTAGTTCGTCTCCCTAAACGTATTTCGGGGAAACATCCTGAGCACGGGGGTGCAAAAAGAAGGCGCGACGAGGAAACACAAAAAATAAAAGAGTTGAATTGGACGATATGGAGAATCTTCTTTGAACTTGAGTATTGGTCTTCCCTCGAGCTAAAACACAATATAGATGTTATACATGTGGAGAAAAATATGGATGAGAGGGTGTTGAATACTATGTTGATGAATGAAAAAAACAAAGACAAAAAAGTAGCAAGAGATGACTTGAAAAATATGGGCTTTTGGCCTGATCAATGGCCAAAAGGGAAAGTCAACAAGAGGAAGAAAGACAACAAGAAGGAAGAAGACTCATTGACTTGTGTACATTCTTTCAAAAATAATTTGTGCACCTCATTAGATGTTATGGACATGTGAAATGTCCAATCAAAAGTGGTGAAGATATTATGTAATCTTGAGTTGATATATCATCTAGCATTTTTGGACATAATGATTAATCTAATTCTTCATTTACTTGAAGAAGACATTCTTGGAGGGCCTATACACATGATATGGATGTATCCTTTTGAAAGATACATGAAAAAACTTAAAAATTATGTCAGAAACAGAGCTGAGCCAGAAGGTTCAATAGCATAGCCTTATGTTGACGAGGTTTTGACATTCTGCTCTATGTATCTTGAGGGTATGCAAATCATATTCAATCATGTTGATAGAAATGAGGATCCTGGGCTTCCAAAAAGGAAATTTTATGTGTTATCATCACCATGTTGACCGATGTCTACTCAGAAGCTCGTCGAACTAAGTAAAGAGGCTAAAAATCATTTCATTGGTTTGTATTAAACAACTGCGATGAAATCCTACAAGTGTGGCTCATACTTTAGGTGAAATTGGTGGATCAAATATAGCTCATACTTTAGGTTAAATTGGTGAATAAAATATAGCTCATACTTTAGGTTAAATTGGTGAATCAAGTGTGACTCCAACTATAAACGATGAAGACTTCATTAATGATGACGGTGACGATGGAGATATGTAGTCTTCCGATAATGATGATCGTTTAGTAATGATGACGAATTCATTAATGATGATGTTGTATATGTATAATGCTCTAGTGATAATTCTAATTGACGGTATATTACAGTTATTATATATTTTGATTGCTTATAATATCTGTTTATTATTTTTTATTAATATTTGTTAAATAGATGGCAGCACATGTCGCAACAGAACACAGATGAGATGACGAGGAAAGACCTCTACACGGGGGCACACACAAGATACTAGCGGGTTGTGAATTTTGTAAGTTACATGAAATTATTAAGTATTTGATATATTTTTAAAGTTATAAATTTCTACATTTCCAATTCTATGTGTCAATGTAGCAAGCCCAAAGAAAGTGGGTGGAAATGGAAGAAGTTTGAATATGTATTCATCATATAGGGATAACTTCGAGAATCCTTTACACATACAAATTGATAGCAACCGAGAGACCTATTGATTTGTAGGAAAAATTGAAAAATGTTAATACGTTCATATCAAATTTGGTGGAATCAAATGCACCACTCCATTATAGGTCTCGGTTGCGTGTTCCTATCAAATACAAAGAAGCTATGTATCCTAAGATGGAAGTAAGTAGACAATACTTTTATAGTTTTTAAAAAATTATTTTACTAATTAAATTTAATTTTTAATTTAATTACATACATATTTTGATTTTGATAGCTATTGGGGTACACCTTTGTGGGAAGGCGTTCGAACGGCTGTAAATGCCGACAAACAAAGAGCATATAAAGAACACAAACATGTCGTGAAACATCATTTTATCAAAGTCGGTGGATATGAGGATGTGGAAACAACAAGAAATAATCCACTGGAAGATGCAGACAACGAACCTTGGAATGAGTTGATTGATGAGCTTTTTTCGAACGAGGGTTATATGAATCAGTCAGAGAAAGGCAAAGAATGTAGGGACAAACTTCCACATACAAGTGTTCATGGTAGTAGGTCATATACTAACAAACATTATATAGAGGTAATAAAATTTATTTCTATTATATAAAATTTTTATTAACGCTTATATAAATTTATTAATTGTTTTTGGCTTATTATATGTTGAACCATGACAAAGACCGTAACATATTACGAGTTGGAGATAGATGAAATTCAAGAAAGGTCGGTGTTAGTGTACACCGCAGACAGAACAAGATTAAGTAAGTAGTAAACGAAGTTAATACGTTGTTAAAAATGTTATTATTATTATTATTATTATTATTATTATTATTATAGTTTTAAGGTTTATTATTATCATTGGTGTTTAAATTTAATTATTTGTTTTAATAAATGCATGTGTATTGTTTTTTATTCTAGGGAAAGATCCAAGCGAAATATAGGAAGATACAACAAGAGGTTTGGGAGGATAGACATGTAAAGGAGTTTCATTGTCTTACTCGTGTCATCGATGAGAGACGGAAACATATTGTGGGGGTTGGAAAGAAACCAAGAACCAACGATCATTTAATTCCAAATCAACCTATTCTTCCAAATCACAATCTCAAAATACGGATAATAGTCAAATTGTTGCATTAACCCAACAAATGCAACAATACATGTAACACGAGTATAATAACTCATTAGCGGTCGTAATTCCTAACTTCCAGCCAACATCAATACCACAATTTCAGTTCAATTCCAATATGTTTCCATAAAATATATGTGAAATTGTGGTAATTGATATTTTATGTTATTTTAAACAATGTTTATTGAAGACTTGTTTTTTTTTATATATGAATAGACTTTAAGTCTTGGTATTTAGTGTTTGACCTTCATATTGTCTGGATTTGTTTTTAAAAAACAAGTTTGCTATATATAACAAAATTTGTGAAAAATATTAAAAATAGTCTATATCGATGACATATTGTTGGCATAAGTCCTTATTGTAAAAACGGTATTGACTTATTCCGACGACAAGTCGTCACTATAGCTCAACCGATAAAAAAGATTACACACTTTTGTCAATGACAAGTCGTCTATATAAGTTGATATATCAGACCACAAGTCGTCAGTATAGACGGGACATATCTCGACGACAAATTGTTGGTAGCAATAAATAATAAACTTTTTTTTTTGAAAATTAGTTCTAGCAACCCTTTGTCAATGACACGTCGTCGGTATAGGGTGGCCCTATCCCGACGACTTTTTCCACTTCTACCGACGACTTCTATCACGATGACTTCTATTACAGACGATGTTTCATTGATATATGCTTTCCCGACGATATGTTGTCGGCATAAAGGATTCTTCAGCATAGGGGTGGGTTCTTGCAGTGCGGCTTTGCGCCTTTCTTGATGCTTCATATATTTTTCTTTTTCTTTTTTATTTTTATGTTTTTTACTACTATATAGATAGATAGATACTTAGGAAGAATAATGTATAAAAATAAAATAACAATATCACTCAAATAATTAGTAAAAACTGGAACTATGAAACTAGAATTCTTAAAATCAAAATAAATAAATTAGACATTCAAATTCAAAAGGAAGTATTCCAATTACACTGGATAAATCATAATTTTGATTTTATATTTTAGTAAGAACAATTCTGTAAATCATAAGAAATAAATAAATAACAATTCAGATTTTAGAAACTTAAAAATAAAAATACATGTTCGCTGCCGGAAAAGGTTTTGTTCGTTTCATGTTATGGCAATACAAATTTAATTGGGCTGGTGGGTCTTGGCCTATGTGAATTGTGATCTGGGCTACCAAAAATATAAATGTGGGCTTCCACGAAATGACTGAAAAAAAAATTGTTTTGCAATACATGATTCGAAAATAAAAGAAAAAATCTAAATTTTTTTTTAAAATATTATTTTTGCAATTTAATTTATCAAAAAAAAATTTAAGAAATAATAATACAAAATTAAAAAAATGTTTCTCGAAATGTGAGTGAAATATTCTAATAGAATATTATAATGTAAATAATCAAATGGAATTTTAAAAATGCTAGAATATTCTAATATTTTACTAAAATTGGTAGATATATTAAAATATTATAATATTCTATTTGAACCGATAGATTAGTTAGTATTAGAATATTCTAACATTCTGTTACAATTTTTCGAATATTTATAGTTTAATATATTCTAGTAAAATGTTCTAACATTTTAAAAATTCGATTTTAGTATTTACAGTATAATATTCTGTTAGAATATTTCACGTATATTTTGAAAAAAAACGGTAATTTTTTTTTATTATTTTTTGGATAAAATAAATGACGAAAATAATATTTAATATTTTTTTTAAATTTTCACTTAATTTGCATTTTAAAAATATTTTTTATCTCCAAAATGAATAACTATTATTATGTCCCCATTTCTCACAAAATATGATGGTCTCACGTGAACTTATATATATATATATATATATATATATATATATATATATATATATATATATATATATATATATATATGTATGTATAAACAAAATCGTATGTTTCAATTGTTATTTGTGTTTAGTGTTTACAGTTTTAACAATATTATATAATTCATTTGGTTGCATTAGTCAATAGTTATTACCACGTTAAAGCACAAAATGAAAATGTTACTTTAGTGTTACTTCAATATAATTCTTTTATAAACTAATAGAGCTACGTTACTAATTTCTATATTAAACATCAAAATTACCCAATCTCTTTGCTTATTTTTAAATCTTACAACAGAAAATTAAAAGAAGTTGGTATATAACATTACCAATTTGTACCAACCAAACTTGTTGGTAGCCAAATATACCGGTACCAAGTAATTTCTATACTAAACATCAAAATTACCCAATATCTTTGCTTATTTTTAAATCTTACAATAGAAAATTAAAAGAAGTTAGTATATAACATTACCAATTTCTACCAACCAAACTTATTAGTAGCCAAATATATTGGTACCAAGTATACTTGGTATGACACATGTGGTAATTTTTTGTTACCAATTATAGTTGATACGGTACACAGTTTAGAGAAAAATAAATTGGTATCTTACCAATTTCACCCCTATTAGTTCTAAAGGACCGATGCCTTCACCACCTGACTAAAAAGCCAAATTTTCCATTTTATTCTCACGAGAATATATATATATATATATATGTGTGTGTGTGTGTGTGTGTGTGTATGTGTGTGTGTGTGTGACTTAAAGCGACATTTTGTCAAAACATGACAACAAGTACAAGCCTTGAAGACATGACACATCATGACGAGCTTTTTAGAACATTGATGTATGTCTCATCAAAAAGGAGTGATATGGTATAGATTTGCCAAGAAATTAAAATAACATTGATTTGGTTTGAGTTATAGTTAGAAAAGTTAATGTAACAGAAACACCAGGGGTGGCTCAACCACTTTTGGGGCTCTAAGCAAAGCAAAAGTTTGGGGGCCTTTGGCCTTTATTATACATAATGTTATAAACTCTCCTCCTTTATCCGACCTTGGGAAAATCAACATACCCAATAAATCATAACTAAGAAATCAAATTTTAGATAACTATAAGAACTTGAGTGAACAAAAAAAGTTGAGAACATACTATAAGGAGTCTCTGCACAAGTAGAATGAGCTGATCAAGAAGATTCCATAGAAACAAGCTTTAGTCGACATCCTTTGTGAATTCAGAAACTAGACTAATTGGCTTTGATTTTATATGACCACCAATAGCTGGTACTAATATTTGTGGAGGTTTTGATGATTTTTTATTGTTCTTTAAAGTGTCAGATGGTTTCTTCTTTCTTGTCAATGCCACACTAAGGGTTATTATACAATTTGCATCAGCCAATGAAAGATGAGTAAGTAACTCAAACCCACCCTAAAAATTACTACAAAACATCATCAACCATAAATATTGGATAATGCAGGTAAATCTGAGAAAGTTGTAGTGAAAATGCAAAAATGTTTATACTTTATACCTCCTACTTTTGATTAGAGACAATAGATGGGTGATGTATGTGCATAAATTCTCTAAGAGTCCAGTATACCTTTTCTTTATCCCTTTAAGAATAAAAAGGAGAATTAAACAAGGTGTACACAACTTGTTCTCCATTTAGGATATATTAGTTTGATAGAAAGGTCTTATGACATTACCCGTTGTTGAATAATTGCTCATAGTCACTTCATACTCTATGAGATGACGTGCAAGGATACACTAGCCTAAGGCAATATAATGGTCATCTTTCCTCACAACAATATCAGAAAAGCTTTTTTCTAAAGCTTGAAAAAAACTTCATCTTGAAAGAGCCAATTGAGAAGAATAAACTTGTGCTTCTTGTTTCTTGAATCCTTGCTTCTTAATAACTGAGACCCCAAATAATAAAGAACTTTAAGTACATTTTCTTTTTCCATGTAACATCTATAATTTCAATTAATTGAGTTTGGTTTAATTCAAAACTAGATTATGACCCGCGTTAAACGCGAGGGAGCGTATAAAAAACATAAAATTGTAAACATATATTTCATCATAGGAAGCATGACAATTAAAAGTACATTACCATAGCTATTTTAAATTCTAGGTGTAAGAACCGTGTATTACACGGGTTTGTTAAAAAAAATAATATAAAATTTTCAACATCAAGCAATTATTAAAGTAATACAACACATATAAGTAAAGACTTTATTGCATAACTATGTAATTGAATCCAAATTACAAAAAAAAAAAATCATTAATGAAATATTCTCAATAATTTATAAAAATCATAAATGTCCAAATACTTCTCTGAATACTACATTAGATGTCTTATTGGTAAGGTTTCCTTCATTGTCTAATATTAATATTTTCAATCTGTCTCTGATTTTAACTCTAGACCATGCAACATACAAATGTCAATGAGTAAACACCGGTTGTCTAAAAAACAAACCAACATTTGATAGCGACTGTCCTTGACTTTTGTTTATTGTCTTTGCAAAACATACAATAAGTGGAAACTATCTTCTCTGCAAGGTGAAAGGAATCCTTTTATCCGAAGGGGTCAGTGACATTCTTGGAATAAACATACGTTTTCCTATATTACTTCCAAAAATTATCTCGGTTTCTATAACACGTTTACCCAATACTATAACTCGCAGCCCTGTTCCATTACACAAACCGTATTTATGTTCAATATTCTTCAATAACATAACCGGAACACCGAATTTAATACCAATTTATGAATTGACAAACTTGAAGATCTAAGGCCATTTAGAACATCAGGAGATATAAAGATTCGTCAAAGTAATATATGTATGTAATGTTTTGATAAAACAAATATTTGAAAGTATGTTGGAATTTTTAGCATTTACCCTAATAAAAATAATGACACACTTACATTGGTTTGTTTATCAAACCAAATAATGAAAGATGTAATGAGTGCATTTATTGGAACCTTTAATAGATCAATATTTTGAGTTTTTAATAATATAAAAGATAATTTTTTTTACCATACATGTTGGAAAAATAAACATTTAAAGAAGTCTAAATGGCTAAAACCGGTAATTGTATAAATGCTTTTATTTTTTTTTAACTATTTCATAATACTTTAAAGTCATACTAACAAAATAGTTGCTTGTAAATCTATGAGTAATATTATGTTTATTATGATTGATTAAGTAATATTCATTTGCATGTTTTGCTAACGTTTTTAAGTGTATAAGTTTAATTACTAAATGAAAATGGCATATATTCAGAAATTGGAATTATTAATAACAAAACAACATTACACATATAGACATGCACTATATTTATCACACACACAATAACAATTTAAAACTAAATAAATGACAACATTTAATAAGACAATCATAATCCGTACTTAACATAAAATGAAAGAAAATATAATTTCTGAAACAAACAATGAAAGTATTCTTAACAAACCATAAAACCTCAAAATTGTTGTTGGACCGGAAAGAAAATCAAACATGATGAAAATATGTTTTGTATGACACAAATGTATGTTTTATAAAAAAAAATACAATGGCTATTATAGAAAAAAAAAATTTAGTTGTTAAACCGAAAATAAAACAAACTTTTTGTGTTTAATTGAAAAAAAAAAAAACATTTCGGTATATCCCTGCAGGGAAAAAAATTAATTTTCTGACCAGGGGCAAAACAGTCATATAAAGATTTTTTTCCCTTAAATGACTTGTAAAAAAAATCCTATCATGAGGATGCTAAGAGTAACAACTACATGATTCTAGACACATACAAACACACAAATACATATAGATATAGATAAACATACTTTTGAGGTAGAAATGAATTAATGGGGAAAAACAGGGCTGAAAATAAACAACATACTAATAAACAAAGTATTTCTTTTTGATGTAATGCAAAAAACAACGACTTAATAGAAAAAAAAAAAACAAAGTATTTCCCATTAAATCACTAAATGGGGAACAATAGGGTTGATATCCAAAAAAATATTCAAATTAAACAACATACTAATAATATCGAATTCTATAAAAAAAAGTTTGTTTAAAGATATAATGGATAGCCTTTTCAAACCATAACATTTCAATATTGCACCCTGGAGTTGAATAGTTACAGCAAGTTCTTATTTTGAAATCTTAGCAGTTAAAATGTTATGTGTGAAAATCATAAAATAAAAAGTTGCAATATATTAACAGTAATCTAAAAGCCATTTGCCTTTAGAACTTAAGAAAAAGCTTCGCAGTATGTAATATCATTGTAACATCATTGTGTCATTTTTTTTTCACATGGGCTATTTTTTTTAGTAAGAAAAAAAAGAGTTCGATTGTTTTTTTTTTCTTATTTATAACACAACACTTTCCTTTGAGAATTTCAGCATTTAATCCAAGGGAGAATATCAGATGAACTAATGATGCGTATTATAAGCTTTTTTGGGCACTGGTTAAAGCCAATAACACTAAAGGCATCCAATGAATTTTTTCAATGTTAAAGTTAAAATTAGTTATCTGACCATGGGCAAAACAGTCATATATGTTGCAATTTTTTTTAAAAAATGAATCATGCTTAATCCGTACTTATATCGAAGAATTGGAACTTATATTTAGATATTTCATATACAGAATGTGTGCGAATGGAATAAAACCAAATTTATGTGCTAAGTTGCATGTTTTGTAATGAAATGACCAAAATGCCCCTTCCCAAATTTCCCCTGTTTAAAATTACAGTTTTACTTTAACTAATTATGCTTTGTATGACACAAATGTATATTTTATTAAAAAAAATACAATGACTATTATATAAAAAGAAAAGTTTAGTTGTTAAACCAAAAATAAAACAAAGTTTTTGTGGTTAATTAAAAAAAAAACATTTCGGTATACCCATGCAGGGAAAAAATAGTTTCTTTGTTTATATTACTTTGATTTTTTTTTTTTTGCTTAACAACCAATTCAAAGATTACTTTAAGGCCCAAACCCAAAAGTTATTATGCTATTAGTTTAGTAATAACGACTAAATCACTTGTTTTAGTGTTGTTGTGTCAAATATGGTGGGGTTTATCACAAAACAGATGCAATGCAACTAAAACATAAACAGGCATCTCACTTTAAAACAACAACAATCACATATCACATACATGTAATAGATAATGTGTGTTGGATGACCAGAAATTAACACAAAGATCTTCAAAATTTCACACTACTTTTAAGTTCAGTTCTTAAGTAAGACACAAAATTGAGTATTATGACCAGGGATTAACTTCTTAAATAAAATAATACATGTATAATTTTTTCAAATAAACGAAAGATGGAGAGGTTGGAGGAAAACAGTATAATTACTATTTTATTTAATACAGGGGAGGCATCTCACTTAGGGCTTAACTTCTTAAAGTTAAAATTAGTTTTCTGACCAGGGGCAAAATAGTCATATAGAGAACTTTTCCCTTAAATGACTTGTAAAAAAATCCTATCAGGAGGATGCTAAGATTAACAACTACATGATTCCAGACACATACAAACACACAAGTACATGTAGATATAGATAAACCTACTTTTGAGGTAGGAATCACTTAATGGGGGAAGAACAGGGCTGAAATTAAACAGCATACCGTTAGTTTCTTCCTTGCATCCGTTGTTATTCACTATAAAACAATTCAGAGAATTGGTTATTAAAGAATACGTGTAACCTAAATTATGAAAACAAAACACGTCTAATCAATGAAAATGTTATATGCTTAAACACAAATAGGAAGAGAGTTGAATCACCTTGGGAAAGCCACTGTTCACGACGAACATCAAGTTTGCTCTGATTTAATTTGGCCGTTCTATTCACCTTCATAACCGAACAAAAATTCATAATTACTCAAACAAATATGCAAAAGACACTTTTCAAGATGACAATCGCCGGTCAATTTCAAGTCGACGGGTGAAAATGAAAGATGGAAGTGAAAGCCCTAAAATCAGAAAGAGAAAGCCCTAAAATCTACATGTTGATTGAATAGTGTGGGGTATTCTGTCATCTTCTTGTAGGCGGTGGAAAGGGAAGCACCAGTGAGATTAGAAGAGGTGTACCAAGGCAGTGGAGATTAGAAGATGTGTCATCTTAGCCGATTGAAGAAGAAGCGAATGGTTTGCTTTTCTTTCTTAACATTAGATCAGAAGAAGAGACAAAGAGAGTAAATGACGAACGGAAGGCAACATTAGGCAACGGGTTTTTTGGTGTAAGGATGATGTCAGCAAATAATCTAAGGGTCTAGAATATAGGATTGAAATGCAATGAATGGTCCTGATTTCTTAAGTGGAGAATTTAAGGTTCTCTTTTAATAATATTTAGAGATTGAAAGAGCAATAGCATTTAAACAGTTGTATTTACATGTTCAATAATGGGAATCAAAATTTCATCTAGAGACCCTTCATTTTCAGCTCCATCCCAAACATATTTGTGAAGAATCCTGAAAGAACATAATTTGTGGTTTGAGCTAGGCATCATTTTGTATAGATAATTGTGTCATTTTGCAGTGTTTGTGTGTTGTCATGAGATGTGTACTGCCACACATGTGTGTGCGGCCGCACACTGTGTGTGCAGCCGCACACATGTGTTTAGCTGCACACACTTGTGCTGGTAGGAGGAGTACTATTTATAGCAACTGAGTTGTGTCAGTCCGTACTTTTGCTAGGTGTCAGAACTCTGCAGCAGTTGTACTTTTCTCAAGATGTACTTGACATTTACTGAATATAGATATGTGCATGCTTGATTTAACTTCTTCTTCATCTCAATCTCAATCTAATTACAATTAACTTCATTGATTACTAAATTGGATCCTTAGTTTTGGGACTTACAATTGGTATCAGAGCCAATTTGGTATCACTTGAAGTTATTTTTTAGTGTGAGAGTGCAAAATTTCACTATTTTTAAGAATTTTGATCGAAGAATTGTTGAAGGTTTGCTGCTGACTTTGAAGGTTTGTTGCTGAATTTGAAGATTTTCTGTTAAAGTGAGTGTGCGGTGGAGCGTGTCTAATTATGTGTGTGCTGTTATAATGTTTGCTGCTAATTAAGTGTGTGTTGTTATCGTGTTTGCATGCTGACTGAGTGTGTGTTGTTACTGTATTTGCTGGAATTTTCTTGTTTGCTGCCAAGAGTGTGTGTGCGGTTAAAGTGACTGACGGTTAAAAATTTGTGCTGTGTGCGGTTAAGGTGTTATAATTGTGTGCGGTTAAAGCTGGTGCTGTTGAGTTCCGTGTATGGTTAGCTTGGTGTGTGCGGCTCAATTCAGTGTGCGGTCAGATTGGTGTGTGCGGCTCAATTCGGTGTGCGGCTGGATTAGTGTGTGCGGTTAAGGAGTGTGTGTTTAAGAGTATTAGTGTGCGGTTTGAAATTACTCAAATGGAATCTCAAAACATGACTGCTCATCAAGATTTGGATGCAATTATGGGAACAACTACTCGTATTCCTAGATTGCTATCAGCTGAAGGATTTCCTGAATGGAAATACCGAATTGAAAAATACATCAAAATGAAGGATTTCAAAATTTGGAGAAGAATTTTGATAGGACCAATTCGGATTACTTCTACTTTAGAAGATGGAACGGTAATTGACAAACAGATTGAAAACTACATTGATGATGATTTTGAACAAGTTGAAGAACAAGAAAAGGCTCTTGCCACACTGACTATGGCGTTGTCTCCTAAAATTGCACAAGGATTTCGTGAGTATACATCAGCAAAAGCATTGTGGGAAGCACTCATAGAAGTTTATGAAGGAAATGAAGACATGAAGCAAAGTCGACAAGACATGCTCCGACAAAAATTCAACATGTTCAACTATGTATTGGGAGAAACATTGGAAAATCAATTGCAAAGATTTATCACACTAACCACTGAAATGAGCTCAGCAGGTGTGATGGTCACTAGATCTGAAATCAACAAGAAGTTACTAAATTCTCTTCCAAAATCATGGGACATGAATGTCTCAGTGATTAAAAAGACAAAAGACCTGAACCGTTTAAGTTTGTCTGAAACAATGGAAATCATCAAAGCTTGCGATCTTGATGATAAACAAAGAGAAATCAATCATGTCAATTCGTACTCTACAGCCAATCTTGGACTTAAAAATAACAACACCGTTTTTTCAAGCTTCACCACTCTTCAAAATACTCAAATCCAAGTTCCTCAAGTTCAACCTCATACAGTCCATCAAAACATACCATACATAATACCTAACATGCAACAAACTCAAATCCCTCAAACCATATCTCAAGTTGGTTCTAGTGTTTTTCCCTCCACAGATGTTTCAGTTCAATCTCATGGAATTGGTTCCCAAAGTTCAGTTACAAAAGAAAAGGAGGAAAATATGGCTTTAGCTACTGTGTTGGTAAACTGCTACAATGCCTTTGTTGCTGGAGAGCTCTCTCCACAACTTTCATTCACTGATCTTGATCAAATCCATCCTGAAGATGTGGAAGAGATGGATATTACTTGGCAAATGGCAATGGCAGTATTCAGGGCTAAACAATTCTCAAAAAAGACTGGAAAGAACAATTAGGGTGTAAATTCAGATAAAAAGATGGGTTTTAGCAAAGGAAAGTTACGTTGTTATAATTGTCATGAACCAGGACACTTTGCAAGGGAATGTCCAAAACCAAATCAGCGAGAAAACTCCAAAAGAACCATGGTGCCAGTAACTTACGTTCACAGCAACAACAGAGGATCATCTTCAATCAATCAGTCTGCAAACATGGCAATGGTAGCTCAATCGTTCAACTGGGAAGATCAAGTTCAGGCCCTAAACATTTCGGAACCTGAAAAGGCAAATCTTGCTCAAGTCAAGGATGCAAGTAAAGAAATGGAAGCAGATCCAGTGGAGGAGATGATGAATTTGCAGTTTGCATTCATGGTTCAGACCACTCCTGAACCAATCAAATCTGAGGTTAGTGAATTCAATTGTTCTCAATCTTGTATTAAAACTGTTAAGTTTTTGAGAGATCAAATTGAGATAATCAAAAGAGAGAACGAGGACTTGAAATATGAGGGATATACTCTTAGAAAAAATCAAAAGCCCTTAAAAACTCAATTAGAAAATAAAACAAAAGATTTTAAAAAATTGCAAGAGGATTACAGCAACAAATGCGAGAACTATGATCATCTCAACGACCGACATCAACTTTAAAATCAAGTGCTGAGCCACCCATCAGATCGAAAAAGAAATGGGTTAAGCCCAGCTACAGATGGGTTCCAAAGGCTCACTCTCCCAAATCAACTAATGACTCTAATATTTCTTCATCTTCTGTTTGTGATAAACAGGATATGTCATGGGAGAGAGTACCATGCAAGGATGACAAAGGTCGACCCGATTTCAAGAGGGACTGGGTTCCAAAGACCAACTGATCCCGCTCTGTGTCGGAGCAGCTATGGAGGCATATCATCAGACTTTGATTTGTTGGTAGTGGCTGTTCCTGGCACTTGATAGGGGACATCTCTCAACTGTACAACATTTAGACATTTGTTTGAGAGTATGTGTCCTTTGCGGGAAAGGAAGAAGGGAAGAGATCACTCACGGTGTTTGTGCTTAATGACATGAAGAATTTTCGGATCTGTTCTGAGTTTATGCGTGCTATTCTCAGACCTTCTGGATGCAAATTCAATCGGTGACTTACGGTTTGCGTTTTCTTCTCTATACTCCTGAGTTTTTCTTAACCTGATTCGCTTTAAAGACTAATTTTTGTTTTAGGATAGTTTAAATTTGCGCATTTACTTTCGTTTCTCTCTTATGCACAAATTTAGGGGGAGAAATAAAAACAAAACAAAAATTAGAAAATTTTAAAAATCCAAAAACATCAGAAAATCAGATAATCAAAAAAAAAAATTGTTGGTTATGAAATGTGCTGCTTGAGGGAAATGTTCTGGGAAGTGATATGATAAAGTGATAACAGGCAACCTGAGTCTGCGTAACGTACCCGAAGTTGAAGGTTCTATGCTTTGGTTTGATGCGTCGATAGGCACGAAAATTTCTTAAATGGACTTGACTAGGGAGAGTTGAACTTAGGAAATTTATAGACTTGACAAATCTTGACCTAGTTAGATCCGTTCAGCCTGACAATACGACGCTCGGATAGGTTGAGCAGGGAGATATATATAGGAATCTACTCGTCACAATAATTGAACCCGTACTTGGAACCGTGGCTTAACTTTTCCTCGATGTGCGGATTCTGTCCTTAATTCCGGTTGGATGGGGCGACTGGTAAATTCTGATAAATTAGGTCTGTAGAATATCATTTTCTTTCTTTCCGTCTGTTAGTCATATGTTGTCTCCTTTGCGTGACTTCCAATCCGACCTGGTACACAACATATGTAACTCTATTTCTCTGCAGGTTATATATGTGAAAGACTTCTTATCTGCTAGCCATATGTTGTCTCCTCTGCGCGACTTCTAATCCGACCTGGTACACAGCATATGCAACCTTCTACTTCTCAACCCCTCTGAAGTAATAAGTAATAAGTAATAGAATTTTGAATCTATCTTCTCTCTGAATGGTTGTCTGCTCACCCGGTGTAAGGAGTACTCTGGAAGTTCTTGATGGTTGGGGCATATCTGGAAGCGGGAAACATGTTCCAGTACAATTAAAATTGAACACTCAAAGATTGTCTATAGATCTCGCTGCTCAATTTAGGTGGACAACAATATCTCTGGTCGTCGTCAGCTGAATGGTCCTTAAGATATAGTATCTAGAAACTTAGGATCAGATATAATATCTAGGAACTTAGGATTACATTGTCTTGTCACTTATAGTATGTCCTAATTTTGTCATAATTTTTCGTGTTTAAGTGGACAACAATACCGACGATCGACCAGACAAAGATGTGAATATGAAAGGTACCGACAAGCGGATAAAGGTTGTCTAGAAACTTTGATCCCAAATCATTCATAAAGTTAGATATCATTTTATTTTTGTTAAATTTGTTCATAGTTTTCTTTTATGCACAAATTTTAGGAGGAGAATTAAAAATAATTCAAAAATCAAACAAAAATCAGAAAATTAAAAATCCAAAAATAGTGTTATTTCTTGTTCAGAAAATCCAAAAATATTTTTGTTTCTATTTTTATTTTTCTAGAAAATATCAAAAATCCAAAAAAAATATATATATATATCTTTTTGTGTGCTAATTTTTCTTTTAGTTTTGTTTTGTCTTGAAAAGTGATTTCAGGCGTAGATGAGACTCGTGGAGACTGTATTGAAGATCTTCTGAGCCAAGGCTTCATTCGTGAGCATCGAAGTATTCGCATTCGAAGGAGCAAGAAATAAAGATTATTCTTTCGACATTTAAGTTGTCAACCCCAAAAGCAAGGTGAAGCTGAAATTGAAGATTATGTCACAGATTGCATTGAAGCCTCCTCAATCAATCTGTTGCTATCTTTGTACCTGTTGAAGTGATCCAGAAGATTTGTTCTCTCTGTAGATTCTCAAGCTGAAGCGCTATCTTTCAAGAATCTGTACATCAAGCCTCCTCACCCAATGTGCGTTCAGAGTCAAATCTTGAAGAAAAGCCCAACCACTCGAGATGAAGTCATTCATGAAGATTCATCAAGTTTATCTTGAAGCAGTGAAGAAATCAAAGATTAATGCTGAAGTCAAGCTCCCAATGAAGATTAACAAGAAAAAAGGCAGCTACTTTTTAGGGGGAGCTTGTTGGGTCAATTAGAAAAGAAAGTTATAAACCAAGGGGGAGATTGTTGGGTCAAAAATATGGTTTATACTTTGCTTTTCTAGGAAAATATATTTTTATGTAATGTTGTATGTGTTTGCGGTTTGTGTGTACGGCCGTACACAGGGTGTGCGGCTGTACACATGTGTATGGCTGGAGGTCCATATAAATAGAGGAGTGCATGTGAGTGTACGGTTGGAAAAAAAAAGGTTACAAGAGAGCATCTTGTAGAGAGAGAAACTTAGAGAGAAGAAGTGTGTGTGAGAGAGAATCTATTGTATGGAGCATCATTCATATTGAATACATCATTAGATTCTCTCACATACACACTTCTTCTCTCTAAGTTTCTCTCTCTACAAGATGCTCTCTTGTAACCTTCTTTTTTTTTTCCAACCGTACACTCACATGCACTCCTCTATTTATATGAACCTCCAGCCATACACATGTGTACAGCCGCACACCCTGTGTACGGTCGTACACACAAACTGCAAACACATACAACATTACATAAAAATATATTTTCCTAGAAAAGCAAAGTATAAACCATATTTTTGACCTAACAATCTCCCCCTTGGTTTCTAACTTTCTTTTCTAATTGACCCAACAAGCTCCCCCTAAAAAGTAGTTGGCTTTTTTTTAAGAAGAAGATGAATCTATGATGTTTTCCCTGAGCGCATGAAACTCTCTTTTGTTTCATTAGCCCAAAAGCACTTGGACCAATGGATTTGAAATCCAAGATATCATTTCCTCTCTGCAGCTCGGTGTAATTCACATTGAGAATGATTTGCAAAAATCTTGGATACATCCAGAATTTGTCCCTTTTGCTCCCTTCAAGATTTAGAATCATTTCATTCAGTATGAACTTTGAAAAATTATACTCAAAACCTACAGCCAATGCTGCAATGGCACCAGTGTTGGCCAGAGAGATCTCGTTTGCTCCAGATCTCCTGCCAGAAATACAGCTCACGAACACATGAGCCAAATACTTCCAACACGGAGGAAGCAACTTCTTGATTGTAGGGGGAAATGTTCCCTCATAGCCCATATGCTCTAAGATATCCTGAGTTTGATGAATATCAATCTCCATGGTATACTCAGGTCTGTCCTCTATTTGAAGGAAAATTCCCATTGATAAAGTTTGGAATTTTTAAAGAGGATGATAGAGAAGAATCAGAAGAACAATCTATGCCAATGGAAAATGAAGATATTCATCACTCCTCCTCCGATCCTGAAGTGGAGGAGATTCATCACTCCCCCACAGCTTGTGTAGCTGATGAACATGATTATCAGAAAGCTAATGATTCAAAATCTTCTCGAGGGGATGATGACGATGATCTTTATGATGATGTAGAGTTTTTGAAAGAAATTGACTTTACAGGAATCAATGATGACATTCCAACAAACATAGAGTTTGATCTTGGTGATGAAGATTTTGATCCTTTTCTCGGTATTCCCAGCAGTTGTGCAAATAAAGTCAATGAAGTTGCTTCTCTAGCAACCAAGACTAGAGATGAAGGAAACTTTCTCAAAATTCTACTCTCCACCTCGAAGCCCTTGGAGGTCACAACAAGCCAAGGAGATGTGACATCAGAGATTCCTCCCTCTGTGACACTTGTTTCAACATCAGCTCCAATCATTTCTATCTTTTCGGAACCTCAGATTTCTCAGACTTCCATAAGAACAAGCCAATTTCTTGAAAGTCTGGTGATTCCCGCCGTAAAAAGTGCTCCTCAAGTTACCTCAACAATCACTGCAACCTCCGCTCACTCTCCTCCAAAGTAGACTGATGAAGGTCCAAGTACCATATTTGAGACTGGTGGATCCTCTTCTATTCCAGAATATTCTCCAACTCGACCTTCTCTAGATGAAGCTTCTATCAGATTAGTAAGACATCTGGCTCAATCTAGTCCAACCTCTTCACGCGGGAAAGGAATATCATTTAACGAGGGTCGGACAGATGATGACAAATTCTCTTCGTCTGATCTTCGAGAGGAAATTGGAGTTCTCCGCCAACAGCTCATTGAAAAATCAATTCAAATGGATCAACTTTCTGCATATGTCTTTGAGCTCAGGGCAAAGGATGAAGAAAAGACCAAACAAATCAAAGATCTACAAACGAGTCTTGGATCTGTTCTAGCCAGTTATTTCAATCTCAAGAACGTATTGTATGATGCTTTTGGTGAAAAAGTCAAAGCCCTCTTCCAACAGCCTCATGGAGTAGTTGATCCTCCGTCTGCTCAATCACCTCCTGCAACTGATGATCTACCTGTTGACCCACCTACTCCAAGAACAACTACCATTGTCGACAGATTTGAAAAAGAACCAGAAGGAAGCAGAGCTAGAATCACAATTAAACAGGGTAAAAGGATTGTGTCTGCAAATCAACGCGAAGGACTTCTATTCATGAAAAATACAAATGAGAATCGCAAAGCAAAAGACCCTGCTCTAACTGTAACAGATTTCAAAAAGAGAAAGTTTGGCGATAAGTATGGTGACAGATCTGGTATCCGGATGTGGGCTTTCGATCCAGAAATGAATTTGTGGGTGGCAAAGCAAAACTCAGGAATATCTGAGTGTTACAAAAGCACCCATGATTTCAATTCTTAGACTAAGACTGATCTAGCAGAATTATCTAGAGTCCCCTTTCACAATCCCTCGCAAGATCCAAGTGCATCTAACTTTAAGAGGTTCCTTGATAGGCAGGTCAAAGAAAATTTTCCCAGTATGAAGACTGCCAAAGCCCTTTATCAAAAGGATAAAGATGTTCTCGACCCAGAAACAGGCAAACCTATGAAGATTATCTTATGGCCTGCTACAAAGAAGCAAAAAGAAATTCCAATCCCTCAGCACTTCCAGGAGGGATATCTTGACAATATGGAATTTTGGGCATACGATGACGAAACTGCAACTGTCGCTATCAAATTCAAAGATCAAGAACATGTTTGGAGACTGATTAATGCAAAAGATCTTCTTCGTTTTCAAGAAAGGGATATCCGTACTCTGGCTCGTCACCAGATAATTTGCAGGAAAGACGTAATGGAAGCTGCTGCTAAAGAATACACTGCAATGGTAGCTACAATTATAAATGGAAGATTGTGGATGGGATCAATGGGGAGATCAGATCTGAGGTTGTTTGAGAAGCCTGCTGAGGAGCCAAAGGAATGATGACAAGACTATGCTAGTCTCAAACCAAGGGGGAGACTGAAAGAACATAATTTGTGGTTTGAGCTAGGCATCATTTTGTATAGATAATTGTGTCATTTTGCAGTGTTTGTGTGTTGTCATGAGATGTGTGCTGCCACACATGTGTGTGCGGCCGCACACATGTGTTTAGCTGCACACACTTGTGCTGGTAGGAGGAGTACTATTTATAGCAACTGAGTTGTGTCAGTCTGTACTTTTGCTAGGTGTCAAAACTCTGCAGCAGTTGTACTTTTCTCAAGATGTACTTGCCATTTACTGAATATAGATGTGTGCATGCTTGATTTAACTTCTTCTTCATCTCAATCTCAATCTAATTGCAATTAACTTCATTGATTACTAAATTGGATCCTTAGTTTTGATTGTTGGGTCAAAAATATGGTTTATACTTTGCTTTTCTAGGAAAATATATTTTTATGTAATGTTGTATGTGTTTGCGGTTTGTGTGTACGGTCGTACACAGGGTGTGCGGCTGTACACATGTGTATGGCTGGAGGTCCATATAAATAGAGGAGTGCATGTGAGTGTACGGTTGGAAAAAAAAGAAGGTTACAAGAGAGCATCTTGTAGAGAGAGAAACTTAGAGAGAAGAAGTGTGTGTGTGAGAGAATCTATTGTATGGAGCATCATTCATATTGAATACATCATTAGATTCTTAATCTTCTTCTTCTCCTTCTCTTCTAAATTGATCTGACATCATCCAATTGATTAGGATTCCGCACCATCAATTGGATCTGATTGATACACAAGCAATTTTGGGGACTTACAAATCCGCAACGAGTCCTCCAATGAAACTACATAAAACAATCATAGTATTCAAATCAGAACTTCAACATTGCTTACAATAATCTCAAATGAATGCCTACTTATGTTTAAAAAAATTATCACAAAGCAAGGGGATAATAATATGGTAATACAAGAAAGATAATAACTCATACACAAGTGGACTAGGAGGGTTAAACAATCAAGAATCGATTAGAGGAAGAAGAAGAAAATCGAGAATCAACTAATCAAGAATCGATCAATATTCAATCGAGATTGGTAATGGTTTCTGCCGAGAAACGAGAATCAGAGAATGATAAGGAAGATCGAAAGAAGAACAATCGCTTAGGACTCACTTGACTAAACGAAGAATCTAGGTTAAGTGGGGCCCCTTAGAATTATGGTACCTAGGCCATTGTTTAGTTAATTTAAAGGTAAAGTCGGCCCTGAGAAACACAAATAAGAATATATTACCAATCTTCTGGATTTCATAATGTAATCGAGAAAGTTGACGTTAGTAATAAGAGACACTTTATAAGTGTTACTCGTTATTTTTTTCCAAGGATGACATATTTCTAGTTTGTTGTTAATGATGTTCAAAATAATTTACGTATTACAAAAGTTTTAAATTTCCTTGCAAAAAGTCCAAATTTAGTGGTGATTATTTGTGTGAAGCCGAGATGGCAATGGGGGCGGGGAATACAGAGGACCCTAATCCTCATCCATATCCTTAAATCCTCATTACAATCTTCCTCCATCCTCAACGGAGAATATACATGAATCCCCATCCCCACCCCCAATGAACGGGGATCCCTAACGGGGAATCATAGATTTCTTTTTCTCTTTTAATATTAAAAACTTTTATGAAAAGAAAAACTCTAATTTTCAATTTTACCAACATAATTTTAAAGATTTTAAATAACATAAAAATATTAATAGATTGCATAAAAACAATAAACAAAATTTCTACCAAATTTAAATACATACATAAAAAATCAAGTAGAAAAAAAATTCTCATATATATATATATATATATATATATATATATATATATATATATATATATATATATATATATATATATATATATATATCCACACATTGTAGATTATTGTCATTAATAACAAAATAAAATGTAAAACACATATCGATGGAAGGCAAACGAGCAACAAGTTGTGTCGTTAGTCCTTTCTGGATGGCAAAACTAATTCTTATGAAGACATAGTGGATCTAGGATATATAACATTAGTATGCATGACACATTGGACTCTATTGAGGAGCTTCACTGCCTCTGGTGCGAGAAAACCAAATATATCAAATACAAAAGGTATAAACACATGTTAACTAACGAGTTTGGTTACTTGGATAAAATTTTAGATATTGTAAATTATACTACAAATATATGTTTGTATTAGTTTTATATATTAAGATATATAATAGGGTCAGGTTCAGGGTTGGAGTCTAGGGGTATCCCCATCCTGATCCCTATCCCCAGTTTTTATTCGGAGATTCTAGATTTCCCGTCCCCATCCCCGGTCAACTTAGGGATTCCCTGGTCAAAACGGGTGTAGGTTTCGAGTTCCTCATTGGGTATGAGGTTTTTTGCCATCATTTGTGACCCTTATGCACATGGCACGCCCATGGTGAAGTTTTAACAGTACCACCTATTCATCTATCCATGCTCTACCATTGTTGTCAATGCTTGGTGTTAGCTGATTGAGTTTTCCAGTTGCTTCAACTTTTCACAATCGATAATTCTTATTTTCGGTTATAGAATTTACATGTAATATCCACATCTATCTATATCTATATCTATATATTTATATCATATCATATCATACTATATTATAAACGAACCATTTTTCCTTTCACCACATCGATTTGAAACTCCGAAATTGATGTGGTATGTTATGCGAAATTGATCATAACACGAGGGTAAGGAGTGCAAAATGATATCTATTGCTAGCTCCTCAGGGAAGTTCACATTAAGCTTCAACAAACGATCCACATACCTTTGCATTTTCTGCATGTGGCTCGTGACAGATTCTGCATCCCTCATCCTGGTTGTTATCATGGAGGAGATTATTTCATACCGCTCTTGACGAGCATTCTGATGGTATCTTTCCAACATATCTTGGTGCATCTCAAAAGGGTAGTAGTCCTCATAGGACTTCTGGATTTTAGCTGTCATGGTGGCCATCATGATGCATGCTACTTTGTTGGCATCTCTTTCATGAGTCCAAAAGTCAGCGATCTCCTGGGGAGTAACAGTGGACTCATCGATCTCCTTTAGCTCCTTATCTAGGACATATTCCTTGTCCTCGTAGCGAGTCACCATCCTGATGTTCCAGATCCAATCCATAAAGTTGGAACCATCGAAGATGACCCTCCCACATAGGTTCATGAGGGAAAAGGAGCCAGTAGTGCTTGAGCCAGAAGCAGTGTTGTTGGAAGACATCTGAAAAGAAAAGAACAAATTTAGTTTAGATATAATGATAGTCCTTAATAAAACACCCAAATGTAATATTAAGCTAGGATCCAATCACAATATATCACAACTTAAAAGAGGGATGATGTAATCTAAGCTATAACATATTTGAAAGGTAGGTGAATGATGATTCACCAATTTCCACCATGAAAAACAAAATATAAATATTAGGTTTTGATTGGTTCTTAGAAATTTCTAGATTCTTTTTGAGATTCAATGAACTTTTCAAAGACATGTTTCAATCACGAGTGAGCCCTCCAAGTTTTGTGACTGTGATACCGATGATCACAAAACGAGGTTTGAAGTAACCATGCAAATCACTTGGTACCCTTAATGTTTATCACTTAATCGATGTGTCGGTTAACCACACGCGCTCCACCGCCCTCTAATAAGCCTTAATTCACCCTTTACTTACCATGCTAAGTCCAAGTTAGTGTGCCGGTTAACCACAGACGCTCCACTAACGACTTAACCAAAGTGTAAAGTGTAATTTCATGGATTAGCACCTTATTCACATTTTCCTAAAGTAACTAAGATTGGGAGTTTAATAAAACATTTAGTTACTTTATAATAATCATTATAGTTTTAATGAGAATTTTATAAGTCCTTGTCCTACCCGTTCGGCTAACGACCCTCCACCGATCAAGGAAGCGGTGGGTGAGAGTGGACACCCATTAAGCTGTCATTTTATAGGCAGCAACCTTATACCCCCCCCTATAGACCGGCTTCGTGAATGAGGCATACTAACGGTAAGACGACTTGATCTTATATGTATGTATGTATGTATATATATATATATATATATATATATATATATATATATATATATATATATATATTATTAACTTATAATACTATAAAGTATAAGGGTTGATTTTTAACTTTTAAAAATCTAGGGGTTGGAACTAAAGTTTATTAATATAACTTTACATGTTCCAAAACTTGAGGGAAAGTGTTGTAACTTAACAAAACTCTTTAATTCATAACTTATGAGTTATTAAAATGAACACTCTTCATTTTTGTAACTTATGTGTTCTTTTAATGGGTTTGATACAAGTTAATTTTGGTTATCCATAACTTGAGTACAAGTTATGGACTCCATTAAAACACATAAAGATCATGAATTAAGCATTAAGCAATTAATTCCTATGATCTATCAAGAACTTATAAGAACATGAATATTCATATCAAAATTTCAAGAACATATGAAAACATATAATCATGTAATTTTGATATTAGCCATTGAAAATGGATTAGAACAACCATTACACCATCTAAAACAAGTTTTATAACAACAAAACAGTTTAGGGTAACGTTTCTAGTCCATTTCCAGCAGGAAAAGTTGAAATTCTGCACTCCACCTGGCCAACTCGTCGAGTACATGAACTGACTCGCCAAGTTGGTTGCAGTTTCACTTGGACTCGTCGAGTCCCCCCATGGACTCGTCGAGTCCCCTGTGCAGACAGCTTAAAAAATTCGATTTTTACACTATTTTGCATCAAGTATCAACTAACAAGCCTAGGCTCTGATACCACTGATGGGTTATGAGCATTCTAACACCCCTAAGTGTACATGCAACCCTAGAAAACCTTGGATCTATGTTTGTCTAAAATACATGCAAAATATGATTTCCAAGGTTCATAAACCTATCTAGCATACATGGGGAACTTTTAACCAAAAAGATGGCTAGAATTACATACCTTGTAGTTGATTTGATTCCTTGAAAACCTTGAGAGCCTAGCACCTCAAGTGTGATGCCTCAAATGTTTCACACAACACCAAGTGCTTTGGAATAACTTTAAGAGAATGTAGAACACTTGCAAAATCGGCTTGCCCTCACTATCTTGCTTCTAGTGCTGATTTTGGTGAGCTTCATATCCTTTATATAGTATGTTACAATTAGGGTTACACCATGTAAACCCTAATGTAACATGGCTCTTCATTTCCATGACCCATGGGTTTGTAACTCCCATGGACCATCCTATGGACCTTAGCCCAACTTGATAATCCATGGAGCATCTAGTCCACTATACAAGTTATGGATGATTTACATAATCAACCCATATATTTAATTAGTCTTCTTTTGATCACTTAATTAATTCTAAATTAATTCTTGATCAATACTAATTAAATAATACTATTAATATATTAGAACTTATAATATATTAATAAACCACAAGTGTTATTTCTCTCATTTTAGTTTATCCAAATGCATGATGTCATGCAACCCAAATGGACCATGCCGGGTTGGGTCAAGTACATACCAAATATAGTTATGGACTTAGACACCTTATCCAACATAGATATGGTTCGATCTATGATGACTTGAACTATACTTCAGATAAGTTTTTGGGATTACGCTCTAGAAACAACATGCAAACCTCCTACCAAAAACGATATTCTCTAAGAGGACAACCGAAATATGGAATGAGAAACCTCTCAGTCTTGCATATTTGAAATTCTAGGGTTGAAAGTTTTTAATAATCACGAGGCCAGTGATAAACAAAAGCCCCGAGCGAAAAAGTATTACTACGTGGGCTACTCACAAAAGTATTATCGATACTTATTCTACAATTCTTCTAAGAATAAGGTGTTTGTGTCTTGAAAGAGCTTCTTCCTTGAGAGGGAGATCATGTCTAAAGAAGCTAGTGGGAGCCTAATAGATCCTGAAGAAATTCAAGAGTTACACGGAAAAGAACCTGCGGTTGAAACTAGCACTCAACACAAGGTTGAACAATCTGTTGAGCATACCGATATAATTCCAATTCCTTTACTTTGCAGATCTACTATATTTGACTTCCTTTTTAGTTTTATAGTTTCCATATTGATACAGCAAGAGACGTGCTAATCAGTGATCATATACTAGCTAGTATAGATGAACCATATAACTATAAGGAAGTGATGGAAAGCTTCGGAGATGCTAAATGGAAGGAGATTATGGATAATGAGATTCAATCCATGTACGGTAACCAATTTTGGAATTTGTTTGATCCTATATACCGGACCTTAAAACTATTAGGTGCAAGTGGATCTTCAAGAATAAGACCGACATGGATATGAATCTGCAAACATTTAAAGCTAGGCTGGTAGAGAATGGTTACACTCAAACTCAAATAATTGATTATGAGGAAACCTTCTCACCAGTAAACAACATTATGTTAGAATATTACTTTCTGAAGATGCTTTCCATGATTATGAAATATGTAAAATAGATGTGAAGACTGCTTTCTTTAATAGAAACTCGACTGAGGATGTAAATATGACACAACCTAAAGGCTTGATTGATACAAAAATATCCTAATAGAGTGTGAAATCTTAAAAAGCACATTTATAGACTCAAACAAGCATCACATAACTATAATATTTGCTTCCATGAAACGGTCAAAGAATTTCGATTTTCTAGAAAAGAAGAGACATCTATATATGTGAAAGCTAGTTAGAGTAATGTAGTCCTTCTAGTAATGTATGTCCATGATATACTCCTTATACAAAATGATATCCCTTCATTGCAAGGTGTGAAGACTTGGCTTGGAAAGTGTTTCTCTACAAATAACCTAAGAGATGTGGATTATACATTAGGCATAAGGATCTATAGAGATAGATCGAGATGCTTAATCTAACTTGCCAAATACATACTTAGATAGAGTTTTGAAAAGATTCTAAAAATGGTATCTACTTGTACAACATGGCACACGATTAAGTAAAGATCAATCACCTAGTACTAATGGTGAACTGGAAAGAATGAGTTGAGTCTCATATGCTTCTACTATATGATCGATCATGTATGACATGCCATGTACTATACCTGATATCTCATATGCTTTAAGAATGGTCAGATAGTCATTGGAAGCCGGTAAAGAATATTGGGATTTTTAGGTTACAGTTACATTATACTTGCAGAATTTTAGTTAACTCTTAAGGGTATATGCAACCTAAATTGAATCTATGTCTTTTCACTATTAATAACAACATCCTTATGAAACAAAAACTATAAACCCTATGAAATCAAATTTGTGAGTAGAACCACATACCTTTTGCTTAATTCAAATTAAGCTAATCAAAAACCCTTTGTAGTCTCCTTGAAAACTAGCTCAAAAGTATGGTAGCCTTTAATATGTCACACCCAAAACTCAAGAAACCCTAGGAGTGAAGGAGAAAGAGAATAGGATGGAGAATTTTCAAAATTGTCTTATGGTAATGCTTAGTCCGAAAATACAAGGCTTAACCCTTTTATATAGATGTCTGATAATCCTAGAAACCCTACATTTATACTTATAATAATAATATTTCAAATCAGTATTTAACTAGTTTCCTTTTATCAGCTCGAGGCTTCCAGAAACCCTTTTTCAATGGTGCCAAAACCGTCCACCCCTTAGGAGGGTTCTAGATCCTCACTTTTGTTTAACTATTGAACAATTACAACTCAGTCCTTCTACCTTTTAATTAATTCCAATTAACCCAAAATTTATTCCAAATTGATTCTAATTAATTTTTAATTATTATTATTATTATTATTATTATTTATAGTTAATATATTAATAATATAATATATTAATAAATCATTTATCTCTCTCCTGTGATCAATCCAAGCTATTTCCTAGTTATAAAGGCAACCCAAAAAGGACTTTACTTTTATTCATCAACATTATACCAATTTAGTTAGGACCTTATACACCTTAATTCAACAGTCTCCCACTTGGATAAGTCGCTAACTACAATTTAAAGTATAACTTTGAATAATCAGTAAAGTATTTTCCAAAGACATTGTCAAAATCTTATTAGACGTTGGTCCTAGATAAGTGCTTAGATATCCGTTGGTTCTTCCTGATATCATATGGACACAACACATGGATTAAAATCAATCTCATTGTCCAAGATTCTGCTTCCTAATTTTTGAATTTGTGATGACGTCATCAGAGTACTAATTGAACACATCAATTTAGTCTAGGTTGGGCCCAACACTACAATGTTAAAATCAAATCACTGAGGGCCCCAATAATAACGCTTTTCCTGTTAAGGCAAAAGGAACGAATAAACCTTGACTATATAATCATACATTTTACTCACGATATCATACATGAAATTACACCTTATTACATCCAGTTACGAGATGCGTTGGAGTAAACCAATCCACAACATATTTGCAAAATATGAGTTACATATCTTGATTTTAAGAATAAAAGATATTATTGTCTTAGAATTAATTGCGATTAAATCCATGAAGTAATATCTAAGCGTGGGTTTAACCAATACTTAAAATACCCATTTTCTAAGTACTCATGAATTTTGCAACAATCCATATGCAATGTCCAATCCCTATGGAAAATCTACAAACGATTCATGATAGTATTGAATGAATACTTACTTCCAAAGTATGACTGATTGTGGTATGTCGAATACGTTAATATTCAGAAAGTAAAACATGAAAAATGATAAACAAGAATAAATTAATTGAAAAATGGTATCACACACTTTGATCATAAATAAATATCTATTTAGTTAATCAGCATTCAATTACAATTCATTATTATTACATTGTTTCAAAACTAACAACTAACTACTAAAATCTAGAATCTAATATCATCTCTTAGTCCAATGCTCCTAGCATGCTCAAAGTGCTTGATTTTGCTCAAACCCTTTGTGAGAGGGTCAACAGGGTTATCTTATGATGACACACGATTTACCACGAGTGCGCCTTCTTCTACTGTATGTCTGATGTAGTGGTATTTCCTCTCGATGTGCTTAGATCTACCACGATCCTTTGGTTCTTTATTTAAACCCAATGGACCCCCGTTTTCACATAATATATCCATTGGTTCCTATATTGATGGAACAACTCCAAGATATCCAATAAAATTCTTCAACCATATTGCTTCCTTTGTTGCCTTGCTTGTTGCGTTGTACTTTGATTCATAAGAAGAATGAGCCAAGGTCTACTACTTGGAACTCTTACAAGTCAGCGCTCCACCATTCAATAGAAAAATATAGCCTGATTGTGAATAGCTATTATCACGATCCATTTAAAAGTTGGTGTCACTACAAAGATTCACCTTGAGTTCAACTTTGCCACCAAAAACTAAGATCATATCTTTTTTTCGCAAATACTTAAGAATGCTTTTCACTGCAGTATAATGAGCTAAAACAGGATTTCCCTGATATCTGCTAACCATGCTTAAAGCATAAGCCACATTAGGTCGAGTACATGGCATAGCATATATGATCGATCCTATAGTAGAATCATATGTGACTCAACTCTTTACTAGGATATTGAGCCTTGATCAACTTAACAGTATGATGCATGGGTAAGTCCCCTTTCTTGGAATTCTCTATATTAAACTGTTTCAATATTTTATCCAAGTATGTACTCTGGCTAAGTCCTAGTAAACGTTTCTACCTATTTCTATAAATCCTTATTCCAAGAATGTACTCTCCCAAATCCTTCATAGCAAAACATATCCCAAGACAAAATTTCATTTCTTGCAAAGTTGGAACATTATTTACTATTAGGAGTATGTCATCCACATACAAGACTATGAAGTTTACTACACTCCTACTAGCTTTGACATACATGTAAGACTCATCTTCACTTCTAGAAAAACCAAACTCTTTGACCTTTTCATAGAAGCAAATATTGCAGCTACGAGATGCTTGCTTCAGTCCATATATGGACTTCTTAAGCCTGCACACCTTATTAAGGATTTTGGCATGTTCAAAACCTTTTGGTTGAGGCATGTAAACATCCAAAACCAGTTTCCTGTTAAGCAAAGCAGTTTTAACATCCATTTGTCATACTTCATAGTCATTATAAGAAACTATGGCAAGCATTACCCTAACTGACTTAATCTTAGATATTGGAAAAATGTATCATCATAGTCAACCCATTGGGTTTAAGTAAATCCCTTTTCAAAGATGAGGCAATGAATTGTCAATGAGCTCAACAATTTCAGCCTCAGGTTGAGAGCTAGTGTCATCGAAGGTTCCTCTATTAAATAACTCTTATATTTCTTCAAGATCAATCGCACTCCTTTTTTCCTCTTTGGATATGAGCTATCTCGTGAAACACTCCCATTCAAGCTATGAATACCATGTTCTCACTAGGTCTGTAGAACAAATATCCAAAGGACTTTTGTGGATAGACAATGCAAATACATCTCTCGGCTCTAGGTTCCAGTTTATCTTGGGTCTCGCACCTAACAAGAACCTCACAACCCTATACCCTAATATGTGTGGGCAAGGGAGGTTTCCCTGTCCACATCTTATGAGGTGTTTTGGCAACCTTCTTGGTAGAAAAAAGTTTAGGGACATGGGCCGCTATTTCTAAGGCATATCCCCAAAATGTTATAGGGATAGAAGATCGAATCAACATGGATGGAACCATGTCTAGCAAGTTTCGATTATGCCTCCCAACCATACCATTAAGTTGTGGTGTCCTAGGTGGTGTCAATTGTGAAACAATTCCAAATTCCCTTAGATAGTTGTTGAAATCGATACTAAGATACTCTCCACCTCTATCATATCAATGCATCTTTATCTTCTTCCCCAATTGATTCTCTACCTCGTGTTTAAACTCTTTGAAATTTTCAAAATTTTACGACTTATGCTTGATTAAGTAGATATAAAAATATCCACTATAATCATCAGTAAATGTCACGTAGTAGTGATTAGCATCCCTTATGGAGGATATGAAAGGACCACAAACATCAGTATGGATGAGTTCTAACAAATCTTCACCTCTTTCACAAGTTCTCGTGAAAGGTGACTTAGTCATCTTGCCCAACAAAATAAAATTCACATTCAACATCAGATTTTAGGTCAAACGATTCCAACACTCCATCATTTTAGAGTCAGGTGATGTGTTTCTTGTTGATGTTCCCAAGACAACAATGTCACAACCACACCTTGTCTAAACTATTAGAACAATCAATACTATAAAAAATATTTCCATGTTCATTCACACACACACAATAGTTTCATTCACACACAAGGATAAGCTTTGAAAATAAATGCACCATTACGATAAACTGAAATTGTACCATCATTATTATCAAAACTTTAATGATATCCTTGTCTAAATAAAGTGTGAAATGAAATTATGTTCCTTGACATTTCTGACGAACAACAGAAACTGTTTAAACCAACCCTAACATTATCAAACATAAGCTCATAAGTCCCAATCTTCATAATAAATGACTCTTGCCTATTCCCTTGATCAGGTTCTACTTCCCATGCTTGAACTCTTCACTTTCCTTTAGTCCATGCATATTAGAACAAATATGGAAACCACATCTCGTATCAAGGACCCAAGAATTTGAAATACAAGTGTTATTGATTTGGATAAAGTATATACCATATGAAGAGCTAGACACCTTGCCCTTAGCTTTTCTCACTTCCTGTAGGTACTTGAGGAAGATTCTCCTCCAATCGCTTTTTTGGCCACAATGAAAGCACAAGACTTATTTCGGATCGACAATCGGAGGAGCATCGAAGTTGGGTTTCCTTTTGAACTACTAGAGTCTTCGATATGGGCTTTCCCTTTCCACTTGGGTTGGGAGCATTTTTGTAAAAATCGGCCAAGTCAGCCTCTTAGGTAGTGCTTAGGCTCTAGGTGGCCTCTTACTGTCTACAATTAATGCTAGTCCGTCTAGTTAGGATGAGTCGGCCCTGGGCGGTGCTAGGTGGCCTTGGGTGCATAATATTACGTTGACTTATAGTTAAATACAAAAGCGAACCGATCATGCTCCTTGTGACATCCCCATTTTCACGGCCAAAAAAGACCGATTTGTTTATGCTTTATTTAAAAATCAGAGTACCCTTTTTATAAAAATATTGCGGGATTTGTTCCCAAAAAAACATGATAAATGTGTTATCAAATCATTTTCGAAGAAATGTATTTCATTTCTTTTAAACTTTTGGGATTTCATCCTCAAAACAGAAACATAAGCATAAACAGACCTTATATTCATTTACACTAGTGATCTACATCCCCTTAATCTCTTAGTGTAATGTAGCTTCGTATCAACACCTGTGATACAAATAAACTTGAGTGGTTAAGGTTGGGAAACCTGGTGAGTATATAGGGTTTTCAACCCACAATAATATAATTATGTTTAATCATTAAACAATCAACCCGATTATCCATCCCTATTATCTTCTTTATTTCTTAAGGATCTATCCTAAGAATCATTTATCATTCACTCATTCATTCCTAAGGATTGCCCTAAGGAATAGGCACGAAGTCCATTGTTTGCCTAATGACACAACTGTCAATGTTATCTATTAAGCACAGCTGCCAATATTATCATTTAGGTGCAGCTGCCAGAATCATGACATTCTCTATTAGGCTCAGCTGTCGATATTGTCCTTTGGGCGCAGCTGTCAGAGTTATAATGTTCTCTATTAGGTGCAGCTACCGATACTATCCTTTGAGCGTAGCTGCTATGATGTTTAGAGTACATCGTAGATCAAAACATCTACAGGTTGTGGCACAGCTGCCAATGCTCATCTATAAGGTACTAATTCAATTGCTGCCAATGGTCACCTATAGGGCACTATGTCCATAACTGCCAATGTTCCTCTATATCAGCTTTCATCCCTTATCATTCATCTACCTATGTTGTACCCAACATATTTTGTAGATATAAAATACATATATTGTTCAAATCATTTAAAACATACATAAGATCGTTCATCTAGCATAGATATCAAGTAAACAGATAATATGCACACATAGCACGTAATTTATATAAAATACTTCATATTTATATGTAAGATGAAAGTAACTATGCACTCACTTGTTAAAGTGATGATTCCAAACTCGGGCAGCGCTTCGCTTCTAACGATTCTATTTTCCTTCAACGACACCTAGCATTATTATCGCTAAGTTTTAGTCTAATCTTTATTGTGACTAATTATTAGTCTAGATTCATCATTAAATCAAAGTCTACTTTCCTGATCTATCAAGTAAGGAACAACCAGGTAGGATCATATCGGAGGCAGGGTCCATTTGGTATACGAAGTATACTTTTTGGAAATCCTACTTTAAACACCTCACTAAATCACAGCCTATATATCATCCCCGTAAGTAGATCAATTAGTATAACGACTTGGAATCACTGATAAATCTTTTTTTTAAGTTCATAATAGCGATAATGAACTTAAACATAAGTTACACATAAAGTATGGTAAGCATAACTCACTTACCGGGGGGTTTGGCTAGGAACTGGGTTCTATGGGGGCGGAACTTCTGAGCCGAAAGCTCTTCTTCCCGGAGCCTTCTGGCGCTCCGGGACTCGCCTCTAGCACTTAGAAGTTGCTAGGGATTGGGAGGGAGATATTTGGAGTGTTGAGAGAGAAAGAAGGGTTGTGGTGTGAAGAAATGGGGTGATTTAGGCCTCTATTTATAGGCTGCCAGCACCGAGTACACTCAATGGGTTTTTGAGGTTTACTATAAGCATACTCAAAATTCTGTTGGGTGTAATGTGCCAGGTGTCGCAATCTCATGCAAAGTCGTGGGGAAGAAGGTGCGGCTTAGATTGCGCCACGTGTAACTCGTTGGTTACTCTAAAAACTAATTATCTTGTAAAATCAGTAACTTTTGCATACGAGCTCTATTTTTGACGTTCTTTATATCCACGCATAGGCGGGACCGTACTCTACAACTTTCGATTAGACTCCATCGTTTAGTTTTGAGTTTTATTTTTAAAGTTATATATTTTTAACAGACCTGGCAGGTAAAGTCCGTTAAAAATTCATAACTTTGTCATCCGACGTCAATTTTTGTCTGTCTTTTTATCGTTGAGCTCCTATTTGTAGATTGTCTAAATGGTTTTAGACATAAGCAAAGGGTTGCTGCAACATTCATGAGTGCTTATGAACTAGTTTTGAGCATTGGAACAAACTCGCTCTTGCTGGAATCACCTTATGGAATATGATATAAAAGGGTGATCGCAAGACGATAATATCATGTAGTCTTAAAACCTAGATATATGGTTTGTTATTTGTTAATTGGTTGTACATTGATAATGCGAAAATGCATCAGTAACTCGGTGTTATAAAACGCATTGTTGTGTATAGTTGATTAATGAATAAGTAAACGCATATAAGTCGAAGTTTATCTGTTACTTTTATCCCAAGAGGGAAAAAGCGATATCTCGGCCGCTCGATGATTTGATTTGACTTATGTGCCAGCCCCGGTCAGAACTGAATTGATGTGTTCGATTAAGTTCTATGTCAAATGAATCGGAGATCGAGAAACCAAATGCTAGACAAATTATTCCATAGAATTGTCAGCATGATATCTAACAGAGGACTGTACGATCCCTTATCTAAAGGACAAGATTGATTAGATCAGAGTTTGACAGCGTCTTTGAGAGCTACGATTGCAAATCGAATTGTACTTGTGCATATAGTTACTAGACTTATCTAAGTGGGAGACTGTTGGAATAGTGTCTAAGGCTGCAACTATATTAGGCAAGTATTTGACCCGATTGTGCATGGTCCTTTTGGGTTGCCTTCACCATAGCAACTTGACAAGATGATTTATTATGAGAGAATAAATATTATTAATATATTATGAGAATAATATAAGGAATAATAATATTGTTATTTGATTAATATAAGTCATAAATTAATTAGAATTATTTTGGTGACTTAAAGAGATTAATTAAGTAAGAGGGTATAAATTGTCAATTGTTTGATAGTTACACTTTGGGCTGTAAATCTTTTATGGATAGGGTTGGACGATTTCTAGGGCTTAGGATAAGCCACAAATCGTCCAAGGGCTTATCTTGGAAAGGATTTGGATTGCTTTGAGTAAAAGTTATCCAATTAGGGTTTAAGGGTGAAACCCTAGGATCCTTACAAGTATAAATAGACCCTTGGGGCAAGGGAAATCGGCACCTCTGAAAAAGAAAAGAAACCCTGGCCGATTTCTTCCCTCTCCTCTCTTTCTCAAATCATCCTGTTGCTAGTTGGTGTTTGTAAGCCGATAGAGGAGTGACATTTATGACTCTAAAGCTCCAAGAACAAGAAGATCAAACAAGTGTTTCAAGGTAAGCTTCTAACTCTGCTTTTATATTGTTCTTATACTCTATTAGCTATTAGAAGTCTTGGATCCAATGCATGTTTAATTAGAGAAACCTAGATCCAAGCATTAGGGTTTGTATGTGCACATAGGAATGTTCATATGCCCAAAACCCATCAGTGGTATCAGAGCCATGTTTGGTTTCTATTAAATTGATGCATGATTGTTTGTTTCTTGCTTGCAAAATTCGAATTTTGTGGTTCTGAGTCATGGACTCGGCGAGTCCCATGGTGGACTCGGCGAGTCTAGTTGGGCACTCGGCGAGTCCGAGCGTCAGGAAGAGCTAAAATCGGGATTTTTTGATATTTATCTTATGGAAACTTGCCTTTATCATATTAGATCAACCCTAATCCGATTTTTTGATATATATGACTATAATCTTGATCTAATTGAAGATATTTATCAATTAATAAAATATTTAATTTCCTGATGTGATAATTAATTAATTATTTTGATTAAATTGGTAAATTATTTTGCAAGAAATCATTAAATAAATCAAATATGGATAATTATGGAATTAATTGTTAATTACAATTATTTTTTATTTCATCCTCTATGTTTTAAATGTTTAAAACTTGCCCTCAAGTTTTAAAATTTATGTTTTGTGATTAAAAGTTTAATTTAGACAATTTAAATTTCAAACCCTAGAATTTTACAAGTTTAAAATCCAACCCTATACTAATATAATATTACAATATTAATATATATATATATATATATATATATATATATATATATATATATATATATATATATATATATGTATAATTAAAATGCTAGTCTTACCGTTAGTAGGCCTCATTCACGAAGCCGGTCTATAAGGTGGGTATAAGGATGTTGCCTATAAAATGGCGCTTAATGGGTGTACACTCACACCTACTGCTTGCTTGATCGGTGGAGGGTCGTTAGCCGAACGGGTAGGATAGGACAACCTCATCTCTTCATTAAAAGTATAATATGAAATACAAAGTAACTACATGTTTTTCAAAATTTCCCAATCTTAGTTACTTTAGGAAAAGTGAATTGATGCAATCCCATGAAATTACACTTTGCACCCTTTGCTAATAAGTTAGTGGAGCGTGTGTGGTTTACTGGCACACTAATTGGTTGTAAGCAAAGGTGGCAAAGGGTGATTCATTGTTTATCATAGTTCGATAGAGCGTGTGTGGTTTACCGGCACATCGAATAGGTGATCGTTACAATGAAGGCACCATGTAAATTTGCATGGTAATTCACACCCACTTTGTGATCTTCGGTATCCCAGTCACAAAAGAGAGGGGCATATCGAGATTTAAACATGTCATTGAAAAGTTTCAATGAATCTCATCCAAACCTAGGAATTCTCAATACATTTAGAACTTAAAGTTATGTTTTGTGGTGGAGAATTAGTGAATCGTCATTCACTTACCTTCAAATTGTTTGCATGTTAGATTACGGCATCCCTTTTCTAATATGTAAATATTGTTGTTGGATCCTAGCCCTAATTTTTTTATTGGGTGATAATTAGGGATTCATATTCTAATCTATCTTTGTCCTTTCTATTTGTAGATGTCGAACGCAAACAACGTTGCTACTAGTTCATTCACATTGATGAGCCTTTGTCAAAAGGTCACTTTCGATGGGACGAAATTTAGCGAATGGATAAGATACATTCGCACTATTGCTCGCTATGAGGACAAGGAGTATGTCCTCGATGAGAAGCTAGAAAAAAATCAACCCTGAAATCGCTACTCCGGCTGAAATGACTGCTTTTGAAACTCACGAGCGTGATGCAACGAAAGTACATTGCATCATGATAGCCACTATGAACTCCGAATTCCAAAAGTCCTATGAGGACATGTACCCGTACGAGATGCACCAAGACTTGTTGGAGAGATACCACCAAAACGCGAGACAAGAGCGTTATGATATTTTCACTAACATGATTTCTGCTAAAATGGGTCATGGAGAGTCTCTTACCGTGCACCTGCAAAAGATGCAAAGGTATGTCGACCGTCTTTGCAAGTTGAATGTTGACTTTGGGGAAGACTTGGCGATTGACATGGACAAAGAAGAGGTCACCCTAAGCAAGCTCCAAGGTCTCTTGAGGGTCGCTGAGAGCAACTTCAAGGACAAGTCTGTTGCACCAACTCCCGATCCACCCGCTGCTCCTATTTTGGCTATTGGACAAGGAAGGGGAAAGAAGAGGAAGGCTTTGTCTAAGAACCATCGCAAGGTTAAGCCCCGAGATGGTTCCTCTTCTAGTGGGACCACAGTTGATCCTACTAAACCCTGCCCTAACCCAAAGGAGGCAGAGTGCCACCACTGCAACAAGATAGGACATTGGAAGAGAAACTGCCCAGAGTACCTGCAAGCCATCAAGGAAGGAAAGATCAAGCCGTCTTTCGCAGGTATATACACAATTAAATCTAACGATTCATCTCATGCTATTTCTTGGGTTCTTGATACCAGTTGTGGTTACCACATTTGTTCTAATGTGCAAGGACTAAGAAGAAATAGGGATGTGGAGCATGGAAGAATAAATCTAATCATGGGGAACAGAAGATCGTCGCCTGTGACCAAGATTGGAGTGTATTCTTTAGTGCTTAGGAATGGTTTATCTTTAGATTTGAACAATTGTTGCTATTCGCCAGAAATGGCTAGAAACATCATTTCATTTCATGGTTTGTTTAGACAAGGTTTTAGATTTTCTTTTAATAATGAGAATGGTTCTATTCTTGCTTATCTAAATGGTGTCTTATATTTTGAAGCTATACCATGTAATGGAATTTATGAAACCGTTATGATTGTAGATAACTTAGGAAATGATGTTTTATGTATGGATTCTTCCAATAGTATGGATAGAGCATCCTTGTGGCATTGTCGTCTTGGACATGTCAACAAGAAGCGCATAGCCCAACTCCAAAAGGATGGAGTGTTAGAGTCATTCGTGTGACATCCCCATATTTCTCGGCCAGAAAAGACCGATTTAATTTATGCTTTTTTAAAAATAAAATCAGAGAAATCTTTTTAAAAGATGTTGCGGAATTGGTCCCCAAACAACATATGATAAAAGTTTATCAAAATCCTTCATTAAGAAGGTATATATTTTCCATATATATCAAAACCTTCGGATGTCATGTTCTGATACAGATCAAAAGCATAAACAAGACATTATAAGCCTTTCAACAGTTATTTACAACTACTAGCCTATAATCCAAAGATCTCTCGTCGTCCTCCGACTATGCTCGGGGTCCACTACCTGTAATCAAAAAACTGAGTGGGTCAGGCTTGGGAGCCTGGTGAGCATATGTAACATCCCCCTCTGGCACGTATCACAATATTGTCCGCTTTGGGCTACTCGGCACGAGGACTTCCCAGGGGGTCACCCATCCTGGTACTACTCCCGCCCGAGCACGCTTAACTGCAGAGTTCTTATGGGATCTGCTGCCCTCACGGCTTTAAAACGCGTTGTTATAGGGAAGGTATCCACACCCCTTTATAAGGAAACGTTTCGTTCTCCTTCCAAGCCGATGTGGGATCAGATCTAACCCACTTTCACCCCCCATTATAGGGTTCGACGTACCCGTCGAACACATCGACCCGTGCCCTAGCTCTGATACCATTTGTAACATCCCCCTCTGGCACGTATCACAATATTGTCCGCTTTGGGCCACTCGGCACGAGGACTTCCCAGGGGGTCACCCATCCTGGTACTACTCCCGCCCGAGCACGCTTAACTGCAGAGTTCTTATGGGATCTGCTGCCCACACGGCTTTAAAACGCGTTGTGATAGGGAAGGTATCCACACCCCTTTATAAGGAAATGTTTCGTTCTCCTTCCAAGCCGATGTGGGATCAGATCTAACCCACTTTTACATGTCCTTAAGGAAACCATGAGGGGGATGGAGTACATCTGGTGAGCACACAGTTCAAATAAACACATAGTTCGAATAAACACCTACAGGTTGCGAGCCTGCTAGTGTTCCACTGGACTATCTAGAAAGTCAGTGGTCGTCATCTATACACCGCTAGATGACTAGATCATCAATATCATCTATAACTAGGCCTCTCATTATTTCATTTTATCATACATCAACTATTATATCTACCCATGTTCTACCCAACACATTTTGTAGATAAAAAGCATATACAATTTAAAACTTGTATAAAACATCAATTCAACAGTCACTTTGAATAAACAATTAGCATATTTACACATAACACGTATTTCAAGGTAAATACTTCATATCTATGTGTAAATTGAAAGTAACTACACACACGTATTTTGGTGAAAATCGGGCAGCAATTCGTTTCCTAAAACGATCGTTTCTAATAAAACCGAGAGTTTTATTGAGAAATTGGGCTCTGCAAAAGTCGGGCTTCGAAACCGAAAAGATATATTTTCCGGGCTTCTCGGGCACTTCGTGGGGTATTCCGGGCTTTACAATCGATACCGGGGCTTTGTGGGATGTTAAGATAGAGAAAATATGGGTTTAGGGGTTAAAAGTGGCAATTTCTTAAAAATATCCGAGAAGGCTCGCAGCCTTCTATTTATAGGGTGAAGCTTGTGATCGGACGGCTGAGAAGCTTCTGATCCAACGGCTGAGAAGGTTCGCAGGCGAAGGCTCGCACATGGCTCGCACATGCGGGGGCTCGGTGGCAGCTTCTAAGTGGACCGGAGTCTACTGGTTCACCTGCGAGGTTCGGAGCTAGGCTATGCGAGGCTCGGACGGAGAGTTGGCTGCTTCGGATTGGGCCTCCTCCTCGGTTGAATCAGAAGAGGACACGTGGCTTCGCATGACTCAGCAGCTTCGGTGACTCAGCAGCCTGATGACTCAGCAGCCTGGTGACTCAGCAGGACACGTGTCACATTCTAAGCGAGGGTGACGTGGCAAAGTGTGACTATGCGAAATTTCTCGATTTTCGCGCCAAAACTTCTAAAATCCATAACTTTCGCATACAAGCTCCGTTTCTGACGTTTTTTATATGGACGCGTAGCTAAAATTATGATCTACAACTTCCGTTTAGACTTCGTCGGCTAATTTTCAATTTAAATTTTATATTATTATTTTTAACAGACCGGGACAGGAAATCCGTTAAAAATTCATAACTTCTTCATCCGACGTCCGTTTTCGTCAGACTTTTTACCGTTGTGCTCCTAATGACGAGACCTTCAATTCTCGTTTAGGTTGTGTCGGCTAAAAACCGTTCGATCTAAAATTCGAGTTGTTAGTTGTCTACTGTTACGCTGAAACTTCGAAAAATCATAACTTCCTCATACGAAGTCAGATTTGGGCGTTCTTTTTATCGAACTTCTCGGTTTAACGAATACTATGACTTTCGTTTAGATTACTAAGGCTAAAAATTAGTTTATCAAAAATTCACTGTTTACGACATTTAGCACCGTGCCGGTTTTGTCGCGAAACTTCGACAGGTCATAACTTCTTCGTTATAACTCGGATTTTGGTATCCTTTATATCCCCGAAATCCTTGTTTCGACCACTACAACTTTATGTAAAGATATCGGGCTTATCTCACACTTTAATTTTGACACTTATTTTTATTCTTAATTAATTAAGCCCTAATAATTAAGCCTAAAACACATAATTCATATAATATTCACATAATTCCTTTTCATTTCTTCAAAATGAGTTACAAAGGTTAACCTAGACTATCAACTCAATATAAATGCCTAGGATAGAAACATGAGTGTTACAATTCGACCTTAGGGAAGATGACACATGCGAATCTTGCTTACTTGGAAAGATGACTAAGTCACCCTTCACAAGTACGTGTGAAAGGGGTGAGGGTCTATTGGACCTAATACATACCGATATATGTGGACCGTTTAGATCAACCACGAAGGATGGGAACCGCTTATATGTGACTTTTACCGATGACTATAGTAGATATGGGTATATCTACTTAATCAAGCAAAAGTCAGAAACTTTTGAAAAGTTCAAAGAGTTCAAGAATGAAATGGAGAATCAATTAGGCAGGAAAATCAAGATGCTTTGATCCGATCGAGGAGGAGAGTACCTAAGTCTTGAATTCCTCGATTATCTCAAGGAGTGTGGAATAGTTTCACAATTGGCGTCACCTAGGACACCACAATTGAATGGTGTGGCAGAAAGGCGTAATCGAACCTTGTTGGACATAGTTCGCTCTATGATGAGTCGTGCTTCACTACCTATCTCCTTTTGGGGGTATGCCTTAGAGACTGCCGCCCATATCCTTAACCGAGTCCCTACTAAAAAGGTTGCCAAAACACCTCACGAGATGTGGACAGGGAAAGCTCCCTCGTTGACACATATCAAGGTTTGGGGTTGCGAGGCCTTCGTAAGACGAGATACTCATGACAAGCTCGAACCTCGTAGTGAGCGATGTATTTTCATCGGCTACCGAGCTTGAAGAGATTGTTGTCTTCGTTGCGAGGCCTTTGGATATCTCTTTTATAGACCGAAGGACAATGTTGTCTTCGTTGCGAGGAGAGGAGTTTTCCGAGAGCGAGAACTCATAAGATAAGGAGACAGTGGGAGGCAAATCGAGCTTGAAGAGATTCAAGAATCGATAGATGAAGGAACCTCTACCGCTGGCACTCAACCCGAGGAGGAAACTTCGGTTGAACCGATTGACGAATCCTTACCTCTTAGACGTTTCGAAAGAGTTAGAGTTCAACCCCAGTTTTATGGTTTTCATATTACTACCGAATGGGACACGTATATTAGTGATGGTACACTAATAAACCTTGATGAACCTAATAGCTATAAGGAAGCCATGGCAGGCCCGGAGTCTGCGAAATGGAAAGAGGCAATGGATAGCGAGATCCAATCCATGTATGATAACCAAGTTTGGAATTTGGTTAATAATGTGCCCGGACGTAAGACCGTTGGGTAATGGATCTTTAAGAAGAAGACCGACGTGGATGGAAACGTACACACATATAAAGCGCGATTGGTCGCGAAGGGCTTTACTCAAACTCCCGGAGTTGACTATGATGAGACCTTCTCACCAGTTGTGAAGATAAAGTCTATTAGAGTGATTCTAGCTGTTGCTGCATTTCATGATTATGAGATTTGGCAAATGGATGTCAAGACCGCTTTCCTTAATGGGAAGTTGGCTGAGGATGTTTACATGGCTCAGCCAGAGGGGTTTGTGGATCCGAAGCATCCAAATAGAGTGTGTAAGCTTGAGAAGTCCATTTATGGACTGAAGCAAGCGTCTCGCAGATGGAATCTTTGCTTCGATGAGAAAGTCAAAGAGTTTGGATTTGTACGAAGCGAAGATGAATCGTGTGTGTATGTCAAAGCCAGTGGGAGCATAGTTAGCTTTCTCGTTTTGTATGTCGATGACATACTACTCATAGGAAACGACGTCCCGACTTTGCAGGAAGTTAAGTCCTGGCTCGGGAAGTGCTTCTCTATGAAGGACCTCGGAGAGGCTTCTTATATTTTGGGAATAAGGATAGTGAGAGAAAGAAGTAAGAGACTAATAGGACTTAGTCAGAACACTTACTTAGAGAAGGTACTAAAACGTTTTAGTATGGAAAACTTGAAGAAGGGAGAATTACCGATACAAAGTAATGCCAAGTTGAGTAAGACTCAAAGTCCGAGTATCGAAGCTGAAATAGCATAAATGAGCCGAGTACCATACGCTTCCGCAGTTGGCTCAATCATGTATGCTATGACTTGTACTCGCCCTGATGTAGCCTTTGCTTTGAGCATGGTTAGCAGATATCAAGGGAACCCTGGCAGAGCCCATTGGATTGCGGTGAAGAATATCCTTAAGTACCTTCGGAGGACGAAGGAATGGTTCTTAGTCCTCGGAGGGAGTGATGACTTGAAGGTGCGAGGGTATAGTGACGCCAGATTTCAAACCGATAGGGACAACTACCGTTCGCAGTCGGGCTGGGTCTTTGCCCTGAATGGAGGAGCAGTGACTTGGAAAAGTTCCAAGCTGGAAACCGTAGCTGATTCAACGTGCGAATCAAAGTACATTGCAGCGAGCGAAGCGTCGAAGGAGGCAATATGGTTAAAGAACTTCATCGGTGACCTTGGAGTTGTACCTGCCATAAAGGAGCCCATGGAAATTTTCTGTGATAATGAAGGAGCAGTTGCCTTGACTAAGGAACCAAGGGATCATGGTAGATCTCGACATATCGACAGAAAATATCACTTCATTAGACATCGTGTAGAAGAAGGACAACTCGTAGTGAAGAGGATATCATCAGAAGATAACCCAGCAGATCCGCTTACGAAGGGACTGAGTAGGGTTAAGCACTTGCAGCATGCTAGGAGTATTGGGCTGAAGGATGATATTAGCATAGATTAGATAGTAGTAGAAACGTGTAATAGATAAATGTGATTAACATTTGATGATTAAATAAATGAGTATTATTTATGAGTAATGTTACTGTCTTATGTTAATTGTTTAACTATTGTTTCATTTTGCATGTTTTGACTTCCAGAATAATTGAATTTATTAAGAATAATCGAATTATTCAAATTGTCCACAATCGTTCATATGTTGGAAATAGATATGAATGAAGATTGTCATGAGTTGGTGTGTAGATTGTCTAAATGGTTTTAGACATAAGCAAAGGGTTTCTGCAACGCTCATGAGTGCTTATGAACTAGTTTTGAGCATTGGAACAAACCCGCGCTTGCTGGAATCACCTTATGGAATATGATATAAAAGGGTGATCGCAAGACGATAATATCATGTAGTCTTAAAACCTAGATATATGGTTTGTTATTTGTTAATTGGTTGTACATTGATAATGCAAAAACGCATCAGTAACTCGGTGTTATAAAACGCATTGTTGTGTATAGTTGATTAATGAATAAGTAAATGCATATAAGTCGAAGTTTATCTGTTACTTTTATCCCAAGAGGGAAAAAGCGATATCTCGGCCGCTCGATGATTTGATTTGACTTATGTGCCAGGCCCGGTCAGAACTGAACTGATGTGTTCGATTAAGTTCTATGTCAAATGAATCGGAAATCGAGAAACCAAATGCTAGACAAATTATTCCATAGAATTGTCAGCATGATATCTAACAGAGGACTGTACGATCTCTTATCTAAAGGACAAGATTGATTAGATCAGATTTTGACAGCATCTTTGAGAGCTACGATTGCAAATCGAATTGTACTTGTGCGTATAGTTACTAGACTTATCCAAGTGGGAGACTGTTGGAATAGTGTCTAAGGCTGCTACTATATTAGGCAAGTATTTGACCCGATTGTGCATGGTCCTTTTGGGTTGCCTTCACCATAGCAACTTGACAAGATGATTTATTATGAGAGAATAAATATTATTAATATATTATGAGAATAATATAAGGAATAATAATATTGTTATTTGATTAATATAAGTCATAAATTAATTAGAATTAATTTGGTGACTTAAAGAGATTAATTAAGTAAGAGGGTATAAACTGTCAATTGTTTGATAGTTACACTTTGGGCTGTAAATCCTTTATGGATAGGGTTGGACGATTTCTAGGGCTTAGGATAAGCCACAAATCGTCCAAGGGCTTATCTTGGAAAGGATTTGGATTGCTTTGAGTAAGAGTTATCCAATTAGGGTTTAAGGGTGAAACCCTAGGAGCCTTACAAGTATAAATAGACCCTTGGGGCAAGGGAAATCAGCACCTCTGAAAAAGAAAAGAAACCCTGTCCGATTTCTTCCCTCTCCTCTCTTTCTCAAATCATCCTCTTGCTAGTTGGTGTTTGTAAGCCGATAGAGGAGTGACATTTGTGACTCTAAACCTCCAAGAACAAGAAGATCAAACAAGTGTTTCAAGGTAAGCTTCTAAATCTGATTTTATATTGTTCTAATACTCTATTAGCTATTAGAAGTCTTGGATCCAATGCATGTTTAATTAGAGATACCTAGATCCAAGCATTAGGGTTTGTATGTGCACATAGGAATGTTTATATGGCCAAAACCCATCAGTGGTATCAGAGCCAGGTTTGGTTTCTATTAAATTGATGCATGATTGTTTGTTTCTTGCTTGCAAAATTCGAATTTTGTGGTTCTGAGTCATGGACTCGGCGAGTCCCATGGTGGACTCGGCGAGTTGGCCTGATTCGGCGAGTCCAGTTGGGCACTCGGCGAGTCCGAGCGTCTGGAAGAGCTAAAATCGGGATTTTTTTATATTTATCTTATGGAAACTTGCCTTTATCATATTAGATCAACCCTAATCCGATTTTTTGATATATATGACTATAAGCGCATGCCAACAACCATAGGTACTTTGACTTTCATGAAATTCGTTAAGCCAAACCTTTCGAGCAGGTTCCGAGTGTAATTCTCTTGATTGATAAAGATTCCTTCCATGCTTTGAAGAATGTTTAAACCCAAGAGTGATTTATCTTACCCAACATGCTCATTTTGAATTTTCTTTTCATTAATTATTCAAATTCCTTAGACATGAAGGATCAGTTGAACCAAAGATAATGTCATTGACATAAATTTGAACGAGCATCTGATGATTCCCTACTTTCTTTCAAAATAAAGTAGGATCAAATGATCCTTATTTAAATTTAGCAATTTTCAAAAAAAAATTGTTAGAGCTACATACCAGGCACGAGGTGCTTGTTTCAACCCATAGACTACCATGTCTAAAATATAACAATAATTAGGATACTCACCGTTAACAAAACCTGGTGGTTGTTTGACATACACCATTTCTTCCAAAACACCATTAAGGAATGCACACTTCACGCCCGTCTGGTAGACACTGAAATCCTTGTGAGCTGCATAAGGTAAAAAAGTTCATACTACCTAGAGTCTTGCAACCGAGGCACAGGTTTCCTCATAATCAATATCTTACTGTTAAGAATAACCTTTTACAACTAGCATTGTTTTGTTTCTAACAATATTGTCTTCTTTGTCAATTTTATTCTTAAAACCCCATTTAGTCCAACTATCGAAACATCATCAGGTTATGGAACTAATCTCAAAACAATGTTTCGTTCAAATTCAGCTAACTCATATTGCATTGCAACAACCCAATCGGTATGTTCTAACTCAGTCTTGACTATTTTTGGTTCTAATTTTGAAATGAAAACATTGAACATACAGAATTCTTGATGAACATTCAACACCTCATTTTTGGCTCGAATCTGGGCTCGTGTCAAGACACCAGATTTTGGATCACCAAGAATCTGTTCTTTCGGATGGTCTCTTGTCCATTTGTCCATTGGTGTCTATGTTGAATCAAATTCTGAAGGTGCTTTTTCAAAGATTTCATCATCCGATACATCTCCTACAATTGAGATATTATCAGTAATATCATGAAAATCATTATCTTGATCATTACCCTCATCATGACTCGATCCACTTGGCTCCCCCTCAACCAATGGACTTATGGTGTGATGCTCCCCCTCAACATCAGCTTGGTTAGGCATATGATCCCCCTCAACATACGAATCATGTATTTCATTTTGAGATGAAGAAGCCAAATGACCCGCCTCTACTTGATCCTCAATCGAAACTTGCACTCTTTCGACATTGACTATTGAGGTTGATGAACAATGTGCTTCATTTTTTTCATTTGTAACTATTGAATCTTCAAAATGTTTCGATGCTTCTGGAATTTAATTATCTTCAACATTGACCTCAGCGTTGATTTCCCTGTCAGGAATACCAAAAATCAAATCAAGATCAATATCAAAGGTAATCATTTTTTCAGATTCAACAACTGATTCAACAATAATTGGTTTATGGATGAATATTTATTGTACTCTCTTGACATATTGATCGTTAAATGTGAGATTGAAAGTTTCTTCAAGCTTCCTTGTTCGCTTGTTCAACACCCTATAAGCTATAGAGTTGTGAGAATATCCCAAGAAAATTCCCTCATAAGCTTTCGTCTAAATTTTGGAAAGATTATCCTCGAGATTCATAATGAAACATTTGCATCCAAAAACATGGAAAATTTTGACATTTGGTTTCTTTTTGTTTATAATCTCATAAGGTGTGATGTTGAAACGATGATGAATAAAAGAACGATTTTGCATAAAGAAAGCAGTCGAAACCGCTTCTTCCCAAAAGTATTGTGGCAAGTTTACATAAGTGAGCATCATTCTCGCCGCTTGATATTGCCATATTTATACCTATTTTTAGACAATATTTATTGACATTTTTATTAATAAGCTGATAATATGTTTAGAATAATGATACTTATGACTTTAAATTGTTATTTGCAGTCAATTAGAAGTATTTTCGAAGAGAGGGACCAAAAGCGACAATATATAGAACATTGGAGACTTGAAACACAAGAGACAAAAGAAATCCATGGAAATTACTAAAACCATGACGTGGCAGAGACAACCACGACGTGGCATGAGTATTCTAGAAGACAGGATTACACAAAGAAGGAGTCCTTGCCCGCTACGGAATCTGTTGATAACCACGACGTGGCAAAGATAACCACGACGTGGCACGAGATTTTTAAGAATATATATATACGCTCTTAAACTCTACGACTGGGAGACTTTTGGGAGGAAGAAAGAGATTCCAGAAGGCAAATTTCATAGGAAAAAGAGATTTGGAAGTGGTTTTCAACACCAAAGAAGAGGAAGATCATAATTTGCTTTATAAACTTGGTACATTTATCATGTGTTTGATTATAGCTTTTGACTGTTTAGTTGTTAAGATGTCCAGCTAAATCCAGCTGCTTCTGTTAGCTAGATGAAGCTGGAACTCATGGTTTGAATGCATTAGATTAGACTTTATTTGTTGTTATATGCTTGTGTTGATTGATTTTACCTAGCATGTTTAGTTAGTGATTTAATTGCTTTAAATTCTTGTTCTGTGTAGTTAGTGAACACAAATCTGCATGAATATGAATACCTAATAACAAAGTGAACACTAGTTTATTAGAGCTAAGATCAAACCAATCGTAGATAAGTAATTGATTCATTGAATTAAGCTGTGTTAGAGAACTCATATTATGAATGTAATTGTGTTTTGATTAATCAATCTTCATAGCTCCAATCTTACTTAATAATTGATTATGTGTTAACTATTTTGTGACTATACATAGATTTATATGAATTGATTAATAATTAGTGGGTTTAGAACTAAACTGCTAATACTTCTTAAATTGGTAACCAACGATAATAGTCTTGACTAATGTATAACCATTGAGTGAAAGTGGATTCAAACTAATAGAAGTATTTTGTTTATTGATTGAGTTTTCATTAAAGAATTAAGTTTATCTAAACTTGCAAAATTAGATACAAACCCCTTTTAGCTTATTAATAATTAGATTAATTTAGTGGTGAATATATAAATTAATAACACCATTCCCTGTGATTGACACCCGACTTACCCAAGCTATACTGTAATCTGACTAGGTACACTGCCTATAAGTGCATAGTTAGTCTAAGTTTGTTAGGTTATAAATATTAAAATTAGTGGGTACTTTCGTTCACATCACCGCTTCACAAAAGGAATGATTTCTCCTTTTGACAACACCATTTTGTTGTGGTGTGTATGGAGACAAAAAGTTGTGAGAAATGCCCAGTTCAGTAAAAAATGAATCTAAAATTCTATTTTTGAACTCCATTCCATTATCACTCTTTATCTTTCGAACCTTCTTTTTTAAGCTTAATTCAATGTTCTTGATCATCAAACTGATGTTTCTCCATTCCTTTCGTAAACCCATGAGAAAGGTGAGATTGAACTCTAGTGTCGAACGAGTCACTCAATAGAGAGAATATTTGAAGATCAACTCATTCAATCAAATCATACTATGATCAATTACCTTGATATTTCTGATTGAACTCCCCCAACTATAGCAAACATTGCTTAACCAAACTCTTCTTCGTCTTCTCATTACCTTGATATCTCTCCTTCAAGGTGTCCCAAATCTACTTCAATGTTGAACATCCACGGACATAATTATAAACTACTGGTGGAAGAGCATCTCGTAATTCACACATACATTTCTTGTCGTTCGACTTAATCTTGTTTCCTTACATAATCATATCTTCGGCAGTAGCAACAGTTCCAATATTAACTAACATTTCAAGAAAAAATGGACCTTTATTGATCGATCGCATCAAATTCTCATCCATGCCATTCAGATAGTCTTCCATTCTACCTATCTATGTTCATAATACTCTTGAATCAACGTTGGAATCTTTTTTGCCAAACCCAACAAGTGAGAGAAATTAGTCATCGTGTTCACATTGAAATTCTTCATTATTGTATGGATTTTGAAGAAAGATATTTTTTATTCAAATATAAATCAAAGAAAGAAATCAGTTAGAGATCAATCAGAAATCAATTGATCTAAGACACAGAGTGCAGAATCAATTCAAGCCAATCATTTGACACCAGTTTCATGTTTCAATCTGCATAAAATTTTGAATCGAAAAGAGAGATTCAAAAAGATAAAAAAAAAATACGAGAAAACTTCAAGTGATGGTGTGAATCCTGCTCTAATACCAATTGATGTATGAAAGAAATCAATAAATGGTACAATTGATTATCTAAAAGCTAGAAAAGACACAAGATCTAAATAAGATCTAATTGACTCAATATATGTCTGAAGAGTACAATAGAGAGTGAGTATAATATTTGTAATGACGCTATACTCTTCACCATCCACTCTAAGTACTTACCATATTTATAGGGTACAACAAACAAAAAAAAAATACAAGTACTAAACATTAAGAATTGAAACTATACCGCCTTATAAACAGATAACATGTCGAAATACAATTACTTTCGACACATACAGGCTCTGACGGCTTTTGACTTCTCACTATATACTTTTGAACCAAAAAAACTTTTCAAAATGCGATGTTTAAATTTAATTATCTAAATTAAACAATTAAATAAATAATCTTTTAAACCGATCATGGATTTGATAATTATCGTTTAATTAAACCATTAATTAAATACTATATCAAAATTCATTAAGGATAATTCCATTTAATTATCTTATAATTAAATATTTCTTTCCTTATCTACTTCCTCAAAAATCAAATTAAGGTTTCAAAATTATCTAGTATTATTTGGTTCGGATTTTATTAGATAAAATTATAGATAAATATTAATGATTAACCTACTGATCGAATTAGGCAAGCCGATTAAGGTAAATCTCAGTTTTTGAAAGACGTGTCGCATACTACGAATCATTTTTCTTTTTGTTTTTCAAGTTTCATCTATTATGCACTATCAATTGAAAAGGCATGGCTCTGATACCACTATTGGGATATTTATGTTATAATTACATTATACATATGAAATTTCAATTAACCCTTAAAGGTAAATGCAACCTAAATGACATCTATGTCTTTTCACTATTAATAGCAACATACTTATGAAAAAAAACTATAAACCCTGTGAAATCAAATTCATAAGTAGTGCCACATACCTTTTGCATAATTCAAATTAATGTAATAAAAACCCTTTGTAGTCTCCTTGAAAAACTAGCTCCAAAAGTATGGTAGCCTATAATGTGTCACACCCAAAACACAAGAAACCCTAGGATTAAAGGAGAGAGGGAAGATGATGGAGAATTTTTGGAGTTCTCATGTGGTAATGCTTAGGTAGAAAATACAAGGGTTAATCCCCCTAATACCGCTGCCTAATAATCCAAAAAACCCTATATTTGAACTTAAAATATTAATAGCTCAAATTAGTATTTATCTAGTTTCCTTTTATAAGTTGGAGGCTTCCAAAAACCCTATTAAAGGGTGCTAAAACAGTCCACCCCTTAGGAGGGTTCTAGATCCTCTCTTTTGTTCAGTTATTGCATAATTACAACTCAGTCCTTGAATCTTTAATTAATTCTAATTAACCCAAAATTAAGTATAAATTAATTATGATTAATTCTTAATTATTTGTTATTATTTCTAATTAATATATTAATCATATAATATATTAATAGATCATTTATCTCTCTCATATGATTTACCAAGCCATTTCCTAGTTAGGAGGGCAATCCAAAAAGAACTTTACTTTTATTCATCAACACTATACTAATTTAGTTAGGGCCTTAGACACCTTAATCCAACAAAGAATATCCTTAAGTATTTGAGAAGAACTAAGGATATGCACTTAGTATATGGAGACAGAAATTAGTTTAGAGTTATAGGGTACAATGATATGAGTTTCCAAACTAACAGGAACAACTCATGTTCTCAGTCGGGATGGGTGTTCATGCTAAATAGAGGAGCAACAGCATGGAAAATTTCCAAGCAGAATACTATGAAAGACTCAACATGCGAGTGTAAGTATATTATAGCTAGTGAAGCAACAGAGGAGGATACATGGTTAATGAACTTCAACGGTGATCTTGGAGTTGTACCAAGCATCAAAGAACCTATGGAAATCTTCTGTGATAATAAGGGTGCATTTGCATTGACTAAGGAACCCAAGGATCATGGGAAATATAGACACATACTCATAAAATACCACTATGTTTAGAAGAGATTTGAGGATGGAGACATCATCATGAGTAGAATATCATATTAGGAGAATCTTGTTAATCCTTTCACGAAGCCATTGTTGAGAAGCAAGCATGATGATCATGCTAGGACCATTGGCACGAGGCTTGAAATGATGTAATAGTTTGGTTTGATTGTGAAACATTTAACAGTATGAATTGTAACCATTTTTTTGTTTATTTCATAGTGACTTAATAAAGAGCTTGTCTTGTTATAAAAATTGTGTTCTTTTGTTTATGTGTTTCAATTTTGCATGTTTTAAACCCACTTACAGAATATTGAAATGATAATATTCAAACCTTGATAGTCGGTCACACTCTGGGAAGTGAGTGAGTGATTTAAGAATGTCATGAGTATTGGTTGATTAACCATTGAGATTGGTCATTGCATTGAATTTGTACTAACACTCATGAGTACTTGAAATAGAGATTTAATTATTGGAACAACTCGTACTTAGAGATTACTTCATGGACCAACTCACAAGTAATTCTAAGATGATAATGTATTTTATTCTTCAAACCAAGATACATATGGGGTTTTGTTTACAAAATCTATTATGCATTGGTATGCTCCAACGCTCTCTGTCACTAGTAGTCATAAATGGTATGTACATGTATGATTAGACGAGTAGACAAAAACTATATATTCAAAGTTTCTTTGTTCCTTCTCGTAACTGGGAAGCGGTATCTATGGGCCCCTCGTTGATTTGTTGTTGGCATCTGAAGTGCTTAGCCGAGTCCTGACAAAATTGATGTGTTCGATTAAAGAGTCAAAGGTGATATAAAGAAATCTTTATCGGGAAACAAAATTCTGAATATTGTGATTGACCCTTATCCATGTCTCATGTTCATACATGTCACACCCCGAACCTAAAGGCGGAAACGTTCCGGGACGGAGGTGACGTCATGCGTAGTATCACAACCAATGTACATAGTAAGTATAGTAAACACAAAACTTTACATTACATAGATTCATTTACATTTGTTTGAAAGTAAAGTTATACAAGTGTTATAAATATAGATCATATGAACAAAAGTAAAGACGAGTCTTCTATACGCTCCGTCTTCTCCAAAAGATAGCGGTGTACCTGTCTAATGTGGACCTGAGAATACAAGCAATTTGAAAATCAGCATAAAGCTGGTGAGTTCATAAGCGGTTCATTTTTGAAAAAGAATAAGTTTCCTTTGGTTTTCTGAAAAAGTTGTTATCCAAGAAAATCCCATATTTTCTTATAGTTTAGTTATCCATTCGTTACACAATTCAATTATGAGTAGTTATGTTATCCCAGGAAAATCCCTTATTTTCCTAATAGTTTAGTTATCCATTCGTTACACAATTCGATTATGAGTAGTTATGTTATCCCAGGAAAATCCCTTATTTTCCTAATAGTTTAGTTATCCATTCGTAACACAATGTACTAATATTTACCATACTTGTAGTATTAGTTAAGTATTCTGATATCTTAGTTATCCTACACACGAATGTCAAATATCTACCATACTTAGCCGTATTTTTGAATATTTGGATACACTCAGAAACGTACATTAACTGTATATTCGATGTTCTGGTGACATCAAAAAGCATACTTTAGACGTATTTTCGAAGCTCTGTCGACATCCAAAGGCGTATGTTTTCGAAACTCAGTAGATGTCCAGAGGCATACTTTCGACTTATTTCTGAAACTCTGGTGACACTCAAGGCATACACTAACTGTATTTCCAAAGTCTTGGTGTCATCCAAAGGCGTACTTTCGTATTCGTCATTCATATTCGTATTCGTTCTGTTCCTAACTGTACTTTCATTGTTTCGTTCCTAACTGTATTTTCGTCGTCTCGTTACCATCCAAGAGCGTATCTTATTAGTATTAAACCTAATTTATGATTAGTATGAATCCTTTGCAAGTTATAAAATGTAACATAGATTATAACACTTTATAAAGAAGTTTACATTTAGTCTGAAAGTTAACTCTGCAATTCGAACTATTGGTTAATACGGTTTTCGATATTAAAAGCATACAAAATATGAAACATTTGAAATGAAAATAATAGTTTGAGTACAAGATTTCCTTGTACTTTTGCTTGTATTCCCCGCTGAAAACATTTGAAAACACGGAAAAAGAGTAGAAGTATGAACTCACCAGTCGCGGAATGTGTCGGTTTGGGTGCTAAACGTCAGTTTGGGGCTTGAACGCGTGCGAGGTTCCTATGTAATATGAAAAGATACACATTTTTATCTAATTAGGATTTAAACTACTAATTAGTTGAGGATATACACTTCTAGTCGCGAAAACACTTCATTTCAAGTGTTTGGAGTGACCCGGGTGACATCTATGGACGTATATGGCTTGGATATGGAGTTTACTCTTCAATAGTAAACTCCCAAGAGAGTATACGGCCCTAATGAGCCACTTCCCATGAGTTTACGGTCGTAAACTCATGGTGGGGTGTTCTAGGGTGCTAAATGGCCTTATAACATTTGAGGGGTGATGCTAGTTTTGGTTTTAAGGCATTGGAAGTGTTTAACCCAACATATGGACCATTATAAGGAGTTTACGGCAGTAAACTAAGAGTTTACGGCCGTAAGCTCCCCCACACATCTTCCTTTGATGTTTTGGTGGTCCTAGGTCATTCACAAGTGTTTCTAGCTAAATCTACAAGCCATGGAATGAATTTAAGGCACCAATTGACCCATTTATAGGAGTTTACGGCCCAGGAACCCATCCTTGGGGGGTTGACGGTCGTAAGCTCCTATAGGAGTGGTTTTCATCATGTTTAAGAATCCTAATTCGTTTGTGGTTGCTTCTAGAATTAGTTCAAGGCTTAGGAGGTGTGTAAGTGGCATTTTAATACCTTAAAAGGAGTTTACTACCCATGAAAGGGTGTTTACGGCCCAAGCATGTTCTTGGTCAGTAAACTCATGTTCACTCCCTAAATGATGAGTTTAAGGGTTTCCAAGTCCAAACCAATAAGTCCTTAAGTCGTATCTAAGCTCCAAAGGTGGCTTGGAAGGGTTTTTGGGCTCCAAAACCCATTTTATGTGATTTCACAGCCTAGGACTGTTCTAGGGCTGTAAACTCATGTTAATGGTCCTATTTCATAGATTAACCACGAATTTGAAGGCTAAAGACGATATACTAGGAGCTAGGATAGTTACCTTGATGATTTAGAGCTTGAAATGAGTGATTTTGGATCAAGAACTTGGATTTGAGGAGAGAGGTTAGAGAGAGAGAGTGAAAAGGCTTCAAATGAGGCTTAATCAACTTTATATATGGTTTGGATTTGAGACACGATAGAATTTTACCCAATACCGACGTTAAACGGGGCTTTTGGTCGCACCCGATTAAGTTGTCGTAACACGGCGGGGTCGAATCTAAAATTTCTCAAATTAATAATTTGGGCCGTTTATATGAGTTTCTAAAGGGTTTAGACACTCATGATATCATAATAAACATATTAATTTAGAAAACATAGCCCAAAACAAAATCGGAACAAATCGCTAAAGACGGGTTTTACGGACGGAACGGGTTACGGCGATGGAACAACTTCGGGTTGTCACATTATCCCCCCGTTAGAGGGAATTTCGTCCCGAAATTCAAACTTTAGATACAATTCATGGATTCGGAAAGAAATACAGATACTTCTACTTTGTCGGATTTTCGCGCTCTCAAGTGAATTCGGGTTCTAGTGTGGCATTCCAGCGAACATTCGCTATTGGGATACGGCTTTGTTTCGTACGTTTAAGCTCTCGATCTATGATTTCGATTGGTTCTTCCATGGGGGTTCAGACTTTCGTTGATTTCAATCTCATTAAAGGGATTACTAGGGTTTCGTTAAATAGACACTTCTTAAGGACAGAGACGTGGAATACCGGATGGATGCTACTAAGTTCTTATGGTAGTCGGAGTTTGTAGGCTATGGGATCGATCCTAATGAGGATTTCGAAACGTCCTATGTTCCTCGGGTTAAGTTTTACGCGTTTCAAAATGTATCATGCCTTCCCGGGGTAAGACCTTTAACAGGATGAACTCTCCAACAAGAGAGTATATCTTTCTGTGTCAGAGTAGTTAGGGGTTTGATGATTTCGGAAGAAATTTCTGGGTGGGTCTGCGATAATAGCCGGCAGGACCCAAGAATTGACGGGTTTCTGTGGATATCTTCGATGCCGACTAATTCTCTATCGCCTTGATTTTTGGAAAGGTCCACGGGTATGTCTTCATCGCTTACTACATGACTAGGGGAAAGTGGTTTGACCGAAGGGCACCATCACGATCTCGTAGTGACCATATCGAGCCTTGATCGCTGTCTTGGAAACATCATCCTTATGGAGGTTTGGCTACGGGGGTAGCTCCAGAAATTAGGTCGATGTGAGACTCGACTTGACGTTCGGGAGGAATTCTTGGGAGCTCTTCGGGAGAGACATCAGAAAGGTTGCAGACTTCTAGGATGCTCTCGAGGTCTTCAACTTCCTGTTTCCTGATGATCACATGGACTAGGAATGCACGGCACACCTTTCGGGGAAACTTTTGAGGTTTGATGCACGAAATGATATGAAGGTTGGAATTAGGTTTATCGCCGTAGATCATGAGAGTCGGGTTAGAGGAAAGATTTAGACGGATGACCTTTTTCGTACCCAGAGATATCAACATGAATGAGACTCAGTCATTCCATGCCAATGATAGCATCAAAGCTTTTCATGAAAAATTTGCCATTAGGTCGAATGGAAAAGAATAATCGTCCAGGGTAAGGATACAACCAATGGATATGTCGTTAGTGTTCTCTTTCTCACTTTTAGCCATCTCGACAGTACACGTTTCGGTTACTAACAAAGGACTTAGTTTAGAAAGGTGTTTGAATGAATGATTAACAAATTTTCTTTCAGCATTAGAATCGAAAAGGGTTACAGACATAAGAATTGTCGAGGAGGAATATACCTATGGTAACAGTGGGGTCGGCGGCTGCCTCAACTTGTCCAATAGCTAGGACTCTCCCGGTGTTGCCAGTTGTTGCTGCCTTGGGGAATTTTCGCTTGTAATGCCCGAATTCACCGCAACCATAGTAGGCCTGACTGATACCTGCTCCGGAAGCTTGACTGGTTGATTAGGTTAGTGTTCTGCAGCTTCGCGCAAGGTGACCCTCTTGGCCATAGTTTTTGCAAAATTTCTCACGACATGGTCCAGGGATACGATGGTGGTAACTGCATCGGTTACACCACGGGATAATACCGGCGTATCCAGTGATAGGTGCTTGGGCTGAGGAACCGACGACAGAAACAACAGCAGGGGTAGTGGCAGCGTGGACTGCCACTATCTGTTGTTTCTTCGAGGACTCCTGTGAAGGCTAACTTTTCTTCTTCGTCTTCTAAAACTTTCTTGTCTCACCACTTTTCTTTGTCGGCTCAGGAGTGGTGGCTGCTTCCTCTATGTCATCACTATGGTCGATCAAGGTTTGCGCTAGGCATTTGGCGCTTTCGTATGTATCCGGCTTCGCAGCTAAAATGTTCCCTTTGGTTGGCTGGGTCAATCCCCAGATGAACCTCTCAATCTTCTTACTCTCCGGGGTAACCATTCCCGGACAGAGTAATGCCAAGTCATCGAATCTGGATGTGTAGGCGGCGATATCGGAACCCTTCATCTTCAGGTTTCAGTGTTCATGCTCCAGCTTCTGCATTTTGCCCCGAGGGCAGTATTCCGTGAACAGAAGTTCATTCATAACTTCCCAGCCCATAGCATTTGCTACAGTTAGGGTTAAAGATTTGACTCGATCGTTCCACCAAGTCAGAGCTTTATCGGTGAACGTGCAGGATGCGAATTTCACCTTGTCGGATTCTGAACAGGCACAGATCTCGAAGATAGATTCGATTTTCTCTAGCCACCGAGTTAGGGCAATGACACCTCCTGTGCCATCGAAGGATGTGGGTTTCGCATTCATAAAGTCTTTATAGGAACACTCCTTCCGGTGTCCCTGACTACCTTCCTGGTTTTGGTGTTGGGGACCACCTCCTTGCCCACCTAAACCACTGAGGTTCATTTGCGATAGGGTAGCAGCCACAGCAGCATTGACAGCTGCTTGAAACATGACGGGATCAAATTGAGGAGGAGGCGGTAGCGGAGGAGGATTGTTGTTCTTTGAGCTGGGTCTTTTCCTAGGAGGCATCTTGATCTAAAATAGCCAGGAAAGAGAGGATCATAAGTCCTTTGAATTGAATCAAGAGATATGGAACAAGGGATATCTCAATATGACAGATATAGGATTTTATAAGCGATAAACAGGAAAGAGTTATCAAAGCAAATAAACTATCGCTAAGGAATGATTGAGGAGCAACGCTGGATTGAGGATTTCTATAACGGATTTGGCTCGAGAAATACTCCCATAGTATTTCATGATTCCCTGTGACGACGGCTCGTTGTTTGGGTATTGGGTAAGTTTTAGGCATGCTGAACACTACAGTCACTCCCAAGCACATGTTGTCCATGTCTCGAATGAATATAGTTGATCAGGCAATATTGACCCTAGACACGACTACATAACTGCCCAGGTTTAACCGCAGTGTCCAACACCCATTTACTTATGTTTTGTTCTACTTGTAGTTACGGATCTCGACGGTTACGCATACTTGTATACTTTTTGAAAATACTTATATTTTGAAGTATACTTTTAGTTCAGAGCACTTAGGCCCCTTTAATGTTTATAGTCTTATACCATGTGAGGTTTGGTATACTTTGTTCACTATAAACAAGGGCTCTGATACCAATCTGTCACACCCCGAAACCGAAGGCGGAAATGTTCCGGGGCGGAGGTGACGTCATGCGTAATATCACAACCAATATACAGAGTAAGCATAGTAAACACAAAACTTTACATTACATAGATTAATTTACATTTGTTTGAAAGTAAGGTTATACAAGTGTTATAAATATATATCATATGAACAAAAGTAAAGACGAGTCTTTTATACGCTTCGTCTTCTCCAAAAGATCGCGGTGTACCTGTCTAATGTGGACCTGAGAATACAAGCAATTTGAAAATCAGTATAAAGCTGGTAAGTTCATAAGCGGTTCATTTTTGAAAAAGAATAAGTTTCCTTTGGTTTTCTGAAAAAGTTGTTATCCAAGAAAATCCCATATTTTCTTATATTTTAGTTATCCGTTTGTTACACAATTCGATTATGAGTAGTTATGTTATCCCAGGGAAATCCCTTATTTTCCTAATAGTTTAGTTATCCATTCGTTACACAATTCGATTATGAGTAGTTATGTTATCCTAGGAAAATCCCTTATTTTCCTAATAGTTTAGTTATCCATTCGTAACACAATGTACTAATATTTACCATACTTGTAGTATTAGTTAAGTATTCTGATATCTTAGTTATCCTACACACGAATGTCAAATATCTACCATACTTAGCCGTATTTTCGAATATTTGGATACTCTCAGAAACGTACATTAACTGTATATTCGATGTTCTGGTGACTTCCAAAAGCGTAATTTAGACGTATTTCCGAAGCTCTGTCGACATCCAAAGCCGTATGTTTTCGAAACTCAGTCGATGTCCAGAGGCGTACTTTTGACTTATTTCTGAAACTCTGGTGACACTCAAGGCGTACACTAACTGTATTTCTGAAGTCTTGGTGTCATCCAAAGGCGTACTTTCGTATTCGTATTCGTTCTGTTCCTAACTGTACTTTCGTTGTTTCGTTCCTAACTGTATTTCGTCGTCTCGTTACCATTTGAGAGTGTATCTTATTAGAATTAAACCTAATTTATGATTAGTATGAATCCTTTGCAAATTATAAAATGTAACATAGATTATAACACATTATAAAGAAGTTTACATTTAGTCTGAAAGTTAACTCTACAATGCGAGCTATTGGTTAATACGGTTTTCGATATTAAAAGCATACAGAATATGAAACATTTGAACTGAAAATAATAGTTTGATTACAAGATTTCCTTGTACTTTTGCTTTTATTCCCCCCTGAAAACATTTGAAAACACGGAAAAAGAGTAGGGGTATGAACTCACCAGTCGCGGAATGTGTCGGTTTGGGTGCTAAACGTCAGTTCGGGGCTTGAACGCGTGAGAGGTTCCTATGTAATATGAAAAGATACACATTTGTATCTAATTAGGCTTTGAACTACTAATTAGTTGAGGATATACACTTCTAGTCGCGAAAACACTTCATTTCAAGTGTTTGGAGTGACCCGGGTGACATCTATGGACGTATATGGCTTGGATATGGAGTTTACTCTTCAATAGTAAACTCCCAAGAGAGTATACGGCCCTAATGAGCCACTTCCCATGAGTTTACGGTCGTAAACTCATGGTGGGGTGTTCTAGGGTGCTAAATGGCCTTATAACATTTGAGGGGTGATGCTAGTTTTGGTTTTAAGGCATTGGAAGTGTTTAACCCAACATATGGACCATTATAAGGAGTTTACGGCAGTAAACTAAGAGTTTACGGCCGTAAGCTCCCCCACACATCTTCCTTTGATGTTTTGGTGGTCCTAGGTCATTCACAAGTGTTTCTAGCTAAATCTACAAGCCATGGAATGAATTTAAGGCACCAATTGACCCATTTATAGGAGTTTACGGCCCAGGAACCCATCCTTGGGGGGTTGACGGTCGTAAGCTCCTATAGGAGTGGTTTTCATCATGTTTAAGAATCCTAATTCGTTTGTGGTTGCTTCTAGAATTAGTTCAAGGCTTAGGAGGTGTGTAAGTGGCATTTTAATACCTTAAAAGGAGTTTACTACCCATGAAAGGGTGTTTACGGCCCAAGCATGTTCTTGGTCAGTAAACTCATGTTCACTCCCTAAATGATGAGTTTAAGGGTTTCCAAGTCCAATCCAATAAGTCCTTAAGTCGTATCTAAGCTCCAAAGGTGGTTTGGAAGTAGGGATGGCAACGGGGCGGGTTCGCGGCGGGGCGGCATATCCCATACCCGAACCCGATATTTATATTTGTCCCCAAACCCGACCCGAAACCCGACGGGTTTCTTATCGGGGCGCCCCGTCGGGGCTAAAAATATCCCCGAACCCGACCCTAAACCCGAAACCCGATATAAACCCAAAAACCCGACCCGAAAATGGTGGTAGAAAAAATTAGGAAAACTACAATGAAACAATTGAGAAATTAAAACCTTACAAATGCTTAAAATACAAATAAGTTCTTAACATAAGTGAACCAAATAGAAATTACTAAAGTCTAATATCGTAACTAAATTCATCACAATTGTGAGAAATTGGGAATACGTGATGGGATTGAAGGTTAGAGTCTTTGGGTGGGTGAAATGGGTAAGAGGGATGAAATTTCATTATATATATATATATATATATATATATATATATATATATATATATATATCTAATTTTTCGGGTTTGGGCGGGTCGGGGCATGCATATCCCACTTCCTGACCCGAACCCGAACTAAAAACCCGATAATGACCTGAAACCCGACTCGATACCCAATAAGAGTGACCCAACCCGCCCCAAAATCTTCGGGGTTCGGGTTTTCCCGTCGGGTTCGGGTTTTTTTGTCATCCCTATTTGGAAGGGTTTTTGGGCTCCAAAACCCATTTTATGTGAGTTCAAGGCCTAGGACTGTTCTAGGGCCATAAGCTCATGTTAATGGTCCTATTTCATAGATTAACCAGGAATTTGAAGGCTAAGGATGTTATACTAGGAGCTAGGATAGTTACCTTGATGATTTGGAGCTTGAAATGAGTGATTTTGGATCAAGAACTTGGATTTGAGGAGAGAGGTTAGAGAGAGAGAGAGAGAGAGAGTTAAAAGGATTCAAATGAGGCTTAATCAACTTTATATATGGTTTGGATTTGAGACACGGTGGAATTTTACCCGATACCGACGTTAAACGGGGCTTTTGGTCGCACCCGATTAAGTTGTCGTAACCCGGCGGGGTCGAATCTAAAATTTCTCAAATAAATAATTTGGGTCGTTTATATGAGTTTCTAAAGGGTTTAGACACTCACGATATCATAATAAACATATTAATTTAGAAAACTTAGCCCAAAACGAAATCGGAACAAATCGCTAAAGACGGGTTTTACGGACGGAACGGGTTACGGCGACGGAACAACTTCGGGTTGTCACAATACAAATATCTAGAACAAATGAATAATTGATCACGAGTCTAAGGACTAAATTTTGATTCAATTCATAGTTTGGTAGTTGTATTGGATGACTACTCTTTGTTGATTATTAGTGAAGTATTAAGACCTTAAAATTTTAATGACTTTTCCAAGTGAGAGATTGTTGGAAATAGTGTCTACGGTAATTAACTATTTGGTGATATTTCTAATAACAATAGGGTCATTCTAGAAAAGATATTTGATGTGATGAAGTTAAAGGTCAAGCTATGCCAGTTTTTTTTGCAGAAGATATTTGAAAAAAAAAAAAAGATAATATTTTCAGTACTTTTGGATGTTTTTAATCGTAGGATTTGTTATAATAAATGTATTTATGTTTTGGTGTTAATGGTGTTTTATCTTTATTTAACTTTGTTTATGTTCATTTAGGTTTATTTTTAATATTTGTTCGCTTATGTTCATTTATGGTGGTTTACATCTATCCATTTACGTTCTCTTATATTTGTTCATTTATGTTCCTTTATCACCTTAATGAACGAACATGAACAAACATAAATGAACATGAACAAAGTAATTTCTTAAACAAACGAACACGAACAATGAAATTTGTGTGTTTATGTGTTCGTGTTCGTTCATTTGTTTGGTTAAATTTAAACGAACGAACATGAACAACCATCATTCGTGTTCGTTTGGTTCATTTACAGCCCTAGTTTTAACCTCCCATGCTTCCTTACTTGGCTACACCTTTTTATTAATGAGGCATGGTACTTCCGTGATAAAATAACGTATATAAAAGGATGTATTAGAGGAAGGAAAACTATTTCTTTACATCATATTCTCCCAATAAGAGGGTTGCCAATTTTTGAAATTTGCAAGCTCTCTTTCTCTTCCTTTGTCTTTCATTTGGTGCTAGATAAAAGACCATTAGTTGCTTCTCCTTTGAACATATATTTGGTATATATTTCTAAGGCTTAAGAACAATTAATATACCAGTGAATACTAGCATCTTGGAGTGGTTTTATTCTTGCTTTGGTGGATACATTATAGAGAACTTCTACTTGGAGTTTTAAAGTCATCTTCATCAACTTCCTAATTACCAAAAGGAACCAAAGTCTTCAAAGTTTGTAAACTTCATCTTTCACTTGGTTATGTTTTAATCTTTCTAAATCTTGCAAAATGATCATTGGTGGGTTAAAATGGTTTTAGTTTATTCAAACAAAAATGCTTCCGTTGTTAACTACATCAATTTTTGTCTCTAAAGTTAGAGTATTTTTGAATAAAAACTCAACAAAAATTTTTGTCCTTTTCAATAGGTTTAGCTATATATTTGGTCCCTCCATTTAATAGTTGTTAATTTACATTTATTAAACATTGTAAAGTTACTATTTTACCCTTTGTTTTATATGTTTATTATTATTGACATAAAAACCATAACCCATTAAGGCATTACCCCCAGCCCAAAACCTCTTTCATCTTCCCTGTAATGTCTCACAACCCTTCAGTTTCTGGAAAAAAACCACCACAAATTATATCACTACCATATGATTATCTCTCATCAAGCTCTCAATTATCATCATTTATCACGATCCATGTTGCTGCCTCAACTATCTCTCTTATCATGGTCTTGATTATCACCATTCATAATGATCTCCTTCATTAAACTTCACCTTTTCTGGCACTACCATCATGAATCACACCATTATTATGCTTACTCAACATAAAGACAAAATTTATAGTTTTCTCTAATATTTATGAAGTATGATGATTCTATATCTTTGGAATTATTCAAGGTCCATATTGTTGAGATTTAGCTACAATAATATATTTATTCATATTAAAGGAAAGATAAAAGGTGGAGTGTATTTTCTTATGTTTTTGGAGTTTTGCATGTATATTCTTTTGTTTACTTTTTTCTTCTATTATTTTAATTTCGAGTGGATTTTCTATTATTATTTTTCTATAAAAAGAGTCCAAAGTTTTTGTGTCCAAGTGTCCGTATCAACTACACTTTAAGTATTTTCTTTTTTTATGGAGGATAGAAATGTGTTTGTCAAAATTTTTAAAAATGTTGATGTAACTACGGGGCCTATATGAGATTTCTATGTAATAGTAATAATTTTTTATATTGTAAATTTTCATTTATGGAGGCTCATGGATTTTCTGATGTTTTTAGAGTTTTGCATGTATATTCTTTTGTTTACTTTTTTTCTATTATTTTAATTTGGTGGGTTATTTGGAATCTTTAATGCCATCTTGTTAACATCATTTAGGTGAATTTTACAAGAGCTTAATGCATGAAAGTAACTATGCACCTTGGGCTGAACGGTAAACTTTATAAACTATTTTAGTTCACATTTTGGGTATAAATAAGTCCAAAGATTTGGCTACACGAAACATTTGTCAAGGAATCTCAATAGACAATTTGGTAGTTATTTAGGTTTAGCTATGGACTTTCATTTTTTTACTACAAAAATTTCCATAAATTTATCACAATTTTCTTGTAATGTTAAATTACAAATAAAAAATAGATGTAACAACATTAATTGGTAAAACAAACGTCTTGTGGAAAATGCATACAAGTTATACCCAGTTCCTGTTCTTTTCTGATGCACTCACTTTATATCTCTAACAAACAAGGAAGGATGCGGTGGGAAGGAATGAGCCCTAGCCTTTGTCCGGCCGATCATTCCGTTGGCATCTTGCATTCACGCCCCCGTTTGATTGCCACTCGGGGATGTAGTTATAGATACGTTAGTCTTAGTGGGTTGTTAACTCCACTTGCTATCTCCTTCTACGACATGCGTAATTAAGGAAGTTGTTATCATTAATACACGTAAGGTTAAAGTGTATGAATAGGTAATTATGTCGAGATAGAGTCTTATATACAAAATGCATGTTAAATAAGACTAAATGATCACTATAACTATATATTCCAACAATTAATTTCTATAATACTTATTAATTTCAACAATATTCTTGAGTTTTAACTTTAGAGAAGTTTCTTGGGAAAAATAAAAAGGATAAACATGTAAAATTTTGGTGTTTTACACCTTTAGGTCATCTTTGATGAAGATGGTCTATATGGATGATATGAGGAGGGGATATCGTTTAAAAAGAAAGATAGGGTTTTGTGTGAGATTAGAATTGAAGGAGTTTGAGATTATCTATAAGATAACTTTACATAGAAGGCTATGGAGGCTTAATTAGAATCATGGCAATAGAATAATGTGTAGACTAAGTAATAAATTCATTTCAAGTCCTTAGACTTGTCATTTAGTTGTTGTCCCACTCTTGTCCCATATTATTGTTGATATTTACATTCGCATATTGCATAAATTTATTTACAGTTTTATTACTTGTATTGTGTTATATATTGTTAGAAAAAGGGGATGAATAGATTGCTTGGATTCTCTGAAAGTTGTGATTCACTATCAAATTGAAGTATTTCGATGGTACAGATCGAACACTCAATTTGATGAAATTCAGAGAATGAAATCTGAGAATGTATATGAAAATATTCTTCAAGATGTAGCAAAAAAATGACCAAAAAACGGATATATCATTCCTGTCTGAAAATTGTCAACAGACAGTTACAAACTGTCATAAAACTACCAAACTGTCATTAAACGGATCTCAGGGAAAAAATGGTCGGCTTTCTCATGAAACGGATCTCAGCTCGATCCCAACTAGGGGCTCTGCCCCTTGGACCCCGCCAGGGCCTACCGCCCCTGGGACCCCACTCCCAGGGGTGCTTCCCTCGGACCCTCGTTCGTTTAGGGGCTTCGCCCTTAAATAACAATGTACTTTGAATCTGGAAAAACTTGAAAAGGCGTGCACTCCTACACCATCCTAACTTGTTCAATATTCAACAAGATCACTTTTGGTCAACAAATTTAATCCTATTACACTTAAATAATATTTGATGATATAAAATCACAACATATATTTTTGTAATTCACAACTAGTTATTTTTACATTGTTCGCTAGTGTCCATTTTATAGGAGATCACTAAATGTGGAGGTTAAAATGAGGGACTTTCATTTCAACAAAAGTCTACACGACTTGACATTGGATACAAAAGATGAGGATGCATAAATATTAATCAATGAAGACTTTAACTCGATTTCTAAAGGTGGAAATGGTACAAACAATCTAAGTAAAAGGAAGTTACGGGCATTAACTGAGGAAAAAACAAAAAGAACAAGGTTTTTGTTATTTCTAAAGGGAGACACTTAATAATGGGAGTGTGTCGCCCAATTCATGGTTGGCATGAAGGTAAGGTATTGCTTTTGCAGAATATTCAAACTTTCGATGGCCATAATATGGGATTTGAGGAAGAATAAAGCAGGTGATGGTAAACCTAAAAGCTTGGCATGTATGGTTTTTTGGTTAATCAATCAATGACATGCTTATGTGGCCCAATCATAATGCCTAACCATTTTCACGTATCTTATCACTATAAAAGTATATAATGACTAAAAATAAGAAAAGGAAGGGAGTTGATAAACTTCAGAAACTATGATGGTGAGGATATGGTGAAGAATTGTGAGTTATCAAGATAAGGTAAGTCAACGAAATGCTCAAAATGTAACAACTTAGGGCATAATTCAAGAAATTGTAAGAGAATCTTGGTACATTTGCACGAGGAAGCATAATTGGGCCAAAAAATAAACCTAGTCATTGATAATTGTTGCTTATTTTCTCATATTAAATGTTTTCTTCTTTGTGTTAATGGATTTATGCTTAAACAATGTTTGTTATTTTTCTTAATGTTTATGGTTAATGACTTTTGATGTAGCACTCATGAGATGTTCTACTTGATGTTATGGTTTAGTCTCATTTTGACTTTATAATTTGCTTTTTTTTCAATGTTGTTAGTGTTGGTTATTTTGATAACCAAAACATAAACGCGGAAGCATAAACTTTAGATCTTTAATATCGAATCTGATTAAAAGAAAACTTGAACATTAAATAACGATTAGATACCTGCTTTCATTATAATCTTCGAATCTGAAGAACAAGGTTGGGTTTTCCAGTTGATCTCAAGAGCTCTCTCTAAAATCCCTCGGCAAACCTTAAATGAATTTACATGTGTATTTCCGTGTGTGTCGTTCTGCTCCTTATCACATGTATTTATAGATGGAGATAAACCCTAATGTGAGAGATGGAAGGGATCTTGAGGATCTTGAGTCAAACCGGGAACTCAACCCACAAGGTAAGTGAATATTCTATAAATCAGTCCATCAACAATTTATACTCTTACCATAATAACTGGATTTAATGATAACATTATATATATATATATATATATATATATATATATATATATATATATATATATATGTGATGTGCTCCCATAATTATCTAACAATCTCCCATTGGACCACGAATATATAAATGTACGTATAACTGTATAAGCGCTTTAATGAATGTTATCATAATATTGGTACCCTTAAACAATCTCGTCCACTAATCATAATAGTATAGGATCAAAGCGGTCTTCGTTACAATTTACATAGCTAAACCTATCAATGGTCACATATACATCTATAAGTAATGACATAGATTAAACATGATGTGTTGTTTTGAAATCTAAATAGATTTCCAACGAGTTCTTCTTTAGATTAAAGTGAGATCAAACTTCAAATAAGTGCAACTAATAATGGAGTTAACCAAATTCTTAATTATGTATAGAAAAACATACTTGTTCTTAAACAAGACATAAAGCACCATAAAAACTCCCACTAAAACAAAATATCACACCAACGCGTGTAGTATGCTCATGAAAGACCTAGGGAGGTAATCCCTTTATGAGCGGATCCACTTTCATGGAGTTTGTTCATATGTGATATATATATATATATATATATATATATATATATATATATATATATATATATATATATATTTCCATTTTGCATTATTGTGTGAACAGAAGAAAACTTGATGTCAATATGCATTGATATAATAGAACTTCTGTTCTTGGAATATAACATTGCTGACTTATTATCACAACTTTAGTGGTATTTCAAAACCAATAATGTGTAGCCTCGTGATAAATTTTCATAACGATATTCCATGCTACAAATTATTCAGCCATTATGGAAGAAGCTACCGAAGTCTATTCCATGAAATGGCTCATCATGCTAAAATGTAGAAGTATCCCGATATGGATCGGTAAACATTTTGGCATCTAATAAAATCAGATTCTTAATAAAAATGATCTCCAAAACATCAGAATTTCCTATAGTTTAGCATATAGCCTTTTGTTATATATAGATATCTCAAAATCCATTTGGTTGCTTTCTTCTGATCCAAACTTGAGTTGCGTAGATATCTGCCCAAAACCAGAAAGATAAATTTACTCCCACTTAATTTGTGATACACAAAATCATCTACTGTATTTACCTCAAAGACAAAAGAGATAAAAAAAAATTGATGAAAAATGTGGTACCATGCATAGGATATCCAAAGCTGAGGTTGTTGAGGTTGTTGAGTTTGTGTATTCTGAATAGGAGATTGAATAACATTGTCGATCATTGATTCATAATTTGCATACTATCGAAAGCAATAATAGGAATCAAGATTGAATCCTCCTTAAGGACAATGTTTTAGCCTTGTTTCTCCCCCAAATTCAACATCCTCAAAGAAAGTTGTTCTATCCAAAATGCAAGGTCAATATCCATGTAATTGAGAACTAACATAATGCCCTCAATCAATTCCTTAAAGTTAATCTCATTGAGTAAATTAATCATAAATGTGATCAATGTTAGCAGATATAATACCATAATTCAAATTTGTTGTTTTGAGAATATAAGCAAATACTCCCTCTGTCCCAAATTGATAGTCCACTTTTGACTTTTGAAGTCTTTTTTCTTCAACTTTGACCTTAAATATTTTTATTTGTATTATATATTACTTGATAAAACTTATAACAATGAAAAAATATTTAAAATACAATCCATTCATATATTTTTCATCAAGTATTATCTATCAAACATAAAAATATTTAAGGTCAAAGTTTAAGAAAAAAGACTTCAAAAGTCAAAAGTGGACTATCAATTTAGGACGGAGGTAGTATATTTTTATGCTCATTAATCAATAAACCGTAATAAAAAAAATTCAATTTATGGCATCTTTATAAGGTATCGACACAACATTAATATCAAGTCTTTGGACAATAATATTAACTTGCAAGAGATATCTTTGTTTTAGAGATAAACGTTGACAATAAACAATGTCAATTAACAAGCCTCTCTTTGTATTGACTTATTAATCACATGGAACCAAAAAAATCGCCACATGTTTATCACCACATATATGTTTATTCGGCCAAATATTAGTCTACCTTTGGGTCAGCTAATACTCGCATTAATAAACACATAAACTATAAATTTAGATAATACAAATTGACAATATACCATGTCAATTAATAAGTCCCTCTTTGGATTGACTTATTAATGACATGTAACCTAAATACTGCTGCATATTTATCATCAAACATGTGTTCATCCGGCCAAATATTAACCTACTTTTGAGTCAATTAATATTCGTATTAATAAACACAAACCATAAAATTTAAATTCTTTGTAAATTAATTTTCACAAAAGAGATCACTTTGGCAATATATTGTGTTAATAAATTTACTATGAAAATAAATAACATGTCATAATTGTATTTTATTAACAACCTAAAATATTTGTCAATGTGTCACATTGTGTATAAGGTATACCTTTAGGTGGAACACAATTCACATAAGCAATATCGTATAACCAAATTGATTAAAATAATAGAGGTTACTTTGGTAACAATATTATGTCAATCACTAACAAAAAAAATGATTGCTAAATCACTAATGTTGGTGATATATACACACAAAGAAATACATACAAATCACCATATTATGTCATCTGATTTTAAGAAATAAAATGTCGGCAGGATCGAGAAGAGTAAAGTAACATATATCTTAAAGGTATGTTTTAGTTCGAAAATCAAAAGAAATAAAATCAATCCAAGTTTCTGATAAAAGATTCGAGTTGGCTCTAATACCAATTTTTGGTTATTTTGATAACCAAAACATAAACGCGGAAGCATAAACTTTGGATCTTTAATCTCGAATTTGATTAAAAGAAAACTTGAACATTAAATAACGATTAGATACATGAGTTCATTATAATCTTCGAATCTGAAGAACTAGGTTAGGCTTTCCAGTTGATCTCAAGAGCTCTCTCTAAAATTCATCAGCAAAACTTAAACAAATTTACATGTGCATTTTCGTGTGTGTCGATCTGCTCCTCATCACATATATTTATAGATGGAGATAAACCCTAATGTGAGAGATGGAAAGGATCTTGAGGATCTTGAGTCAAACAGAGAACTCAATCCACAAGGTAAGTGAATATTCTATAAATCGGTTCATCAACAATTTATATTCTTACCATAATAACTGGATTTAATGATAACATTGCATATATATATATATATATATATATATATATATATATATATATATATATATATATATATATATATATATATATATATATATATATATATATATAAGATCCCAAAATTATCTAAGAGTTAGTCATCTAAGTATGTTTTGGCCAATTTAGTCTTAGCATGTTTTGCGTCATTTTTGTCTCAATGCTGATATTTATCTCTAAAAAGGTTCTCAAAATAATATTTCATGTTTTATATTTAATTGTAGCTTAATAGAAATACATCTTGTTTTCTATGAGATTTATCGATCCAAGTTTTACTATAGAACCAAAATTATATATGTTACACAATTTGCAAGTGGAACCTTGGACAAATTCAAAAGACAAGAGTTGATTAAAAAATGCATAACTGTATGGACCGTTTTGGTAATTTCTTCTAACTTTTTTATAAGTTTCACTACATTCGTAGAGTGAATTTCAACACCTTATGCGTGTCCTCTATGACATCTGATCTCATAGAATTTATTTATGGGAAAATGATTTATAAGCCCAACGAAGTTTCCAAACTGTTCAAAAAACCTCAATCATGTTTTGTCTGTCCAAAAAAGCCTAACAAACTTAACATTTTGTCTAAAAAGCCCAACTAAGTTACAATTTGCTGAAAGTCAAATAAGAGAAATAGATGACGTGACTTATTATCGGATCGGAAAAATGACTTGTTAGACCAACAAAGTTTCCAAAACGTTTAAAAAACTGAAATCATGTTTTGACTATTAAAAAAAAACTCAATGAATTTAACCAAAACAAAATTGGGATTTTTTGAATGGTTTGGAACTTTGTTGGATTTTCTAAACAAAAAGTTAAGTTCGTTAGATTTTTTTGAACAGACAAAACATGATTGAGATTTTTTGAATGGTTTGAAAACTTTGTTGGGCTTTTAAGTCATTTTCCCTTTATTTATTTATTGTGACATAGTTGTTTTATCTTAGACACAACCTATCAAGACTCGATAATAAAAACCAATGGTGGCCGTAACAAGAGGTTGAAATTCACTAGATTGATGTAATAAAACATAAAAAACTGAAAATTTTATAGATATAATTAAATATTATGACTTAAAATCAAATTAAGAGTTCTTAATTATCATTTTATGACCATAACCCTTATATCAACCACCCACTTTTGGTCCAAATAACCCTCTTCAACATAAGAGTGGCATGTGTAACTTAGGAGTGGTTCATAAGAGTAATTACTATTTGTTAAAAAAGGGGTAAGAATGGTTGTTAAAATAGATTAAGAGTTTAATATGGATAGATGATGATTGGTTATGAGGGGCTTCTTTAAAAGCTTCCCGATGGATAAAGGAGGGTGTGAAATGTCCTATTTCCTCGCTCTCCGTACATATGGTTAGAACGGCGGCGCCACCATTACCACTACAAAATATGAGTGGTAGAAAAAGTCTCTGAAAATCATACCCTCCTTCCACTTGTCACACACACTCAACTCACACTCCATTCTCTCTCGTTCTCTCTCTCTCATACCACAAACCATTACTCTAACTAAAAACCAGGACCAACCTTCTTTTCACCATACAACTTTACAACAACTTCAACTACAAGAACATAACTCCACCCTCAATTCTTTTGCTCACTTCGATCCCCTTTTTTTCTCCTTTGTTTTATTGTCTCTATGTTTTTCTCTCTCTTCCTTCTCTTCATTCTTCATGGCCAGTGCTGATGATCAACACACGAATTTCAAGCATTTTTGTCGAATATGTAAGAAGGGTTTCATGTGTGGAAGAGCATTAGGCGGCCATATGAGAGCTCATGGTATTGGGGACGATACGGGGAATCTTGACGATGACGATCCACCCAGCGATTGGGAAGATAAGCAAGGAAACAAGAGAATGTATGCATTAAGAACAAACCCAAATCGTTTAAAAAGTTGTCGGGTTTGTGAAAATTGTGGAAAAGAATTCTTGTCATGGAAATCGTTTCTTGAGCATCGGAAATGCAGCTCCGATGATGGTGAGTCTCTAGTATCGTCTCCGGAGTCAGAGGCTGACGATGACGATGGTTATGATGATCATCACGGTGGCCGGAAAGATTGTGGTGGTGGAGCAAGTGGGTGGTCGAAAAGAAAACGATCTTTAAGGGCTAAAGTTGGCAGCTTTAATTCAATGTGTCCATCTAGCGAAGATGAAGACCTAGCCCTAGCGAAATGCCTGATGGAGTTATCGAACGCTAGGGTCGATCCGGTGGAAACCGACGCGGAAGACTCATGCGCCTCCCCTACTAGGGAGGAGCAACGGCGGAACCCTATGTTTACTACGGCCGCGTTTCTGTCACCTTTTACAAGACCACCACCACCTATAGATAAAGCAAAAGGTGTAGCCACCACCCCTAAAGGCATGTTTGAATGTAAAGCATGTAAAAAAGTGTTTAATTCTCATCAAGCATTGGGTGGTCACAGGGCAAGTCACAAGAAGGTAAAAGGATGTTTCGCAGCAAGAAACGATCAGTTTGATGACACCATTGTTGATGATGACGTCATCACACACGACCAACTATTTCCTTCACCAAAGCCAATCTCGAGCTACCAAGTCAATCAAGGTCCAAGCGCAGCGACTCCTGTCCCAGCACCGTTGGTCGGAGCCGCAAGAAGGAAATCCAAAGTACACAAATGCTCGATTTGTAACCGGATTTTTGCCTCCGGTCAGGCGCTAGGCGGACATAAGAGGTGTCATTGGCTTACATCTAACATGTCTGATACGACTTCTTTAGCAAAGTTTAACTTCCATGAACATATTGAGCAACTCCATCGACGAGCATTGGCGTTACCTTCACAAATACTTAACAAATCCAAAGCCCTCGACCTCAACCTCCCAGCTCCGGCAGATGACATTGCCGGATTAAGGAGAGATCGGCTGAGATTAGAAGTTTCTACAGAGATCAATCTACATTCATGGAACGTAGATCATGAAAATGTTACAGATGGAGATGGAAAAGATCAAAACAGAACCGGTGATCAACAAGATGATCAAAAAAACACAAGTAACCTTGAAAAAGAAGCAACAACGACAATGGAGGATGATGAAGCCGATAGTAAGGTGAAGTTGGCTAAACTGAGTGAGTTGAAAGACATGAGTAACGTCAGTGGGAGTTCATCTTCATGGTTGCAGGTTGGGATTGGTTCCACAAGTGATGTTGGTCCTACTCATGATCCATAATTTATTTTTTTCTTTTTTCTTTTTTAACCAAAAACAAGTATATACATAACTCAGAACCTGTAATTATATATCCATTCAACAAGCACATAATTTTTTTGATGAAGATGATACCACTCCATCTGCTGTTGTAACTTTGATTTTGTGGGGCCGGCGGTTCTCTTGGTGAAAATCAATGTTTATATGATTTATACTTTTTTTTTTCATTTTTCATATCTCTTTACTTTTTTTTTGTCCAAATAAATATAGAGTTATTGGTTAAATATATTTGAAATGTTCTTAAATAGAAGCAGAAACAGAAGAATTTTGCAAAGTAAAACCTGTTCTAGGCTTTTAGCTATTTGCATATGTCAAAACCACCCAAAGAAAACATCATAGCATATCAAAAACAAAATTATTACATCTTAAAACCAGGGTGTTCATCAATTTAATGGAATGGTTTATTAGGCATCTCCAACCCACCCCAAACTCCATTTTTTCTCCATTTCTTCTTCCATTCTTCTCAAACTCTATCCCATTTCCACCTTCATTTTTTGATATATGAATAAGATTCCCCCACGAGAAAATACTATTCATATCTCCAAAAATGAATGTGAAGTTTGGTTGTTAATTTTAATCCCTTTCATTTTTATTTTATACATTTCTAGTTTATTTTATCTACTAATTATAATTTAAATGCAATATTTAATATTTATAATATCAAGTTATATACTAATTTATATTAAGTTAAAATATAATATATATTTGTTAAAATCTAATTAGTAGAGGAGTGTATTTGACAATATATATAAGTTATAAAAATGGAATATTCTACGAATATATTTTTTGGGGGTAAAAAATTGGATAGAAAATAGAGTAGGGTTGGAGATAAAACATTATTTTCTCTATTTTTTACTCAATTTATGGGGGGAAAATAGAAATATGTTGGAGATGGTTTTAGGGCATCTCCATCCTACCCCCAAACTCCATTTTTCCCTCATTTCTTCCCCCATTCTTCTCCAACCCTACCTCATTTTCAACTCTATTTTTGGAGATATGAATAGTATTCTCCCATATATGGAGATATATAGGGAATATTATTTATATCTCCAAAAATAAAGATGAAGTTTGGTTAGTAATTTTAGTCATTCTTATTTTTATTTTATACATTTTTAGTTTATTTGATCTATTAATTATAATTTAAATATAATATTTAATATTTATAATATCATGATATATACTAATTTATATTAAGTTAACATATAATATATATTTGTTAAAATCTAATTAGTAGAGGGGTATATTTGACAATATATATAAGTTATAAAAATAAAATATTTTAGGAATATACTTTTGAGATAAAAAAATAAGATAGAAAATGGAGTAGGGTTGGAGATGAAACACTATTTACCTTATTTTTTACTCCATTTATGGGGAAAAAATAAAGATGTAACAGTCCGGAATCTCAGGTATTGTTAAATTATGTTTTTGGGGTGATTTAAGAGGGGACTCGGCGAGTTGGAGCTTAGACTCGCCGAGTAGGATCGCAGACTTGGTCGCGGGTTCGCGACTGGACTCGACGAGTCCAGATATGGACTCGGCGAGTCTACGCTGTTTAGCGAAAACCCTAACCGTTCAGGTTTGGGACGTATAAAAAGGACTCATTGGCCGTCATTGTTCATTTTAGCCTTCTGAGAAGAACCCTAAATCGATTGTGTGCATCTGGAGCAAGGATTATAGGCCATTGTTGATTATAGAAGAGTGGTTGTGCAAGGAAGAGAAGGGATTGGCTAAAGGAGCAGCAAGGGAGTCACATTCTGAGGATTGGGGACACAGAGGATACATCATCCAGGTAAGAATTCGAGTATACTCTGCTATGTTGATGTGATTATGGAATTAGGGTTTATGGAACCCTTTTGTGAATAAATTGAATGTTACCCTAGTCCCCTAATCGATTGTAACCCTGTATTGGGACCTTTGGAGGCCCATAATGTCCCATGTCTGTGCATTTCGGGAATTGATGAAGGTTTTGGATTGGAATCCTTATGCCTTAGGTCAAAATGTAAATTATGAATCATATGGTGTATCATGAGCACTGAAATGAGGACTTTACGTGATGGATCAGCCTAGGAAGGCTAGACCTAGGAATGGTCGAAGCAGTTCGGACCTTAGGATGCAGTTTGAGCGGTTGCATGGCATGGACTCGCCGAGTTCGATGAACAGACTCGGCGAGTAGCTTGAAGATTAACTGGGACTCGTCGAGTTGTTCTTCAGACTCGGCGAGTTAAGTCGGGGTGGCCCCGCGATTCTTCCAGGAGTAACTCGTCGGGTCAAGGAGGATACTCGACGAGTAAATAGGGAATCTCAGAGAGTTGGAGGACGTCTAGACTCGCCGAGTCGCCATGGCACTCGCCGAGTCCGGTCGAGTTGACCGTTGACCGTTGACCGTTGACCGTTGACCAGAGTTGACCTAAGTCTGACTTCTTAGGGATAGTCACACTTAGAAGATATAAGTGTTAATGAGAGATATGTGATGTTATAGGGAGGTTGTAGCTCGTCGGATTGTGCACGAGTGATTTCAGGATTTGCTAGCTTTCAGCATTCACGAGGTGAGTCGTCTCACTATACTGTACCCGGAAGGGTTTGACTGTGTGACCGGAAGGTCAGATATGATATGTGATATGTATGCTATATGTGGTAAGTTATTTGTTATATGTGCTATGTATGTTAGGTGGGCCAGAAGGCAATATGTTATGGGCCGGAAGGCGATTATGTTATGGGCCGGAAGGCGTTGTGTTGAGGACCGGAAGGTCAGGGCCTGGAAAGGCGTATGTGCGTAAGTTGTATATTGGGGAACTCACTAAGCATTTATGCTTACAGTTGTTATGTATGTGTTTCAGGTACTAGCGAGGACCGTGGGAAGGCGCCGGCGTGATCGGTACACACTGAAGAATGTTTTTATGATCTTGGGATTTAGACAGTTTGTATTTGACATGACACTTAAATTATTTATGTCTTGTTTTGAATGAAAATACTCTATTTTTAAAATGAAAAATTTGTTTGAAAATTTGCGTTGTTACAAAAGATGGGTTGGAGATGGTCTTAGTTTAGTATGTTTGGTTCTAGATGTTTTAATATAGAATTATGGGTCCCTATGCTTTGCATTTTTTCCATTTTAGACCTTTTTATTTCCAAAGTAAACCTAAATTCACTGTATTACTTATAAATTGATGATGAAACTAGTTACCAAAATTGATGATGAAACTAGTTACCGAACATAATACTGACGAAAAGTGTTGCCCTAAATTAGCGACGAGATTGTGATAGAATATCGACAAAAGCAAAATCCGTCGGTAAATATCGACGAAATAGCTACGGATCTAAGAAAAATATTAACTTATTTATTTTCCGTCACAATCTGTCACTAAACATTAGAACTAGAAAAATGAAAAAAAAGCTAGGGGTAGTTTCGAACTCACGTCTACCATGTACCATATCAATCTCTTTACTATCAGGTCGGGCATGCCACATCTACTAACAAGGGATACTTAATACGTTTTATCCATTAGCTATTTTCTTTCTTTTATTATTATTATTATTATTAGTAGTAGTAGTAGTAATAACTAGAGGGAATTTCGTAGCTTCACTACGGGTCAGGAAAATCAAGGATTGGAGATGTGAGCATATTAGATACATGATTTTGCAAAACATATGTAACACCCGAAATCAGAAAGGTCAAGAAAGGAAAGGAAAACCATAAGTTAAAGAGGGTCGACTCGTCGAGTCCAGGGAGGAACTCGACGAGTCGGAGCGGGATCCGGGTGTAAAGTAAGTGACCGACTCGGCGAGTCTGCTCTGAAGAGAAAAACCCTAAGTTTGGGACTTTGTGCACTATTTAAACGTCTCATTCTCTTCCTTAGGGTTCCTTTACAGTCTCTCTAACCTAGAATACCAAACCCTATCCGCCATAATCCTTTTTGGAGCAAGATCTAGTTTTGGTGAAGGAAATCTTGAAGTTTTAGGGTTTGGTTAGAGAAATCTGGATTATACTTCAGTGGGAGGTCATTTTGGAGGTAAGGAATCGTTATCCTTGGCCTTCTCCTTTCTATTTCAACTTTCATGGAGTTTTAGGGTTTGGTTAGAGAAATATTTATGAGATCTTGAAGCATGAGTTAGATCTGGAGTTGAAACTCCAGATCTGAGTTCTATATGAATCATTTATGCAGAAAGCCTTTCTAGCTGTTATGCAAAAGCCTTTCCCCAAGAGTTAAGTCCCTTTCTAGCTTGGTTTTGGTATCATGAGACAAGAAGCACGTAAAGGTAGCAACTTTAAGTTGTTAATGGACTCTAGGAACCCAGATCTATTGTTTGGAGCAAAGGAGTAGCTCTGTGACTCGAGATTATGAGAATACACGAAAGGACTCGGCGAGTCTGGGAGATGACTCGGCGAGTCGGGCTAGATATCAGACTTAGAGTCGCGTAGGAACTCGACGAGTCACATGGGTGGACTCGGCAAGTTGGATGAAGATAGGCAGGAACTCGACGAGTTGGAAGAACAACTCGGCGAGTCTGTTGAAGATTGCCTTAAACTCGGCGAGTCTGTTCTTGGACTCGGCGAGTCTGGTCGCAGAACCCCAAACCCTTCTAGTTAATACTCAGACCAGTGAGTTGAGTGGAGACTCAGTGAGTTGGACAAGACATAACTCGAAAATCAGTAGACTTAGTGAGTCATGGGTTGACTCGGCGAGTCGAGTCGCGAAGGAGAGGGTTTTTGAGCTTATGAACTCGGCGAGTCAGTAGGCTGACTCGGCGAGTAGGGTCAACCTGGAAGGTTGAGTTTGACCAGAGTTGACTTAGTTTGACTGTTGAAAGGCAGTTAGGCTAAGTGTTATATTTGGTATTAGTAGATCGGGGAGTTTTTGGAGCAGCAGTTCGAGAGTGTCTGATAGCAGTCAGAAGGGTATCAGCAAAAACTCCAGCAGTACAGGTGAGTTTCCTTCCAGTAAGAACGGGTCTAAGGCCACAATGCCGACCTGTTTAGTTAGCAGTAGTTTCTGGACTTCAGTCTGATGTAGTAGTTAGTATGTTGGATGCCTTTGTGGCTCAAACAGGATTTATGTGTTATGTGTTCCGGGCTATGACCCGATGCAGTATGCAGTATATGTGTTCATGCTAGTTGATATGTTTATACTATGCTATGTTGAGTTAGTTCCGGACTTCGGTCCGATGCAGTTAGTCCGGACTTCGGTCTGATGCAGGGGACAAGGTCCCAGTCAGTTTCCGGACTTCGGTCCGATGCAGGGGGCAAGGCCTCAGTTAGTCCGAACATCGGTCCGATGCGGGGGACAAGGTCCCAATCAGCTTCCGGACTTCGGTCCGATGCAGGGGGCAAGGCCCCAGTTAGTCCGGGCTTAGGTCCGATACAGGGGACAAGGTACCAGTCAGTTCCGGACTTCGGTCCGATGCAGGGGGCAAGGCCCTAGTTAGTCCAGACCTCGGTCCGATACAGTGGGCAAGGCCCAGTATGTGCTTTATATGTTTGTATGGTATGTGGTAGTTTGGGGGAGCTCACTAAGCTTCGTGCTTACAGTTTCAATTTTTGGTTTCAGGTACTCAAGTTTCAAACGAGGAGCTCGGAGAGGTTGCAGTGCACACACCATAGTCAGTTAGCCTGGGATGTTTTACTCTGATAATAAGTTTATGATTTGAATTAATACTATGAAACTATGTTACGAATTATGAAACGGTTTTTATAAATATGGTTTTAGTAATGTTTTAAAAGAAATTTTTAGTCGTGAAAATTGGATCGTTACAACATATCGATTTAGCATTTTGTTATGCTCTAAAGCCCTAAATTTTCTGACTAATTTATTGTCCAAGTCCATTGCTAAAAACAGACATGGTGGCACATTAGTGTAAACAGATTGCTTATAGAAGTGTTTGAAAGCTAAGCGTTCAATGCAAGTTTCAATCTTGCAAAAAAAAATTGCATTATAGGTACCCTATGTTACACATGATTACAGATGCAGAATAATAAAACACATGTTGCTGCAAACCATACCTCTAATATTCCATGTTCAAAAAAAAATGGTCCCCAAGTATCACTAATTTTTCCAAAAATATTCATTTTATTTCAAACAATGACCATAAATGTGAGAAAAACTTCAAATTAAGCATCATAACTGAAATATCATCTAAGGGACAACAAATATAAGTTAAGCAATTAAAAATCAAAAAATTTATTTTGACGTTTTCCACCTTTTGATGAGTATTTCCTTTTCCTCTTCAACCCTTACAACAATACAACATTTTTCTTTTTTCTCCCTTTCCTTTTTTTCTTCAAAATCCCTTTCCAATCACTTGAAAATCCCTCTACAAAAGCTGCATAAATTAAAAACAAATTAGTATTAGTAAAAATAAAAATAAACAAAGTAAAAAAGTAAGTTTCTAGAAACAAACTATAACAAATGGTAACCACCTCGCATCTTTGAAAAAACCCCAATTATGTGAATAAGAAATAACAATAGAAGTAGAACACACATTTGGTCCCTGTTTTTAAATGTAACAGTGTACTTTCAAACTACAATGGCTTAATAATACTAAATTACAATTTATGTCCATGTCATGTATTTTTGGATTAAGTCTATAAAAAACCTTTTTGCAAATTTGGTCCTCATTTCAATTTTTTTTAATGTTTTTTTAATTTTTTTAATGTTTTTTGGGGAAAATCTCATCCAAACTAAGAGACTAAAACCATATGTACCTACCTTGAATTAGACTTTTTTTTAAGTTTCATCCACAAAGCAACTTAAATTCAACATTCCACAGAAAAACGAAAGTATGCATATTTAATTACATATACATTTAAATGTAATTCTTTTGAGAAACTATAGTTTTGTATTATTACAAATGTAGACAAAAAGAAGAATAATGAAAACCTGTGCAGAAGCACCCACGTATATACTTCTTTATCAGATGATATTTGAACAAAAATCAGTTTTTGAAGTTAAATTATACATATACTATCATGATATCATCAAGTTTATGTATATCACACCCATCAAGCCAATAAGATGATATCTCCCTGAATTGAATATCAATTTCATAGGAAAACATATAAAACTTAGGTGCTGTTTGTTTTTTTGAAACAAAAATCCATAAACTATGCGGACCACCTCTGCAACTCTCTGCAGTAGATGAGGTGGACCAAACGGCTGCTGACTGTAATAAGAAGCGTGTTTGTTTTTTTAACACCTGCATGCTGCAGATATTAAAAATTTAAAATAAACTGATTTTATAATCCGAAAATAATTTTTTAATACCGAAAATTTAATAATGTATGACATTTCGGCACAAATTTATGATATCTCAACAAAAAATAATGATATTTTAACACAAAAATAAATATATTTTATCATAAAATAATGATATTTCATCAAAAAATTATTATTATTCAACATAAAAAAAAATCAACAAAAATAAACAAAAAAAAAACGAAAAAAAAATGTGAAATAAGATTTCAGCAATATACAATCAATATTTTAGTAAGAAAAAAAAAAAGAAAAATAGGTTGGAAGATGTAGGAAGAGGCAAAACAAGTGTTGCGCCAAGAAGAACACTCGCAAGAAGAACACTCGCAGAGGTTTTTTAATCCAAAGACTTCTAAAAAACAAACAACTACAAGATGAAAAGTGTTGCACGTGTGTTGCGCCACACAGCAATAAGAGGTCTGAAGATGTTTTTTCCAAAAAACAAACAGCACCTTACTCTGTAATCCAATTTTGATGTATACAGGAAGCCGATTTTGATTAGTCAAAAGCTTGTCTTCACCGTTGGTTACCGAGAACCCAAAAATAAAAACACTAGACAGATGGTAGCTTCTGATGGTCACAACAGCAAGGGAGAAACGAAAAAGGTGAGAAGATGAATCATGACTAAATTATGACAAAAGCCTACCGAATCCAATTGAAGCGGTTGCAGATTCATCTTCAAGAGTCGCCGATTCCGAACAAGTCGACGTCAATCGTTGGTCCATCCGTGAATTGTCAATCAACAGAGTGAGGATTAGGTTCAAAGGGTAGTCAGCAGAAGAATAGAATTAGAAAAGAGGAATCGATCGATAATGGAAAAACTCGAGACTTTAGAGAGCAAATTGATCGATAATTAACTGTTAGTGTCCTCAGCAACCTCTTGATTTCAATTTAGATTGTGTAAGTTACGATGAGACCATTGCGCTGGTGGAGAAAACGGAAGAAGCGGGAGGCGGTGGAAATGAATGATTGATGAGACCATTGTCTTCAATCTCTTGCATCTCATGTTGCAGGTTAGTCATGGTTAATTCCTTAACTGTTCTCACTTCCTGTTTCATAATCATCAAGCAAAAATTTAAGTGTTTATTTTTTAAAAAAGCTTAAATTAGAGTAATTTTGGTATTAAATTTTTATATAAGTAAAGTGACCAATAAAGTTAATATTACAATACGCATATATACCATTATTTTTTTCGTAAAAAACATGGTTACAATAGGGTTTATATTTTGTCTAATTTACAATAAAAAAAAAACACGCATGCATTGAATAACTTTTATACAATAATAATAATAATGGCTGATTATTAATATTTTTTCACATCATATACAAACTAACATCTTATAAACACTAACTTACAATATATATATATATATATATATATATATATAAAACATGCATTGAATAATTTTCTTTATCTAATCTATTGTTAATATTATACCCTTGATTTAACATAAAACAATAAGACAATAATACTTTTTTGTAAGGACATCGATATGATGAAGATCTTTTTCAATATTATACTGACTTGCACATGAATATTCTCAATGAAGACGAGGGCATTTTTGTCTTTTGCGCATATGATTCAAGAATGTACCCTAAATCGTTCGGTCATTATTCCCAAGAGGCGAGAATAAAACAAAATTCCCCATATAGCAAGAACAAAACCAATAACACGTTCAACCCTAGTTCTTTGCTGCATAAAATGTGTACAAATTTATTAAATATCATTTCACAAAGAGCTATTAATAGTTTGTTTTATTTTAGAGAATAAATATAGAATTATTAAAATGAAATCTCACTTTCAGATGAGTTGATGAAGAGCACAAACATGCCCAAGCTTCCCAAAGACGGTCTTCAAATGATTGTGTCTTACGCATGCATCATAAATAATTATATAACAACAATGAAAAAAGAAAATGCATTAACTAACTTTCCTGTTGCAGGTTCTTGTGATGTCAAAGAACAAATATAAACCTACGTTATTGATCAATTTTGGTGGATTAGGTTGTTTACTGCATATACTTGAATACATATTAGGCTATGTACTACAAAAGCTTCAAAAAACCACATTGTTGATCAAACAACTCCAATAAGTACACCACAACAGACGAATCTGAAATCATCTAAAATTAGAGCAAAAATGTACAAAAAATACAGTGATAAAAAGCACAGAGCATACCTGCTTCAAATTAGTTCGTGTGTAAAAAATCAATAGCTCCTTACTTGCATCACGATTTTATCAAGATATCTCAATCGCTATTAATACAAAATGCCTACAGAAAGAAATGGAAATGAGATTCACACCTTGTCACTTCAAACAAATTTGACACCCAGAAGAGCAAATAAAGATAATAGGAAGGAAGACAGAAAACAGTACAAGCGGTCTGCAACGCAGAAAACATCATTGTCTCAACATCCAACAAATTCAAACCTACATGTTTAAAGCATTATAAGCATTCAAAGTCAAAGAATTTAATGATCAGTCATTCAGTTGTATTAAAAAGATGCTTTTCTTTTTGAGTAAAGGATTTAATGAAATAAGAAGTTAGTTCAGTAAATTCTCACCCATAACACTTGTATTTCACTTTCTTTGCAGATGTCTTGGTCTTATCGGTGATGATTGTGGATCGTGTTCAACCTACTGAAGATTCATCATTTTAGTTGTTGAGTAAGTGCTATTGGTGATAGATCTAATACCTTCCTTTTTAGTGGCCGTTTGGAGTGTATGAAGCTTTTGCTTGTGGTTTTTTTTTTCATGTACCTGACTGAGTTCTGCCTTGGTACTTTGGATTTTATTTAGTTCGTACTCCGTACCTGACTCAGTGAAAGTAATTTAAGATATTAATGATTTATGCTTCTCCTCAAGAACCTTGTGTTCGAATTTTGGAAAGAAATTGATGGTGTCGCCCTCCTGTTGCCCAGAAAGAGCACCGAAGACACTTTAATTGTAGAAATTAGAAGACGACAATGAATTAGTGAAATCACAAAAGTTACCTGGAAATCATGAAACCAAAATGTATGGTGGCGGGGAGAATTTAGGGCTCCTCTGATGTAATTGGGTGGGGGAGGAACTTCCTCAAATAGCATCGATGGTGGTGTTTAGGGTTAGAGATATTGATGATGACAGAACCGAACAGAGGGGGGTGGGTAAACATACATTATCATTTCTAGAGATTTCACAGTGTTTGACGATAGACGATGGAAGTCAAAGCAAGTAGAGGGAGACAAATTTCTAATCACGTTCGGAGCATTGGATACGTCACAGAAGGGAGACAAAGATCGTCCATGGTTTGGCAAGAACGCATCGAGTTGCTTGCCTTCTTGGTGTTCTAAGAAGCTTCGCTGTTGTCGAATCTTCCCTCCTGAGCAGCACACTCCTTCGGGTAGAGTTTAAAGTGAGATAGATGAAGCAGGTAGAGAAAAAAGATAAGTAGATAAAGAAAAAAAGGTGTCTCCGAGAGAAGAAGAGAGATAGAGAGCATTCTAAGAGGTTGTTTGTTTTTTTTTTTTTTTTTTTTTTTCGATGTGCGAAATCACTTTTGTCTGCGTGGCGAAAACCACATGCAAACATATGCCCTCGTAGAGTGTTTGTTTTTGGAAGTCCACAGATCTAAAAACGTCTGTGTGATGTCTTCTTGGCACAAATATGGGTTATTGTCGTTAAAGGTCTTCACGCCATTTTAACCTAAAAAAAGGACACATCTTTTCTCCAGCGCCTTCATTCCAATTGAAGATACGATCGAGGGCACACAAGAGGGACAGCTGCTTACTTCAATTGACTGGCCTCCACCGGCGGTCTTCTTCATCCTATCTCCTCCTCTCGTCGCCACCGTCAAGACAAGGAGCACCACCGATTTTAACCTAAAAAAACGGACGCATCTTCTCTTCTCCAATGCCTCCATTCCAATCGACTTTCTAATCAATTGTATCCTCAATCGACTGCCCCTCGACCGTCGGTATTCTTCAGCCCGTGTCCTCCGCTCGACGCTGCTATCTAGAGCACCACCAGCGCCGCTGTCCAGGTAAGTACCTCTCTTGTTTTAACATGAAATTGAAGGTTATTTTTCCTTAAAACTCTCCATTTTACTGAAACTACTTGTTGTTTATGTAGCCTTTCTTGTTTATTTTTCTTGCTGAAAGTCATAAAATAACCTTTCTTGTTTAATTTTTGTTAAATATTGTTGGAACACAATATTTTTTGATGTATCTTGCTGAAAATTTGAAATGTTGATGTTTATGTGTTATTTTTGCTGAAATGATGTCTTTGATGTGATGTTTTGTGCTGAAATTGCCAAATAATGATTCTGCCGGTAAAATTTTAAATGAAAAATTGATATACGCTTTTCAACGCTTCGACTGAAACACTTGGAAAAAAACCCAATTGATATTCTCTCTGTGAATGCAGCCCCCCTCCTCCACTGTGAACGCCTCCTCCTCCATCCTCATTTTCCCGATCACCTTTCCTTCGTTCGGTCACAACTATGCCGACGCAAATCTCCTGGTGCATCTCTCCATTACCCTTCTTTGCTCGATTTCTTGTCCAACAAAGGTAAAACCCTAGATTTTTTATATTACTTCATGTATACCACTTTATATGTTTAATTTGTTGATAATGTTGATTTGTTTTGTTGAATTTTGGATTTTAAGTTAAATGTTAGGAGGGTTTGTTTGTTTTTTTGTATCAAGAGGAATTGAACAAAATGTGATTCTTTTACTTCTTTGTTTATTTGGAACCTATGATTGTAAGTAGGAACAAGTGTTAGGTTGAATTTGAATTTGTGTAAGAATTTGAATTATTAAAATGTTAGGTTAATTTGTTAGATTTGTTGAAAATGTTAGATAAATATTAGGTTAATATGTTAGCTTTGTTGAAAATATTAGATAAATGTTAGGTTAATTTGTTAGATTTATTAAATGTTATATAAAAAATGTTGAGAACTTCAATTTGTTGAAAATTTTATGTATCATTATCTATATATGTTAGATTAAATGGCATGTTATATTACTATCATGTTTAGTTTTGAGTTCTAAGATTTTTATATTATTAGTTGTAGATTGAAATGTTGTCGAATTGAGAATGGATATACATGAAGAGACTTGATAGTAATTGTTTGTTTAATACCCAATAGTCACATTATGTCATTTTTTTTGGATTTTTCTTACTCGAAAGCAACATACATCCAAATTATTATTAGGGACGGGGTGGAAGTTTTAGAAATTAGATGTCCTTGTGCGAATTGCAAAAATATTTATTATCTCTCGAGAGAATTGGTTTTTAACCATCTTATTAGCCTAGAATTCATGAATGGTTATTCATTATGGTATTTACATGACGAAATATATTCATTACAAGATGTTGGTCAATGTTCAAACCCAATACCACCTCAACACGTGGGTCAAAGTTCAAATACTGAAACGACTCAACACATAAATAGTGGTTTTGATGATTATCGTATATACAAGGAGATGGTTATCGAAAGCATGCACCAACCCGAGACTTCTTATTATCAACAAACACCACAACACCTAAATCTTGAAGCCCAAAATTTTTATAAAATTTTGAAACAAGCGAGTGAGCCTTTATGGGACGGGTGTACAAAATCTTCCACACTCTCCGCCGCCACTAGATTATTGAACTGAAAATCATAATCTAATGTTTCAGACAAGTCATTTGATAGACTATTTTCGATAGTTAAAGACATTCTACCAACTGGAGAGAAGCTTCCTAATAGCTTCTACGAGACCAATAAAATGTTGAAGCCACTAAAATTGTCTTCACAACGGATGCATGTGTTTATAAACCATTGAATGCTATTCAAGGGTCAGTTTGATGAGTTGGATCATTGTGTAGTATGTGGCGAAAATAGATACAAAGACAAAAGGAGGAAACTGAGACTTTAAAGGATGTCCTATTCAAGGAAGACAACCAAACATTTAACCTGGCATTCAGATCATCCAGTAGATCCAGAAAAGATGATACATACCAGTGAAGGTAGATCATGGAATCATTTTGATAGAACCTTTCCTGATTTTTCAAAAGAGACGTGCAACATTCATCTTGGGTTGTGCACCGATGGGTTTAGTCCTAATAATTCAAACACGACTCCCTATTCATGTTGGCTGGTTTTTATCACTGTTTACAACCTACCCCTTTGGTTGGCCTTTAAACATTAGTGCATACCACTTTCGTTGATCATTTACAGGAAGAAGAGCCCCGGACAGAATTTGGATTTTTTTTATGATGCCTATCGACTGACTAATTTTCAGATGAAGTTTGTACTTTTATGGATAGTTAGTGACTTCCCTACTTATGCAATGTTGTCCGGACGGAGCACGCATGGTACTTTAGCTTACCCATATTGTATACACCAAACAGAATCATTTCGGCTTTCCTATGGACAAAAACCGTGTTGGTTTGACTATCATAGAAAACATCTACCCGAAAGACACATATTTTAAAATGATACGGTTAATTTTTTAAAAGGGAAGAAAGTGAAAGGTCATGAAGTGCATGTTCCGTACCCAACCGGAGAATATATTTGGGAGAAAATCCAACATTTCCCCACCGTATACAATGGTACTCCCTATGGTCCAAATTATATATAACCTCATGGTTTTCGTATTACACATAACTGGGTAAAGAAGAGCATCTTTTGGGAGCTTTCATATTGGCGTCACCTGTTGATCCGACACAACCTCGATTTGATGTATATCGAGAATATTTTTTTTGAAAATATGTTTCAGACTTCGATGCAGGGGCGGTCCTAGCTAGGTTCCCGGTGTGGCACCGGCAACACCTAGCTTCCGCGCATGCAGTAGAAAAATTTTTGTTTTTTTTTTTTTAATTTTACCTATTGTGCCACTACGTAAAAAAAATCGTACAACTACTAAAAAAAATTTGTGCAGCTAGCCAACTACATAAAAAAAATATTGTCACTGTATCGGGAATTACCAAACGAAAAAAAATAATAACAAGCCCAAATGCCCAATGTTTTAATCAATTATTGTCTAACAGTCCAATTGCCCAAAGCCAAAATAAAACTTAATTGGATAAATTAGCAATTGGGCTAATTGCTTGTAAAAAATAGCCCAATCCTAATTAATTGAGTGTTTACTTGAGTATTATCGGTAGAAAAAAATCACGATTACATAATCCAAAATTCAACTACTCGACTTCCTGATTTGCGTGATTGCGTCCAAAAAACCTTCGACCAATCAACCTTCAATCGTGCCTTGGCAGACTCGTCACCTCACAATCATTCATGACTTGATCGTTTTGATTTTTGGATCAATCACAATCCTTGTCTCCTTGATCGATTTCAACAATTCTCTTGAAGAGTTGAAGCATTGAAGCAAGTATCAACCCTTTGGCCTTTTCTGTCTTTTTTCAATTTCTACACTACAATGAAACAAGTAAGTTCTACTACCAATTCATTAAGATATTTGAAATTGATATGTTTTTAGAAGTTATTGGTTGACTTAGGTGAAATTGATTTGTTTTATTGAAGTTATATTGTTTGCTTAGGTGCAATAGCTATGTTTTTTATTGAATTGATTGTTTGATTAGGTGAAATTGATATGTTTTATTGAATTTATTGTTTAATTAGGTGAAAGCAACTTGTTTTATTGAAGTCATTGGTTGATTAGGTGTAATTGTTATGTTTTTATTGAATTTATTGTTTGATTAGGTGAAAGCAACTTGTTTTATTGAAGTCATTGTTTGATTAGGTGTAATTGACTAATTGTTATGTTTTTATTAAATTCATTTTTTGATTAGGTGTAATTGTTATGTTTTTATAGGTTAAACTAAGTGGTTTTTTTACCAAAAGACAAAGACCTAATCCTAATGAAAATGGTGAAGAATGTTACCAAATACCAATCACTAATCAATCAATCCCTTCCGTTTCTAATCCTAATACAACTCCACAAACACCAATCACCAATCAATCAATCCCTTCGGTTTCTAATGCAACTCCACAAACACCATGCTATAACCAACCTAATGATAACCTTGACTTGAAAGATCTTCCAAAGGACCCGACGGATAGGCCATTGATTACAAGTTACAAACCAAATATAAGAGATGATGTAAGAAGAGTGTATTTGCTTCAAGGACCGTGTCAAGTAAGGGCACATAAGTTTCCTAAAAACCTAGGTGATAGATTTAGAAGATTCGTTCCTTCATGGTTTGATGACTTTGATTGGTTGGAATATAGTGTGAAAAATAATAGTGCATATTGTTTATATTGTTATTTGTGTGGGGACCTCACGGGACAAAAAGGAGGGAGAGATGCATTTGTTTCCCAAGGTTTTGATACTTGGAATAAAAAAGATGCATTTCGGACTCATGTGGGTGGTGTTGATAGTTTTCACAACAAAGCAAAAGAAAAGTATGAGTTTTTAATGAGGGAAAAACAAGCTATTAATGTAGTCTTGAGGAGGCAAACCGAAGCAGAGGACCATAAATATAAAGCTCGATTACGTGTTTCTATTATTGTTGTTAGACTTTTATTGAAAACCGGTTTACCGTTTCGTGGTCATGACGAGTCGGTTAACTCGGAAAATAGAGGGCTTTACATTGAAGTGTTAAAAGCCATTCGAGAGACTAGTGAAGATATTTTCAACAATACTTTAGAAAATGCTCCTAAAAACAATCAACTTATTTCCCCTAAAATTCAAAAAGAACTTGTGCAATGTTTTGCACAAGAATTACTTTTGAGTATTCGTGAAGTGATTGGTCAAGATGTTTTTGCTTTACTAGTTGATGAATTTAGTGATGTTTCAAAAATGGAACAAATGGCTATTGTTTTGCGTTATGCCGATAGTCTTGGCTTTGTGAAAGAAAGATTCATAAGACTAGTGCGCGTGAAGGATACATCTTCTTTGACACTCAAAAACGCCATAAATGAAGTACTTACAAGTAATAAGTTGAGTTTTAGTCAGGTAATTTATTCTTTACTTTTTTGTTATTTAAATTTAATTTAATATGTATATATATATATATATATATATATATATATATATATTGTTTTAAATTTTAATAGATAATAGGACAAGGTTACGATGGGGCTAGCAATATGCGGGGGGAATTCAATGGTTTGAAAGCTTTGATATTACAAGAGAATGACACGGCTTTTTATGTACATTGCTTTGCACACCAACTTCAATTAGTGGTTGTGGTTGTAGCAAAGAAGCATGATGGTGTTAGTGACTTTTTTGAGCAAATTTCGTTGGTGGTTAATGTTGTTTGTGCCTCGTGTAAAAGAAAAGACTTACTACGAGAGCAAGCAAGAGAAAGGGTGCAAAAAGGCTTGTGTAGTGGTGAACTTGAAACCGGAAGAGGGTTAAATCAAGAGACAACACTTGTTCGAGCGGGAGAAACAAGATGGGGTTAACATTTCAACACACTCACGAGTTTAATGAAGTTGTTTGCGGATGTTCTTGTAGTTTTAGATTTTGTGAAAGAGGATGCAGGGTCATTGGCAAACCGTCAACAAGCATCTGGAATCTTAGCATATTTTAAATCATATGAGTTCGTGTTTTACTTACTTATGATGTATGACATTTTACACCTCACGGGTACATTGTCAAAGCAACTTCAAAGAAAAGATCTATACATTTTAGAAGCGGCTTCGATGGTTAGAGGGACAATGAGGCATTGCAATCTTTTAGAAATATAGGGTTTGCTAGCATTTTGCCAAAAGTATGATCTTTTTGTCAAACACACGAAATTGATACTTTAGATATGGAAGAGTTGTATATTGGTGTGAGAAAACGTAGGACTACAAAGACTAATAGGTTTCATTTTGAGGTAGAAATCTTCAACACGGTGGTACATATGCAACTTACAGAATATCGGGATCGATTTAGTGAAACAAGCACCCAATTACTAGAATACATGGGTGCTTTGAGCCCTTGTGATTCATTTGCACAATTTGACAAATCAAAGTTATTGAAGTTGGGTAAGTTATACAAGTATGACTTTGATGATTCAGATATGATAGACCTTGAAGGACAACTTGAGATATTTTATCACTCTTGCATCAAAGATGAGCGCTTCACTAGTTTGAAAGGAATTTCCGACCTTTCTCGTTTGATGGTTAGTACGGGGAAGCATCGGTCTTATCCTTTGGTTTATAAACTTTTAAAGTTGGCTTTGATATTACCCGTAGCAACCGCAGGTGTAGAAAGATGTTTTTCAAAGATGAAGCTCTTGAAGAACGACTTGCGTAACAAAATTGGCGATTGAATGACGCATTGCTTTGTAATGTCGAGACCGAAGCACTTGTGAAAGTTGAGAATGAAAAAGTAATGGAGCGGTTTCAAAAGATGTATGCACGAAGAGGACAAATTTAAATTCTAATAGATCGTTGTTATATTATGTTTAACCAGAAAAAATTTTGTATTAGATGTTTTATATTATCTTTGACCGGAAAAAAAAAATTGTGCAACCCCTACTACTAATTCCTGCGTCCGCCCCTGCTTCGATGGGCACCCCAAAGTCCAAAGACAATATAAAGGAAAGAAAGGATATTAAGATGTTATGTGACTAGCCTATACTAAATCCCATCAGGGACAACAATAGGAAGATCAAAAGAAGCTTGGAGATTACACATTGGAAAAAGAAGATGTTGAAAAAGTATTTGTTTGGTTGAAAAATCTCAAATTCACTAGCGGGTATGCATCAAATATAAGGAACTGCGTAAACATCAAAGATTATATTTTTTATGGTTTCAAAAGCCACCATTGTCATGTGTTTATGCAACGGTTTCTTCCCCTAGCCATAAGAGGGTTTTTTCCAACAAAGATACACGAGGTCATATCGGAGATATATATGTACTTTCGAGTATTATGATCAAAAACATTACATGTGCAGGACTTGTTCGATATGAAACGCAATATTATTCAAACCATGTGCAAGTTAGAGAAATATTCCCTTCTGGCTTCTTTGATTCCATGGAACACCTGGTCATACATTTAATGGATGAAGCTATTGTTGGTGGTCCGGTACAATACAGAAGGATGTATCAATACGAGAGATAATCACCCTATTTTAATATTATATATCCAACATTTTTAAAGTTATTTGTGGTATTCCTAAAACATCGTTCATAATTTTTAAATATAGGAAAATGGCATAATTAAAAGAAAAATCAGGAACATAGCAAAGGTTGAGGGTTCAATCGTCAATGATCTAATGAATGAACTTGCTACATATTGTTCTTTATATTTATACATACCATAATTGAGATGCACGGAATTTTGCACAGCAAAGTCATAGGTTTTCGAGTGGAGAAGCTCCACTTAGCATATTTGTTGTCCCATCAAGAAGATTATATGAAAAAAGTGGAAGAAGAAAACTCTTGAGTGATAAAGACCTTCACAAGGCGCACACCTACATATTACTTAACTGTAAAAAAGTTAACCCTTACATCCTCGAGTTTGATGAACTGGTCATGACAACAAATCCAAATGAATCAATTTTGGATTTAAGAGATAAATACTTTGTTGAATGGTTTGAAGACAGGGTAAGTAGAACTAGTTCAATAGTACTTATTATTATTAATGCATCATTAACCAACATAATGTGTGTATGTTTTCATTGTAGGTAATGAATAAGACACCTGGTGGAAGTGCTAAACACTTAGAAGTTATAATTGAGAAACCATCGAGACATGCTCATTTTCATCATGGTTATTTTTTAAATGGTTATAAGTTCCACACTCAACAATATGGTGAGGTTTGTGTGACGAATAACTTTGGAGTATGTGTGAGATGGGAGACGTATAATGTCGAACAAGAGTCAGACTAATACGAAATATTACAAGAGATCTTAGAGATTTAGTATTATAGTAGCGGGCCTTCGACTGTTGTACTGTTTAATTGTATTCTCTTTGATAACAAAGACAGTGTAATAGTCAACAAAAACAATTTGATTGATGCCAAACTCAACTCTCGACTTCAAACTGACGACCCATTTTGTTTGGCATCACAAGCAGAACAAGTGTTTCATACACCATACCCTTCAGTAACAAAGGTGGCGAAATATAAGTGGGCAGTTATCAAGACAAAATCAAGAGGGGTGTTTGAAGTCACTGAAACTGAAATGGAAGAAAATGAAATATTTCAGGTTGAAGAACGGTTTGAGTCACCTGTTACTGTAACTCGTGTGGAAAGAATGTGCCTAGTTTCAACTATAAATACATATGAGCAAATATATGATGACGAAAATGAGGGATCTAGGGAAGAAGATGAAGAAGAGGAAGGTTTTGAAGACAAAGAATATGGAAACGAATTGTATTATTTAGAAGAAGAATTTGAAGACGGAGATGATTGGGACGAATATTAGGAGCATTACATTTTGTTTATGTTAGGAACATTGTATTTGTTGATGTTAGGAGCATTGTATTTTTTAAACCTTCTAATGAAACATTGTTTTTGTAATGATTTTGGTATGGACATCTCATTGTTGTTTTAAACATTTTTTTGTCATGAATTATCAATCTTATATTATATATCTGACCATTCTTAAAGGCCGTAAGAACAATAATTATGATGGAAGTACGGGGAATAGGGGGGGGGGGGAATCCCCTAATTCTACTGATCAGCCATGTCATACCACGTTGTTCACACCGATTGACATGCCTATGATGAGAGGAGTTGCAGGTTCCATCAGTCAAGGTGTCATTACTCAGAAAAACGACATGGATGGTCCTCTAGTAGATTTGGTTGAGCTTATTCGCCAGGCTCAACAGATGGGCTATGTGTCCCAGCTCCAACCCCAATAGATGAGCCATCAACCCCACCCCTCACAGATAGGCTATTGGCCCAAGCCTCCACTTACACAGACAAGCTATGGGTCCCAACCCTCACCTCCACAAAGGGGTTGTGGGACCTCACCTATGCTTTTGAGAACCCATGGTGGTGATGGGTTTCAGGATTATTTTTTTAGGGTGGAGACACAGAGTTGGTGGCGCCAAATACATCAGTCGTGCCACACACGCCACTGACGCCATATGGCTCCGCTTCTAGAGGTATTTCGGGCAGTCATGACTCAAATGTCCGTGATTTTGATGACTCATCGTTGTCCATTATCCATAAGAACAGGGATAAGTTAGTGTTTTCATCTTTTAAAGCTTTAATTTTCGATGTTTTAATTATACTTATATAAGTTTTTTGTAGGTTTGATGATCATTTAATCCACAACACAATTATGGATCTCTTTTGGCAAAGTATGGATGATGTGTGGCCTACATATAAGAGCATCACGGAAAAGACTCATAGATAGATGTTTGCTCGTTTTAGGGTAGTATATTAAATATTTATTATTGTATCGTAAACTCATTTCTTTTTACTTTGTATTTTTAACTATACTTTATTACTTTTCACAAACAAATTATAGGTGGTACACAACAGAGAATGATGCGATATATATATGGCATTCAACAATGTCCTTAAGGATAGATATAGGGATAGGATGAGGAATTTGAGGAAGTTATTTGCCAACATGGCACGGCGTGATGGGCTACCCATTAAAAAAGGTTATAGTAAATACTTTCCTGAGATGTATAAACACTGTCCCGATATGATACCAGAGTCTGTGTGACCACGTTTGTGTGATGTAAAAGATACAATACATTATTATTTTGTTTTTTTGATTTTTTATTACCTATTGTATTATTAACTATATATTTCTTTTAACAACATTAGAGCACAGAGAAATGGTCAAAGTTGTCAGAAGCTGCTCAGAAGAATCGGAACACCCCTGATTCCAATAGGAGGACATCAAGGCATACAACTAGTAGCATAGGATATGTTGAGTACCGTTGTAACTTGGTTGTTATCATAATTGTAAATTTTATTATTCTTGTTTTGTTTTAACACTGACTACATCAATTATACTTTTTCTTTTATGTAGAGAGCACAACGGGTAAAAAACCCGAATTTTGTGATCTATACGTGAAGACACATGGCACCAGCCGGGTAGGGAATTGATGAAGGAGGTAACTTGTGATGGGTTTTAGCCATATGAACATTCTTATGTGCACATACAAACCATAATGCTTGGATCTAGGTTTCTCTAATTGAACATGCATGGAATCCAAGACTTCTAATGATAATTCTAGTATAATAACATAAGAAATCAGATTTGGAAGATTACCTTGGATCACTTGCTTGAATCTTCTTGTCCTTGGAGCTTTAGAGTCACAATTGTCACTCCTCTAATGCCTTACAAACACCAACTTAGCAAGAGGATGATTAGAGAGAGAGGGGAGGGAGCTAGAAATCGGTCAGGGTTCTTCCAAAGGCCAGAGTGCCGATTTCATTAACCCCTTGGGTCTATTTATACTTGTAAGGCTCCTAGGGTTTCACCCTTAAAACCCTAATTGGATAACTTAGGCCCTAAGCAATCCAATCCCTTTATGATAAGCCCTTGGACGAATTCTAGGCTCTTCTAAACCCTAAATTCGTCCACCCCTTATCCTTAAGAGATTATAGCCCAAAGTACAACTAGCATACAATTGACAGTTTATGCCCCTTTATTCAATTAATCTCTTAGGTCACCAAATTAATTCCTAATTAATTTATGACTTATATTAATCAAATAATAATATTATTATTCCTTATATTATTCTCATAATATATTAATAATATTTATTCTCTCATTATAAATCATCCTGTCAAGTTGCTATGGTGAAGACAACCCAAAAGGACCATGCACAACTGGGTCAAATACTTGTCTAATATAGTTGCAGCCTAAGACACTATTCCAACAGTCTCCCACTTGGATAAGTCTAGTAACTATACACACAAGTATAATCCGATTAGCAATCATAGCTCTCAAAGACGCTGTCAAACTCTGATCTTATCAATCTTGTCCTTTAGATAAGGGATCGTATAGTCCTCTATTTAGATATCATGCAGATATTTATATGGAACCAATTGTCTAGCATTTGGTTTCTCGAACTCAGATTTATTCGACATAGAACTTAATCGAACACATCAATTTAGTTTTGACCGGGCCCGGCACATAAGTCAAATCAAATCATCGAGCGGTAGAGATTTCGCTTTTACCCTCTTAGGATAAAAGTAACAGATAAACTTCGACTTATATGCATTTACTTATTCATTAATCAACTATACACAACAATGCGTTTTATAACATCAAGTTACTGATGCGGTTTCGCATTATCAATGAACAACCAATTAACAAATAACAAACCATATATCTAGGTTTTAAGACCATATGATATTATCGTCTTGCGATCACCCTTTTTATCACATTCCATAAGGTGATTCCAGCAAGCGCGGGTTTGTTCCAATGCTCAAAACTAGTTCATAAGCACTCGTGAACGTTGCAGCAAACTTCTGCTATGTCTAATACCATTTAGACAATCTACACACCAATTCATGACAATCTTCATTCATACCTACTTCCAACGTATGAACGATTGTGGACAATTTGAATAATTCGATTATTCTTAATAAACTCAATTATTCTGGAAGTCAAAACATGCAAAGTGAAACAATACTTAAACAATTAACATAAGACAGTAACATTACTCATAAATAATACTCTTTTATTTAATCATCAAATGTTAATTACATTTATCTATTACACGTTTCTAATACTATCTAATCTATACTAATATCATCCTTCAGCCCAATACTCCTAGCATGCTGCAAGTGCTTAACCCTGCTCAGTCCCTTCGTAAGCGGATCTGCTGGGTTATCTTATGATGATATCCTCTTAACCACGAGTTGTCCTTCTTCTACACGATGTCTAATAAAGTGATATTTTCTGTCAATATGTCGAGATCTACCATGATCCCTTGGTTCCTTGGTCAAGGCAACTGTTCCTTCATTATCACAAAAAATCTCCATGGGCTCCTTTATGGCAGGTACAAATCCAAGATCACCGATGAAGTTCTTCAACCATATTGCCTCTTTCGACACTTCGCTCGCTGCCATGTACTCTGATCCGCACGTTGAGTCAGCTACGGTTTCCTGCTTGGAACTTTTCCAAGTTATTGGTCCTGCATTCAGGGTAAAGACCCAGCCCGACTGTGAACGGTAGTTGTCCCTGTCGGTCTGAAAACTGGCGTCACTATACCCTCGCACCTTCAAGTCATCACTCCCTCCGAGGACTAAAAACCATTCTTTGGTCCTCTGAAGGTACTTAAGGATATTCTTGACCGCAATCCAATGGGCTCTGCCAGGGTTCCCTTGATATCTACTAACCATGCTCAAAGCAAAGGCTACATCAGGGCGAGTATAAGTCATAGCATACATGATTGAGCCAACTGCGGAAGCGTATGGTACTCGGCTCATTTCTGCTATTTCGGCTTCGGTACTCGGACTTTGAGTCTTACTCAACTTGGCATTACTTTGTATCGGTAATTCTCCCTTCTTCGAATTTTCCATACTAAAACGTTTTAGTACTTTATCTAAGTAAGTGTTCTGACTAAGTCCTATTAGTCTCTTACTTCGTTCTCTCACTATCCTTATTCCCAGAATATAGGAAGCCTCTCCGAGGTCCTTCATAGCGAAGCACTTCCCGAGCCAGGACTTAACCTCCTGCAGAGTCGGGACGTCGTTTCCTATGAGTAGTATGTCGTCGACACACAAAACGAGGAAGCTTACTATACTCCCACTGGCTTTGACATATACACATGATTCATCTTCGCTTCATACAAATCCAAACTCTTTGACTTTCTCATCGAAGCAAAGATTCCATCTGCGAGACGCTTGCTTAATTCCATAAATGGACTTCTCAAGCTTACACACTCTATTCGGATGCTTCGGATCAACAAAACCCTCTGGCTGAGCCATGTAAACATCCTCGGCCAACTTCCCATTAAGGAAAGCGGTCTTGAAATCCATTTGCCAAATCTCATAATCATGAAATGCGGCAATTGCTAGCATCACTCTAATAGATTTTATCTTCGCAACTGGTGAGAAGGTCTCATCATAGTCAACTCCGGGAGCTTGAGTAAAGCCCTTCGCAACCAATCGCGCCTTATATGTGTGTACGTTTCCATCCACGTCGGTCTTCTTCTTAAAGATCCATTTGCACCCAATGGTCTTACGTCCGGGCACATTATCAACCAAATTCTAAACTTGGTTATCATGCATGGATTGGATCTCGCTGTCCATTGCCTCTTTCCATTTCGCAGACTCCGGGCCTGCCATGGCTTCCTTATAGTTATTAGGTTCATCTAGATTTATTAGTGTACCATCACTAATATACGTGTCCCCTTCAGTAGTAATATGAAAACCATAAAACTGGGGTTGAACTCTAACTCTTTCGGAACGTCTAAGAGGTAAGGACTCGTCAATCGGTTCAACCGAAGTTTCCTCCTCGGGTTGAGCGCCAGCGGTAGAGGTTCCTTCATCAATCGACTCTTGAATCTCTTCAAGCTCGATTTGCCTCCCACTGTCTCCTTGGCTTATGAGTTCTCGCTCTCGGAAAAATCCTCTCCTCGCAACAAAGACAACATTGTCCTTCGGTCTATAGAAGAGATATCCAAAGGATTTATGAGGGCAGCCGATGAAAATACATCCCTCACTACGAGGTTCGAGCTTGTCGTGAGTATCTCGTCTTAGGAAAGCCTCACAACCCCAAACCTTGATATGTGATAACGAGGGAGCCTTCCCTGTCCACATTTCGTGAGGTGTTTTGGCAACCTTCTTAGTAGGGACTCGGTTAAGGATATGGGCGGCAGTCTCTAAGGCATACCCCCAGAATGAGATAGGTAGTGAAGCACGACTCATCATAGAGCGGACCATGTCTAACAAGGTTCGATTACGCCTTTCTGCCACACCATTCAACTGCGGTGTCCTAGGTGGCGTCAATTGTGAAACTATTCCACACTCCTTGAGATAGTCGTGGAATTCAAGACTTAGGTACTCTCCTCCTCGATCGGATCGAAGCATCTTGATTTTCTTGCCCAATTGATTCTCCACTTCATTCTTGAACTCTTTGAACTTTTCAAACGTTTTTGACTTTTGCTTGATTAAGTAGATATACCCATATCTACTATAGTCATCGGTAAAAGTTACATAGAAGCGGTTCCCATCCTTTGTGGTTGATCTAAACAGTCCACATACATCGGTATGTATGAGGTCCAATAGACCCTTACCCCTTTCATATGTACTAGTGAAGGGTGACTTGGTCATCTTACCAAGCAAACAAGACTCGCATGTGTCATCTTCCCTAAGGTTGAATGACTCCAACACTCCATCCTTTTGGAGTTGGGCTATGCGCTTCTTGTTGACATGTCCAAGACGACAATGCCACAAGGATGCTTTATCCATACTATTGGAAGAATCCATGCATAAAACATCATTTCCTAGGTTATCTACAATCATAACAGTTTCATAAATTCCATTACATGGTATTGCTTCAAAATATAAGACACCATTTAGATAAGCACAAATAGAACCATTCTCATTATTAAAAGAAAATCTAAATCCTTGTCTAAACAAACCATGAAATGAAATGATGTTTCTTGCCATTTCTGGCGAATAGCAACAATTATTCAAATCTAAACATAAACCATTCCTAATCACTAGAGAATACACTCCAATCTTGGTCACAGGCGATGATCTTCTGTTCCCCATGATTAGATTTATTCTTCCATGCTCCACATCCCTATTTCTTCTTAGTCCCTGCAATTCAGAACAAATGTGGTAACCACACCCGGTATCGAGGACCCAAGAAATAGCATGAGATGAATCATTAGATTTAATTGTGTATATACCTGCGAAAGATGGCTTGATCTTTCCTTCTCTGATGGCTTGTAGGTAGTCTGGGCAGCTTCTCTTCCAATGCCCTATTTTGTGGCAATGGTGGCACTCTGCCTCCTTTGGGTTAGGGTTAGGCTTAGCGGGATCAAATTTGGTCCCACTAGAAGAGGAACCATCTCGGGACTTTCCCTTGCGGTGGCTCTTAGACGGAGCCTTCCTCTTCTTGCCTCTTCCTTGCCCAATGGCCAAAACAGGAGCAGCGGGTGGATTGGGAGTGGGTGCAACAGACTTGTCCTTGAGGTTGCTCTCAGCAACCCTAAGGAGACCTTGGAGCTTACTTAGGGTGACCTCTTCCTTGTTCATGTGGTAGGTCATCCTAAACTGGTTGTAACATGGAGGCAAGGAGTGAAGCACCATGTCGATTGTCAAGTCTTCCCCAAAGTCAACATTCAACTTGCGCAGACGATCGACATACCTTTGCATCTTTTGCAGGTGCACGGTTAAAGATTCTCCATGACCCATTTTGGCAGAGATCATGCTAGTGAAGATCTCGTAACGTTCCTGCCTCGCATTTTGATGGTATCTCTCCAATAAGTCTTGGTGCATTTCATACGGATACATGTCCTCGTAGGACTTTTGGAATTCAGCATTCATTGTGGCTATCATGATGCAATGAACCTTCTTTCCATCACGTTCATGAGTCTCAAAAGCAGTCATTTATGCTGGAGTAGCGATTTCTAGGTTGATCTTCTCGAGCTTCTCATCGAGGATATACTCCTTGTCCTCGTAGCGAGCAATTGTGCGAATGTATCTTATCCATTCGCTAAAGTTCGTCCCATCGAAAGTCACCTTTTGGGAAAGGCTCATCAATGTGAACGAGCTAGCAGCAGCGTTGTTCGCGTTCGACATCTACAAATAGAAAGGACAAAGATAGATTAAAATTCGAATCCCTAATTATCACCCAATAAGAAAAATTAAGGCTAGGATCCAACAACAATATTTACATATTAGAAAAGGGATGTCGTAATCTAACATGCAAACAAATTGAAGGTAAGTGAATGACGATTCACTAATTCTCCACCATGAAAACCTAACTTTAAGTTCTAAATGTATTGAGAATTCCTAGGTTTTGATGAGATTCATTGACTTTTCAATGGCATGTTTAAATCTCGATATGCCCCTCTCGTTTGTGACTGGGATACCGAGGATCACAAAGTGGGTGTGAATTACCATGCAAATTCACACGGTGCCTTCATTGTAACAATCACCTATTCGATGTGTCGGTAAACCACACATGCTCCATCGAACTATGATAAACAATGAATCACCCTTTGCCACCTTTGATTAGAACCAATTAGTGTGCCGGTAAACCACACACGCTCCACTAACTTCTTAGCAAGGGTGCAAAGTGTAATTTCATAGGATTGCATCAATTCACTTTTCCTAAAGTAACTAGGATTGGGAATTTTGAAAAACATGTAGTTACTTTGTATTTCATATTATACTTTTAATGAGGAGATGAGGTTGCCCTATCCTACCTGTTCGGCTAACGACCCTCCACCGATCAAGCAAGCGGTGGGTGTGAGTGTACACCCATTAAGCGCCATTTTATAGGCTGCAACCTTATACCCACCTTATAGACCGGCTTCGTGAATGAGGCCTACTAACGATAAGACTAGCATTTTTAATTATACATATATATATATATATATATATATATATATATATATATATATATATATATATATATATTAATCTTGTAATATTATATTAGTATAAGGTTGAATTTTAAACTTGTAAAATTCTAGGGTTTGAAATTTAAATTTTCTAAATTAAACTTTTAATCACAAAACATAAATTTCAAAACTTGAGGGCAAGTTTTAAACTTATCAAAACATAGGGGATCAAATAACAAATAATCTAAATTAACATTTAATCACATAATTATCCATATTTGATTTATTTAATTATTTCTTGAAAAACAATTTACCAATTTAATTAAAATAATTAATCAATTATCACATAAGGAAATTAATATTCAATTAATTGATAAATATCTTCAATTAGGTCAAGAATAAACTCAAATATATCTTAAAATCGGATTTAAATTGACCTATTAAGATTAAGGTAAGTATCCAAAAGATAAACAGCAAGAAATCCCGAAATTAGCTCTTTCTGACGCTCGAACTCGCCGAGTACCACAATGGACTCGCCGAGTTAAGGCCTACTCGCCGAGTTCATCGGGCAAAGTGACAAAATTTGAATTTTTCAAGTAACAAACAAGCAACCAATGCATCAATTCAATAGAAACCAATCAAGGCTCTGATACCACTGATGGGTTTTAGCCATATGAACATTCCTATGTGCACATACAAACCCTAATGCTTGGATCTAGGTTTCTCTAATTCAAAATGCATGGAATCCAAGACTTCTAATGATAATTCTAGTATAATAACATAAGAAATCAGATTTGGAAGATTACCTTGGATCACTTGCTTGAATCTTCTTGTCCTTGGAGCTTTAGAGTCACAATTGTCACTCCTCTAATGGCTTACAAACACCAACTTAGCAAGAGGATGATTAGAGAGAGAGAGGAGGGAGCTAGAATCTGCCAGGGTTCTTCCAAAGGCAAGAGTGTCGATTTCATTAACCCCTTGGGTCTATTTATACTTGTAAGGCTCCTAGGGTTTCACCCTTAAAACCCTAATTGGATAACTTAGGCCCTAAGCAATCCAATCCCTTTATGATAAGCCCTTGGACGAATTCTAGGCTCTTCTAAACCCTAAATTCGTCCACCCCTTATCCTTAAGAGATTATAGCCCAAAGTACAACTATCATATAATTGACAGTTTATGCCCCTTTATTCAATTAATCTCTTTAAGTCACCAAATTAATTCCTAATTAATTTATGACTTATATTAATCAAATAATAATATTATTATTCCTTATATTATTCTCATAATATATTAATAATATTTATTCTCTCATTATAAATCATCCTGTCAAGTTGCTATGGTGAAGGCAACCCAAAAGGACCATGCACAACCGGGTCAAATATTTGCCTAATATAGTTGCAGCCTTAGACACTATTCCAACAACTTGTCATATAGAGCTTGATAATACGACATCTTGATGCTTCTGTGGTAGGTGGAGTTAAACATAATTCGGCCCAAGACAACAAGCGAGCCCACTGCTAAGGTTTATCCGACACCATAGCCCGCAAATATTGCTCTAAACCATGATTAACCACCTTCGTTTGCCCGTTAGTCCGCGGGTGGCAAGCGGTGTTATAATTAATTTGAGTTCCACTAAAAGTGAATAGTTGCTTTCAGAACTTGTTGACGAAGATCGGGTCCCGATCCGACACAATACGCTTACGAAAACCATGGTGTTTCACCATAATCTCCATATATGGCCCAATTACTCCAAGGTCGCAGCTCCGAAAACGCACTTAGATTGCTTAATAAAGAATTGCTATTCCTGCACACACTGGAATACGCATCTCAAGTGCTCAATATGAGAAGGCAAATTGGTACTATAAACCAATATGTCATCAAAGAAAACAATAACAATTTTGCAAAGGTAGGGCGAGAAGAGATTGTTCATGGTTGCTTAAAACGTGGATGGAGCATTCGTGAGCCCAAAGGGCATGACCAAAAATCATAGTGCCCATCATGTGTCTAGAAGGCGGTCTTATAAACGTCTCGGTCATGCACACGTATTTGGTGGTACGCTACCCGTAAATCGAGTTTAATAAAAATTCCTACTCCTCCAAGTTCATTAAACATCTCATTCGCAGTTGGAACGAGAAACTTGTCTTTAATAGTGACAACATTTAGGGCTCAGTAATCAACACAGAACCGGAAGCTACCATCCTTCTTTTTTACTAGCAAAACCGATGATGAGAACGGGCTATGGATGAATCGTATAATCCCTTGACTCGGCATTTCTTGTACCAATTTCTCCATCTATTCATTTTGGTAGTGCGGGTATCAATACAGACGGACATTGATCGGGATCGTATTTAGAAACAGATGAATTCGATGATCTATCATCTGATGGGTTGGAAGGGAATCCGGTACCTCGAATAGAGTAGCGAAATCAGTGAGGAGATTGGCGATCTCCGGTGCTAATGGACCCACAACCATGGGAGACCCGTTTTCTAATGAACCATCGTGCACATTATAAACCCTACAAAATTCATCCGGCTCCAACAAGGCGTGCATATGGTGGAGAGTAATAGTTTCATCCAAAGTGACTCCTCCCCCTTGGGTATATATGCTTTACTATCAACCGAAAACTCCATAGTTTGCAACGTATAATCATGTGTTACGCACCCCAATTTCTATAACCATTGTACCCCCAGAAGAATTCCTGCCCCTTTCATAGGCAAAACATACAGATCGATTTTCATGTCCAACCATTGCATGTGTAGAGGAATAGCCGTGCATATGTTTTCACACATCAAAAACTCCCCACTGCCAATGTACACCTTGAATGGTCTGGTGTTTTTCGTGGGTAGATTCATATTTTTGACAGTGTCAAGTTGTATGAAATTATGAGTACTTCCATTGTCAGTTAGAACATGTACCTTGTCAGAACCAATTTGGCCCCATAGTTGAAGTGAACGTGGCCAATAAGGGAATTAAGCAGCAATATGTCAGCATTTTCCACCACTTCGTCCTCTAATTCGGCGATAATTGGACCCGGATCATGATCATCATCATCCTCCCCCTTCATGAGCAATAAAAATTTGTATAGGCACTTATGCCCCTTCACCTACTTGTTGTCGCAATTAAAGCATAAACCCTTGTCCATACGCTCCTGTCATTCTATTGGCGTGATCCACTTAATTGCAAGTGGTTTCGTGTTGTGGGTGGTGTCGACGGGCTTTGTGGTTATAGGTTTGGCGGTGTTAGGTGACAGTAGTAGAGGCGATTTGGTTTGGTCTGGACGAGTGAAGGTGACTCTTGGGATAGATATGACTGGTGTATTGGTGGAAGGAGGATGACCCACAGGTGTGACGACCCATTGGTCCTCAAATCGGGGTTCTGTGATTCTAGCCACGGTAAATGCTTCACCTAAGGTGGGGGTTTGGAGGCCAAAAGTTCCCGTTGAATAGCAGGTTTGAGCCCATAAATATAGAAGGAAATAAGTAGGGTTTCAGGAATATTTGTTACCCGGTTCATCAACTTCTCGAAATCTCTTTAGTATTGAGCCATCGTGGTAAGTTGCAGCAATTTTGATAGAGCTCCTTGGGGGTCCTCGAAGCGAGACGATCCGAATAGAACATGAAGGTTGGTAAGAAAATCCTCCCACGTGGTAATCAATTTATTCCGGGACATCCACCTGTACCATTCTATAGCGTCACCCTCAAGATTGAACCCGTGATGTGTGGTCTTTGATCTGGAGCGGTGGTGTGAAGTTCAAAATACTCAAGGATAGCAAAGATCCAACGCTCAAGGTCGTCACCATTGAACTTTGGAACATCATAGAGCGGGGAATATTGGTGTTGTTTTCACCACTGGATCCAGAATCCTTAGGAGATTTGTTGGCAACCAATGCCTTGGTAGCTTGGAGTTCGGTAGTGAGCCTTACGATATGGATGGTGAATCCATCTGATTGCTCCTTCAATAATAGTCGGATTGTTGCTTCATCCATGGTGAAACTCAATGAAAGCACCAATTGTTACATGCTTAATGAACAAGATTGGCACTACTTCAAGCGAGTGCAGGCTCCCTAAGAAAACAAGAAGGAACGAGAGAAATATCTGGCTAAAACTTAATAAACTTCATTCATGTAATCGTTTAAATAGTCCAACAGGAAAACAACTCAATTTTATCCAACCAAACAAAACATAATACTTATCAATAGTTTAAACAACTAAACTTATCCCATCTTAAAATCCTTTTGCCATTCTGGCGCCCTTCTGTTGCGTTTGGGTCGATCTCTGCCCCTTGGTTTGGCGGGTGTAACATAAAGAGCATGCACTACATACCTCATAAACTAAATGGAGCTTAAACTAAACTCTACAGTATCCTATAAATCTCATTTACATCAATGATGGATAAAACTAACATTAACAAGGTATTGTGCAAAAGAAAAACGATAATCGATAAAAATTATATTAAAACCCCTAAAACTTAGGCGTTTTTGGTTTAATAGAATAAACTGACAACGTAATGAATGGAATCACAAGGTAATGGAATTGATCATTATCCATAATCATATTTGGTTACTCTACTATATGGAACAACTCATTAATTTATATTGTTTGGTAGGTAGAAAATTACTAGTGAATAAAATGTAATTTATTGACAACGACAAAAATACCATGTTACAAGAAGTGCATAATCTTGTGAATTCGACATCATTATCTTCTAAATTTATATATATATATATATATATATATATATATATATATATATATATATATATATATATATATATATATATATATGTGGGTTAAGTTCAAATGAGAACACTATTTAATGTGAGAACGTGAGAACACTACTTTATGTTACTATTCTACTATAAATTTGTTAGGGTGCAAAGTCATGCTTGGATGTAATGTTTTAGGCTTTCCTTTTTGTATGTGTAAATGGGTTGAGTCTTTTCCTATAAATAGGAAGTGAGTGACTCCCATTATGTAAGAGTCCATTTGGAGTGTTAGACTAGAGAGAGAAATTGTATACAAGACCCATTTGTATAATCTTTCTAGATCTAATAAGAGCTTACAAAGATTTATTTACTCCTTGTGTTCTTGATTTTACATGATGATTCACTAGATCTTTCTAATTCCGCACATGCCATCATAATCTAAACAACTACAATTGGTATCAGAGCGGGTGTTCTTGATTTTCATCAAGAATTGATCCTTGATGGCTATTTTTGATTTGGTGATTCTTATTATTCATTCATCTTCGTGTTTTAGAGTGTTTTTGTGTTCTTGAAGTCGAATTTTTCCTTGATTTGATCCATAATTCGACTTTCTCTCTCTAGAATATCTGTTTGTACCACTTTCTCTCACTAGAATTTGGTTCATATTCACTTTCTCTCTCTAGAGATCTCCTTGATTCACACTTTCTCTCTCTAGAAAACTCAAGTTCATAACATTTGATTCAAAAGAAAAGAAGCAATTATGGAGCAATGGTTGGTTCGGAATGAAAGTTTTCTATACGTATACACTTCTTTTGAATGCATTCTTTATCAATTGACTGTTGGATTGCAAAGTGAAGATACACTTATGTCAAATGGAGAAAGGGATGGAAAGGGAGATTTCATTGGTTATCCAATTTATCAAAACAAAGATTTGTTTGATCGATTGATTACAACATATCAAGAAAGACGAAGAAATAAGAGGAATGGTGAAGTCATAAAAGGAATTCTTCTTGCTAATTGTAAACCGGGAAGAAATAGACTTGAATATTATGCAAATTGTCGTGAAGCTCAAGAACATGTTCTTGATGATGTTCATCGTGTTCATGATGTTCAAGGAAAAGAAGTTCAAAACAATGGAGTTCAATGTGATGTTCTTGATGTTCAAGAAAAAGGAGTTCAAGTTGATTCTCAAGATGAAAAAGTTTTTTGCTCAATTGGAGTTCAAACCGATGATATTTTGTGTTCTTGTGATTCGTTTGAAGGAATGATTCCTTATCGGAAGCCGGTGATTCAAGAAATTCACAAATATCAAACTCCAAAAGATTTGATTCAAACTCAAAATGTTCATGTTGTTGAAAGTGGGTTTGTTCATGGAGTCAAGTCTTCAAGATGCAAAAAGATGAGAAAGAAAAAGAAGAAGAAGATTAATCACAAAAATAAGCGGGTTTACTCACAAAAATCGTCAAACGTTGTGAAGCCGAAATCCGTGAGGCAAAATTGGGTTCCAAAGCAACAATCTCCAAGTGTTGAATTGAATTTGAAGTCAAAACCCAAAAGTGTTGGAGGTTCTTTTGAAGATGTTCTTGGTTTGATGAAGAACACGAAGAACAAGTTGTACATCTCGCATAGTGGGTGGTACAATGTTCAAATTGGAGATTTTCTCATTCCAACAAAAGAACCAAGATCTTCTAAATTCGATTCATTTGTTGAACACGGAACTCGATTCGTCAAAAAGGTATCTCAAATTCTCAAATGGATTCCAAAACGTCCATGAATTCGATTCGTGTTTTGCGTTCTTCGTTTTTGATCGATTTGTCTCATTGGATCGAAATTCGTTTTAACCCCTTTGTTTGATCCAATTATTTTTTTAGATCAAATCACAAAATAAAAGTCATTTTCTAAAAATTGTTCACTGTTCATTAATCCAAATGTTTGAGCCCAAAATAATAATCCATTATTGTTCATTTGTGTATGTTCGAACCCAAAGCTACTAAATCAATATGTATTATTCAACAATTCATATTTTGGTCCATTCATGTGACTTGTTACTGTTCATTGAGCCCAATACAACAAATTCAGACACTATTCATGTATCTCATCTGGAGACCAAATACTCTTGATTCTCGATAATTGTTCAATCTCATGTATAATTCCTTCTCGTCATTTCTTAACAATCAGACATCGATGCCGATTTTAATCAATAATAGTCAATCGAGTATCCAAAAAAAAGTCAAAATTAGACTTTCAAATTGTCGATTCAGGGAATTGGAAGTCGTATAGTCAATATTGAAGGTTTGAAATCGAGATTATTGATGTCGTCGATTGGTTTGAAGGTTAAACAGCCTTTGCTGTGAAATAAATTGAAATCGGATTATCAAATGTCGATTGTATGAAGTCGACAGTCGATTTGAGTTTTCGACAGTAAAGGAATTTCAAATCGAATGAAGATTTTGGAAGTTTTATCTATAGGATCGAAGGTTATTTAACTGATGAATGGTTGGTTGTGATGTTGATTTCGAAAGATTGGTGTCTATGTTCGTTAGTTTGGAAATAGATGATAGAGTTTGATTTTGGATTCGAAGGTTTGATGTCGGATTGAGTATGTTTCAATGGTTAATTGATAATGAACTGAAGAACAGATGAAGATGGGATGACTTCAGTTGTTATTCGATGCTTGATAATGGGATGATTTGCTTGAATTCACTAATAAGTAGCTAGAAATCGATGTTTGTTTATATATTGGAATTCGCTTTTGGAGTCGTCGACTGTTTTGGATGAAAATCAATCGTATTTGGTGCCGATTTTGAGAAATTGATGATTTGATGTTTGTCTATTTCGAAAGTTTGGGTTATGGATTGATTTTGAGGAAACGATCTCTTGATTTGTGTTGTTGACTGAAAAACGAAGATTTGGGAATCGATTTTCAGTGATGTTGATTTACGAAGACTGGGAAGTTTTGGATTAAAAGCGAAAGGTGATTGATGATTTGGGTTGATCACTAAAATACAAAGGACGAAGATTTTGGAATCGTTTGTTACTGGATTCACGATTCGTGAATGAACAAGCGAAGGTTGTTTGTTGTTGATAATTTTGATTTGGAAAGAATTTGGGGTGAATGTACGAAGCATCTATGTGTTTGGATTTAGAAGATTAGATGGGTCGATTTCTTCAAAGATTTGGGAATCGATGTTGGATAATGTTGTTAGCTGTTGATGATATGATTGGTTGTGTGAGTTCGCAAGTTCCATTGTTGATCTATGATGTATAAAGCTGAAGAACAAAATGCGAAGATGTTTACAGGAAAATGAAAAATTGATTGCTTGTGTTTGGATTGTGAATGAAATGCGAATAATAAAAATTTTGTGATTAATTTGTGCGAGTTCGCATTTGAGGTCAAGAACGGTTCGCATATGAGATCAAAATAGTTAGTTCGCATCCATGTTCACAAACGTGCGAAGAATCTAAAAATGCGAAGTAATTGACTGTATAAGTGAATTGGGGAAGAAGAAAGCAAATAGTTTCAAAATTGGTCCCTGATCTTTTCACGAAATGGCAAAATTGACCCAACTTCGCATATGGGTAATAAAAGCTGAAAAAATGCAGAATTTTCAGTTTTGGTCCCTACAGTTTGTGCGAATTTAGGCTTTATGCCCGGTTTTGCAAATGGGCTAGAGTTTCGCATATTTGACTATTTTTGGCGCAACAGGTCCCTGCAAGTTTCAGAAAGTGACAATTTCTACCCGGATTTTGAAAAATCTTACAACTTTCACCCAAAAAGTCAAAATTTTTCATAAATTGAAAATTTTTATGGCTTTTTCGTGATTGTTTTTCCGTGCAAGATTTTTGGTGATTCATTTTTGGTACACATCAAGGGGGAGTATTGTGAAGTCTATTCCTCGGGCGCTTCTCATCCTTAGTGGTTTTATAATCATTTTTTGATTATAAAAAGGGGAGAATGATGGGTATTCGAAGCTTCTCGGGTTTATCGAATATTCATTTGCGGATTTGAAGACCGGTGTTACTTCGAGGGGGAGTTTGGTCTTGATCGCGCTAGCTCGTTGGAAATTAAAGCTGGACATCCAATCCTAACTTTGAGGGGGAGAATGTTAGGGTGCAAAGTCATGCTTGGATGTAATGTTTTAGGCTTTCCTCTTTGTATGTGTAAATGGGTTGAGTCTTTTCCTATAAATAGGAAGTGAGTGACTCCCATTATGTAAGAGTTCATTTGGAGTGTTAGACTAGAGAGAGAAATTGTATACAAGACCCATTTGTATAATCTTTCTAGATCTAATAAGAGCTTACAAAGATTTTTTTACTCCTTGTGTTCTTGATTTTACATGATGATTCGCTAGATTTTTCTAATTCCGCACATGCCATCATAATCTAAACAACTACAGAATTGTGTGTATACAACGATATGACATTATTCATCAACAAATATACGAACAACCACACATTAATATTCACATTAAAATTTTATATGTACAACTTTATGACATTATTCATTACCGAATATATGAACAATCACATATTTAACATTCACATTAGAATTTACTAAATCACTATATATATATATATATATATATATATATATATATATATATATATATATATATATATATATTTTATAGTAGAATAGCAATATAAAATTGAATATATTCATATTATAATTACTACAATACAATACATATTAAATTCATAATAGAATAGTAACATAAAGTAGTGTTCTCACTTTCTTATATTAAATAGTGTTCTCATTTGAACTTAACCCTATATATATAGGCTTAGGTTATTGTATTCTAACTAATTATTGTGTGGATGTAAGAATGATTGTTGACTTATCATTTTAGTTATTTTAAGAAAATCATTTATCCATATTATTAAATTAAAAACCAAAATAGAATAATACCATCTATATAAAAGAAGGGTAAAATTGTATATTTCCATTACTTTTAAATTAGGAAACACAAATTTAAAAATTAAATTTTCAAAATTTAAGGGATTTTTTATTATCTTAATTTTGCATTCATATTTTTTTAATTAATTCAATTATAATTTTGTTAGAATTTTATTTTGTTATAATGATGTTCTATGAGATTGTTTTGTCAAAATTCTTAAACATGCAGTTGAATAATAACAACATTCTTACATATTCATATACATCCGAACTTAATTACAAGTTCATAAATATTCTTACAGACTATTAATCTGATACATTTTAATATAATTATACATATTCTAACAGAATATCATTAAAATGCATAAAATTCTTAAAAAATATCATTCTCAAATATATAATTCTTGAACAGATACGCTTGTTCTTTTTCAATGGTCCAAATAATCGACTTGATTCGAAATCTTCTACAATGTAATTATTGATCTTCCTCATTCTAAAAGAATATGCTAAAATTTTGATTCTGAAAGAATATTGCATATATTTTCTTTTCATGTGATTCTTCATTGGTTTACCTGTAAGTTACAAATCAACACCACAATTACATACTCAATTTTCGTGAGATGAAGTAACATAAATTTATTTCATGGCCATTCTTTAAGCTAGGCATGTCGAAAACTATGATACATGAATAGACACTTGTCGTGCACTTCTTCGCATAACTAAAACCAATCGAAATCAACAATAATAAATTGAGCAAATATTATAGAAAATTAGTCATGATTGTTCAAAGAACCCAATTAATAAAATACCTTACCTAAGTCCAGCAAGAAAAGGTTAAAGAAGGTCATCTTCACCTTCATAAATTTCACCATATGCAACAAAAATTAAAGCTACTGATGTCAAATACCCCCACATCATCGACATAGAAATAGCAGTCCATGTATATGGTCGTTGAGCAACCATTGGTCAAAAACACCTATCAAGCATTTCATCGAACACCTAATAGGCATTGAAAACTTTGTTGAATTGAGCAATTCTCATTAACACAATTTAGCCCAAATTTTGACCACCTAAATATGTAAGAGGAATAGCAAATTACGAAGTCAATTGCAGCTTCATGCGAGAAAACTGATACCAGAAAAATGCCAAATTGACAATGAATTTAAAATAAAAGTTGTTATCATTTAGATTTTAGAAATTCGAATAGATGGAGGAAGAATTTCACATGCGATTCAGGTGAAAAAAATGTTTAATTTGCCTCAGTTTCTTCTACCTATTCTTGAAACTGCTTGGACTTCCTAAGCTACAAATAATCCCGAGAAAACGGGTTGAAAACGTAAACGGGTTCACCGTAAAGCGAATCAGACAAGCATAACAAGTCATTACATGAACCCACGACGTTGAATTCAGGCATGGAGCTACAAAAGGTGTGGAAATCTTTCTTACAATCTTATCGTCGTCCTCCTCCAAACACCGAGAGACAGCAATTTCTCTTCCCGATGAAAGACAAGAGGCGACGACCTCTTGTGTTGCTCGCCCCTCCTTGCGAATTTGGCCACTCACAAATTCGGCCACTCACGAATTCGGCCACTGGACCATTAATAGACCTTGCGGCCGTTCTCAACCGTGGTTCTCCTTCTCGATCAGGCGAGGATCAAATTCCTTTTTCCCCAATGATTCTGCCTCGTGCTTTCCTTCGTGTATCTTTCATCGCCTCGTTGTGTGCCTTTTCCCTTTTTCCCAATCAAACAAAAAATGGGTTGGAAAGAGCCCTAAATTCGTTTAAGTTTGGTCGGCAAAAGGGCAAGCTCAAGCGCACTTATCTTCTTCAGCAGGTAGGGTTAATAAACATGAACGATTGGGGATTTAAAATTGATTTTCCATTTTAGGGGTTATTAATTCATTTAATAATTACCATAAATAATTATAGCTAACATTATCAAATTACATTGATTCACAATCATTCCTACATCCACACAATACTTAGTTAAAATAGTTGAACATATCTTTCTTCCTATATAGGGAATATACATTACAGCCACACCTAAGCTTAGGTACTAAACCTCTAAAATATGTCGTTTTAACATGCTAAATATACCCGGTTTGGTTTCACTTGGTAAATATATCATTCTCCATAATATTTCTTTCTTTCATTATCGTTTTATCATCTCCGTTTTTCCTTCCTCAATTATCGTTTATTACTTCATCCAAGTGAACATTACTAAACCCTAAACCTAAACCTCAACCCTAAATTTAAACCCTAAACACTAAAGCTAAACCCTAAACCCTAAATCTAAACACTAAACCCTAAACCCTAACCCTAAACCTTAAACCCTAAACCCTAAACCCTAAACATAAACCTTAACCCTAAACCCTAAACCCTAAACATAAACCTAAACCCTAAACCCTAAACCTTATTGTGTCGATCTTGAGTTTACATCTTGAAGTATTAATCGTGAATCCATTAACCGTAATCTTTATATAGTAAAACAATGTATTTTCAAGAGTTTTAGTACCTAAGCTTAGGTGGGGTTGTAATGTATGTTTCCTTTTCCCTATATATATATATATATATATATATATATATATATATATATATATATATATATATATATAATAATCAAAACTATTTCATTGTTAAATCTCAAAATATTCGATGATCATTATCTCCAGTCATGTCAAAATGTGATTACAAAAACCAAACAAACCATTTATCACATGTTTTTCAAAAAAAATATTACTTAGTTAAAAGCCAGATCAAACGATTTTTTCACATATCCTCGTAGAACAAGCACATAGACATAAACTTTTAAGTTGAAACAATTTCTATAACTATATTAACGTACAAACCTGAACAATTAAAATAATTTTACGCTTCCACCCAACAATATAAAATTAGATAAAACTAAGCTCTAAACTCATGGACTTCATCGGCTAAGATCCCCATTTGGAACTTCCTTGCAGCCTTCTTTGGAACATAATTGTGAATTAATACCTTCTTCCTGAATCTCAACACATCTTCCTCATCAAGGTCAAGGCGGCTCAACTAATTTAGAGACTCTAAGCAAACCAAAAATCGAGGCCCTTTAAGTAAGCAAAGGGTTTTTGAACTTGAGACCTTTAGTTTTATAAACTAGTGTTTTTACCACCAAGTCAAGCTTCAACTTGTCTTTATATCCTCAAAAATATGTGTATATATATATATATATATATATATATATATATATATATATATATATATATATATAAACTTTGAAATTGAGGGCCCTAAGCCATTGTTTAGTTTTTCATAATACAATCCTTCTTTCAACGTCACTGCACAATATATCTGCAACGTTCGTTCCATTTTGTTCAAAGAAATTTTTTGTCAAATCCCATGAAAAAAAGTTATAAAAATTGTAAATTTGTTGTCTTTATAGGTGAAACAAGAGGACAAAATCCACCTCAAAGTCAAGAGTCAAAGATAATACCTTATCGCCTACAATGAAAAAGAAATGATAACAAATATGATCCTCTCCGTCGAACTTAATTATAATATTTTTATATCTTAGATGAATGAATCGACCTCTAACACAACACGATACTCTTAAAGTGATTAATTTCATAATAACATATTGCAAATGGATCTAGTAAGAAGAGGTGTGCCAAAAAGGAGGATAACTCCTTAGAGTAATTACTAAATACAATTTTCTATTAAAAAAAAACATGTACGATAACACAATACATAGGACAATTATTATATGTTTTATGATGTCCGTCACATAATTTAAACACCATGATCATGTAAATTCAAATTTTAGTAAATGAAAAATGTAGCTACACCAAAAGACAAGTTGTGTGATAAATTTAATTGATTAAGAGAATGCCAAATTGTATGACTCTTTAATGGTGTCATCAAGTCTCGGTGCTAAAAGATTTCATTGCCACACTTTATCATTTGTTCTATATATTACTATAATGGTAAGGTTTGTTACCATAGGAATGATAAATCAACTACTATTTGTAAAAGCCAATATGAAACTAGATGCAAGAAACTACATAGAAAAATTCAGCATTTTATCAACTCTATATTTATTATATAGTTACAATTACAATTCAAAATTATTAGATCCAAAAGCGCTTTCATGGATTTGATAACAATCCTGGTAATAGCCGATTTTGTGGAAACGAAGTACTTTGATGGGCATATTATTCAAAATGTAAAATAAATGACCCTAGACAACAAAATGTATAATCGAGGGACGAATTTGGTAAAATTTCTTATTAGACCCAAAACGAATCCGTGCATCTAGAAGAGGCGAAATCAACGACTCGTATTGGACTAAAACTGCATGTTCATGTATAATTGAGGGACTAATTTTGTAACTCCGTTTCTTATAAACATTCAATTCGATTGTCCGTTTTGTTATTCCTGATTTCCTGGCATCCCTAGACGCTGCCAGAGCTGGAAGGGCTTTGGCGCCGGCGACCCTATTTGTGCGTTTGAAATTCTTGAAATTCGCACTGTGAAAGCGTCAGAATCGAATGAAGGTAAACGTCGCACATCTTATATGGAAATACCATGCATTTAGCGTTGGATAATACTCTTATTTCAATGTGGAAATGGAATCTATCAAGAATCACTGGTTCGATCACGCTTAATTGTCAATGCATATTTTTAGGTTTTCGGATTTTTGGTCGCGAGTGAGGATAAAGAGAGCTGGTGGAAACTTTATCAATCGCCATTGTAGGTTTCTTCGTTTTCGATAGGGAACAAAAGCAAGGAGTTCTCGGTTATATATTTGGTCAGTATTTTCACATTACTTAAATCTTACTAAAATGATTTTGAAGCTATGAATCTTGACTGTTAGTATCACAGAAACGTCTCTGATTGCAAAAACAAAACGTTTTTGCCTAAATTTTGCCTGTTTTAATGCTTAAATTAAGCACAGAATGCACCTCTTTATTCAAGACTTTTCAAAGTTCATTTGTTTTTTCAAGCATAGTGTCATTCAATGGTTACAAAAGCAACTCATCCGCTAAATCTTGAAGGATACCATTTGTAAAATTTGTTCTACAAGGTCTCATGAAGCAATCAAAAGATCCATTTGAAGTAGCGTTTGAGGAACTAGATGAATCCCTTCCTGATTCCCCCGACACTCATGATGAGATTATGGCTCAAACTCTATCATCAAAACCAAATATCAACTCGCAAAGAGATGATTTGGAAAACAGTATTCATCCTTTAAACCAACCAAAATCAAGAGTCAGATTGGCCTCAACTTCAGCAGCCATCCCAACCAATCAGAAGAACAAAGAAGATGATGAGGAAGAAGAAGAGGAAAACATGGATGTTGAACTTGGAAAATTCCCATCTACAGGAGACCCCGACAAAATGGCCAAGATGCAGTAAGTTTACATATGCCCTTCAAAAACTACTTTTAACATCAAAAATAATATTATAATTTTATCTACATGTTCCAGATCAATATTATCTCAGTTCACTGAGGAACAAATGAGTAGGTATGAATCTTTCAGAAGATCTGGATTTCAGAAATCAAACATGAAGAGGGTATTTCTCTTTTTCTCTCTACTTGAAAAAATGAGTAAATGAACGAATGAAGCCTAATAATCCTTCTTTATGTAGTTATTAGCCAGCATTACTGGAAGTGCCAAGATTTCAATGCCAATGACTATTGTCGTATCCGGGATAGCAAAGATTTTTGTTGGTGAACTTGTTGAGACAGGTACACTGTATACTGTGTTTGACATGCATTGGACAAGGATTGAGACTGATGTCAACGAGACAAAAGTTACAATCTTTTGTGCAAATGACGTGATTGCCCTTGTCGTCGTTAACGATTGTAAATAAAAATTGAAGGAATTTTAATTTGTGATATTGCAGCGAGGGTAGTGATGACAGAGAGAAAGGAGACGGGGCCAATAAGGCCGTGTCACATTCGGGAAGCGTACAGAAGGTTAAAACTTGAAGGAAAGATTCCAAAAAGATCGGTGCCAAGGCTTTTTCGTTAGTCATATATGTTTTAGATTGATGCTCCTTTTTTTTTTTTTTTCATTTTTTTGCATTTTAAACCTGTGTTTGATGATGATTTTGATCTGTTTTTCATCAAGGCAATTTTTGGGGTAGAGTATGATTAAATTTGTGTTGTTTGATGTTTTAATTTTTTTTTTTTTTTTTTTTTTTTTTTTTTTTTTTTTTATGGTTTTAATTTGTAGGGTTTGTTTGTAGTTGAGGGTTAGGAATGTTAGATATACAAATGAGTCCTGTTATTTTGATTTTGAAATTATTTTATATAGGAGAGGAAATTATGTGTACATAACTAAATATTTTATAATGTTGTTACATTGTCTTTCAAAATTGTACTTGTGAAATTAAGGGCTTTTTAGAAGGGTAAGGATGAAATTTGAGGGAATTGGAATCCAAACGAAATTTGAATTTCTGATGTGATGGACCAAAATACCCTTCAAATATTTAATTATGCTAAAGGACCAAAACACCCTTCAAATATTTAAGTAGTTTTCAAACCCTCTTAATAAAATCTCATTTGAGTTAAAGTTTATAGTTTGAAGAATTGCGAACAAAAAGAACACGTAAACAACTAAACATTATGTTTTAACTATGAGTAGACTATCTAGTATTTTTTTATCAAAAAAAAATGAAAGGAAAAAAAGTAATTTTTTTTTATAAATTGAATTAAAATAATCAATCAAAAAACAAGGTATATCGCAAGAATATCATAAACAAATTTGTTTTATTTATTTATTTATTTTTTATACGAATGAGCATTGTTTTGTCTTTAAATACAGAAGGACAAATTTCTCCTATTGATAAGAGTAATGATAAAATCCGTTAAATATGGAATGTACAGGAATTGTATGTAATCCCATTGTTATTGAAGGAATCCTCTCTTCAAATTCCTGCAAATTCTTTTAGAATCCGTGAAATAAGTTTCATAACAGGACACTATTTACTCAATATTTATAGTCTCATCAACTCATAAAATCATTCACATAGTACAATATCAATGATCTTTCACAATATGTCACATTAGCTTTTTTAATTATCTCTATATCAATGTTGTGAACTAACATGTAAAAGACATAGAAGAGCTAGTGTTTCATATTATTATTATAAATAAGAAATACAAATACAATAGAAAGGAAAAGACATAATTGATAGACTAGCTAATGAGCAATATAAAAACTCAATACAAAATAAAAGAGAAAATGACTTAAAAGAATAATCTATTTTTTGATTTGTATATATTTAGTCACTGACTTTTTTTTCATCTATATTTACCCCTTCAACTTATTAGACTTTACACATTCAGTCTTTACGACCGGTTACTCCAGGTTAGCTGGGAAAATGACTTAATAGGGTAATATATTTTTCATGTTGTACACATTTAGTCCTTAATATTTTTGTACACATTTAGTCCTTAATATTTTTTTTTTGTTTCAAAATAAGTCATTTTTGTTTTTGTACTCATTCAGTAATTATGAATGATTTCTTTAGGTTTTCTCACGACATCTTACATGGGACAATCATTGATGAAGTGTGTGCGGTTGTTGATGTTTATGTATAACGTCTCATTTTCATAACAAAAAATTTTCATTTTTAAGTAAAGCAAAACTCCCTAATTATAAATCAATTATTAAGAAAAAAACGTTTATTCCAAAATTTATCAAAAATCAGAGTAATATAAGAAACGCGAAATCCTCAATACTGTTGATGAGTGTGTACAGTCATGCATTCGCCTTCCCACGATCAATGATAGAACTTGAAAACAAAAACAAGTGGGTAAGCATAAAGTTTAGTAAGTTTCCCCAAAATATCCGATACAACAAACATATTATCATGCATAACGGACCCATACTCATCAGATTGGAATACCTTGGCTTAATCAGTCATCCGACTGGAATACCAACACACAATAGGTCCAATCAGTCATCGGACTGGAATACCCAGAGTCTGTCAACAAGCCGCCTTAACCCAACTGCTCTTCTCGAGTCTCCGTGCCTACAACTTACAGCCGATCCACACCAGGTATCTTAGCCTACAACATATAGCAGGACCACCTCAACCTACCTCGTCACCATATGGCTATCCCACTTAAGATGTGAGAAAAACCTAAAAAAATCATTTATAAGTGTTTAATGAGTACAAAAACAAAAATTACTTATTTTGCAACAAAAAAAATATTAAGGATTAAATGTGTACAAAGTGAGAAATATATTACCATATTAAGTCTTTGTTACTTAACCTGGAGTAGCCGGTCATAAGGACTAAATGTGTACAGTTTAACAAGTTGAAGGGGTAAATGTGGACGAAAAAAAATCAGTGACTAAATATGTACAAATCAGAAAATATATGACCCTTTTAAGTCATTATCCCCAAAATAAAACCCAAAATGCTATTAGGCTAACAAATATTATATCAAATCTCTTTCAAAAGTGATTCTGAATGTACCAATTTTCAAATGCCTCCTAGTTTCGACATTGGTCCACCAAACTTTCAAATGCCATTGTATCTTAATCATATCCTTTTGCTAAAAAATATTAAGGTTTCTTGATTTCCAGGGGTGTTTGGGATATCTTTTGAGAGGGCAAAAGGACTTTTGGGAAAAGATAACAGAGAAAAGATGTTTGGTAAAAGCTCCTTAAAAGCTCCTTTTGGATTTTTTATAGAAGGAAAACTGACTTTTTGGAAAAGTCAGGGAAACCTGGCTTTTTGGAACTTTTCCCAAAAGTCCTTTTGTCCTCTGAAAAGATACCCCAAACACCCCCCCAGTGTTTTCAACTGGTCCACATTTAGTGCCTACATTTAGTGCAGGAGTAACCACGCAATAATAAAAACATCACACAAACGAAGAGGAATAATCAGTGGATGACATATTGTTGTATAGCTTATGGCTCAACATAAGCAAAGACACAACAATTAGTACTAATCAACATAGGTCAAACTTTATATACGACTATTATGATATACATCGCAACACGACTCAAGCGATGGGAATACTCAAGCACTTTAAAATCATTGGGGTAGAATGACTCATGTCGTCTCTAAGTTTGTTGGGTGTTATGAACAAGTTGTGAAAGTAGGTTAAATGAAGAAGACAAAAAATAAGGGCTTAGAGCCCTATTTTTTCGTTCACTGAAAGATATAAATCTACAACCCTACTTTTTTGTCTTCTCCGTTCAGTCTACTTTCACATCTATGTTGGATTGGTTCATATATAACACATAACAAACTTAGAAACGACATGAAACATTGTGCTCCAATGATTCATGGAGTGTTTGGGTATTCCTCGTCGCTTTAGTGTGTTGTCAGGATATATATAATAATATTCACCTAGACGAATCCAAAAGTTTGACCTTTGTTGATCAGTGTTAATTATTTCATCTTTGTTAATGTTGAACCATGAGCCATACAAAAATATGTCATCTTGTGTTGTCCACCGATTATTCATGAATGTCTGCGTAGTGTTTTTGCTAATGCGTGGTTTCTCCTGCACTACAAGTGGTTGAGTTGAAAACTCTGAAAATTGAGAAACATTAATATTTCTTACCAGACAAATATGATTCGGTAAAATGACATTTGAAAATTTGGTGGACAGAAGCCGGAACTAAGTGGCTTTGAAATTGAGGTTCATCGTGTGATTATTGTACGCAATGCACACGAATAAGAGGATTATATCTTGACTATCATCATTAGGGATATAAGATGAACTTTTGAAGAAAATATAGAACAAATTAAATTGAGGTTTTATGAATCATCTCTATACTAATAAAAGAGTCGCTCTTTTGTCATTTGTCATCATATTATACATTTTCATTAATGTGTTGCCACTTGTCAATCTATTAGTTTTCCATTTTAAATTTATTAGACCTCCTCATTAATGTGATTATATTTTAAATTTTAAATTATTGTTTTCATTAATTTTATATATTTATTTGAATCAATGATTATAATTTCATATAACTAATAAAAAATATCTCTTAAATTAATAATTTATTTAAAATAACTTATTAATAATTTTGAGTTTTTATTATAAAAGTTTGATTAATTTTATAACTGCGGTTCCCACGGTTATAAGCTAAGATAATCGAATCACCGTTATAAACTAGTAAGATAATCGAATGGGTTATAAACTAGTAAGATAATCAAATGGGGTTAGATTTTTGATGAATTATGACTACGAAACATATCGTATATATAAGGAAATAAAAATACGTGTCAAAATTCGATGATTTGATTTAGAACTGCGTGCCATTCTGTCATCCCTAACATTTAGTCAATTTTCATTTTATCCCCTCTAATTTGTGAGTGATTTATAAACTATTCTCGACCTTTTGTTTAAACTCTACTCGTCTATATGTTCTTGAAAAATTATACAACTTAAAAATTCATACTTAACATTAAAAGCTACGTCGTTAAAGTTATATCATGAATATGCTCGAAACGAAATCAATATTGAATATTATTGATAATTAATTTATGTTTAAGAAATTAACTTTGGTCAATAATTCGTTAATAAAATGTATAACGTTAAACTTTGGCCAAGCATACATTCTTTCATCCTATGCCTCTGAAAATTCCCAAAGCACAATGTACAACTCAAGGTTGGGATTGAAGCCTTTGAAATTTGAACTTGGGTTATTTCCATTTTAAAGTGTTTGTTTCATACCAAGTTAAACACCACTACACCATCTTGTTGATGAAGCAAACAAAATGTCCTCCCCAACAAGGAATCATGGGTTTTGGTCCATTTCATATTTTCATTGTGTGAATGAAGTGAAGAATGGTTATGTCATCTTAAAAGAAGTCCACGTCATCATCTGATTCTGACTGTGGACCTTTTCGAAGCTTTTCTTGGAGCTCCAATTGCTTTGGCAAAACCAACTCTACCCTCTCCCCTGATTCCGAGAAATACCTCTCCAACACCATCTAACATGAGTTTATATATTCCAAAAAAAAAAAATATATGTCAAAATGTTATTTTTTACTATATTAATTTTAAATTAAGGAAAATTGACACTTACCATGGCTGCATAAGCATCAAGACTTTGTTTGCGATCCGATTTGTTGAGGCCCCTGAGAGATAATTATAATTATAATTATTATTATTAAGTTATCAGAAAGATCTTTGTGTAAAATTAAAAGCATAGTGTAGTGATTATGAATAATTAGTTGTTGGCATTTTCACATACAGGTTAATCATCCGGTTCATTGCATCTGTAGATGTGCCATGTTCGTCTTGTAAGTATACTCTCCAACCCCTACAGAAATAGTTTGTTAGATAAAATGATGTAAATGTAGTGGTTTTTCTGAAAATTTCCCACAAAACAACATCCTAAAATGTAAATTTTATTGTATTTTTTTATAAGGTAGATAGATAAAAAGTTATACCTCTCTGCAGCCCAAATGGCTATCCTACCTGCAACGCTACGAACTTTATTAGATTGTGGCGTCTCTTTTCCATCTGATGAAACGGGCAACCCAATAATAAACTCATCTACCTCCTATAATAATTATATTCTTGTAAAAATCAAAGGTCAAACAAGTCAATATTTGACCGATTCAAGTCAAACATGAGCTTCAGGGAGATATTATAAGTACTACAAAATAAAGAATGTTGATGGCAAGAGGATATGTATATTACTACACTTATTTCAAAAATATGGAGATATTTTTCTAGTATAAACATGATGTGCGTTATCCTCTATTGAATATTTGACTTTTGAATGTCAAATTACAATGATTGTTGTTAACTTGTTTTGGTTCAAACAGAAAAAACATATGGTCTGTTCAAATCACACTAGTTTGAAGCTACGGAGCTATATACATGGATCAGTTTTGATTTTTAATTTTTAGAATCTAAAGGGTAGAATTTCAATAACCAAGAACATACCTGTTCTTGAGCAATTGCAAGCAGGCCCTTCTCAAGCTTTTGGCCCCTTAATTCCAGAACCTAGAGCAGACACACACGTGATAAAATCCAAATCAAAAACCTAAGAACCCATTGAGATTGTGCGAATTAGTTATACAAATTGAAATTGGGTATTAAATGAAGATTGAAAAAGACCATTAATGGAGATGGAGATGTGAGGAAGAAACCTTGAGGGGGCGAACTGAGAATCCTTTGCTTATGGCAAGACCGGTACGAGACAACCCAAGATCAATTCCTAGACTGAATCCACCCAACCACCTGGAATCAAGCTTCCTTCGCATGGCGTTTGGGGGGAAAGGAAAAGGGTGTTCTTCGACTTCGAGTGAGATATCTGCCCTAATTTTTGAAGAGCGCATTCGTAGAGAATTGAGATGTTTATTGGAAGGAATAGTGGGTGAAAGTGTAAATAATATTGGCAATCCATGCGTCTGCGCCATTTGCACTCTCTGGTTCCTGAATCCACCGGATGTTCGACTCAACCAGGAGGATAATAATATTATGACTGTTCGTAATAATAACCCTGATCTTTAAAGTTTTAGCATAAACGCCCCTCAACGTTTCTAAACCTTTTCTTTTATGGGTTTTCAAGAAAAACTAAAAGCCACCTAATCTCGACAATAAACACTTCTAGGTGTAAACTGTAAAGTGCATTTTTTATATAAAAGAATTAATATATTATCACATGAAAATGGTAGGTTATTTTAACAAAATGTTTAGTTTTTACAATATATCTTTGTTGCAAATTGCAAATTGCAAATTGCTTTTTGAATACCTTCTAAAAAAATTGAAGAGAAGCATATATCTTTCACAATTCATATGAACTAGTAAATTCATTAAAATATAAATTATTCAATAGGAATGATGATCTATGGTAGCAATTCGCAAAGATATTGGCATAAATTTAGTCATTTGTGTCTCTATGTAATATAGTAGATACATAGCATTCAAATTTCCCAAAAACAAATTCAATAGAATAGGAAAGGAAAGGACCCATTCATTGTTCAATAGAACCCGACATAATTGCAACCCAAATTACCAAATTAGACCCTTCGATTTCAATTCTGTTTGTATCTATGTCTTTCGTTTAATTTTTTGTACTTTTCAAGATGAAGACTATTCAAAAAGCAATTTCAAAACTAACAATCGGACTCATGCCAAATTCATGGTCATTATGTATAAAAGGGACAAAACATACTGCTCATTTTGTTAAATGAACCATATACTATTTCGGTATTTTGTAACTATGCTTATGATAATATAACATTTAAATGACAAATTTTGAAGCTTACAAGTATTGATTTCATTTAAAAACAAGTTACTTATAATCCAAAAATTCAACTTTAACACCCTTATTTCATAAAATAACTACTACACAATTCCTACTAAAATATCTATTACTAAGAAAAACAATGTCACAAGTCACCACAACAACACACCAATATTATAATTTAACAACCAACAACTAAACTAGAAATATATTACATCAATTTAGTTTTTTTTACATCAGATGTTACTTATCCCTGCAAAAATATGGTTTAAACAACCACCAACTAAATTAAAAATGTTACATTGCACACACACACAATTTTATAAAGTTGACAACATTTATAAAAGAAAAAAAAAATCATAATACCTTATTTTCTCATGATGCCAATTGTGTATTTTCAGACCCTTGTCTCATGTGACATCGCTCAACAATCTTAGTGAAATCCTCAAGGCTTAGCTGCCAAACATACAGATTTTTAAATTAGTAAAGTTTTAAAATCTTCAAGAATTTAATAAAAAATATTATATGGTGAATAAAAAAATAAATTAAGACTACTTCCTAACCTTTCCATCTCCATTGCTATCAAAGAATTGAATCATATCCCTCATCTCTTCATCTGTCCATGTAAAATCATGTGAAGCTGCTACTCTTCTCAAATCCCTAAGACTTATCCCCCCTTTGCCTACTTCTGCAAAAACCAAAAAAAAGGGTAATTTTGTCATTTATCATTTACTCGCATTCCAAATCATCTTACAGACTTATAAACCAAAACCGAAATAGGCATAGGAATGGAATTGAATTTCATTCCATTTTCTGCCAATTATATGTGTGATTTCAATTTATGTATATTCCAATTCCTTTAAAAATAAATGAAAACGTAAAAGAAAAAAAAATATAGCTTGTGAAATTACCATCAAACTGAAAGAAGTGTAGTATCAATTCATCCTCTGTCATTTGAACTCGACTTGCAAACTGCTTTCCATAATACCCACAAAAATCAAAATGCAGATGTTAGGTTAAAATTACTTATATGCCCTTCACCATCAGTAAGAACAAATCAATAGTGTTGATTCCATTAGTGGTATTCCTCTATTGACATTCATTAAAGGGTATTTCAAGTAAGGTAAAATACATGTTAATGCAACAATATGTTTTAACATTTTTTCCAATCTATGCAGTATGCAACAAAGTGGTTTTTTTATACAAAAATGAAAAAAAAAATCATTTTAAGACAAAAAGATGCAACATTTTATGGTTTAACCACTTGAAATGTGGTTTTCATGACTAGTGCTAGTTGTATAAATTGGTAAAAGAAAATGCAACATTATTGCATAAATTGGTAAATAAAAGAAAACATTGTTGCCTAAATAAGCATTTGATTGAGGTCACAGTGTTGCATATTTTAGTCAAACCTTTTACTTAAAGTACAAAAAAAAAAAAAAAAAAAAAAAAGTCAAGCATACCCAGTTTTTCCTCTTTCGATTTCCAGAATCATCTTTACGTACAATCTGCTTTTTTTCAACATTTGATACCTTTGAATCAGATTTTTGAGGAGGCGTTTTGCTCGTTACATCCAAAAAACCTGGTGAATCTTGTAGAGAAAGAGCAATGGCCTGTATAAATAGTGTTAAAAAATATGATGGAAATCTTTTGGTCAAATGAAAACCACAAATTCATGCAATTAATACTAATAGCTTACCTTCATCAAGGCGTCATCATCATCACCACCAACAAAATCCGAGTTTTCTGAAAGCTTTGAAATTTTCTTGCTAGGTGTTGATTTTTTCACCTTTGGCTGAAAACAAGATAAACATATTGTATGTTTAAACTGATAGATATTGTGAAAATTGTTTGTTGGAATGTAAGGGTAAAATGTCGTAACACAGTTTGGGTTCTTTGGAGAAGTGAATTATCGAACAATTTTGATTTTCTTCTAATTTAACACACGGTTTTATCTTATATCTATTTGGAATGTCTTTTTAGAGTCAAAACACTATATTTTTGATTTATTCGCTTCTAATTCATATTCTTACCTTCGTTCGAGACATGTAATATTCATCATCGTAATCGTCACCATCTGATTCACTTGCAGAACTGAATTCCTCATCCTCAACAGGTGGCTTATACTCCTCATCGTCTTCCAAACCCACCTTCTGTTTACCCTTCTTGTTCGCGTTTCGAGAAACAGGAACCGAACCCATAAACGAAGACGCCATTTTGTCTAAACCCATTGCTTTCATTCTCGCCTTGTTCTCTTCAATTCTTTTCATTCTCTGTTTCTCGTACTCTGTCATATTCTCTGAACCCATATTCCCTTTTCTCCGTGGGGTCATATCGGAGCCCGTAGCTTCGGTTTCTGAATCTGATTGATTGGCTTGCTGCATATTGATTGAATTAAGGTATCGAATAGGCTTCTCGACTAAGGTTCGGAGGGATTCGATTGAATTGGGGGATTTTCAGTGTAGGGTTTTATGTTTGTTAATTTCCGGGAGGGGATGAACGCGGGAATGTTATTAGTTTCTTGGGGAGTTTTTTTTTTTTTTTCTTTTTTTTTCATCCGATTAAATTAAGTAATCTAAATTGATTTCGGTTTTGAAAATATAAATCCGAATTAACCAAACTTAATTTAAATCCGATCCAATCTAATTATAATTCAGTTTGATCGGTTTGTATAATTCGCTTTCAAAATGCATACCATTTTATAACTATATATAATTATAATATTATCTTATTTTTACAAAAGAAACAAAAACAAATTATTTAGTTATAATTTAAAATTTATAAACAACTACTAAAAATGTATATTATAATTCAATATTTAATAGATAAAACACTTTTGAAAGAAATTGCATATTAATTTTTTTTATTAGGTGAAACATTTTGAATTTTTTTGAAAAAAAAAATAGTTTATAAAATTAATAAATAATTATAGATATATTAAAAATAAATAAATAATAAGTTGTTATTCGGTTTTTTTGAACTATTCGGTTCTTATTTTATAAGCCAAAACCAGTCCGAAATCTAAAATAATAATTCGGTTTTGGTGAAATTCATTCCAATAATCCAAATATCCGAACCAAATAGTCAAATCTAATTATCCAATTGGATAATTTTGTTTTATCCAAATAGTGAACAACCCTACTTTTTCTATAGTAAATTACACAAATTACACAGGTTGTCCCTGTGGTTTGGGATGATTTGTATTTTTGGTCTCTAAGAATTTTTTTTTTAACTTGGGTGGATGTTTTAGTTTTATTGCGTTGTTGGTGCTACGTGAGACTATTATGCCCTTAAGTACTTTTTTAAATTTCTATTATTTTTGTTTACCATTTATAAATAAAAAAGAAAATAAAATTAACCCCCACTCTTCATTTTACCCTCATTCACCCTTTCCAGTTGTCCTTATACGTCTCTCCCCAAACTATTTTATGGCGAGACACTTTGGTGATGACACCACTGCCACTTTTCCGGTGACCATGACAGTTTTCAGTAAGAGACACCATTCTCTTCCCCCTTTTCTATTCGAATTTTAAAACACAAATTCGCAGGTCTGTGAGCCAATCGGATCCCCGCCACCTATATACCATATACAAAGTAGATACATAACTAAAATGGATAGATCGTAAAAAAAATGCATAGATTGCCAGAGAAACACAGAGATCTAAAGCTTTTCCTGATACACCACTCGTTTACGTCGGAAGATCGGAGGCAAAGAGCATTTTCGAAGCACCACACTTTCACATTAGGCTTTTGAAAAGGTTTTCCACTGGGAACCACCATATGAAGTTGTGATAGTGGTGATTGACTTTCAGGGGGAGACGATAGTGTGTGGATGAGAGAGAAATGTGAAATACCATGGCTTTAGAGATACAATGATGGTCGTGAGTTTAGAGATGTAGATTGTCAGTCGTTGGTCGTCCAACGACAGTGGAAAGTGGTGCAAATTAGGGTTCTTCATTGTGTGTCAAGATGAGATAGGGAGAAAGAATATGTATAAAATGGGTGGGTGGGATTGGAACGACATAAGATGGGATATGAGGTTGCTTACTATTTTCTTTTTAATGAAAAATAAAAATAAATGATAAATAAATTAAAAAGAAAATTGGTAAGGTTGGCTAAGATATTCAAATCCTTAGTTTGAGTATGGAATAACATGAGTGTTCATCAAATTCTCTCAAACTAGGGCACTCATATCAACTTGTAACGACCCAATTTTTAACCCAAAGTTTTCATTTTCATTTATCCAAATTATAAGTCTTACACATGTTATATTACATATTTAATTATAAAAGCGAGTCTTAGCGGAAGTCTTAAATATTCTTTATACTATGGATGACGGTGATTATGTAACCGCTCAACACATCTCAACCGTTCAAACTCCCTAAACTTTCAATCTCAGCCGTAATAACTCAACATTTATGGTTAATCAAAGGTTCCCAACCGTTTTCATCTCCTCTGCACGCTTCCTTCTTTTTCTCCCCCACGTTCACAATCGGTTGTATCGTTCCACAACCGTTCAATCGGTTTCTTGCCTCCTACAACCACATATAGGCGATCGGTTTCTCATGACAGTTTTTCCCACGTTCATAGATCCGGTTTCTCAAACTATACAACCCACCACACGTTGGTCAATGGATTCTCCTTCTTCGACCCAGTAAGACAATAACCGCAGAAGCAACGCTCTCGATTATTCATAAATCGCACAACCACGTTGTTACTTAATTGGCCACATATAACACTGATTCCCATCTTTATGTGACATTTACTAAATTTGGGGTTCACCTGTGCCATAAAATGGATTATGGAGCCTACATCGCATAACCTATAAGAACAGCAAGACAAGGTAATTTTGTTTATTGAATAGTTTTAACTGCATCCGTCAATTTAAGTTCTTATTTATAGTTGAATTAATGGTTTCTAACCATATTACTGCAGAAGTACGAAATTTTTACATGGAACAAGATAGATAAGATGAAAGTCTCCAAGTTACTGAAGGTTTCACCATGAAGGACAATCCAGATGCACATCAGATGCGGGCAAACCAAAAGTTGACTCTGATTGTGCAAGTGTGGAAATAATCGAGTTTAGCCAGCACTTCAACCCGTCACCATGACTTTCACCACTATTAAACGCCTCAAGATTATCAGGTAAAACACTATTTGATCACATATATGTGCTTCTCTATCTTTATTACACACACTCACTCATTTACTCCCTAGACTGAATTTTCAGCACATAGAGGCACCCGATTTCTATCTATCTATCTATTTGGTTTGCAATCAAAGGCAACCACTCACCTCAAAGGTATGAATGATCTACTTCTTTGACGTTTGTATTTCTTTTTTGCCCTGTTCAATGTTTATTTAGATTAGTTTTTCATTTGATTGGATGGTTTCTATATGGTAGTAGTTAATGAGGATGTGGAAGTTGATGTATTTATAATGCATATAACGTGTTTGATGGAATGCCTAAGTGAAATACCCCTCAAAGACCCTAAAATTTTATATTTACCTTTATGTAAAATAATGTTTATATCATATGAAAATATGAATTTAAGAAAAGAAAGTATTAACAACTTTATAGATGGTAGTTTCCATATTTTCCTATTGGTCAACATCAATGTCTGTCTAAGAAATAAAAAGATTTGATGAGAAAATATCTAAAATAGCAATGTACTTACCATTGTTTGTTTTCTGGTGTAAGCAACACACTTTCATTTATTTGTGTCTGATAAATTCACAAAATAAGCTACACACTTTCATTTATTTGTATTATAGCATCATACTTTCATTTCATTATATCACAAGCTTGTGCTTCCTATTTTTTCTTATTAAGGTATTGTACTTTGAGAAATCTACCAAATCATAGCCTTATACTCTCATTTTCTTTTATTGACTAGACATTATATTTTGAAAATTTTATCAATTATAATAGTGAAAATAAAATTGCTATAAATTGGATATCTTTTATATAAAAGATAAAAAAATGACATGCATTTGGTGAGTTGATCCATTTAAAACTACTAATAAGCTAATAACTATATGTATACGCCATATAGTTCTTTGCTGAATTTCACAAACTAGCTGATGCAACAATTCATGATTTAATTGAGAAAATAGAGATAATAATATTGGTGTAAAGTCCTTACAAAAATTTTGATGTTCATATTTGCAAGAATTAAAAATCATCCATTTTGATGAGTGTTTTTCAACCTTATTTAACATAACATGAATATGGTGAATCTATTGACATTGATGGTTTTGACATAGACTATGGGGTTAGTTATGACTTATGATGATAAATTAATTTTCTTTAATCTGTTGATCAATTATTTATGATAAAATTTTGTTTATGGAATTTAATTTATAGAACCAAGTTTTAACTGTGAAGTTTGGTGATTTGGGGACATATGTGTTGAGCAAATGGATTCCAAATAGATAGATTTAGATGTCTTCGCCTGTCAGGTTCTAACCAACTCCTATTCTTTCTTTTTTTATTAAAAGACCAAAATACCCTTGGTATAAGAAATTGGATACAAATGATACACCGTGATTGATTACCTTCTCCCTTGGAACATATATGTATGCTTAAATTTTCAGTTGGCCTTACTTAATGCCCATCCTCAGATATATCCTGCACTTTCTTGGTTCTCTTTTCTATAATAGCAATATACTTTCAGACTTTTTTTTCTAATACCATTGTATTTACATTTTTGCTTTTTACAACTTTAAATTTTAAAGTTAGATCTTACTAACAAATTGTAATTTAATCAACTGCTATTAATTATGGCTTATTATTTAAAAGTATACTGCTACTTAGAGTCTAACACGTCAACGATGATTCCTATTTTTTGTTGGGGCAAAAAAGTTCATTGTTGTTTTTGGATCTCAAGCCTTATCATTTTTAACAATAATGTCAACAAACTTGTCATTTTTAACAATAATAGCAGTAAATATTGCACACGATCGAGATAAGTATGTTGTTATTACCATTGGGATGTGAGCTTGTAAGATATATTCTGAAATGTATGATATTGATTGAATTTAGCATATAGATTTTATATAATGTTTACTTGTATATGCATGTTTTAAACCAAAATGAATGTATTCTTTGAATGAAATATATTTTTGTTAGTTTTCAAAGAATTGCCTTGGTGTAGTTTTGCGGTGAGCTAATTAACCTTTTTCTCTTTCATCTGATTAATTTTGAAAAAAAAGAAGCAACACTTTACATTATCTTCTTTTCCTTTCGAAATTCATCTATCTTTAATATCATTATTTGTAACATTTGACATTCGTTTTCGTTTTTACTGTTTTTGTTTAATTGATCAAATTATGTGCTTTGTCTGAAAATCAAACTCATTTGTCACAATGTTGGTGCTTGCTGCAGCAGTAAAAATGTATTTTCTCTTGTGGGTTATATATTTAGGATAAAGCTCCCATCTTTTAGACATTTGTTAATTTTGATATCTTTTTCATCAAAACTAGGTGAATCCCCGTGCGTTGTGTGAGAATAAAATTCTATAGTTAAAATAATAACTTTTACCAAATTATTATTTAATATTTCTACTTTGAAACAAAATGTTAATACTAAAGCAAACATATAGTTAACATATTAGTTTTATTAAACATTATAGTTTAATTTTTAAGTCATTGTGATATATACAATTACTTGATAATTTTATAAACCGTTTAATATTGTGTAAATTATATATCAAATGAATGATAATATAATGGGTAACAAAACGTATGAACAAAAATATGAACTGCAACTTTTAGTAACATAAAAATAGAAAAACATCTATTATAACATTTGTATCAAAAAAGATATATATACAACGAATAATAAAAAATATGAAAAATAAATACTATAACTTTTAATAACATAAAAACACTAAAACATCTATTATAACATTTATATTAACTCTTCATATTTAAATCACAAATCTCTTCAAATACATTAATGTTTTTAATGAGCAAAATTTTACAACCTTATAAAAGAAAGGAAAATAAAAAGTTATTAGTGATTACTAATTAATAATCATAAGTTAAAAACTCTTGAGTTGTAACTAATAAATATACATAAATTAGAAAACTCTTAAGTTGTAAATGAATGCGGTACTTGGAAATGTATATCTTTTATTATTATTATTATTATTATTATTATTATTATTATTATTATTATTATTATTATTCGTGTAAATAATTGGTTTTGATGCATCATTTTAATCCCTTCAATTATTAAACATAAATATATTTAATTATAAATTTATAACATACATAGGTTCATATACATGTTAAACAAATCACACACACACACACACATATATATATATATATATATATATATATATATATTCGTAAATGTCATGTGTAATTCTTGTCGTAGTAATATGGATAAATTACTTTTATATGAAGAACATATCATGATAAGTCTATCATAATTACATATCAAATGTTCAAAATTATGTTATCTTTTAAATATTGTCTTTTAAGTATGTTGTGTAGGATAACCCAACAAAAATATAATAGAAAATAAACATAATCAAAATAGAAAAAATACAATCAAATAAATAAGAGCATTGGGTAGTTGAATATATAAATAAAGATGTTACGTAAACATACATTTAAATCAAAAGAAAAAACTAACATTCGTCAACTTTGCTCAAAATAAAAAACTTATATCCATTTTATGAATCTTCTTTCTTCATTTAAAATCATTCAACCATAGAAACTTGATGATAATTCTTCACTAACCTGCAATCAAAATATTTTTCTTGAAAAAAAAGAATCAGAAAGATATTTCAAGCAAAACATTAATGTTTGGAGAGTCACATTCAAGATTGAGTAATACACACAAATCACATAAAAAGATTAAATGAGAAACTAAATATAAAGAAAGAATAGAAAAGCTTCATTTGTTTTGGTTGAAAGGAAAAAAAATCATATTACAATTACCATCGATGCGACATAACCCATTTATTCAAATCATCATATTTGGATCGACATAACCATTTCTTCAAATAATCATATTTGGATGTGACTGCTTCAACTACATGAAAACTTTTGAATCACAATATCTTCAAATCCTTCTTACATGTAAGATTTTATATAACACAAAAGACACAAAAGATTGACCTTTTTATACTAAACTTTTCACTAAATGCTAATTAAACATAATATAAGTTATAAAACTTTTGAGTGTTAAATCATAATTAAGAAAACTTTTGAGTTACATTAGTTAAAAAATGGGGGTTTCAAATGAATGTTGTTTGAGGAAGTTAAAAAAAAGGAGTTTGAGATTCAAGAAAAAATGCTAGCTTTATAAGTATGTATGATATTGGAACAAAAACTAGATTGTGGCTGAATATGTTGAGAATAATCTGTTGGCAATACGAGTTATTAGCAAGCATTAAGTTGTTGCTAAGGTAAGGGCATGTTTCTTAATTTTTTCTTTATTATGTGATATGAAAAAATTATTGTTTGGGTGAATCATAAATGATGAGTTTCATGATAAAATACTTAATGAACAAAATTGTTTTTTTTTTCACTGAACGAACTTTTTAGATGATAATAATATATCACTTTACCCCTCTATCTACAAATGATTCTTACCAAACAATACTTATTGGATGATATAAAATGACCAATTTACCCCTCTATCTACAAATTATTCTTACCAAAAAAAAAATACTTTTTAGATGATATTAAATGACTACTTCACCCCTCTATCTACAAATGATTCTTAACAAATAATACCTCTATTATTAAAACTATTACAAAAGTAAAAGTGCAACTAACAAAATTCAACAGGATTTTTTAAAATTAAATTAAAGTAAATAGTACTCACATTATACACTATAAATAACATCATCATTTAAAAAGTATATGTAAAATTAAAAATAATCATTTAAAAAAAATATTAACTTTCAACATAATATCCTAACAATGATGTTAAAAACATAGAAATACGGTATCAAAATTGGTTTATTAAAGATATACATTAGTTTCTAGTTTATTTGTCTATAATTATCATTATTTTAGATCAATTTCTTAAGTTGTATCTTTTAGTTTAGACAATTTACCTTCTTTTTAATCAAAATACCGGCATGATTGTTTACTCATTTTTAAAAAAATTAAGAAATATTTACTAAAATTGATGAAATAAATAAATTATCAAAAATGTTGATTGACTAGAAAAAAGGATAGAATATGAGAAAGTTGGAGACACGGATAAAAAGTAATCTTTGAATGGTTGATTGTGTAAGTTTAAGATTTAGAATAGAAAATAATATAACTTACTTTGTTAAATAATTTCAATAAAATAGTTTAACGTTATGGTTAGTTAATAATAACAATTAAAATTTGTAAATGAATAAAGAGGCGATGACATATGAAACCTCTTTATGACATTCTACAATGATAACTTAAAAATGACATATGAAACCTCTTTATGACATTCTACAATGATAACTTAAAAATGACTTGTTTTTAGTTCAATATGATACCTTTAAGTCTAACTGAATAATGACAATTTTAAATTAGCATTACTTAAATATAAAGACTAAAGTATAAACTTAAACATGACATTATAAAATATAATATATTTATGTTTTTTCATTTAACCATCTATGGCAAAATAAATGTGAACTGAAGAACTGAAGATATAAAATATAATATAATTCTGTTTTTCCGTTTAATCAGTTAAGATAGCAAAATAGAAAAATGGCAAAGCACTTTGCTTCATTTTCATATTATAGCATCCTATATGATTATAGTTACATCAATTCCACAAGAAAAGATCCATATTTTTTCTATTTTGGTTACACTAAAAAATAGCAATGTACTTTGCTAGGTGTCAGAATAACAGAAGTTAAGTTCTGAAATTATACAATATAAAGAAAGTACAAAGCGTCAGTTGCATAATGTAAGAGTTTGAGCTTGACTTCCATTGTTTTGGAGGTTAGTTTTCCCTTTTCACTAACCCATTAATCTCTCATCTTTCTTATAAAATATTCTATTTTCTTTTATAAGAGAGGTGTTATGCTCGAACATAACAGATATCTTAACCTGAACATGAGTTAGCCGCAACAAATCAAAAGCTTTAGGTACATTATCATTATCTTCATAGTAAGTTACATTTTTGTCCCTGATATATATATATATATATATATATATATATATATATATATATATATATATCAGTGTTGTAAAAATCCCGATTAATCTCCGATTAATCCCTAGGCGCTACTCGACTGATTAGAGGCGCCTAACGATTAATCCATGCATATACAATGAGTGAAGTAGTAGAACCTTACGAAATTTTAATACTTTGAAGAAGTAATATCTCAATAGAAACTATTTAAGGTATGATTAGTGTTGTATTAATCATATTAACCTATTTTGTTATGATATTAGTGGTATTCATGAACTTTTATATGATATTAGTCATATTAAATTTTTAAAAATTCAACAAATTAGCAATTAATGGTCTCCAATTAATCTCCGCCTAGCCGATTAATCCCTTAACCTCAGTCCACCGACTAGCTAACGTCGAGCGATTTTTACAACCTTGATATATATATATATATATATATATATATATATATATATATATATATATATATATATAGGAGTAGGATCAAATGAGAACACCAAAAATGTTGAGAACGCGAGAACAAAGTATATTCATTTGTGATTTCATGTATTCATTTGTGGAGAAATGATAAATTTTTACGCCTTTAATTTCAATTGAAGAGAAAAAGCATATTCATGTTGATTGTGCGTAAAAATTTATCATTTCTCCACAAATAAATACATGGAATCACAAATGAATATACTTGTTCTCGCGTTCTCAACCTTTTAGGTGTTCTCATTTGATCATTTCCTTATATATAACCCTCCGGTGCATCGGCGTGACAGACTTGTTATTGTCACACCCCAAACCGGAACGATGAAAACGTTCGGGGGCGGATGACGTCATGTATAGTATCACAACAATTGCATAATAGTAATCAAAGCACAACAACTATGATATTGATAAAGTATAGTTTTACATATGTGTTCAAATCAATGTTTACGTGACACCAAAATGTATAGCAAAAACTAAAAGATGTAAATCAATGAAGCTTCGTCTTCTCAAAACATGTAGGTGCCTATTTACTGATTCCTAGAGAATACAAGTAGTTTTGAAAAGAGTGTCAACAATTAAGTTGAAGAGTTCATAAGCATGTTTCTATTTGAAATCTGTCATTTGATTCCTTGAAAATGTACATGTTTTCTCCCATCAAATCCAATATTTTATGTTGTAAATGAATTATAGTCTTAGTATCTTAAGATTTAAATGTATAAGTGTTGTACTCTGAAATAGTATAATTTAGTTTTAGTTCACATAAAACCAAAAAATGTATGTTTTCTCTATACTGGAATAGTATTATGTATTTGTACTTGTATGAAAACTCTGTAAATGTAAGTACCTGGATTCACCAGTTGTACTGTAAATAATGTATTATAGTTTTATTATTTAATAAAACTATGTGAAGTTGTTTACTTATTTATACACTAATCGTATTGTTCAATACCAAATTGTGAGTTATGATAACCATGCTTGATGACCCAAGATGGCCTGAACATGACGTTCTTCAGACGTCGGAATCGGTACGACATTTGTCACCCCAGGCCTACCGGCCTAACCGTAGCTAACAGTTAAGGTGCGGGATTGTCAGTCTCGTATAGATCTATATACATGTGTCACGCTCTCCCTCCAGGAGACTCTGGTTATAATTTCAGGGCTTGGTTGATACTTAGACAAGTACGTGAAGTATGTCTCACAAAGCTATATTGTCGGTTACGTGTAGAATAATGAAAAGTCACTTTGTAATGAATAACAATATGTATATTTCAGAAACTATATCTATTATAGTTTATATGTTTGTTTTCTGTAATGTATTATGAACTTTGTAATATAGTGCATATGATCCTTAAACTATACCTATTATAGTTTATATGTTTGTTTTCCATATTGTATCTCAAATTGTGTTAAATGATATGTAAGTTTCATAAACTATACCTATTATAGTTTATATGTATGTGTTCTACTGAAATGAAAACCTTTGTATTGTTAATGATTTGGCAAGTTTAAATTGTAAATCCGTGATAAAGATGTTCCTGAAATTTAACATTTATGTCTAAATGGTACTAAAATAGAATGCAAAATAGTGTTTTTGTTTAACAAGTTTAAATGGTTTTATACTTATATAAATATAAAATTTAGATAATTATGATAAAAAAAAGCGGTCGAATAAATAATTGTACCCTAAGCCCACAACCAAACACGGAACAGAAAATAGAGCAAAATCATCAATTCTAAGCCTATTGAATCTTAATTATAATATATATATATATATATATATATATATGTGTGTGTGTGTGTGTGTGTGTTTATAATGACAACGATTGACAATATATGAAATCATTTAGATATTAACACAAAAATTATTGTGTTACGCTTGTATCCCCCCCTAAAACAGTGAAAATCATGAAAACGTAGGGGTATGAACTCACATTGTATGTAGTCGCGGTTAGTTAATAAGATAGTAACGGTGACTTCAATCTAGAACACGGGAAGCTAATCGTGTCTTAATTGTTTTAAAGACATAATAATGTGTAAATATTATGATCTAACATAAATATGATTCTAATAACACTAGTTTATAAGGACTTACAATGATTTCTTAAGGATCTAGCTTGAAGAAAAGAAGTTCCAGGGAGTGTTTGATCTTTAAAATTTGAGAGGAAATGGGTTTGTATATTGAGAGCAAAATATGGAGTGAATGTCTACTAGAAGTGGAAATGGGAATGATCCCAAATTCGTATCTTAATTAAGAAGGTAAATATAAGAGGTTGAGGTGATGTTTACATTGGTAACTAGATCATATCACATCGGGAAGTTAAATATGTAAAATATCCAGATATTATGGGGGGTTTTCGGCCACTAGGATGTTGATTTCGGTCCTAGCATGACCGAAATCACCATGGTTGTTCTAAAAATGCTTGATTTCGGCCTTAATGGAGGATACCAAACCGAAAACACAAATTAGTTCAAAGATGCTCAAAACCGAAAACACTATGTTTCTAGATGCTTAAAACTGAAAACACCTTTGGTCCTAGATTCCCAAGACTGAAATCTCACATGTAAGGTGTGAAATTTGGATTTGAACTTCACCTTTTGACGTATGTTGACTCATAACACACACACACACACACATATATATATATATATATATATATATGCATGGCTTTCAATATAAGTATATATAACTTATATAAGTATGTGTTATTGGCATCTAAAGTTCTTATTGTATTATTGTTATAATGTTAATTCACTTGTACACGGTTGTAGTTTAGACTTTTATTTGAATAAGTTTGACTTACATTGACTTGAAATAATGGGTTGTTACCGTTATAATCGTAAATGATTATATAGCGCCGCTTGTTCCTTTCTCCTCCACCACCGCAACCGCAACCACCACCACCACCGCCAGCATCACTACCACCACCTCTGACACTAATCGACCCCACCACTGTCACCTTCGTCACTTATACCACCGTCACCTCTGCCACCACCACTTCTTCCACCACCAACTGTCATTTTACCTCGAATATGTACCGTAAATTGATAAATGCTACAAAAACTTCAATTAAGGACCAAATTTGCAGGAAAATACTATTTAGGATCAAATTTGCAAAAATCATCAATACTCGGGGAGAAAAAAATGTAATTTACTCTTATCTTTATTAGTGTGTTAACTATACAGTTAACTTTCAAAAGATTGTTACTTATTACTATTTTTCCAAATAGATGGTTGATTTATGTTCATCAGAGTTAAGGAGAATATGTCGACCAAAAACAAATTGTTTCAAAATTAGTGTGTTAAATAACCATTTTTCCATTATTAATTATGTTTTGACAACTAATTCAATGTTTATTTGGAGTTAATGGTTTTATACTTGCAGGAACTAAAACGGAAATATAAGGTTAAGTCATCAATATAGTTGAAAGTGGGATGTTTTATATTGTCATCTTAACAAAGGGACATATACGAGGAACAGTTACCTACTTTAGTATATTGACCAATAGGGCAATTTATTTTATATGTTACCTTTAATGACAACGCACTTCCATTTTTTACTTATAATAGCATTGTACTTGCATTTCACTACTTATATTGGTTTTGTAATTTCTCTGTTTCATATTGCTATTGTTCATAAAAGTTTTTAAGTACATTGCTTTTATGAGTAAACATTTTAGTTATGTTTCTATATTATGATAACACCATATTTTCATTTATTCATGTTACAACATTTTCACTTTAAGAATTTACCAATTATAAAAATATTATCCTAATGCGATTTTAGTTGAATTTGCAGTTAGGTTAACTGTAATGAATGTAGGCTGCTATAATAATAATAAAAAGTTTGTATGTGTTTGTATGATTGGAACAAAAGTACAATATAAATACAAAAAACAATGAATTTCATAGTATATCTTTCCGCTTATACTAAATTTTAGTCCCTCGAGTTAGATACAACATAAAGATGACCTAAAAATTTGTTATTCTCACCAAAAATAGCAATGTACTTATTGTACTATCTAAGTATATTGTAGGCAGCTTACAACATGTTTACCGTTATTATATGAATGATATTAACTATAACTGGGTAGAATTGTCATTATAAAATATTATAATGGGAACAAATTAAAGTATGATGCTATAATAAGCAAAAAAATATACTTTTTATAAATTTACCTAACAATCAAAAAACTTTTATAGAATTATATTCATGCTACACATATATTTAAATAATACAATTGTATTATATTGATTGAATATCATCTTCACACATTTATTATAGCCATCCATGATCACATTCTTGGCTATCAAATTCAAAACAACTTTATATGAAAGATATAACTATCATTCTATAGTTTTTACATCGGTCAACCCGACCGCCGGATGGGTATATCACTAGTTATTTATTGTCATCGATGCAAGTACACTCACGTGGGGGCCTTTCCTTGATCCGAAGAACAACATGTAAAACAGTTATTCAACAACTATAAGTTGAGGCTTAGTGAACTCTCTCAAAATACCACATACCACAATATATATATATATATATATATATATATATATATATATATATATATATATATATATATATATATATAATGCATACACGTATTGTCCTTCATCTTATAAACAGTCCGTACCTTGGCCTTCAACATATAACTGGTCCGCCCTATATAGCCTTCATCGCGTGGCTGGTCAAATTTCCCTTGGCCTTTAGCATAATTGTCCTTAAGCACAAGGCTGGTCCACCCTCAACTCCGTACATACATACATATCAACATATAACAACAGTCCCCATAACATGCAACTAACTATCCTAATCTAATTACCTAAGTGCATACTACAGGGTAACTATATCCTAACATACAAAGGATACATATTAGAGTGTACAATATAATGAGAAAAACCCACTTTGAAAGTTTCTCAGATGGTTAACAACTATTATGGTAATCCAATTGGCGAGTATGCGTCTAACAAGTATCAACCTATAATACTAGAGTTTATTAGTCCCTAGGGAAATTTGGTAACGTAGTCTAGACCCATCACTAATCCCAAGGAATATTGATAGTTCTATCAAATAAGGACTAGCCAAGCAGGACCGTTGGGATGCAAGATCATTTCGGCATATAACTTTTCTGAAATCCAACAACCAAGCCAAAGTGACCATTCTAGGCACCTCTACCATAAGTAGATTGATCAATATTATTACTGGCATTACTGACAAATATTTATTTACATATTCATAACAACGACTATGAATATAAATACAAGTTACACTCATAGCATAATAAGTGTAGCCCAACTTATAGATAGTTTCCAGCGAAATAAGGATTATGCAGGCATAACTCTAACCCAAGAGCTTCTAATCATCGTCACTTCAATTACGCAAGGGCTCGCTAAAGTAGTCAGGAACTAGGGAGTAAAGAGCTAAAAGGTGGAAAGTGTTCCAAAGAGAATATGTGGAAAGTTGTAAGAAAATGACCTGAAAAAGAAGGAATATATAGGCTGAAAATTGTAGCACACTATGTCGGCGCGCTCCATGCATTTGGTGAAAGGGGGTGACGTGGCAGCTTATGGTTGGTGACACATGTCACAAATCTGCTGGAGTGTTAGGGCGCGTTGCGCAAGTGGTCGGTGCGCATGGTTGCGCACATGAAATCCTGTCTTCTTAGAAAATTTGTATCTTCTTCCTATGACTTCCGTTTGCGACTGTTTTATATACATGTGTAGTTATCGATGAGATACCTTAAGTTTAATTTAAAACACATTTTTTTAATGCTTGAATGGACATCACCGTTGTCCATATATATTTATGATGTTTTTTAAAAATATTTTATGTTTTTTTAGGATTACTAGTTCCAATTTTATCACTAAGTTTAATTTAAATGAATAAAACTATTTTTTCACATCACCTACATTTTTTTTTATTGTTATATCTATTTCAATAAATCATCAATGGTCGAAAAGGTAAATTTCGAGGGTTTTGGACCCTTGTCCAAAAAGTTGTAAGATTCCGACAAATCCACGGACACTACCATAGCCAATATCATCACCACCACGAAATTGAAATCCATAACCTAAAATAAAAAAAAAACAAGTTAAAATCATAGTATAAACTTTAAATCAAAATTAACATAATGATAAATGGATGGGGTATGGTAGCCATAATTACATGAGAGAAAGAGAGATAGAGAGATAGAGAGAGAGAGAGATGATGGGTTCTATTTTGCTCGTCACCAGTGTCGGAGGTGATACGTGTGTTTATTTCTAGTGCGGCTAAAGGTAAGAAAAAGATAAACGTTGTGGGTTTATTTCTCGTGTCGTTAGCGGTGGAGCTATAACGATTAGGTTTACACAATAGATGATACGAGGCAGATGATGACATTATAGACATAGGAAAAATAAGCATAGCGGGTTTATATCTCCCGTTGCTAAAATGCTCGATCGACGGACCTCTTAGTTGTGTCCAACCTTTTTAAACTGGTACATAAATAATCCATCCGTCCCATATTAATATGTTATGTTTCCTTTTTGGTTTGTCTCAAAATAATAATATGCTTCTAAAAATAAATATATTTTTTACCAAAATACATCTTATTATTAGTGAACCTACCGTGTAATTAAATGCAACAAAAGAGTACAATTTTCATTTCATTTAATAAAATTAGTGGTAATTAATGTTTTTTCTTAATCTGTGTGTTTTTTATCTGTTGACAATTAGTTTGGGAAGGAGGGAATATTAGTTATGTTGTTTATAGACATGTTAACATAATAGAAAAAACAAAATTAGGTGTTTACAAGCATTTAATAAATGGGGATTGACGAAAATTGGCTAAAGAACCAACATCCATAGATTTTCGACCACAACTAACTAAGGAATCAATTTCTCAATACATGTACACAAACTATAGATTGTTGTCGACCATAAAGACCAAATATATGATTTATACTAAGTTAAATTTAATGGATGTTTGTGATTGCTTATTTAAAGTGTTTATTAATTTACTGCTCTTTGTCACGGGTAATAAACTAATTTTAAGTGATTGATAGAAAAATATTAAAAACACTTATCGAATTAAATAAAAAGTTTTTAATATGTTAACTTATCATTAATTATCTTCTTAAATAAATAATTTTAATAAATATTTTCTATATTAGGTTTTAATATAGAATTATCTAAATATCTTTTCTAAAAGCTTTATTTTAGGGAAATTGAGTATTCTAACAACTTTTTAATATATAAATGAAAAAAATTAACCATTTTTTTTTCGTAAAAATGACCATTTTCTCTTAAATGGGGCATTGCAAACCATGAAAAAAATATTTTCTTAACTAAGACTTTGTTTGACACGCCATTGTTTGCTAAAAAGCAAGCTTATTTTTTGAGTTTTTTTTTTAAGTTGTCGTGTTTAACAAAAAGGTTGTTCACTATTTGGATAAAACCGAATTATCCAATTGGACAATTTGGATTGGACTATTTGGTTCGAATATTTGGATTTTTGGATTGGTTTTCAACAAAACCGAATTATTATTTTGGATTTCGGATTGGTTTTGGTTTATAAAATAAGAACTTAATAGTCCAAAAAAACCGAATAACAATTCGTTATGTTTTTATTTTCAATATATCTATAATTATTTATTAGTTTTATAATTTTTTTTAAATAAGTTCAAAAGGTTTTACCTAATAAAAGACATTAATATGTAGTTTCTGTCAAAAGTTTTTTTTTATCTATTAAATAATAAACTATAATATGTCTTCTTAGTGGTTGTTTACAAATTTTAAATCCCAAGTAAATAATTTGTTTTTGCTTATTCTGTAAAATTAGATCATATTATAATTCTATGTATTTTTAAAATGTTATGGTTTATGAAAACCGAATTATAAAAACTGATCCAACCGAATAGTAATTGGATCGAATCAGATCAGATTTTAATTTAGCTTGGACTATTTGGATCTATATTTTGAAAACCGAAATCCATCTGGATTTACTTAATTGGATCAGATCGAACCGATCCATCCAAACAAACACCCCTATTTAACAAACCAAAAAATAGCTTATAAGTTAGCTTTTTAAAAAAAATACTTAGACTAGCTTTTTAGAAGATTTTTTTAAAAATTTCCAAATATATCCATTAATTAATTATAAAAACACATTCTTTTAAATGTCATTTTATGTCATTTCTTATTTTTCAACTAGCTTTTTACTTAGTTTTATCAAACGTTATTTTTTATCAGCTAGCTTTTCAGTTATCAGCTAACTTTTTATTTAACAACTAGCCTTTCAGATATCAGCTAGCTTTTCAGCCAGTATACCAAACATAGCCTAACTCCAGAATGACATTCCGGATTCCGGACTAAAATTTCGGAGTCCGGAAAAAAAATCGAAATTTCATGAATTTGTCCTTTTTCAAAATCGGAAAAAAAGTTGATATTAGAAAAAAAAACTCATTTACAAAAATTAGTTTAGCCACCCTCCCTTTATTTTAATAATAGATAGGTTAATAATCAACTTAATGAATAAAAACATAATTTATTTTAAATAAGAAGGTAATTAACTTGTAGGTTTGTCTAGATTTTGGTAATTATTTTTTTATGCACATTTAGTTAACGAACTTTTTGAAAGTGTTTACATATGACTATTATGACCGGCTGTAGTAGGTTACATCATGTCATAATAGTCATACGTGAACACTTCCAAAAAAGTCCGTTATCTAGATGTATAAAAAAAAATAGTTACCTAGATGTGAACATACCTAAAAGGTAAGAGTAAATTACACGAATGGTCCTTGTGGTTTGAGGTAATTTGTGTGTTTGGTCCCTAACTTATCTTTTTAACTTGGATGGTCCCTACTGTTTATTTTTATTGCGCGTTTGGTCCCTGTTTTACATGTGCCCTTATTAATTTAATTTTTAATTAATTTTTTATTTATGTATTTACTTTTTATATATTTAAAAAAATTAATAAACCCTACATATATGTATATCCTCATCCTAAACCTGAAACCACATTTAAGAAGTCGCAATATCATCTCTCATCATCCACAACTTCTATTTCTTTTCCATTTTTATTGACATCGACGTCTTCATCATGCTTTATTTTTTCGGTTTTTCAACTCCGGCGAACCAACACCACATCTCATTGTCACTTCATCGAATTTTCCACCATCACAACCCAACGCATCACAATCCTTGCAGGAAAAGAAATTTGATATCAGAAAGAAAAATTGGAGAACCAAATCAATTGAAAACCATAACTTGAAATGCAAATCAAAACTTTAAAACTCTATTAACAACATTCTAAGCTGTAACTCATCAAACATGTTTTTTTTTTTTACAAATATATTTTTGGTCTCAATATACTTTTAGTCTCTAGTAAATTAAAATTTTTATATCCAATATCTTAAACAATAAAATTCTATAAAACAACGATATGTTTTTTTTCAATGTCAAATCTAGATTTTTTTTATAACAAAGTAGTGTATTTTTAAAATATATTTACCAAAATGATGTAGTTTTAAAAATATTCACAATTTAAGTTAAATTTTATACCAAATCAAAATTAGAAGGTAAAATAAAAAAGAAAAGATTGACTTATCAGTGTAATTAACTTTTTGGTTTGTTTACATTTGCATAAATATAACTAGTCATAATGATCATATATAAACACTATAAAAAATTCGTGACCTATACGTGTAAAAAAAACCAAACCAAAAAGTTAATTACCTTAACAAGTTTATTATTATTTTTTTAATGCGAATAACAAAAGTTAAACATATTGATTAGGTATGGGTATTTATAAATATTACAAAAAGAAAAAGATATAAACCATAAATGAATACCAACAATTTAATGTGATCATAATCAATATCCAATATTGTCGGCGATGATCGATGAGAATATCCAAATTTGACGTGGGAGTTTATCCATCCATTTGGATTACATTATTAGTTTAAATTTACTTGGAGAATACCCAAAAAAAAAACATATATAATAATAATAATTCCATTGATGCTATCTATTGAGTCATCCTCCCGAATTGATCGCCTATATTCTTCAATAATTCAACTCAAAGACGCAACCACTTCCCCAATTCTTCGCTCAAATACTTCTGAATCCGGTACGATACTCCACGAATTCGAAGAACCAATTCAATAGTTTCTCTTTGGTTACCCACTTCAATCTGATCATCAGCTGTAAGTATCCTAAACCCATATTTGTCTTGAATCAGTTCGATACGTTCGATTTTCCTTGATTACTTTACATATATGCAATTGGGTTTTCTTTTCTTCTTCTTTTATTATTCATGGAAGTAAGCTAGATATTTTATCGGTGTTTTCTACCTTTCGTCTTGAAATCTATGGAAATTAGGTTTTCTGGGGTCTTTGTTTGATCATAGTAGTTAGCTAGATTCTATAGCTGTTGTTCCAATACATGTTTCTCTTGTTATTTCGATCGTTCAATTTGATTTTGATATGTGATTTGCTCTTTGTTTTTTCATTCATTTCTGTTATGGAATCAACTGCTTGTAGTTTGCTTGTAAGCTATATTAGCGATAACAAATAATAGATTTCAATTTTTTGATGCGTTACATCAAATTTTTAAAGAGATGATCATATTTTTTTTTCTTAATTTGAAGTGTCCATAGTTTTTTGGATTGAATCATAAGTTTTGATGTGCATAATAATTAATATTTCAAGGTCTATTGCAGTTCTTGAAACAAAAATGGCTAAAGGCAACTTCAAACAAGAGCATGAATTCTGTAAGTTCATATGTCCACATTTTTTATATAATTTATTCAAATTTTATATACCCATAATGATCAAATAATATCTTTTAGAATATTAAATGTGATCTTTAATTGTTGCTTTCTTCAGCAAAGAGGCACGCCGAAGCATCAAGAATTAGGGAGAAATACCCGGATAGAATTCCGGTATGAGCTAACCTTTTACTTTTATTTTTGTCCAATCTTTATTTTTCTTATTATATTGAGCAAAGGACCCACAAAATAAAAATATTCAATAACGTGAAAAAAAAAACCTTCGTTTATTATACTAGATATTGAAGAATCTCAGCATCCCAAGAAAAAATTACAATCAATTTATATATTTCGCCCATCTTGTTTTGGCTCAATTACTTGAAATGACTAAAATCTTTACATGCCACACAATCACATATTCACTTTTGTCGTACAATATAAATAAGAAAAAAAAATCATATAAATGATAAAACTATTAAAATTACAATATTTGATTTTTTATTTTACCCTTTCCTTATATGTATTTTTGTGTTTTTACTGGAAGGTTATTGTGGAAAAGGCGGAGAAAAGCGACATTCCTAACATTGACAAGAAGAAGTATGTTTATATTTCTTGTCTATTATTACTCATGATTTTGATATGTTTAAGGTCCTTTTGTTATAGGACATAACAAACGACACAACCACTTTTCTTTTTTGCAAAAGACATAAATACCCCTAAGATCATCATAGCATATGTTTTTAAGGGTTTTTAAATTTATTGATATGATTATTACAGGTACCTTGTCCCTGCTGATCTTACTGTAGGGCAGTTTGTGTATGTGATTCGTAAAAGGATTAAACTTAGTGCGGAAAAAGCTATATTTATTTTCGTGGAGAATGTTCTTCCACCTACAGGTATTTTTGTAACACAATTTATATAAATATTTTGAGTTTAGACACATTTATGGCATATTTTCAGTTAATGTGATTTTGATTGTTGATGTTTGTAGGGGCAATTATGTCAACGATATATGATGAAAAGAAGGATGAAGATGGATTTCTATACGTTACATACAGTGGCGAGAACACATTTGGGTCCCAGCAGTATTAGTTGCTTTCAGCTTTCAAGATTTATTCGTTAAATAAAACTCTTCTCATTTGCTCATAATTCACATAATATGTTTAGTTGGTTATTGTTGTGTACATATTTCTTACAAAAAGTGTTGAATTCTATCCCCGATTAATCTAATCACGTATTGTCCTTCAAATCTCTTTGAGAAAAGTCTACGGATAATCGTTCTATTGTTTGAAGTTGCACCGATAATATCGATGATGCTAAATGTTTAGAATATATTATTATATTAAGGTAAATTGCACTAAATTACAATGAATTTGACCACTAAAATGTCTATTATAGTAGGTAATTTGTATGTTGAAATGATTGAACGCGTTGGTGCTACCAATGGTATTAAATGAATATATTGTCCATAAACTTATGTAGTTATAGTGGAGATATTCTTACTGTGTGGGATCCGGCTGTTTTTTTGTGAGGGTTAAAACATTGCAACGGATAATATGCTTAAAGTCAGGCAGGCCGGTCGTCGGTCCATTGTTTTTTATTACTCGGGGCAAATTTATAATCAAACAGATGATACAAACAAAAACTTAAAAACTCAACTAAAAAGATGTACTCATGCATTTTTGAAGCAAAAACATCTATTCTTTCATAATAATCAATATTTTAAAAAGAAAAATCATTTTCAATACTTAAAATTGTTAATACATTCGATATTTCTTGCATCATCATACTTCAGAGATACATCCTGATAAGAAACGATCTTTAGGCAGCCTCTAGAAATCAGAAATTTGATAAGGACGGATCTTTAGGCAGCAAAGTCAGAACTCAAAAATATAGCTCCTGCTTCACAATAATGAAATTAGTAGCCAAGCCACCCAAATCCGATTTCAGAAACAATAGAGAAATCAGAAACAAAAAAAAACAATAACCATAAGTCTCAGAGATGAAATAAGATATATAAGAAACAAATAAGATTTCTAAAAAAACTAAATAAACACTGATTTCGATAACAAAACTTAACAATAAGTTAAACAGATGAATAAGAAGTCAAACAGATTTCAGATGAACGATTGATCTTTCAGACTATGATTAACTTTTCCTGTATAGAAGTAAAGAAGAAATCAGACTAAATAAACATAGATTTCAAATAATAAGCAGTGGAAATCAGATAGAGAATACATCAAATAGATAAGAAATAAATAGATTTCGAGACTAAATTTTCCCAAAATGATTTTGAAACTGCAATATCCAGAATAAATAGAGTTAGAGGATAAATCTGAAACACTATAACAGCCAACGACCAACAACATACAATCACGCCAACATCACTAAATCAAAAATTAAGAATTGATGCATCAGTATCACTTTTCAGAATCCCTATATCTCTAACAATGAAGAACCGATTAAAAAACAATATCAACATCCGTTCTTACATTCTATTTATTAGAGAAAGAGACAGAGACGTATTACAGGTTGATAGGAATTGATTACCTCGTGGACAACAATTTCTAGGCGCCATGGGACGTTTCGTTTCTCTATGTCGCTATGTCTGGCTTTGGCGCCTCTCTTTTTCCCTAATCTCTTTCCATCAGTAAACACAAAGATATGGGCTATGTTTATTGGGCCATCCTTATCCCGTATTCTAATAAATCAGTACTTTTTTGCCACGTGGCTTGTCATGGAGCTTCCCCAGCTTTTTTTCCCGCTCATTCTCTCAAATTGGATTTTCAAAAATGCCCTTCTTGATGTATAAATCGTCCATATGCCCGCTCAATACATTTTCTACTTCCTGAATCTACTTCCTAAATCATTGCAACAGACATTTAAATTAATAGCATTAAATTAGGAGAATATCATGCTGTTTTAAAACATTTAAGAAGATTGTTCACAAGAACCTTCAATCTCGCCTACGTTTCCTCCTCTCCATTCTTAATTCATACCCAAATCTCCCAAAACAGGTAATATCATATCAGCAAAAATCAGTATATTAATTCCTTTTTATCTCCCTGGTTTCAATCATTTTCTTATTCCCTTTTTCTTCTGATTCCAACGACCTTAATGGTGAAACCTCCACCCACTGAATCAGGTATGCTAGGGTTTAGTTGAATTGCGACCTTTATCACATTGTTCTTCCCAAACCCATTTCTCATCTTACATCTTTTTTGCATGTAGGGTTTTAATGAGTTTAGACAACCTGTATGACTCCTCATCAGTTCAATTGCGAAATCGTGTGCATAATGGTCTTTTGCTTGGAGATGCAATGCTGGTAATTTACTGTTTCTTTCTACTTCCACTTTACTCACCAATTGTTTGATACAATGCCCAAGTGAAAGTCGTGTTAAGAGTTTTCTAATTTTGTTTAAGAAATTAGCTCATCATTTGCTCTATATTTGGGAATTCATTCTAATGTATAACATTTACGAAATGTTACTAGCACATCTGTGCTTCAACATCCTTTATCACATTGTTTTCATCCATCTTATTGAAGAAAAACATAAAAATTACTTTTATGTAGGATAAAAATGAATTGCTGATTATAACTTTGAATGTAGCTAAAAATTACTTTGATCTGCATATATAATTCTGCTTTATTTCTTCTAACCGTTTTCATTGTTTTGTGTATCCACATAGCTAAAAAGAACTTCTAGAGATGTCACGCACATGAGATATCATTGGTAATGGCCTTCTCTACTCTATATGATATGGGAATCTTAAAAAGACCAAAATGCCCTCATTATATATGTTTAATGGCATTTTATTTGTTTTTATATTCACCAGATTTGAACTTTCACAAACTTTGTTGATTAACAAACATTAAAAAAAATGAAAAAAATATCATTCTACTTTTATTGCTTTGTTTATTATGGCATACTACTTCATTTTTTCCTATGACAGGGTTGTACTTAAAATCCCTGGTTATTAACAATGCCCTTCAGATACTAAGAAAAAAAACTGGAAGTACGATGACATAATAAAAAGAAATGAAAGTAGGGTGCTACAATAACCAAATTAATGGAAGTTGGTTGCTATTTCTTACATTTAGCTCCTTTATTTGTGTAAACAACTGAAACTTGATATATGAGTGAGTGCAATATTTGATGACTTTATGGAGCTAATGAAAAGAGAAAAGGCAAGTACATGAGTTGTAGTTGATGCAAATGTTGACAAAGAGTAGTAGAAGACTTTTATTTAATGCAAAACCATCAAGGATTAAGATTATGAAGTTTTTTTTATAAGATTTCATCAACTGTTTGGTTTTGTATGCAAAGTTGTGTCTGGTAATTTTTAATGAAAATGAGGGCATTTATTTCTTTTGCATGTTGAAGAATCGGACTGGACTATCTTTTCTTGTGTGGGATACAAAATTTTTGAAAATTGTGTTCCGTTGGTGTTAGTTTATACTCATTGAACTACAATTATTGACTATAGTTACTGATAGTCAGCTGACTTTTTTTTTCTTTTTGCTTTTTCAACATAGATAAATTTATTAGGTTTAAATTTTTTTGGCAATTAACGTGTAATTGTTTCTTCATGTGTCGTTTTTTCTTCATTATGTGAAAATTTTAGATATTGATTTAAACAAAGGTAAGGATGCATAGAATGCCATGTCTATGGACCCCTTTGAGTTCACTTTTTTTGGATATAATACTATATTCTTTGGTGGACACTATTAAAAGTTATAGATGGAGATTGTTATAAATTTTAAATAAAACAAATCAATTAAAAAAATGTCGATAGACATCATAATACATTTTAGATGAAACAAATTAATTAGCAAAAAATTTAAATTTTGAAATGCAACAAATCAGTTAACAAATGTATCAAGAGGTGTTGCAATTTTTTTTTTTACAAATATAAAAATATGTATTGATTTTTTAATTCTTTAACTTAGCCAATTATAAGATAGTACAATTTGAAAGGTGAGGGGAATTAAAAAATTAAAAACATATTTTAATACAAATTTTGGAACAAAAAAAAAGTGACCGTTGAATTGCTAAATCCGCTATTAAAATTGTCCAAATCCACAAAAGGTATATACGTAAGCAGGCATGTCAAACACAAAGAGACAATACTGAAGAAACAAGTAGGGGTGAGCAAACCCAAACCAAGAAACTGAGAAACCGACGAAACCGAAACCGAACCAAAACCGACAGTTAGGGTTTGATTTTTTTAAAAACCGAAAAATTGCGTTCAGTTTCGGTTTTTACCCACAAACCGACCCATCCAACCCAATAAACCGATCCATACTTAAAACCGACAAACTGTCCCAAGAAACTGACCTATCCAACCCGAGAAACCGAACCATATCTGATTGTTTTTTGGTTGTAATAATCTATTTCGACTTTGGTTGTAACTTGTAATAGACTATTTGCTTGTAAGATTCATGTTTTTTGAAGTATTTAACTTTAATTTGGTGTTTTTAAAGTATTTAACTTCTTGCTTCGTTTCTGGAAAATAGGTTAAAACCCAAAACCCGTGAGTGTATGGGTTGAACCCAAGAAATCGAAAAATCGACCTCAGAACCCAAGAAACTGAACCGACCAGAAACTGATCTTATTGGGTTCTAAAAACCAGAAACCGACCATTTATGGGTTGGGTTGGGGTCAAAACCGACCCATGCACAGCCTTAGAAACAAGGGATCTTAAATTTCACATTGCCCCCTCTACCAATACTATTTTCAATATGGCACATCCATCTTCACACTTCTTCCATCATACAATTAATTTATTTATATATAATTACGTATTGTATTCTTTTTATTTTAATTTCACTATAGACATGTTCTGTTTGTTTTGTATCAAATCAATTTTGATGTTTTTTTTTGGGTTTTTATTTTTGTCATTACTCAAACGTATGTTGTATTATATAAAGTCATGATTTTTATTGGGATTGTAAGTTATAATGGCAAAAGTGGTGTTTTAGCCAACAAACGTTTTTTCTTCCCACTCGCTCCCTTGTGGTTGTCTCATCATATCCGTATGTTCAACGAAAATCATGCACCAAAGTAGGGGTTTTAAAAATCTCCGTTTGTAATTAAATACTTACCATTTACTGTGTAATTAAATAACTCCGAATCACAAAGTTATTAGAAAATACAATATTACAATTCATAAGTTTTCTAAATTAATGAAATATTAGTTTATTACATAATTAAATTTTAAATTATATTCAAAATTAACATCCGTGGGTTCCACGGGTTTTAACCTAGTATATAATATAGATACAGCTAAAACTATTTGATGCCCCAAAAACTTTGATGCCCTGGGCCTAAGCCCAAGCCGCCCATGTATTGGGCCGGCCGTGATTTCTGATTACCCTATAGCCCATTCCAGACACCTCTACAACTGAAAATGTTTTATGATAGCAATGAAGAAATGCAGTTTTTATATGTAAATTCAAAATTTGTTTATGGTTATATCCATCTATTTTATATTATACGGTAAAACATGTTTAGTTTATGCAATTATATATATTATAAGGTTTTTTGTGAATTTTAATCATGTTAATGCAATTATAGGGTTACATGTACTTATACATTATACTACATCATAAATTGTTATCATTTCCTAATTTTCGCTATTCTGGAACGTGTCTGTGTGACAACCCGTAATTTCAAATCTCGTAAAAGTCAAACTTGGTCAACTAAAGTCAAACTTATCCAATAAAAGTCAAACTTGTGCTTTGATGTAATCATAAGGTTAGATTAATAGCCTTTGCATGTTAAAAACACTTAGTAAGAGTGTTGTAGAAAATTTGAAATTTAAAACACTTAAAATCCGAGGAGTCTTGCAGGAACCGAAAACCCTTCACAACCGTTAACACCTCACAACTGAGAACCTTGTTCTCAGTTGTGAACTCGCTTCGGACTGTAAACCTTCGGTTGAAACTCTGCCATATATATATGTTTAACTGAAATAATCATCACTTCTACACTTCTAGTCGTAAACTCAAGCTTTTTCTCTCAAGACCTTCAACCGAAAACTCCTAAGTTTTCTCTCAACCATCATCCAAAGATCATTTGGTTCACCTTCGGATCTTGATAAGAGCATCTAGTGCTCTTATTTTCATCAATCAAACACCCTTCATTTCTGGGTTTACAGCCGTAAACCCTTGAATCTCCTTGGTTTCACCGAGAACACCAAGATCACACACTTGAGTTTACAATCGAAAGCACTTGAATCTTCAAGTGGCCGTGAACCGATTACGGTCGTAAACACCGAAGCCAGCCGTGAACTCCAAGCAATCACTCGATTTCGCTTCTACACTTCTTTTGTAAGTAATTCTTACATCCTAGGTTGCTTCCTTAACACCTTTGAAGCTTTATTCACTAATTTCATGCCAATATCTCGCGTGAATTGCTATTTAGGACTTAGTTTTGTCCCGGGAGCTATTTAGTGGAAAGAATCATCCTACATCGAACACTCCATCGAATCACTCACTTGAGGTGAGTTCATACCCCTACAATTTACCTTTTTAAATGCTTTTTTAGGGGGAATACAAGTAGAACACAATATATTTGTGTTAATCATTTACATGTGGAAACAAACAAACAAAAGGATTTCTTACGCTCAAATGTTGTTAAAATCACTTTAAAACTCTTTTAAACTATTTTTAGATTTCTGTTTATATCAAAATCATATTCATGTACATATTTATTTATAAGTATGCTTTAACGGACTTAAGACTATTGCTAAATACCGTAACTCATGTTCCTTGTTTGGTTGTGGGCTTAGGGTAGGATCAGTAGTCAAACTGTCAGTTAAATCATGGTTATACTTGCTAAATATGTGCCTGAATATTAAACCTCATTTTCAAGGAACATACTTAACTCAGTTGCATATGTTGAACAATTGAGTCTTTTCTACAAATCAGTAACAGTTCAAACAAACATACTAGTAAACTATAATAGGTATAGTTTAGAGGATCACTACATACTATTTCTAAAACAGAGAAACAATACATGAGTCAATACATACATACTATCACTATTCATTAGAAAGTATACTATTCATTTACAAGAACAAGAAGGAACTTACATACTATAACAAGAACAAGATAACTAAAATGTGAGATACTATTTCATGGCATAACAATATTCTTGCTATGTCACGTTTTGTAACCAGAGTCTCCTGGAGGGAGAGCGTGAGTTTGTGTATACATCTATATGGGATTGACCATCCTACACCTTGCTGCTAGCTATAGTGGGACCTGCAGGTCTACGGGTGATAAATGTCATATCATTTTCGATGCCTGAAGAACTTTGTGTTTTATACTAGTCTATCAAGCATGGTTATAACCTAATCACATTTTAACCTGAATTAACAGTTTGGTTTTAAGGTAGTTAATGCATCCGTAGTGTATTTTATACAACACTACTGTAAATCTTCATTTTCCATTACATTCATACAGTGATATTCTCACATGAGAAATGCATATTATTTTTCGAGCAAAGATAGTTTTACAAATATGGAAAACATACATTTATACTATTTCAAGTACAAACATACATTTTACACCATTTTTAAGAGAACAGAACATACAAATAGTTGAGTCTTGGTAGAAGACTACTTTTCATTTATTGCAGAAAATATAGGATTTTCTGGGAAAGATACAAATATTTTCACTAGACAGATACAAACATTTTCACTAAACAAATGCAAACATTTTCATGAAACTAATGCAAACACTTGACACTAAAATACTTATGAACTCACCAACTTAAATGTTGATACTCTCTTTCAAAATAACTTGTATTCTCAGGGAACCAGTAGATAGGTACATTGGATCAGGTTTTGAGAAGACAGAGCATGTTCAAGACTCGTCTTTTATATTTTGCTTTACATTTTTGGTGTCATACTACTATTCACAGAACACACATGTATTAACTATTCTATTAATACAATGGATGTTGTTGCTTGTTTTACTATTGTGCATTGTTATGATATTGTACATGACGTCCTCCGCCCCCAAACGTTTCCGCCGTTCTCGGTTTGGGGGTGTGATAGTCTGAAATCAGAAAATTATGTCTGAAATATGTAGAACTCTCCAGAATACAAGGAACCAATTCCATAATTTTGGTTCGGACTACCATTCCAGTGTTTTTGTCCGGAATTCTGTTCCAAAACATACATACAAAAATCCCTAATTAATAATTATTTTGATTATAGCACGACAAAACATACGAAGCGGTTGTTACTACATCCTGCATGCCTAAACTTGGGCGCAAAATTATGGTGCGCTTACAAAACCGACCAGTTTGTGGGGTGATGTTTAGGCAATCATATTTTGGTGATTACATGAACATGTCGATGGCTATCGAATGTCGCCCTTTACTATGTCACTATCTTATGTGCAAGGAATTTACTACTTTTGATCCAGTTTACCTACAAGAGCTTCTATTTCCGATTGGAGACTATCGGGTTTGCTTTGACAGGAAAGCGTTCTGCTTTGTCACCGACTTGCAATTCGAGAATTAATCTATAAGGATTTGTCTATGCATTTAAGGTATGTACACAATGTTTAACAAGAGTTTTTAAACAATAAGTATTATAACTTTGTTAAGTTGGTAAGTTGCTTGACATCTTAATTTTGTAGATTTGGATCATGGAGACATTTCCCAACAATAGTATAGTTGGTTCCACTATACCAAGTGTTATCCCTCAGGCATTTGCATACCCTGGGATGAGGCATTTGTAGGCACCTGATTGTCAACATATTCTCGATGTTACTAATGTATGTAGTTTAGTCCACCTTATAATTTATAAGATGCTATGACATAAATAACTTAAGATTAACCTTTAGATATTGTTTTTATGCATCATCCCCCCAACGAGTTGTTGCAGCATATTGCGCAGGAGCGTGTTGCTTTATGGTAGATTGAGAGTATCCAATGGATTGATGCTGTAGATTACGCTAATGTTTGAGTTATGGTTTTATTTGTCAATGTTTTAAAACAATTTCCTTTTGAAGATGTAGCAAACACAATTTTATCCATCCGAACAACATTTTTTAGAATATTATGATTTCGTACAAACATTACTACAGGTTTTTTAAATCAAAAATATCATATTGTTGGCTACCTTTTTGACTAGTATGTCTACTCTTAGACTTAACATTACTTTTTCCACTTGACTTGGTCCTACTTGAAGATTCACTTCTTTTGACTCTATGGGAAGCAGAGCGTCACAGTTTCTGCTTGTGCGACCGATCCTTTGGCAATGAATACATTTTTCTAAATCGGACCTTCACCTTGGGATGGGATACGGTTATGGTTTTTAGGTCACCTGACTTGTCGTTTGTCCATCAATGGTGGCAAAAAAACCATGACTTCATCTGGTTCTTATTATTCAACTGGAACTTGCACAAGAAACATAACCTCTACATATGTTGATCGATATGTTTCCATTGTGAAGTACGATGACACCCATGCACTACAATGTTGATATCTCAGTTCCTTGAATACTGCCATAGCATGAGTACAAGGTATACGGTATACCTGACAATTGACATTTCTTACACATGGAGTAACGACTTTCCAAGTTTACTATACCATTTTTCATTTGTTCAGTCACCTCATATCTGCTTTGATCAATTTGGTATACCCAAAGAACAGAGGATTTGTTGATCCTCCTCTCGATGACCTTCTCAGCATACTCAGTAACATCTTTTTTGCTTTTAGCTATAACAAACATTTATGTATATGTTGTCATGCATAGTAAATTACACTACTATTATCATGTAAGTATTACAATATAGGGAAACACTTATTTCCAACATTAGGTCGTTGGCACAACCATTGTTGCATATTTGCTTGAAAGAAATCAATCAAAAATGTTATTGGTAGTTTCTGTAAGTCTCTTGATAATGCATTGACGAACTCGACACTGTTTGATGTCATAATATTGTACCAAAAAACATGGAAACACGGCCTTGCCTATCTCTCGTTACCGATTCTTTCTAGACATGTATGAAAACCATCATTTAGTGCACGACATAGCCTACCCAAGTTTTCTATGAAATCAAACTCTCGGTAAGCCTTTGCAACCTCCTAAAACAAAATCTTCGTTCTCTCTTGCTTGCCACTATTTGTTCTCGTATTCATCAACAAATAGAGATAACAAAGTCCGTGATATGCATTCGGGAACACAGCTTGAATGACTATTTCAATTGAATTGGCTCTATCTGATATGATAGCCAAACATGACATGTCCCCAATAAATTCTTTGGCTCTTGCTAAAAACCAAATCCATGACTCTGCACTTTCAGTTTTCCCAATACCAAATGAAAGAGGTAGGATTTAGTTATTACCATCCATGCCAACTACTAGGAACATGGTGCCCAAGTATTTCCCTTTAAGGTGTGCGCCGTCGTGATGGATTTTGATAAAAAAAATTATAAGAACAAAAACCGCAATAGAAGATGTATAAAAATAACAAGTTTATTTTTAGTTTATAACAAAACCAAACCATAAAGGATCCTTTTATAGAGGTTAGAATGAAATAAATCAACCAAAGAGTATTTAAGAATGACAACCTTTAAAGCCTTTGAACCCACTTGTTTTTAGGATGTTGATAAAGATAGCAAAAATCAAAGAGTATGATTTCTCTATGTGTATCCACCTTCAAGAGTAAGGCACTTAGAATGCTAGATCCTTCTTGTATAAAGTACTTCTAAAGCATTTAAGTGCTTAACTCAAATAAGAACTAAAGGAGAAGCACTTTAATCCATCAAATCTTCAACATACTTCAAAATATAAGAAGAATAGGCAAAGGGAGAGTGTTTTTGGCCATGAAGAGAAAGAAGAAAAAAACTAGCCAATTTCATGCAATAAGCTCTTTTTTTTATATCCCATGCAAGGTAAGGACTTTATATTAAAATAATCTAAAGTATTGATAGCCTTTAGAAGCATGGGGGACATGGTATGGAGGTTGATAAGCAACCTCCACTCCTTAGAAGAAATTTCAGCCGTACCTTAGAAAAGAGGAGGATTCTTCAAATTTTATAAACTCAGAGTACTCAAAGTTTATAAAATATAAACTTTCTCTTTAGGTAAAACAAAAAAAAGATCCAACTAGTCCAAAAGGTTATGCATACTTATTAATTCATACCATATGAATTAATAATGTAACATCTGGAAATTTATAAGGTATTATCTATTTATTTGGTTATTTATGTAATTTTGTTTTGGGATTTTGAAGGATTGGACTTGTCATTTTGGGCTAAGACAAGTCTGTACGCAGGGTGTACAACCTTATGTACATAGAGCATAGATGGGTTAAGTGGGACGCGGAGCCATGAACATACGCATGACATACAAGAATGTACGCACGTCGTACATGCTCAGACCCAAAACCCTAATTTTTAGGGTTCAAGCCCTAAAAAATAACCTTAAGTCCCAAGAACTGGGCTCTTTATTATCCTCTATTGTCCTAAAACCCTAATCTCGAACCTAAATATCATCTTTGAGTGTTCTTGACCTTTTTGGGATGTATATTTGGTTAGTTGGTGCCTTTGGTAGAAGAAGAAGTTGGTGAAGAAGCTTTGTTGGAGCTTGAGCTTGTGTATCTAGAGACTAGGCACCTTTCTCAGTTGCAAGAAGGTATAAAGTCTCAACCGTGATCTTTGAATGCTTAGATCTCTTCGTGTTATGGTCTTATGCTTCTTTTGTCCCCAAACTTCAGTCTTGGTGAGTATTGGTTACTCCAAACCCTTTGAGCTGTCCTTTCAGACATCTTGATGGGTCTAGAATCATAAAAATGGGGCCTTGGACGTTAGTTTTCCTTCATGCATGAGTTATAATGTCTTTATGGATTAAGAATTTGAGGTTTTTGGTGTAAAGCTCTTAATTTCCATGAAAAACCATAAAGTTGGAAACTTTATGGTTAAGGATGCCATTTAAGACCTAGATCTGGCTTTGGACGTGAAGGCTTAAGAGATTAAGCCCTTGGTTAAGAGTTTTGGTTCAGATAGATTACGCGGGGAGTAATCTTGAGTACGTATTGTGTACTCATTTCAAACCCCGATCCTATTTTGGTTGTACGTTGTGTGTACTACTGAGTACGTGGGGCGTACTCAACCTATTGACCGATTTTGACCTTTGACCTAATTTCGACCATTGAATTTTTGACCAATTTGACCTTGGTCAACTGTTTTGACTCAGGAAGGGAATTTTTGTCATTTGACCACTTTAGGGTAACCCTTAAAGGTTTTGGGCCTTAGGGCCCATTAGTTTGGTGCCTTTTGGGCCTTAGTGGGCGTAGTGAGTTTGGGCCTTGGATGATTATTTTGGAATTTGGGATTTTGGACATTTGGATTGGGCTTTGGCTTTTGGCCAAGTTAGGAAAGCGTAAAAAGGCCTTTTACTCTAGTTTGGACTCTTAGTGTGAGTCAGGATCTAGTTATTAAATGGATGTTCTTTTATGATAGCGTGGGGATTTTAGCGTGCCAACAGCCGGGGATTCTTTATGTGAGATTCAACAGTGTGAGGTGAGTTTCCTCCCCATGTTTAGTGGGTCTAAGGCACCAATGCCGGCCCATGATCAATATGCTAGGATACTAGATGTCTGTATGACTCTTGTATGTGTATATGCTTATATGATTTGTATATTGGGAGGAGCCCGTTATGCGAGTTTGGGCGGGACTCGTTATACGCAGTGGGCGGGGACTGATATGCGAGTTTGGGTGGGGCCCGTTATACTCAGTGGGTGGGGCCCGATACACTCATTTGGGCGGGGGCCATTATGTGTTTGTTTATGTGTGGTATGTGGTATTTTGGGGAACTCACTAAGCTTTGTGCTTACGGTTTTCAGTTTATGTTTCAGGTACTTCTAGTTCCAAAGGGAAGAGACCATGATGATTGTAGAGAATACACCACTCGATTTCGCATTTTGTGATTTACTCTGATGATTGATGATGTATTGATACAATTTTTTTTGCCATGGTTTTATGACAATTATACGATTTACTATTTTATTAATCTAAAAATGAAAAAAGATTTGGGTCTTATTTTTGGGAAATTTCAAGTTGGTATCAGAGCCTTGGTTTGAGAGATTCAGACATACTCTCAGGTGTGTCTAAACTTAAACTGAGGATTTGGTAAAGTTTTTCAAAAAGAAATGTTTTAAAGAGAAAAACAAGTTTTCTAATACAAGAAATGGTGTGGTGCATGAAATCGGCCGAGCTCAAGTAAGCTTTCCTAAAATACAGATACATGTTATCTGATATGATTTGATCTGTGAATCTATGAATCACATGCTAGTTAGGGCTAAGGATCTGCTCAATATTTGCATGATAGAATGCTAGGAGAAATGCCTTTGTATGCCTGTTGTATGAGCTTGTAGACTTGCATTCTACTACTGATCACTCAGTGATAGGATGGCCTGATTAGTTTATGCTTGGTTATGGTTATTTGATGCCCGAATGCTGCTTGCTTTGTGCTTTTAGGAGTTCTAACTAGCTTCATCTAACTAGTAAGCGAATATGCTAAGTTACATATTATAGGAACTAAATAATTTTATAAGGTTAGGTTTTAAAGCTCTTGTTTGAATCCAACCGTTGTAGTGCGAGACCTCTCATTTGAAGAATTATCTAGTTTTGGTGATATGTAATTGTATTCGTAAGCTAGTTAGAGGAAGTTAGCGGGAGTTCCTTTTGCAGTTGATGGTGGAGAGTGGTGTGGAGTTGCCCTAAGAAAACCTAGGATGAGACCTAGTGCTGGGAGCCTTATCTTGACGAGTGTTAATTGTATGTATATGAGGTGACTTGGCGGATTCAAGGTGATCCTTGAGGAAAGTACGAATAGATGTGGAAGGTAATATGGGCCCGTACTACTGGAATTAGAGGATATGTACTGGATTCAATGAGAGTTGCGATGAAAACAGTAAGCTTGTAGAGTTTGTGATCCCTAGATATATTCTGATGCTTATTCTGATGGTTTATATGGTCTATTTTTAGTATGGTGACTCTGTAGGGCAGACCAGTTGGCAGTTCTGGTGCTGGGGAGGGCTCGAGCTTAGTTTCTGGAGCTGGGCAAATGTATGATCAGACTAGGGAGTTTATCTTGTCTGAGATTACGCGTTTCATTCTTGAGCAGACTAATGTGATCTTTGGTACGGTCAAGGAGGACATTATGGAGATTTTGGATGAACGGTTGAGCTCGTTTGGTTCTGAGATAGTAGCCTTGGTGGGAGCGCGTTCTTTGACTTTCACGGAGTTCCGGGCATGTGGAGCTCCGAACTATCATGGGGCGAAGGACCCGATAGCGATCAGGAGGTGGTTAGTGGATGTTACTAATGCCTTCCGCACCAACAATTTCCCCGAGAGGGCAAAGGTCAGAATTGCTTCCTGTCTTCTGAAGGACAGGTCATGAAATTGGTAGGAGGAAGTACGACGCACAGTTGGTGATCATGCTATTGATACGATGTCATGGCATGATTTTCAGGATCTCCCCCAGACTGCAGAGAAGGTGGTTGAGATCACTGTGATGTTTCGACAGAGGGCACTTTTGGTTCCGCAGTATGTGGCGGACTAGGAAATAAAGAAAACAAGGTATAACGAGACGTTGAGGAGCGATATCAGACTGTTTTTTATTCGATCCAGTTGTAAGACACTAGAGGATATGATAGTGACGGATAGGGATATGGAGATTGATCTCGAGATGGAAAGGAAGAGGAAGGCGGATGAGGCTCAGGTATCGGGGGTTCCGGGCAAGAGGCCCGAGGTTGTTGACACGAGAAGGAAGGGCCAGCAGGGTCGGGGCCGCTGTGGCAAGTGCGATAGGATGCACGATGGGGCGTGTAGGGTGGGTGGTTCTGGTTGCTTCAAGTGCGGCCGGACAGGTCATATCAGCAGAGATTGCACTACTATTACCACCATCACCCCGATATCTAATATGATTTGCTTTCATTACAATCAGAGGGGCCACAAGAAGGCCCATTGTCCGAGTTTGGCTGTAGCAAGACCGATGTCAGTTCCCGCTCCTGCAACTCTTCGAATTACTAACGTCCTTTAGGGCCGGGCGGATGCACCTGTGGTGAAGTGCAGGGCTTTTTAGTTGACAGCCGAGGAGGCTCGTGCAACTCTCGATTTGGTGATGGGTATGTATTTTCTCTTTATTTCTTTATTTATATTGAAATGTTTGCTCATGTTTTTATGTTTTATTTTAGGATCGTTCCTTGTGAACGATATTTATGATTTGGTATTGTTTGATTCAGGGGCTATCTGCTCCATTGTATCGCTTGAGCTTAGCAAGAGGTTTGCTGGAGCTCCGAGGGAGCTGGATTGTCCATTAGATGTCGAGATCGTAGATCATAGATCTGTTCGGGTTACGAGGGTTCATCGAGGTTGTACTCTCCAGTTGTTCAGAGATGAATATTCGATTGATTTGGTTCCCACTCCTTTGTATGGGAACAAGGTTATTGTGAGTGTGGATTTGCTGAGCCCCAATGGGGCGGTGATCGATTGTGAGCAGTGATTAGTCCGGATTCGAACCCCGAGTGGGGGAGAGTTGGTGATTCAGTGGGAGAGAGCTCATGTTGGGCCGTTATTATGTTTGACATCGAGGTCCAGGCACTATATTTAGCAGGGTTGTTCAGGATTTGTCGCTTATGTTATGGATGATGGGTTTTGAGCATTCTAACACTTCCTAAGTGTACATGCAACCCTAATAACCTTGGATCTATGTTTGTCTAATTATCATGCAAAGTTGATTTCCAAGGCTATGATCCTATCTAGCATACATGGGGAACAATTCTCTTTGTATAAAGGATAGAATTACATACCTTGTTGTTGTAAGTGTTCCTTGAAACCTTGTGAGCCTAGCACCTCAAGTGTGATGCCTCAAATGCTTCACACAACACCAAATGCAAGGTATAAACTTGAGAGAATACTCTAACACACTCAAAATCGGCCAAGCCCTGTTGTTTCTCTAGTGTCTCACTAGTGTAGCCGATTTTGGGGAGAGACATGGTCCTTATATAGTGTGTTGCATTAGGTAAAACCCTAATGTAACATGACTCTTCATTTCTCAATCCATGGGTTAACTCCATGGAGCATCCATGGAGCATCCTATGGGTGGAACCCAACTTGATAATCCATGGAGCCTTTTAGCCCACTATATAAGATATGGAAAATTCACATAATCTACCCATATATTTAATTAGTCATTCTTTTGATCACTTAATTAATTCTAAATTAATTCTTGATCAAAACTAATTAAATAATATTATTAATATATTAGAACTTATAATATATTAATAAACCATATGTGTTATTTCTGTCATTTAGTTTATCCAATTGCATGGTTCCATGCAACCCAAATGGACCATGCTGGGTCGGGTCAAGTATTTACCAGAAATAGTTATGGACTTAGACACCTTATCCAACAGTCTCCAACTTGGATAAGTCTAATAACTATAATTGCAATACTTTAGGAACCGATTGGCAATCGTAGCTCTTTCAAGGTCTCTCGGAACTGAGAAGATGTTGATACGCCATTTAAGATAAGTGATCATATAATCCTCTGTTCTAGATATCAGCCGGACAAATACATGGAACAATGTCTTACTTATTGTCCAGTAGTTTGTTTCCCGATTTCCGTTTTGTTTGACTACGAACTTAATTGAACACATCAACTTAGTTCTGACCGGGCCCGGTACATAGGTCAAAGCAAAATCATCGAGGGGCCCAAATATCAGCTTCTAATCCAAGAAGGAACAGATAAACTTCGACTCATATGTTTGTTCTACCACTCATTGAATTACACACAAAAGCACGTTTTATAACATCGAGTTACCAATGCGTTTTCGTACAACCAATGCATAACCAACTCCTAAGTAACAAATCATATCTCTAGGTTTGAAGATTTATATGATATTACCGTCTCATGATCACTCGAGATAAAATTCCATGAAGTGATTCTAGTGAGCGTGGGTTGTGTCCAATGCTCAGAACTTATGAGCACTCATGATTGTTGTAGCCATGTCCAACACCTTAGACCTCTGCAACCAATCATGACAGTCTTGATTCATACCTACTTCCGACATATGACCGACTGTGGAGGTTTGAATAATATGTGAAACCACAACATACAATTCTGGAAGTCAAAGCATGCAAAAGAAATTATAGTAAACGATTAACAAAAGATAGCAACACTTTCCTTATAAATAAAACACCTTTTATTCATCATCTAATGTCAATTACACTTTACAAATTTCATAATTTATCTAACTACTAAAACTTATATCATCCTTCAGCCCTATGCTCCGAGCATGCTGGAGATGCTTAACCCTACTCAGTCCCTTCGTGAGGGGATTTGCTGGGTTCTCATCCGATGATGCCCTCTTTGCCACGAGGATTCCTTCTTCTATGCGATGTCTGATAAAATGATATTTTCTGTCGATGTGTCTGGATCTACTGTGATCCCTTGGTTCCTTGGCTAAGGCACGACACTTTCACTATCATAGAAAATTTCCATGGGCTCCTTTATAGTTGGTACAACTCCAAGGTCTCCAATGAAGTTCTTCAGCCATATTGCCTCCATTGCTGCCTCGCTCGTTGCTATATACTCTGATTCACATGTGGAATCAGCCACTGTCTCCTGCTTGGAACTCTTCCAAGTGATTGCTCCTCCGTTTAAGGTAAAGACCCAGCCCGACTGAGAGCGGAAATTATCCCTATCAGTCTGGAAGCTAGCATCACTATACCCTACAACTCTCAAGTCATCACTCCCACCGAGGGTAAGGACCCAGTCCTTAGTCCTCCGTAGGTACTTGAGGATATTCTTTACTGCAGTCCAGTGTGCCTTGCCAGGATTCCCCTGATACCTGCTAACCATGCTCAAGGCATAGGCTACATCAGGTCGAGTACACGTCATAGAATACATGATCGAGCCTACTGCTGAAGCATAAGGTACTTGACTCATTTCTGCTATCTCAGCCTCGGTACTTGGGCTTTGTGTCTTACTCAATCTGGCGTTACTCTGGATGGGTAACTCTCCTTTCTTGGAGTTCTGCATGCTGAATCTCTTCAACACCTTGTCCAAGTATGTACTTTGACTAAGTCCAATTAGTCTTTTACTCCGGTTTCTCAAAATCCTTATCCCTAGAATATAGGCAGCTTCTCCTAGGTCCTTCATAGAAAAACACTTCCCAAGCCAGGACTTAACTTCCTGCAGTGTTGGGATGTCATTTCCTATGAGTAGTATGTCATCCACATACAATACCAAAAAGCTAACTATACTCCCACTAGCCTTGACATACACACAAGATTCATTTTCACTCCTAGAAAAGCCCAATTCCTTGACCTTTTCATCAAAGAAAAGATTCCATCTGCGAGGTGCTTGCTTTAATCCATAAATGGATTTCTCAAGCTTACACACTCTATTAGGGTACTCGTTGCTGACAAAACCTTCTGGCTGACTCATGTAAACATCTTCAGTCAACTTTCCATTAAGGAAAGCAGTTTTGACATCCATTTGCCAAATTTCATAGTCATGAAATGCAGCTAAGGCTAACATAACCCTAATAGACTTAATCTTGGCTACTGGAGAAAAGGTCTCATCATAATCCACTCCAGGAATTTGAGAGAATCCCTTTACAACCAGCCGAGCCTTATAAGTGTGCACATTACCATCCATGTCGGTCTTCTTCTTGAAGATCCATTTGCACCCTACAGTCTTACGACCTGGTACATTCTCAACCAAGTTCCAAACTTGATTGTCATACATGGATTGTATCTCGCTATCCATAGCCTCTTTCCATTTCGCAGACTCGGGGCCTGCCATGGCTTCCGCGTAGCTGTTAGGTTCATCCAGACCTACTAGTGTCTCATCACTAATAAGAGTCTCACCTTCCGCAGTAATATGGAAACCATAGTAATGCTCAGGTGCATTCCTAACTCTCGTGGAACGCCTCAGAGGTACAGACTCGTCAATTGGCTCAACAGGAGTTTCCTCCTCAAGTTGAGGGCTAGGGTTTGAAGTTCCTTCACCGCTTGACTCTTGAAGTTCTTCAAGGTCAATTTGCCTCCCACTGTCTCCTTGCTTCTAAATTCTCTCTCTCGAAAGGCTCATCTTCTTGCTACAAAGACCACATTATCACTAGGTCTGTAGAAGAGGTAACCAAAGGATCTTTGTGGGTAGCCGATGAAAATACACCTCTCGCTTCGGGGTTCTAGCTTATCATTAGACTCGCGCCTCACAAAAGCCTCGCAACTACAAATCTTGATGTGGTCTAGCTTAGGTACTTTACCAGTCCACATCTCGTGAGGAGTTTTGGCAACTTTCTTTGTAGGGACTAGATTAAGAATATGGGCGGCAGTCTCTAAGGCATACCCCCAGAATAAAATTGGTAGCGAAGCTCGACTCATCATGGAACGAACCATATCCAACAAGGTTTGATTATGCCTCTCAGCCACACCATTCAACTGCGGTGTCCTGGGATGTGTCAATTGTGAGACAATCCCACATTCCCTAAGATAGTCGAGGAACTCTGAACTAAGATACTCACCACCTCGATCGGATCGAAGCATCTTAATGTTCCTGCCCAATTGATTCTCGACTTCCTGTTTAAATTCCTTAAACCTTTCGAAAGTCTCTGACTTATGCTTGATTAAGTAGACATATCCATATCTACTGTAATCATCAGTAAAAGTCAAATAATAACGATTAGCATCCCTTGTGGCATGTTTGAATGGTCCACACACATCCGTGTGTACAAGGTCCAACAAACCTTCACCCCTCTCACAAGAGCCTGTGAAGGGTGACTTTGTCATTTTCCCAAGTAAGCATGATTTGCAACTATCATCTGACTTTAGGTCAAATGACTCCAAGACTCCATCCTTTTGGAGTTGGCCTATGCGCTTCTTGCTTATATGTCCAAGACGACAATGCCATAATGATGCTTTATCCAAGTTATTATTATTAACATAATCAATACACAATACATTATTTCCTATGTTATCAACCACAGATACTGTTTCATACACGCCATCACAAGGTAATGCTTTAAAATAAAGAACATTATTAAAGAAAGCATTAATCGAACCAACTTCATTATCAAATGAAAAGGTGAAACCTTGTTTATACAATGCATGAAAGGAAATAATATTTCTTGCCATTTCTGGCGAATAACAACACTTATTCAAATATAAACTAAACCCACTACTTAGCGATAAAGTATAAACTCCAATCTTGGTGACAGGTGAAGCTTTCCTATTTCCCATGATCAAGTTTATTCTTCCTTGCTCCAAATCGTCACTTCTTCTTAGTCCCTGTAAATCAGAACAGATATGAATACCACAACCGGTATCAAGGACCCAAGAATTAGAATGGGGTGAGTTATTAGATAAGATAGTGTAAATACATGCATGGTTGGGTTTAACTTTCCCATCCTTCACATCTTGCTGGTACTTTGGGCAGTTCCGCTTCCAATGTGCCTTTTCATGGCAATAGAAGCATTCAGCCTCTTTTGGTTCAGAAGAAGGAGTGATGAAACCTTTCTTGGTTCCACTTGAAGAAGAGCCATCAAGGGTCCTAAGCTTGGTACCCTTTGAAGAACTCTTTCTCTTCTTCCCTCGTCCTTTCCCGATTGCCAAGACAGGGGCGGAGTTGATAGGAGTAGGAGTAGTAACAACCGCCTTACCCTTAAGACCACTTTCCGCGGTCTTTAACACCCCGCTCCCGAGTTCAACTTAAAGAGAGAAAAGAAAAGAAATGGGAGGAAATGAGAGGAAAGCAAGAGAGAATGGTGCTCCCGAGTTTCATTAAAGGAAGGAAGTGGAAGGAAATGGAAGGAAAACTTTCCCTCCTACCTTTCCTCCCGATTTGGGAGGATTTGAAAAGAAAGAACAAAATGTTTAACTTTCCTTCCATTTCTCTCCAACTCGGGAGCACAAATGACAATTTCTTTTTCCTTTCTTTTCTCTTCTTTTCTCTCCTTACTTTCTTTTCTCTTCTCTTCTTTTCTTTGCTATAACTCGGGAGCGGGGTGTAAGAGTCCTTGAAGTTTGCTGAGAGTGACCTCTTCCTTGTTCATGTGGTATGTCATGCGGAATTGATCATAACATGAAGGTAAGGAGTGCAAAATGATATCTATTGCAAGCTCCTTGGGGAAGTTCACATTAAGCTTCAGCAAACGGTCCACAAATCTTTGCATTTTCTGCATGTGGCCCGTGATGGGTTCTCCATCCTTCATTCGGGTTGTTATCATGGAGGAGATGATTTCATACCTCTCTTGTCGTGCACTTTGATGGTATCTTTCCATCAAATCTTGGTGCATTTCAAAAGGGTAGTAGTCCTCGTAGGACTTTTGGAGATCGGCTGTCATAGTGGCCATCATGATGCATGCCACCTTGGTGGCATCCCTTTCATGTGCCCTAAAGTTAGCGATTTCTTGAGGAGTAGCAATTGTCTCATCAATCTCCTTAAGCTCCTTATCGAGGACATATTCTTTGTCCTCATAGCGGGTAATCATTCGGATGTTTCTGATCTATTCATTAAAGTTGGATCCATCAAAAGTGACTTTCCCACACAAGTTCATAAGAGAAAAGTGTCATTAGGATTAGAGCCAGAAGCAGCAGTGTTTGCAGACATCTGAAGAGAAGAAAAGTTTAGTTTAGAAAGAGATAATCCTAAATAAAACACCCAAATGTAGTATTAAGGCTAGAACCCAATCACAATATATTATACTTAGAAGAGGTATGCCGTAATCTAAGTAATAACATATTTGAAAGGTAGGTGAATGACGATTCACCAATTTCCACCAAAGTTGAAATATTAAAATATTTAATTTGGTTCTTAGAAACTCCTAGATTCTTTTTAATTAGCACACACGCTCCACTAATGACTTAGACAAAGTGTAAAGTGTAATTTCATGAATTAGCACCTTATTCATATTTTTCCTAAAGTAACTAAGATTGGGAATTTAATAAAACATTTAGTTACTTTATAATATTCATCATACTTTTAATGAGAATTTACAAGTCCTTGTCTTACCCGTTCGGCTAACGACCCTCCACCGGTCAAGCAAGCGGTGGGTGAGAGTGGACACCCATTAAGTTGCCATTTTATAGGCAACAACCTTATACCCACCTTATAGACCGGCTTCGTGAATGAGGCGTACTAGCGGTAAGACGACTTTATTCTTATACATATATATATATATATATATATATATATATATATATATATATATATATATATATATATATATATATATTAACTTATAATATTATAAGTATAAGGATTGAATTTTAACTTTTAAAATTCTAAGGGTTGGAACTAAAGTTTTTAATATGACTTTACTTGTTCCAAAACTTGAGGGCAAGTTTTGTAAACTTTCAAAACTTTTCATATCTTGTAACTTATGAGTTAAATAGAGTAATAAAAATGAAGATTCTTCATTTTTCTAACTCTTGTGTTCTTTTAATGGTTTTACTTCAAGTGAGACTCTTGGTTTTCCATAACTTGAGGACAAGTTATGGACTCCATTAAAACACATTATGATCAAGAATTAAACTACCACATAGGTTAAAAATAATTCCTATGATCATCTAAACATCATAAGATCAAGAACATGAATATGAACACTTTCATGAATAAAAAATTACACTTAAAACTTGTAATTTAGATAATTTGTTGTTGTAAATGGATTAACATGAACATTACACCAACTAAAACAAGTTTTAAAACACCAAAACAGTTTAGGGTAATATTCCTAGTCCATTTCCAGCAACAAGAATCGAAATTCTGAAAACTGCAGCCTCTACTCGTCGAGTGCATGAACTGACTCGACAAGTAGCTTGCATTTGGTCATGGACTCGTCGAGTCCTCCCATGGACTCGACGAGTTCATACGGCGATAAAACAGAAAACTCGATTTTTCAAGCAGTTTGCACAACAATCAAACAAGCAAGCCTAGGCTCTGATACCACTGATGGGTTTTGAGCATTCTAACACTTCCTAAGTGTACATGCAACCCTAATAACCTTGGATCTATGTTTGTCTAATTATCATGCAAAGTTGATTTCCAAGGCTATGATCCTATTTAGCATACATGGGGAACAATTCTCTTTGTATAAAGGATAGAATTACATACCTTGTTGTTGTAAGTGTTCCTTGAAACCTTGTGAGCCTAGCACCTCAAGTGTGATGCCTAAAATGCTTCGCACAACACCAAATGCAATGTATAAACTTGAGAGAATACTCTAACACACTCAAAATCGGCCAAGCCCTCTTGTTTCTCTAGTGTTTCACTAGTGTAGCCGATTTTGGGGAGAGACATGGTCCTTATATAGTGTGTTGCATTAGGTAAAACCCTAATGTAACATGACTCTTCATTTCTCAATCCATCGGTTAAATCCATGGAGCATCCTATGGGTGGAACCCAACTTGATAATCCATGGAGCCTTTTAGCCCACTATATAAGATATGGAAGATTCACATAATCTACCCATATATTTAATTAGTTATTCTTTTGATCACCTAATTAATTCTAAATTAATTCTTGATCAAAACTAATTAAATAATATTATTAATATATTAGAACTTATAATATATTAATAAACCATATGTGTTATTTCTCTCATTTAGTTTATCCAATTGCATGGTGCCATGCAACCCAAATGGACCATGCCGGGTCGGGTCAAGTATTTACCAGAAATAGTTATGGACTTAGACACCTTATCCAACAATGGATGCCCGAGATAAGGGTAAGGCAACCGTGAATGATGTGTCGATTGTGCAGGATTATCCTGATGTGTTTCCAGAGGATTTTCCTAGGGTGCTTCCAGAGAATCAGGTTGAGTTTAGGATTGACCTGGTTCCAGGTGCAACTCCGATAACCAAAGCACCGTATCGGTTGGCTCCTACCGAGATGTAGAAGTGGTCTATACAACTGTAGGAACTGTTAGACAAGGGATTCATTCGGTCAAGCAGTTCACCATGTGGAGCCCCTATCATGTTTGTGAAGAAGAAGGATGGGTCTCATCGTATGTGCATTGACTACCAGGAGTTGAATAAGGTAACTGTGAAGAACCGTTATCCACTCCCGAGGATTGATGATCTATTTCATAAGCTTCAAGGGACATCTTGGTTCTCCAAGATTGATTTGCGATCAGGTTATCATCAGATGAGGATGTGCAGAAGATACCCTTCCGAACTCGTTATGGTCATTACGAGTTCGTGGTGATGCCTTTTGGGCTCACCAATGCTCCATCCGCATTCATGGATGTCATGAACTGCGTGTGCATCCCGATGTTGGATCGGTCTGTGATTATGTTTATTGATGATATCTTGGTCTATTCCAAGACTTAGGAGCAGCATGAGGAGCACATAAGGGAAGTGCTAAAGACTTTGAGGAGGAAGAGACTTTTCACAAAGTTCTCTAAGTGCGAGTTCTGGTTGCACGAGATGCAATTTCTGGGACACCTTGTCAACCATAATAGTATTTTGGTCGATCCGGCCAAGGTCGAGGCCGTGATGCAGTTAGAGGTTCTGAGGTCTCCATCTGAAATTCAGAGTTTCCTTGGTCTTACTGGTTACTATCAGAGATTTATCTAAGATTTCTCCAAGATAGTTGTTCCTTTGACTCGGTTCATAAAGAAGACGGTTACATTTCATTGGAGGCCTGAGCAGCAGGAAACTTTTGAGACCTTGAGACATCGGTTGTGCGAGGCACCGATTATGACCCTGCTGGAGGGTGTTGAGGATTTTGTGGTTTATTGTGATGTGTCGATCATGAGTTTGGGTGCAGTATTGATGCAGAGGGGTCGTGTGATTGCTTACGCTTCGAGGCAGCTGAAGCCTCATGAGGCGAATTATCCGACACGTGACTTTGAGATGGGGGCAGTGGTTTTCGCCCTCAAGATTTGGCGTCATTATCTCTATGGGGTCCGTTGTACCATTTACATGGATCATAAGAGCCTGAGGTATCTGATGGATCAGTCGAATCTGAATATGAGGCAACACCGATGGTTGGATGTGGTGAAGGATTATGATTGTGAGATCCTTTATCACTCGGGGAAGGCCAATGTGGTAGCCGATGCTCTCAGCCACAAGGCGGTCACGACTCCGATTAGGGATATATGTCTGAGGATGACTGTGATTACTCCACTTTTGTAGTGGATTCGTGAGGCACAAGTCGAGGCTATGAAGGAAGAGCACATAAAGAGTGAGCGTGTTGTGGGTCAGATGGTTTCCTTCGATTATGATAGTCGTGGGTTATTGAATCTACATCGGCGGGTTTGGTTTCTATATTGGGCCGGTGTGTGTCAAGTTTTGAAGGAGGAGGCGCTCAAGTTTAGGTTCTCCATTCATCCCGGGGCGACAAAGATGTATAGGGATCTTTATCCTGATTGTTGGTGGCCCTACATGAAACGGGATGTGGCTTGGTATGTGGAGCGGTGCTTGACTTGCAGAAAAGTTAAGGCTGAGCATCAACAAACTCACGACAAGATGCAACCATTGGAGATTCTCGTATGGAAATGGTAGGATATTACTATGAATTTCATCATGAAGTTACCGTATACTGTGCACGGAGTGGATTCGATTTGGGTCATCGTTGATTGGTTGACCAAGAGCATGCCTTTCATTCTGATTCAGGAGAGCATTTCTGCAGAGAATTTGGCTGAGATTTATATAAGTGAGGTTGTGGCACGTCATAGGGTTTCGGTTTTGGTGTTTTCTGATAGGGATGTCCGTTTACTTCCAGGTTCTAGAAGAGGTTCCATGACGAGTTGGGCACTCGTCTCCTTTTCAGCACATCATTCCATCTGCAGATTGACGGTCAGAGCGAGCCAATGATTCAGAAATTAGAGGATATGCTCCAGGCGCATATTTTAGACTTTGGTGGGGGTTGGGATACGTATCTTCTGTTGGCGGAAATTTCGTATAACAACAGTTATCACACTAGCATTGATCGAACTCCCTTAGAGATGCTCTACGAGAGGAAATGTAGGACCCCGATTTGTTGGGGCGAGGTTGGTTAGCGAGTTATGGGGAGTACCGAGGTGGTAATAAAGACTACTGAGCTGATTCAACAGGTTCAGAGTAGGCACTAGATAGCTCAGAGTTAGCAGAAGAGTTATGCCGACAGACGCCGATTAGACTTAGAGTTCCAGGTGGGGGATATGGTTCTCCTGATGCTGTCACCTTGGAAAGGTGCCATCCGATTCAGGAATAGGGTCATGCTGGGCCCAAGATATATTGGTCCTTTCATGGTTTTGGCCCGGGTGGGCGGGGTTGCGTACCGTCTAGAGCTATCAGAGGAGCTCAGTCAGATTCATATACTTTTCACATCTCTCAGCTGCAGAAGTGTTTGGTTGATGACTCCGTAGTGGTTCATTTGGAGGATATTCAGGTGGATGATTCTCTAAATTACATCGAGAGACTGATAACGATTCTTGATCGGAAGACGAAAACCTTGAGGAACAAGGTTGTGGGATTGATGAAGGTGCAGTGCCTGCACCGAAAGGATTGGACATCTGGAAATTTTTAACATCTGGAAATTTATGAGGTATTATCTATTTATTTGGTTATTTATGTAATTTTTTTTTGGGATTTTGAAGGATTGGACTTGTCATTTTGGGCTAAGACAAGGTCGTACGCATGGCATACAACCTTGTGTACGCGGGGCGTAGATAGGTTAAATGGGACGCAGAGCCATGCACGTACGCATGGCGTACAAGGATGTACGTGTTGGATTCGTGTCTAAGTCCATAACTATAATTGGTATGTACTTGACCCGAGAGTAGCATGATCCATTTGGGTTGCATATCACCAAGACAATTTGATAGGATGGACTTTTGAGAAGAGGTTATTTATGATTTGTTAATATATTATAAGTTCTAATATATTAATATGAAATCATATAATTTAATTAGTATTGATCAAGAGTTAGTTTGGAATTAATTTTGTGATCAAAATAGACTAATTAAATAAATGGGGATTGATTTGGTAAATCATTCATTCTTATAAAGTGGGCTTGTGATCCATAGTTCTTTATGGTGGGCTAAACCCATGTGGTGAACCATGGATACTCCATGGAGGTTAAAATCCATAGAGCCTTAGCAATGTGGAAAGCCATGCACATTAGGGTTTGCATGGTGTAACCCTAATTAAGCCACACTATATAAGAAGCCCCTTAGCCTCCAAAATTGGGCACTAGTTCTTGAAAGATCATTGAGCCGATTTTGGTGTGAGGATATTCTCTCAAAAGTCATCCTTTGTCTAAAGGTGTGTTGTAATTTTATTTTAGTCATTTATACTATCGGTGCTAAGTTCTTAAAGGCCAAAACTACAAGCTACAACAAAGAGGTAATTCTATAACTCATTTCTATAATATATGTCATTTGTATGCTAGTTCTAGGCTTAATGCTTTGGAAACAATATTGCATGTATAATTAGAGAAAACATAGATCCAAAGCATCTAGGGTTGTATGTACACCATAGGAGTGTTAGAATGCTCAAAACCCTTCAGTACGCACGACGTACGTGCTCAGACCCACAACCCTAATCTTTAGGGTTCAAGCCATATATAATCACCTTAAGTCCCAAGAGATGGACTCTTTATTAGACTCTATTGTCCTAAAACCCAAAGAGATGGCCTCTTTATTGGAGCTTGAGCTTGTGGATCCAGAGACTAGGCACTTGTCTTAGTTACAAGAAGGTATAAAGTCTCAACCTTGATCTTTGAATGCTTAGATCTCTTCATGTTATGGTCTTATGCTTCTTTTGTCCCCAAACTTTGGTGTTGGTGAGTATGGTTACTCCAAACCCTTTGAGTTGTCCCTTCAGACGTCTTGATGGGGGCTAGAATCATAAAAATGGGAACTTGAATGTTAGTTTTCCTTCATGCATGAGTTATAGTGTCTTTATGGACTAAGAAGTTGGGGTGTTTGGTGTAAAGCTCTTAACAGCCATGCAAAACCATAAAGTTGGAAACTTTATGGTTAAGGATGCCATTTAAGACCTAGATCTAGTTTTGGACGTGAAGGCTTAATAGATTAAGCCCTTGGTTAAGAGTTTTAGTTTAGACAGAGTATGTATGGCATGCTCCTGAGTACACATTGCGTACTTATTTGAGACCCCGATCTTGTTTTGGTTGTACGTCGGGCGTAGTCTGCCTGTTGACCGATTTTGACCTTTGACCTAATTTCGACTGTTGACTTTGTGACCAAGTGGACCATGGCTGACTGTTTTGATTTAGGAAGGGCATTTTGGTCATTTGACCACTTTAGGGATTCCCTTGGAGCTTTTGGGCCTTAAGGTGTAGTAGTTTGGTGTCTGTTGGGCCTTAATGGGCCTAGTAAGTTTGTGCCTTGGATGATTATTTTGGAATTTGGGCTTTTGGACATTTGGAGTGGGCTTTGGCCTTGGGCCATGTTAGGAAAGGGTAAAAAGGGCTTTTACTCTAGTTTGGACTCCGAGTGTGAGTCGGGATCCAATTATTAATTGGATGTTATTTTGTGATAGTGTGAGGATTTTAGCAGGCTAGCAGCCAGGGATTCTTTCTGTGGGATTCAGAAGTGCGAGGTGAGTTTCCACCCCATGTTTAGCAGGTCTAAGGCACCAATGTCGGCCCATGATCAGTATGCTAGGATACTAGATGCCTGTGTGATTCTTGTATGTGTATATGCTTATATAATTTGTATGTTGGGCGGGGCCCGATACACTCATTTGTGTGGGGCCCATTATGTGTTTGTTTATGTATGGTATGTGGTATTTTTGGGAACTCACTAAGCTTTGTGCTTACGATGTTCAGTTTATGTTTCAGATACTTCTGGTTCCAAAGGGAAGAGCCTGAGATGATTTCAGAGCACACACCACTCAATTCCACATTTTGTGATTTATTCTCATGATTGATGATGTATTGATAAAAATTTTTTACTTTGGTTTTATGACAATAATATGGTTTACTATTTTATAATCTAAAAATAAAAAAAATTCAGGTCTTATTTTTGGGACGTTTCAAATAACTAATTATACTCTCTTATACTTATTATCTCCACAATACAATATATATTCCCTAATTATATACAAGATTTGATATTATTTATTAATAATCATATTAATAATAAATATACAAAATGTGCCAACTTGATAATGATGTGACCATATAGGATCATATATTATTAGCATTGTCACTCAATAATGATTCTTGGGAATATAGATTTAACACATTAATGATAATAATAGGACGCAAAACATCTTTGAAACGCTCAAACCTAAAAAGTAATTAATAATCTAATTAAAGTGAATGCACATGTATGGACATTTAATATAAAGAATTCAATATATAAAAAGTATTACCACGCAACCGATAGCCATGAAAAAGTATTCAAATTTGTTTTCATCACTCGTCTTTATATGTGTAACTGTCCTTGGATTCTACTTCTGCAAGTTGTAACAGTATAAAGGTAGTCTTTGAAAGCTTTCTTTAGGGGTCCCTCTCAATAGATTAGAGCATACATTTTAGCATTCCATGTTTTCCAGTATGAAATATGTACACAAAGACGATCATTTAAAGTTCTTTGTATATGTTTCCCCTGCAACATATTACCTGTACAATTAGCTAATATGTCCTTGAAGAAGTGACCCAATACCTTTTTGTTGGCTTGTCGGTGATGGGGACATAGCTGTGTGTTTGAGAAAGTGTGTTTGTCTGATAGTTTAACCACTTGAAATGCATTAGTAGTATTATGTTTTGTTTCCCTTATCCTCCAGTCACAATTATCCATATAACAAACAACTTCAAACTTGTCTTTTGAATAATTTTTCACTTTATATTGAAAACCTTCACTAATACTTTTCAATCCTAAATTAAGTTTAAGTGTTTCTTTGTTTTTGAAGAGTTGGTATAACTTCACATCAGAAGTATAGTTGTGCGTTGTGGCCGCTTTATGATTTTGTTGAGCTAATTCGGGCAGTGGTAAAGGTTTAGGCATAACCCAATGGGTGGGTTGTGTTTCCACAGAATCGGAAAATAAAAAGGAAACTTTTCATGTTGTGCTTTTTGGGGTTGTAAGGGATCATTTTCCTTCTCTCCGCTTTCATGATCATCCCTATCAAATTTAGTGTAACTATGAAAATGTACAACTGGCTCTCTATGTGGAATTATATTACCATCATCAACTAATATCATTAATTTTGCCTCATCATTCGAAAATTCATCAACATCAACAGTAAGGTCAGTGTCAACAATAGCCTTACTTTGATACCTATAATAACCCCCATCTATATGGTCATCGTAAGAAAGAACATGGTTGGTTTTCATATGTAATAATTTACATATTAGGTTACTTCCAGCACCAGAAGAACCATTTCTAGAACGATTTTCCCCGGGAAATCAATTAGTACCACTTTCCATAACATTATTAACAACAAACAATTGTACTCTGTAGGGATGCATCGTAGTAACAAAACTAAGAAAATATCTAACTTCACTATCATCAAGAGTCAGCATAATTATATTTAACCCAGGACATTAAAAAGATAGACGAATTTGATTAGTGTGTAACATGGACTTAGAAGCAACCAACGTAACTAACCCAATGCAGTTGATATCATTGCTTATATCTACACCAAATCATGTGTAATATGGAGCAAGATATTGCATACATTCGTCGATACGTTGCCATTGCCCTCCACTAGAAACTGCAACTCGACAAAAATCGCGTATACATATTTTTCCGGAACGTTTATGGAAAGTATCGAAGATACAAATAGATTAAACACATAAATGTATTGCATATTTCGAACAAAAACATACAAAAACCCTAATTCTAGCTCTCCCGAATAACACTCCAGAATGTACGGCCGTTCCGGATTGTAGTTCGGAATACACTTTTCCAGTCTGGAAAGTATAGGATGTCAGATTCCAACCCGTAATCGCAACGACCCAATTGCAAGAGCGGAGCTCTACCAACTGAGCTATATCCCCCGCTTGACCAAAATCCCACCAACCAACACCTACTCCAGAACAAGATCATACATACTTTGGAATATCGTATTCCAGATCATAAGTCCGGAACAAAATTACGTGCTATGGAATATGATATTCCGAAGCATGTGGTTAATTTCCCAAAAAAAAGTATTGGTTATTTTTATTAAAATGAGCGTTTATAAGGGCTAGATTCCGCAATTTCCCTTTATTTTATCTTTCATACGAACCGAATCATGGTGAGTACATTGCTTTTGGTGATTTCAATGTTGTTCGAGAGGCAAATGAAGGATTTGGAATGTGTTTGTTCCGCTGACGAATTTAATGATTTTATTGTGAATTCAACTCTTTTATGTCCCGTTAGGTGGTAACCGTTTTACTTGGGTAAATCGTCAATGTACTAAGATGGCAAAGGTGGATCTACTTTTAGTTACAGGGGTTGTTCTAAATTATTTTCTAGATATTTTGGCATTGGTTCTCTCTAGGTTGTGGTTCGATCATTGCCTAATTATTTTAAAAAGTGGAGTTTTGGATTATGAACCTATTTCTTTTTTTTTTGAAAGAGCCAAAGCTCAGTAAACTTATGAACCTACTTCTTTTAAGCTCTTTGACTCAAGGTTTCAAGTGGAAGGATTTAGTATCAGGTGGTTTTGGCTTGGATGGAGTTTGATAGTGGGAATACAGATAACAATTTTATTAATTTCAAAATTAAACTTATGTTTCTTAAAAGTCGTTTAAGGTATTGGTTTAAAGAGGTGGTGGCTAAAATAAAAGTGGAAAAGGATAATGTGATAAGGACTCTTCAAGATATTGATTTTTTTATATAGGAGGTAGAGATCAAGACTTTGAAAAAACCAAGAGCATGGATCTTCTTCAAAAGTCAAGGATTAGGTGGGGTATTGAAGGGGATGAAAACACTAAATATTTTCATTATATGATTAAAAAACATAGAAGGAGATTGGCAGTTTCCGCGGTGTTAGTTGATGGTGTTTGGCTCTCGGCACCGGATAAGGTAAAGGATGCTTTTTTTGATTTTTTTTCAGACACAAGTTCCAATCGTTTCAAAGGAGTAATGTGAGTAATAGAAGTGCATAACTTCCTATTTTAGATAATAATTGTTGGGATTGCTTGTCGGTTATGTTTTTGATGATGAGATTCGAGCTGATGTATGGTCTTGTGGCAATGATAGAGCTCCGGGCCCAGATGGGTTTACTTTTGGTTTCGTAACTTTTTTTGAGATGTCATAAAAGTGGATGTTTTAGAATTTGTGGATGAGTTCTATGCAACAAGTTGTATCCCTAATGGATGTAATTCATCATTTGTTACGTTAATCCCAAAGGTTGGCAATCTGCTTTACCTAAATGATTATAGGCATATCAGCTCAATTGATATGTAGTATAATATTATTGATAAGCTTTTGGTGAACACATTGGCTGGTGTCATTGATACTATTATTAGCCCAGACCAGTCAACCTTTGTGAAGGACCGCCTAATTTTAGATGGTTCGTTAATGGTGAACGAGATCATTGATTGTTATAAGCGGAAGAAGAAAAGGTTGATGATATTCAAAGTTGACTTCGATAATGTGTATGATTCTATTAGTTCGGACTACCTCATGCAGACTATACATTATATTGGTTTTGATGGAAAATGGATTCGTTGGATTAAAGCATGTCTACTTTCTTCTCAGGCTTTGGTGTTAGTTAATGATAACGCTACTACTGAGTTTCGTCTTCATCGTGGACTTCAGACAAGGAGATCCTTTATATCACTTTTTTTTTAAATCGCTATAGAGGGGGTTACATGTTGCTATGGAAGATGCTTTGGTTCATGGATTGTTTAAGAGAGCGAAGGTTGGCTCTGATGGTGTAGTTGTTTCATATCTATTTTATACACGTGATGCAATTTTCATGGGAGAGTGGGTTACTGTTCTTCAGTGCTTTTACTTGGTGTCTGGATCGAAGGTGAATATGCATAAATCGAGTTTGATTGGAGTCAGTCTTTCCTTGAGTGAGTTTCACGACCTTGCCATGGTTACGGGGTATGGTGTAACGACAACTCCTTTTTCTTATCTAGGTATGCTGGTTTGAGCATCAATGTCAATGGTAGATAGTTGGAAAACTGTTATGCAGAGATTTAAAAAGAAATTAGCAGCTTAGAAGATCAATCTTTTGTCGATTGGTGCCAGATTGACGCTTACTAAGGCTGTATTAGGAAGCCTTAGTATATACTTTATGTCCCTTTATAAGTCACCAAATATTGTGTGATAGCTTCTAGAGTTAATTCGATCTAGGTTTTTTTTGGGGAATCGGTGAAGGTGGCCGCAAATTTACTTGGATAAAATGGAATAAGGTGCTAATGGAAAAGAAGAATGGTGGATTGGGTATTTGTAGTTTGTTTTCCTTTAACCATGTATTACTTCAAAAATGGAGGTGGAGATTTCTTGTCGAAGAAAAAACGCTTTGGGGTAAGGTTAATAAAGCCACCCATAGTTTGGTGGGTTGGGGTAGTTTGATGATAAACCAAAGATGGGTGGTGTTTGGTCGTCAATTGTTAGGTCTTTTGAGATGCTTCTCATTCCATGACTCAGAATATTGTGGGAATGGGTAATTCTATGTATTTTTGGAAAGAGATATATTGGCAACAAAAAGATTATGCATCTGTTCCAAGGCTTTATTCTTTGGATATTCAACAAGATTGTTTTGTTTCGGTTAATGATCAAAGGTGAAATTGGCGACGAGATGTTAGATCTGGTATGGAAGTTGAGCTGTTCACTAGTATGTCTCAGTTACTCGCTAATGTTCGTCTTAGTCTGGTGCTAGATCAATGGGAGTGGGAGCTCTCGGTTGATGGCAGGTTCTCAGTATGAGAGGTGAGGTGTCACATCGATGTTGGTCGGTTATATCCTATTTCTACTGCTACCAGGTGGAATCAGTTTGTCCCAATTAAGATGAATGTACTTCTTTGGAGAGTTTTTGCTTAATGGTTTGCCGACTAGAGTCAACTTGATGGATCGTGGTATTCACATTCCCTTTTTTTTACGTCGGCCTACGTGTGTTAACCAACATGAAGATACGAGTCATGTTTTTATGTTTAGTAAGGTAGCAGATCAAGTCTGGCACTCAATTTCCAACTAGGTTGATCTTCAATTTAAGCCTCAAATCAAATTAATATAGTAGAATTAATCTTGGGTAGATACAGTTAGACTTATGAAAATGAGGAAAATAGTTTTGGAGGTTATTATTTTAACTACTATTTGGATGCTATTACGTTTTGAGGAATAATGTAGTTTTCTAAAATGTTAACTTTCTAAAATGTAGCATTGTGGAGAAGGTTATGCTAATAATTTTTGGTTGGTTTAGTTGTGGGAACAAGAAGATTTAGGTTTGGATTGTGTTGTTATAAAACCCTCTTAATTATATATATCTATGTAATTGATATTAGCTTCTTACTATTTTTTTTATCATTGCTAAAAAAACGTGGATATATATATATATATATATATATATATATATATATATATATATATATATATATATATATATATATATATATTAGGTGTAAAACCCGTGTATTACACGGGTTGAATAAAGAAATTAAATATTAAAATTAAACATTAAGTATTTTTTTAAATAAAATTTTGAGATAAAAAAAGAAAAAACGAATTAATTACAATTATTATTATACTCCCTCTGTCCCAAATTAATACTCCACTTTTGACTTTTCAATTTTTTTCTTTAACTTTGACCTTAAATATTTTTATTTGTGTTATATATATTACTTGATAAAACTTATAACAATTAAAAAAATATTTAAAATACAATCCATTCATATATTTTTCATCAAATATTATCTATCAAAAATAAAAATATTTAAGGTGAAAGTTAAAGAAAAAAGACTTCAAAACTTAAAAGTGGGCTATCAATTTGGGACGGAGGTAGTATTTATTACATTTAATATGTTGCATATATAAGTATTATATGATTTTTTAATTTTAAAAATTAGAAAAACTTAGAAATTGACATGTGGATATTATTTAATTTCAAAAATATAATAAAATGACAAGTATCAAAACTCATGAGAGTCATTGACATGTGGCAAAATGATCTTCATTTATTATAGTTGATATATATATTTCAATTGACTTGCTCTAAAATTTGACTTTATACATAAACTTTTAACAAAATTACATAAATGGTCCTTTATGATTGTCGAAAAGTAACATGGATAGGCAGTTTTCAACAGATTGTGGTTTCAAATTCTTACAAGGTTTGTAGGGGTTAATAATAAAAGGGAAAATGACTTACCAAGGTAATTAACTTTTCGGTATGTTCACACATAGGTAACTATCTTTTTTTTTGTACATATCTAGGTAACAAACTTGTTGGAAGTGTTCACATATGACCATTATGACCTGCTATAGCAGGTTAAATCCTAGATGTGAACACTTTCAACAAGTTCGTTACCTAAACGTGTACAAAAAAAATAGTTACCCAAATATGAACAAAATGAAAAGTAAAAGTAAATTACACGAATGGTCCCTATGGTTTGGGAGAATTTGTGTTTTTTGTCTCTATTTTATTTTTTTTAACTTGGATGGCCCCTAGTGTTTATTTTTATTGCGTGTTTGGTCCATATTTTATCTAAAAAGACTATTGTGTCCTTATTAATTTATTTTTTAATTAATTTTCTTATTTATGTATTTATTTTTTTACATATTAAAAAAATTAATAGACCCCACATATTTGTATCTACTCGGATGATCTTTACTGTTTATTTTTTAATTAATTTATTTTTTTAACTCGGAGGATCCCTACTGTTTAATTTTGTTACGAGTTTGGTCCCTGTCTTACTTAAAAAGACTATTGTGCCTTTATTATTATTATTTTTTAATTATGTATGTATATTTTATATATTTAAAAAAAAATTAATAGACCCTATATATTTATCTCCTTATAATCTCATCTCTCATCATCCTCAACTTCTATTTATTTTCCATCTTTAGTGATATCAACGTCTTCACCATCCTTTCTTTTTTCGGTCCTTCAACTCCATCGAATCAACACCACAACCACTAAAGATGAAGAAACAGTAGGTTATGGTGTTTGTTCGCCAGAGTTGAAGTACCAAAAAAAGAAGGATGATGAAGACATCGATGTCACTAAAGATGAAAAAGAAATAAAAGTTGGGGAGGATGAAAGATGGGATGGTGACTGGTAAGACCCAAATTAAATTTCTCAAACGTGGTTTCAGGTTTATAGTGAGGAGATACAAATATGTGTAGTCTGTTAATTTTTTTAAATAAATAAAAAATAAATAGATAAATAAGAAAATTAATTAAAAAATAAATTAATAAGGGCACAATGGTCTTTTTAGGTAAGACAGAAACCAAACGCGCAAAAAAAAAAAAAAAAAACAGTAGGGATCATCTGAATTAAATTTTTCAAAAATGGTTTGAGGTTTATGGTGAGGAGATACAGATATGTGGGGTCTATTAATTTTTTTAAATATATAAAAAATAATACATAAATAAGAAAATTAATTAAAAAATAAATTAATATGGGCAAAATAGTCTTTTTAGGTAAGTAGGGACCAAACGCGCAACAAAAATAAACAGTAAGGACCATCCGAATTAGAAAAATAAGTTAGGGACCAAAAACACAAATTCCTCCAAACCACAGGGACCATTCATGTAATTTATTTTTACTTTTCGTTTTATTCATATTTGGGTAACTATTTATTTTGCACACATCAAGGTAACGAACTTGTTGAAAGTATTTCACATCTAGGATTTAACCTGCTATAGCAGGTCATAATGGTCATATGTACTTCCAACAAGTTTGTTATCTAGATATATAAAAAAAAAAAAAAGATAGTTACCTATATATGAACATATCAAAAAGTTAATTACCAACCACTTGGGTTGTGGTGACTTGGTAAGGCATGTGGAAGATATGGTGGATAACCTATTGACCCATGTTCAAATCCTGGCACCACTCAGCCTTTGTGGTCATGGAGGTTCGCCTGTAGTGACTCCAGGGCATGAGGCAAATCTTTATGTTTGCAGCGGGGGATTAGTCGGTGCGCGAAAGCTGGCCCGGAAACCATCGTTAGGGAAGTTCCCTTTCCAAAAAAAGTTAATTACCTTGGTAAGTCATTTTCCCATAATAAAAAGAGAAAGACAAATCTAGTAAAACTTTATAATCATTTGTCAAAAAAAAAAAAAAAAGAAACAAAAAAAAAAAAAAAACTAAGTAATAATCAAAAGAACCACTAAAATAGCAGTTGGACCCTAATGCGATTTCGAGTATCAGGCTGTGATTTTGTTTGATGGGCCCTTAATAGGCTACAATTTTGTATATGGATGAATATTTTTATTTTCTTCCCGTTTGTATCCTTAAAGACTTAAAGTCGGATTTATTTAGCCTCAAACCGTCAAACGTGTTGACACTTTATGTATTTTGAATTTGGTTTTTTATTATTATAACTTCTTTGGACACCTATCTTATATGTATTAGTATAGGTTTATTTTATTTTTTATTTTTTTTTTCTATTGTGTTATGTAACAAGGTTTATTAGGTTTTTTAGTGATTACTTTAAATCTTTCACTGTAATTTTATGTATTACATTTCAATATAGAGACGTATATGTAGTTGGTAAAATACTTTTATACACAATTTGTAGTGCAAAATTAAACTAAAACTCCATAAAAATATATACATTTCGCCTGCACTCATCAAGTAGAGATCAGATGTTATATTGGAAATGTCACCAGGAATCCTCATGTATATTGTAATTTTACTATTTTCTTCAAATAAAAAAAAACAATTAAAATAACATCGATATCTCCATCTTCTTCAACATGCCTCCTCATCCTCTTATTTACGCGAACAATTCAAGGCTTTTTGCAAAAACCATTTTTGCCTATAAAAGCTAGTGTTTGCCAAACACCTTTTAACTATTGATTTTTTGAAAAGTCAATCTATCTTACATAATAAAAAAATAGTTTTATTTGTACACATGTCATTCTATAAATCTCCGTATTTTATGTTTGCCACATATCATTTTACTATACCTCCTGAATATTTAAAACCGAATTAAAATTAAAACAAAATAATAAAATAAAACAGAAAAAATCCGGTATATTAGGCATAGCATATTTAATTACATTTAGATATGCTCTTTTAAAATAACAATCGTTGATAAATGGAAAAATACATAAATGGAAAAATACATATCAGTTATAAAAGGAAGATAACAATCTTTGATAAATGGAAAAATAATATCATTATCATTATCATTATCATTATCATTATCATTATCTTTATATATATATATATATATATATATATATATATATATATATATATATATATATATATATATATATATATATATATATATATATAGCTAGCATTTTTCCTTTCACCACATTCATTTGAAACTCCCATGACTTTTCAATTTCTTTCTAATAATAATTATAATTTGGTTAATTAAGTTAAATAAATATCAAACCTAAAGTGTGATCATATATAAACTAAATTTCAATATTAAAATAATATCTTTACTTCTACTTATAAAGTTATTTTTTTTATTTTTAACATATTATAATTAATTTATTAGTTTTAATATATTGTTAGATATAAACTATTATCATTTTAAAGATACAATTTTGGAAAAATTTGTATAAAATACTTAAAATTATGGGTAAATGACACAAAAAACACTCTTTTTACACAGAAATTCGATTTTGACACTGTGTTTTTTTGTGTCAATTTTGACACTGTGTTTTCCAATTTGTTACAATTCTGACCACTTGACCGGTTAACCAGGTTGCATGCTGACGTGGCATGATGACGTGTCAGTTTTGATGACGTGGCATGCTGACATGATATGCTGACGTGTCAAAATTGAATTTTTTTTCTCACAAAAAACACTAAGTTTTCATTTTTTTTCGATTTTGACACTACGTTTAATTTTTTTCTTTCAACTTTGACACTGTGTTTTTTTGTTCCAAATCGAACATCATTTTTTCCAATTTTGTTCAATGTTGACAATTTTCTATTTGAAACCGTATAAATATTTTTTAAATACATTTAAACCGTATAAATATGTTTTTTTTTCATTTAAAAACCATAGTTTTGTATAAATACATTTTTTTTTACACTCAAACCATATTTTTATGTATAAATATGTATTAGCTATATAAAAATTGTATTTTACATTAATATGCAACTTTAAAATGTGTTTGAAGGTTTATAGGCGTGTAGTTGGTCAAAATTTGGATATCAAGTTTGCAACCCATCAAATTTTTACATCTTATTAGAAGTTTATGGTTAGTTTGATTCTCATGATATAACTAATGCTTTGAATGTAAGAAAAAAAAATACCTTGTATTTAAATAAAAATGTGGTTTTTAAACGAAAAAATATGTTTATACGGTTTAAAATGTAATAAAAAAATATATTTATACGGTTTTCAAATGGAAAATAGACAAAATTGAACAAAATTTGATAAATGATGTTCGATTTGGAACAAAAAAAACATAGTGTCAAAATTGAAATAAAAAATTAAACTTAGTGTCAAAATCGAAAAAAAGTGAAAACTTAGTGTTTTTTGTGGAAAAAAAATCAATTTTGACACGTCAGCATATCATGTCAGTATTCCACGTCATCAAAACTGACACGTCATCATGCCACGTCAGCATGTAACCTGGTTAACCGGTCAAGTGATCAGAATTGTAACGAATTGGAAAACACAGTGTTGTAACAACTCAAATTTTCAAACAAATTTTTTTTCATTTTAAAAATAAAGTATTTCCATTCAAAACAAGGCATAAATAATTTAAGTGTCATGTCAAATACAAATTGTCTAAATCCCAAGATCATAAAAACATCCTTCAGTGTGTATCGATCACGCCGGCGCCTTCCCACGGTCCTCGCTAGTACTTGAAACACATACACAACAACTGTAAGCATAATGCTTAGTGAGTTCCCCAGTATACAACTTACGCACATACGCCTTTCCAGGCCCTGACCTATCGGTCCATGTGTCTTAGGGGACTTCCGTCCCTGCTGGGTAAACCTTCCAGTCCTACCCATGCCGACCTTCCGGTCCATAACACAACATATTGCCTTCCGGCCCATAACATATTGCCTTCCGGCCCATAACATATTGCCTTCCGGCCCATAACATACATAGCATATATAACAAACAGCTTACCACATATAGCATACATATCACACATCATACCTGACCTTCCGGTCACACAGTCAAACCCTTCCGGGTACAGTATAGTGAGAAGACTCACCTCGTGAATGCTGAAAGCTAGCAAATCCTGAAATCACTCATGCACAATCCGACGAGCTACAACCTCCCTATAACATCACATATCTCTCATTAACACTTATATCTTCTAAGTGTGACTATCCCTAAGAAGTCAGACTTAGGTCAACTCTGGTCAACGGTCAACGGTCAACGGTCAACTCGACCGGACTCGGCGAGTGCCATGGCGACTCGGCGAGTCTAGACGTCCTCCAACTCTCTGAGATTCCCTATCTACTCGTCGAGTATCCTCCTTGACCCGACGAGTTACTCCTGGAAGAATCGCGGGGCCACCCTGACTCAACTCGCCGAGTCTGAAGAACAACTCGACGAGTCCCAGTTAATCTTCAAGCTACTCGCCGAGTCTGTTCATCGGACTCGGCGAGTCCATGCCATGCAACCGCTCAAACTGCATCCTAAGGTCAGAACTGCTTCGAGCATTCCTAGGTCTGGCCTTCCTAGGCTGATCCAGCACATAAAGTCCTCATTTCAGTGCTCATGATACACCATATGATTCATAATTTGCATTTTGACCTAAGGCATAAGGATTCCAATCCAAAACCTTCATCAATTCCCGAAATGCACAGACATGGGACATTCTGGACCTCCATAGGTCCCAATACAGGGTTACAATCGTTTAGGGGACTAGGGTAACATTCAATCTATTCACAAAAAGGGTTCCATAAACCCTAATTCCATAATCACATCAACATAGCAGAGTATACTCGAATTCTTACCTGGATGATGTATCCTCTGTGTCCCCAATCCTCAGAATGTGACTCCCTTTCTGCTCCTTTAGCCAATCCCTTCTCTTCCTTGCACAACCACTCTTCTATAATCAACAATGGCCTATAATCCTTGCTCCAGATGCACACAATCGATTTAGGGTTCTTCTCAGAAGGCTAAAATGAACAATGACGGCCAATGAGTCCTTTTTATACGTCCCAAACCTGAACGGTTAGGGTTTTCGCTAAACAGCGTAGACTCGCCGAGTCCATATCTGGACTCGTCGAGTCCAGTCGCGATCCCGCGACCAAGTCTGCGATCCTACTCGGCGAGTCTAGGCTCCAACTCGCCGAGTCCCCTCTTAAATCACCCCAAAAACATAATTTAATAATACCTGAGATTCCGGGCTGTTACAAGTGTCAAAACTGACACAAAAATAACACGGTGTCAAAATCGAATTTCTATGTAAAAATAGTGTTTTTTGTGCCATTTACCCTAAAATTATTAATTTAAACATAACATTACAGGGTCAACTTAAATATAAATTTTAGTTTAACTCAAACAACCCAAATAATATTTTATAAATAGTTAAAAGTGATAAATTGTAGCGTCTTTCTAATAATGATTATAAGTTAGTTAATAAGGTTAAACAAATATCAAACCTAAAGTGTAATCATAAATAAACTAAATTTCAATTTTAAAATAATATATTTACTTCTACTTATAAAGTTATGTTGTTTAACTTCTAAAATATTATATTTTATTTATTAGATGTAATATGTTGTTATATGTAAATCATTGTCAGTTTAAAGCTACAACTTTTGAACACTTTTGACAAAATACTTAAATTGTTAACTTAAATTTAACATTACAATGTCAACTTAAATATAAATTTCAGTTCCCTTTAAAAACCAAAGAATATTTTGTAAATAGTTAAAATTGATAAATTGTAGTGGTAAATGCAAAAAACTAAAATGTAATCTCGATTTAACTAAAATATTTCCCAAAGCTATTTTTATAATCGTTAAAAGTTTTTAAATAAGTGGCTTAAAATATCTTACAATAACAATAGTTTAAAATAACTCTATAATAAATTATTATATTGTTACCTTTAAAATTAAAAATTAATGTTTGATGTTTAAATAATTATAATGTTAGAAATTAAAACATTAAGCAAATAAATTTAAAAGACCTAATTAATAATAACAACAACTATAAATAACATTATATCATATATTATATTTAATTTAATTCATGTGTAACTCGCGAGTAGAAGTCATTCAAACGATTGAGATTATGAAGTTATAATAGATGTATATATTATCATATAATTCAAAATAATTAATATATTATATCAATTTACTATAAAAAAATATTATATCAAATTTAAAACTATTGTTATATTTAAAAAAAACATATATGTGTAAAGATTTCAACTATATAGGTGTTTCTGCGCAACGCGCGGGCATTCGCCTAGTATACTTATAAAGGAAACATTTTTTCTTTCACCGCATTCATTTGAAACACTCATTCACTTTTCCTTTCATCACATTCATTTGAAACTTACATGACTTTTCAATTTTTTTCTAATAATAATTATAAGTTGGTTAATAAGGATAAATAAATATCAAACCTAAAGTGTAATCATATATAAACTAAATTTCAATATCAAAATAATATCTTTACTTCTACTTATTTATATCATATCATATCATATCATATCATATTATAAAGGAATCATTTTTTCTTTCACCACATTCATTTGAAACTCCCATGACCTTTCAATTTTTTCTAATAATAATTATAAGTTGGTTAATTAGGTTAGATAAATATCAAACCTAAAATGTAAATGTATATCAACTAATATTAAAATAATATCTTTACTTCTATTTATAAAGTTATGTTTTGTTAACTTTTAACATATTCTACTTAATTTATTAGTTTTAATATATACAATTTTAGAACAATTTGGATAAAATACTTAAATTGTAAATTTAAATATAACATTAAAGACTCAACTTAAATATAAAATTTAGTTTAACTGAAACCACCCAAATAATATTTTGTAAATAGTTAAAAGTGATAAATTGTTGTGTCTTTCTAATATTGATTATAGGTTAGTTAATAATGTTAAATAAATATCAAACTTAAAGTGTAATAATAAATAAACTAAATTTTAATATTAAAATAATATCTTTACTTCTACTTATAAAGTTATGTCTTTAACTTTTAACATATTATACTTAATATATTATATTTAATATGTTGTTGTATGTAAACCATTATCAGTTTAAAGTTACAACTTTTCAACAGTTTGGACAAAATACTTAAATTGTTAATTTAAATATAACATTACAGTGTCAACTTAAATATAAATTCCAGTTCCACTTAAAAAACCCAGTGAATATTTTGTGAATAGTTAAAAGTGATAAATTGTAGTGATAAATGCAAAAACTAAATTATAATTTCAATTTAACTAAAATATTTCGTAAATATATTTTTATAATCGTTAAATGTTTTCAAATACGTAGCTTAAAATAACTTACAATAACAATAGTTAAAAATAAGTCTATATAAATGATTATATTGTTACCTTTAAAATAAAAAAAAAACAATGTTTGATGTTTTAAATAATTATAATGATAGAAATTAAAACATTAAGCAAATAAATTTTAAAAAAATTAACTAACAATAACAACAACTATAAATAGCATTAAACCATATATTATATTTAATTTTATTCACGAGTAACCCGCGGGTAGAAGTTATTCAAACAGTTGAGATTATGCAGTTATAGTATATATATATATATATATATATATATATATATATATATATATGTGTGTGTGTGTGTGTTTGTGTGTGTGTGTGTGTATATATATATATATATATATATGCTTAGGTTATTTTGTTTAAAGTAATTATTTTGTTATTGTATTCATAAATATGGGCCAATCAAATTTTCTTATTTTAAGAAAGTGATTAATATATATTATTGAATTAAATATAATTGAAAAAATCTTCTTAATTAATTACAAGGGTAATTTAGTCGATTAATATAGATTTAATAAAGGAAAATTACATTTTTAAGGGATCATAGATTCTATTAATTTTAAAAATCCGATTTTAAGAATTATAATTCTTTTAATTCGGACATTCTGACAAAATATGTTTATGAGTATATTCAAAAATTCTTGAACAATCATGAATTTAAAAATTTCTTGTAGAATAACAAATTCTTGAACAATCAATTGAAGTATAAAAATAGCAAATACATTATTTCTTATAGAATACGGGTAACAATTGTTAATAATTACATCAAAATCTAACAACGACTAATACATTCTAAAAGAATAATGAGGTCCGTTTCAATTTTGTGGTCCGTTCTTCAAACATCAACTTCTGTGATTCCAATAGAATTGGAATTCGTCATTCCATTCCAATAGAATTGGAATTCTTGATTGCATTCCAATAGATATTAGCCAAAAAACTACTCATTTTGATATGTATATTAGCCAAAAAACTGCTTTTCATTTCCTTTCCTTCCCTGTCAAACACCCAATCCAAACACCTATTGTTTTCTATCCAATGACCATTTTGACTCTGTTTCAGAAATCAGAATAGAAATCAAAAGCATAATCTATTTGAAAAGAAATATGAGCCAACGCCACATCAAAAACTAAATCACAGTAAGCAGGAAGCATACTAAAACCACGTTTTTGAAACAACATTACACACAAGAGGGGTTGCGGTCGACGTCTACCCTTATTTAGCTTCTACCGGAAGTAGCAGTGGGCAAGGGAAGCGTGTGGGTGATGCTTCTTCGACAAGAGGGGTTGCAGTCAACGTCTCTGATGAGCCCATTGTGGTTTCCTTTCTCATCACCGATAGTGAAGGAATAATGGGTGATTGGGTGATGTTATTTTTCGAAGAAACAAGGGAGTGGAGGTTGGAACCGCTGAGGATGGTCACCGACAACAATCCACAGAAGAAAAGCAGTAGCAACAGTTTGTGGTGGAGTGGTGTTTGGTGATTGCTTGATTTCACAAGGGGAGGGAAGTTGCCTTTTCCGGCGACCCTTTTGGGTTCCTTTCCTGTCGTTGGTCAGCAGCAAACCAATGGAGCAACAATAGCTACAGTCGATGGTGGAGTGGTGGTGCTACATGATCTGTAGGAGGCAAAGAGGGCTGCAATCGCCGACAAAAAGTCGTCGACCATAGGCTTCTTCTTCGTTAATTTCATAGACGAGAGAGAAAAAGAAAGCAGTGAGGGAGTGATAGTTCATTGATGTACAAGGTCGATAGGCTGCCCTTCTTTTTGTTTCAGGTCATCGACGGCTGTATATAAGAAAATAAATTAGGTTAAGAGTGAAGGCTAGCAAGATTATAGAGATTATTTTTGGAAGTTATTAAACAAATGACTAAATTACCCTTATTTATTTATTTAATTATTTAAGTTTGATTGACCCACATTTATGCATACGATAACACAATACTTAGTTTAAACAAATGAACCTAGCTCTCTCTCTCTCTCTCTCTCTCTCTATATATATATATATATATATATATATATATATATATATATATATATAAAATTCAAAATAATCAATTTAGTATACGAATTATTATATCAAATTTAACAACAACTTTATTGTTATATTTAAAAAAACATATATTTGTAAAGATTTCAACTATATAGGTATTTTTGCGCAACGCGTAGACATTCGTTTGGTATACTTATAAAGGAATCATTTTTCCTTTCACCACATTTATTTGAAACTCTCATTCGTTTTTTCTTTCACCACATTCATTTGAAACTCCCTTGACTTTTTAATTTCTTTCTAATAATGATTACAAGTTGGTTAATAAGGTTAAATAAATATAAAACCTAAAGTGTAATCATATATAAACTAAATTTTAATATTAAAAGAATTTATTTTCTTCTACTTATAAAGTTATGTTTTTAACTTTTAACATATTATACTTAATTTATTAGGTCTAATATGTTGTTGTATGTAAACCGTTATCATTTTAAAGCTACAATTTTTGAACAATATGTATAAAATACTTAAATTGTTAATTAAAATATAACCTTATAGGATCAACTTAAATATAAATTTTGGTTCAACTTAAACAACCTAAAGAATATTTTGTAAATAGTTAAAAATGATAAATTGTAGTGTCTTTCTAATAATGATTATAAACTGATTAATAAGGTTAAATAAGTATCAAACCTAAAGTGTAATCATAAATAAACTAAATTTCAATATTAAAATAATATTTTACTTCTACTTATAAAGTTATGTCTTTAACTTTTGACATAATATACTTAATTTATTAGATTTAATATGTTGTTGTATGTAAACCATTATCAGTTTAAAGCTATAACTTTTGAATAGTTTGGACAAAATACTTAAATTGTTAATTTATATATAACATTATAGGGTCAACTTCAATATAAATTTCAGCTCAATTAAAAAAACTCAATGAATATTTTGTGAATAGTTAAAAGTGATAAATTGTAGTGCTAAAAGCAAAAGCTAAATTGTAATATCAATTTAACTAAAATATTTCCTAAATATATTTTTATAATCGTTAAAAGTTTCAAATAAGTAACTTAAAATAACTTACAATAAAAATAATTAAAAATAAATTTATATAAATGATTATATTGCTACCTTTAAAATAAAAAAAAAATTGTTTGATGTTTTAAATAATTACAATGAAGAAATTAAAATGTTAAACAAATATATTTTAAAAAATTAATTAATAATAACGACTATAAATAATATTAAGCCATATATTATATTTAATTTTATTCATAAGTAACCCATGGGTAGAGGGCATTCAAAAGAATGAGATTATGCAGTTTTAATAAATGTATATATTATCTTATAATAAAAATAATCAATATATTATATCAACTTAGTATACGAATTATTATATCAAATTTTAGAACAACATTATTGTTATATTTAAAAAAAAACATAAATTTGTAAAGAGTTCAGCTATATAGATGCTTTTGCGCAACGCGCGAGTATTCGCTTAGTTAGTTATAAATGGAAGAATCGCTTTAAATCAGGCTAATTTTTAGCAACCTATAAATCTTCAATTCATATATATATATATATATATATATATATATATATATATATATATATATATATATATATATATAAAAAGAAGAGCATGAATTTGAATAGTAAAGTGTTGTCATTTTTGGCAAGAATGACCCTTGGATGTGTTGTTTCCGTTTTGATTTGTACCTGGATATTTTATGGAAATTTACATTATTGTATACATGTGTATCATCGTTTGGTTTATCTGCTCAGGATCCTTCCCACCGGCTCCTTATCCAATCTCTTCCGCTTCCAGCTCTATCCAAAACACCCACTTCCTGCACCGATAATCGTCGTTCTTTTCCTCAACATCTCTCTCTCTTTCTCTCTCACCCTAAATCCAGACGGTGGCCCATTTTATCCCATCGTTGATTTCGTTCTTCTCAAAGCTTCACCCTCTCACCTCGCCTCTATTGTCGTCCTCTATCCAGCCTGCAAATCGACTTAGACGGTAGCTGAAACACACACACACACATATGTGTTGCTTCGGAATCCACCACTGTCGCTTGGCAACCCACCCATATCATCACATCAGGTTTAATTTTGGTTGATTAAAGTCCAAAATCCCCACTTCTAAACTTCTGCTTCAAATCTTACAGGATAATAATCCATGTTCCGTTCCCTTTTACTATTAGGGCTAATCAATTTCTCCATGTGAAATCGACAAATACAGATTACCCTTCCATTCCCAGTCTTTGTCTCCACCGTAACCGTAATGAACGCTTAGCCTTACGTCTTACTCTCCATCTGTCCAAACACAGCTCTGAGCTCGAGATTAGGTTCGATCTTTAATGTGTTTGACCGATTCACTAGATGGTGCAGGTAAGTCGCATTTGTAGTCAACTTATTACAAATGTATCGTCTTAAATTCAATTTTTTTGTCTGGGTCATGAGTCGATTAGTCGGTTCGAGATTGAAGATAGTTGCATAATAAAACGAAGGAGATGGAACCAATTACTCCATTCGAGAAGGTTTGTATTTCTTTACAAAGTATTTTCGAAGTTATTTGGTGTATTCGCAGTAATTTTTTTTTTCTTTTTTCATTAATCTACAAAGGGAAATTTATTAAATTTGCGTTTATTAACTGAGTTTTGCACGACGTACCATGCTCTGTTGTCCCCTAATCCCCATGAATAATAGTTTGTGCTGAATTTGAGGATAAATGTGTTTGCTTTTAAGGTCGAGTACTCGAGTAATGCTGAGATTGCCTAATTTTTTTCTCTGTTACTGTAGGAAGGTATCGTATGCCACACCTCTGGTCGTGAAGGATTCACCAATGCTTTTGTTTACTGTGTGAAGTGTTTGGAATTTGTCATTCACAGGTATGCACTGCACTTAGCTCTTTTCATCACTTAAGTGCTAACCAATTGTGTATACACTCGATTTTGGCACCTTAAATGGTTTACCAAAAAGGAATAATCATCTTCGAGTCTCATCTCCTCCACCTCTCTCCTCAAGGATTGTTTTTGGAGAGAGACAATCAAGTACACCATGTATTATTAAAAAAAAAACTTTATACATATGTAGATGTCTTTGTATTATAGCATTTGGAGCTTTTAAATTAAAGATTATGCATATGTTATTTAGTGCAATTCAAACGTTTTGCGGATTTTGTTCATTGTATAATTATTAATCTTTTGATGATAAGATTAATTGTTAAGTGCATGAAATATAGCAACATATTGTTAATGATGGAGGTGGACATGTGTAAACTTTATGGTGTTCCGATTCTGTCACAAAGGTTTTTGATATTGACAATTTGGTCCATTCTGCACGGATAAACCTTCCCGATCATGTCAGTCGTGTCTGTAGGTTTTCGGCTACAACCTGTTTATTATCATGTGATTTATCTGACAAGGTATGTTGTTCAATTTTTTCATCCATTTCTATTTTGGTGTTCTTTACCACTTCCGGTTCCATTTTTGTATCTGTTTGAAGGCCACCAATACCATCGTATCTTTTAGAGGGAGTTGATGTCGACTTTTGCTAGAAGTATTCCAGCATCTAAAACTTCCAATCCCTTTACTCCTTCACAATAACCACTGGTGTTCAATAGGAGTAAGTGGCGTTTTCTTTGTTCATATTATTTTTTCTTCGCTTTTGTATGCTGCTTTCTCCTGCTCTTTTTTTAGGTTTCTTGATTTTTTTCATTCGTCTAACTTCTTCCTTTCGATTGTGTGTTCACTGCTGATACCTCTATTGACTAATAGATGTTTTGTTGCAGGAGATTTATCGATGAATAAACTTCAAGGTACTATACCTTTTTATTTGATTTTCAGTGCATTGTTCACTCCATTTTTACGTTTTCCCAATTCGTTTGTCCTTTTGAAGAACAGAGAAACCTGTCATATTTCTATTTGGTATAAGCTCTCATTTCCCTAGCTATTACCACTTTCATTTGATTGATTGGTTTTTATTGTCTTCTATTTAGGTGTGACTATGGGTGCTGTGTATATTGCTACTTGTTCTTTTTTTCTTTTGATGTATACTTAATTTTTCATATTTTGGACTACACTTGCAAAAACTGTTGGTTTGCTTAAGCTTTTAACGGTGCTTCCATAATTTGTTAGTAATTGGTTAATTTTTTACTCCAAACATGTTTGTAATCTGTAATTTTCATATGGTAATCATCATTTTTGATTCATGTGGCTATAAACGATTCGACTTTTTTAATATCCTCATAACCTTCAGTTTTTTTTTCTGACTTTTCACCTAACAAGTTGCTAATCAGGCTTCATATATGTATAATACAAAGTTTTAACAGATGGTTATTTGATTTGTGCAAAAGGGATATTTACTCCAGATTACACAAAGGTAAGAGTTCAATATTTTTGTTTGCTGTTAGAAATGAATAAACATCAAATTCTTACACACAATCTTTTCAATCAAATATTTAATCATCCAAATAAATTTTATTTTTGTTGGTTTATAATCAAGAAAACATTTTGACCTAATTTGTATTGTTGGTTTGTGAAATCTGGTACTTTTATGAAATGTTGAACATGAATGAAGATATTATGTTGCTTTATTTGCTTTCCATTGATATGGATTTTTGAAGAACATTGAGTATTTATACAAAAAGATTTAAAGCTGTATATTTGTTCTTTTATAGTTACAGAACTATTTACCAAAATGCATCTGAAAACTGTCCCTACATACTATTTTTATAGTTACAAATTTTTGATTCTAACATTTTTGGACCAAACTGCTCCTGCATATTGTTTCTATAGTTAAAGATTTTGATTTTAAGATTTTTGGACCAAACTGCCCCTGCATATTATTTTTAAACTTAAAAAAATTCGTTTTGAACAATTTTAGACGAAACTGCCCCTGCATACTAGTTTTATAGTTAAAATTTTATTTATTTTAACAGTTTTGGTCGAAAATGCCCTTGCATAATGTTTTTGTACTTACAAAAATTTGAATTTAACAATTTTGGATGACACGACTCTTGCATATTGTTTGTATGGTAAATCTTTTTTTTTTTTTTATTTCAACAGTTTTGAACTCAGATTGATGTTGAATATATTTAAGTAGTAAATTGAGTAATTAGCGATATACTTTGCATTTTGTTTTTATTCCTTTACCAAAAAACACAGTACATAGTCATTTTTGGCTTTTCCATCTTTAGGTGCTAAATGCAATAAATAACAACCAGCTTTGAATTTACACATTTTTTTCGGGTTTTTTTTTTTTTTTTTGTAATTTTTTTGTTTCTTTTTTCAAAAACCAAACTACATTGCTATTAGGTGCATTTTCCATTTTTACGAGTAAAATGACCCAAATGGCAACTACATTGCTATATGTATTTTTTTTCCATTGTCAGATTTAATCTCCGATTTCACAACTTCACCATTCTTTAAGGTAACTTCTATACGGAAAATGAACTTAATAGCAATGTACTTTGTGGAAATGCCTCACAAAGATAACGTCATTTTATTTTCTATTAGTTTGTATTTTTCTATTTTTTTTACAGCTGGACTGCCTTTTTAATTCCTACTTCGCTGCTAATTGTCATTCTTTTTAGTTGCAAGAAAGGGGCATAGCGTTTACTAGATATTTTAAATTGTTTTCCGGTACTCCACATGTTGTCAATGTTTGATTGAATTGTAATAAAAATTTGAATAAACATTATGTTTGGATGACAAAATGAAAAAATATAAAATTTTTCATATTCCATTAAATTCCTTGTGCGATGCAGTTTACCTTTTGATTACTAAATGGACAGATTTTAGATTATATTTTAGACAAAAATATTCACTACCTTAATTTTTATTTGATTGATTTCAGTCAAGGATGTCCCCTTTTGCAAACACAAGGTGAACAAAACGAAAGAAAAAGACCAAAGAGTTCATGGACCAGAAGGTCAGTTTCAAACCTTCAACCCAACCCTAAGAGTTGAAGAAATGGTTTCCAGTAGTTGATTCTACAACATAATCAAGAAAGATAGGTTTGTTACCTATAAAGAAACTCAGAAGATCCCTTCTTATAAATAGTAAATTGCATAGAAGTTAATATGGATTCATTGTATTTCGAGTTTATAATTTATGGTGTAGTAATTTGTGACATTGGGTTCTATAAACAAGTCCTAATTGCAAAGTTTTTTTTGGTTAAAATCAAATGCAAAATTTTTGGGTAAACAGTTCTGTAAACTGCCCCTACATACTGTTCTTATAGTTAGAAATTTTTTATTCTAATATTTTTGGACCAAACTGCCCCTACATACTTTTTCTATACGTAAAAAATTTTGATTTTAAGTTTTTTTTAACCAAACTACCCCTGCATACTGTTTTTTAAAAATTATCGTATCCGACCCCTGCAATGTGGGGGTTCCCCACCTAGTTATAATTATAGCAATTCTAAATTTAAACATCTATTATGCCCATGTTGTTCGGATACATGTATGCTTTCAAATCCACTATATTTTAGGTATAATAATCAAGTAATCAAGGTAATCCCATAACTTTCAATGCTTTAAATAAGACAAACAGATATTACCTTTATATATTTCTATCATTAGGTGTAAAACCCATGTATTACATGGGTTAATTAAAAGAATTTGAATATAAATGTCTAAATATTTAAAAATTTTGGATTTATAAGAAAATAAGAAAAATAATGAACTATTAAAATTGATTTTTTTATCTTTCAAATTTAAATAAATAATGAACTTTAATTTGAAAATTTTGAAATAAGGACCAAGTCCATTAATGAAATTAATATTAATTTATTTCTATATTTATTGTAATTATAATATTAAAGTATTATGTAGAATTTATCAAAATAGAAAAATCCATGAAATGACATGTGGAAAAGAAATTAATTCAAAATAACCAAAAAATGACATTAAGCAAATTGATTGAGAATGTCACATGTGGCAAAAAAAAAACATTTATTTATTAGAATAGATGTTTTAGTTCAATATTATACACACTATCTTTCTTATTGATGTCCACTAAAAATCCGGTCATCATATTTACCTCTAAACAAAATTATATATATATATATATATATATATATATATATATATATATATATATATATATATATATATATATATATATATATATATATATATATATATATATAATGAAGGGTTATATGGAAATCAACAAATCCTAAAAAAACCATAGAAACCTTAAAAATGTATAAAAAAAATATCTTGAGATTTCAATTTTCTTTTTTTTTTTTGATTTTACATAACAAAAAATCATAGATTTTTAATAAAATCGATGATTCTTTTTTGAAAAGAAACAAAAAGAATAATATTATTATTTTATTTTTTTCAGTTAATTTATTAAAAAAGCAACTAATTTTAGTAATTTAAAGTAAAAAAATTATGATTTCAAATTTTTTTTTTATGCATTTTAGGGTTTTAAGGTTTTTTTTTTTCCATAAACCTAAATATCTCTCTCTCTCTCTCTCTCTCTCTCTATATATATATATATATATATATATATATATATATATATATATATATATATATATATATATATATATATATCAGTGTTGCAAAAATCGGCCTTGGCGGCCGATTAATCGTTTGGCTGTCTCGAACTGATTACGATTAGGGTGCTTGGCGGAAATCGGTCAAACTCGGGCTTGGCGGTCCTCGGCGGTCATAGGCGGGAAATATTTAAAAAATTAAAAAAAAATTCAATTATTATACCAAAATTTTAAAATTTTAAACTTTTAAGCTTTCAAAATTTAAAATATTATACTAAAATTTTTAAAATTTCAAATTTTTAAAATTGGAAATTTCAAAATACATAATTTGTTAGGAAATATTAATTTTTTAAATAATTTTATTAATAATTTAGGGTTCCCAATTAATCCCCGTCGAGTTTGATTAATCGTTTATCGCCAGTCGACCGCCGAGCCACCGCCGAACGATTTTTACAACCTTGATATATATATATATATATATATATATATATATATATATATATATATATATACACACACTTTAATATGCATGTTTATATTGAAATTAAACACAAAATCACTTATTTTTATTATGATTTTTAACGGTTTTAATTTACCTCACTTATTGTGTTATAATCAATTTAACATTTCATTTTAAATATTTTTATTTTTTTTCATTATTTAAACAAATAAAAACTGTCTCAAATAATAATTTTATATATTTATTTAATCAATAATTACAATTTTATATAAATAAAAAAATATAAGTCTCTTAATTAATAATTTATTTAAAATAGCTAATGAATTTTTACTACAAAAATATATTTATTTTTTAACCTTAGTTCATCTAATAACTAAGAAGTCATTTTTATTCATACAGATGGTCTAAAGGTTGCTTCATCTATTGTTTTACTGTCTAGAATGTCTGTCTCTAACATCTCCCACTAGTTTCTTGTAGATGGAAGGTACAAATCAAAGATGGTGGTGGTTGCATTTGTAGATCAAAGACGGTGAAACCAAAAACGGGAGAAGTTGTTGATAAAAGTTGAGCTTTCTTTAGAAATTGATCTTTATTAAACTCGAGAAGAAAAGGATTTTGTATTTTTCAAGAAACTCACACACGAATCTATGTTCTTAATCTATAGGTTTATTTTTCTGTTCTTGATTTTTGGGTTCGATTTTGTATTCTTGAAGAAACCCAAATATATCCAATGATATAAGAGTGAGCATTTAGACCGGACCGAACCAGACCGTTTTTTTGGACCCCTGGGCCGGTTCTCGGCTCTAGGAATCCATCAAAACCGGTCCGGTTTTTTTTCCCGGTCTGGTCCGGTTTTTATCGGGTTTGAAACCGGTTGGACCCAATTTTAAAAAAATTGTAATCTATGAAAATTTTTAAACAACCATAACTCATTCGTTTTAAGTCGATTTGACACACGGTTTTTTCTAACGTTTAATTTACAGTTTGTAGATGAATTTAGTATAATTTTGTTGATTTTGGTATTATATTCAATGAGTTACAGTCTTTCAAAATTGAGCTATCAAAGCAGAAAAATTTCAGCTTTTCAGCAACATTTTTAAAATTTTGTAATCTGTGAAAATTTTTAAACAACCATAACTCATTCGTTTTAAGTCGGATTGACACACGGTTTTTTCAAACGTTTAATTTATAGTTTTTAGATGAATTTAGACTATAATTATGTTGGTTTATGTATTATATTCAATGAATTACAGTCTTTCAAAGTTAAGTTATCAAAGCTAGAAAATTTTAGCTTTTCACCAAGATTTTTAAAATTTTGTAATCTATGAATTTTTTAAACAACCACAACTCATTCGTTTTAAGTCGGATTGACCTGCGGTTTTTTCTAACATTTAGTTTACAGTTTGTAAATGAATTTAGACTATAATTTTGTTGATTTTGGTATTATATTCAGTAAGTTACAATCCTTCAAAGTTGAGCTATCAAAGCTGAAATATTTTAGCTTTTTAACTATTATTTTAGACTATATTTCTGAATTTTATGTATATTTGACAGAAAAATCATATGAAAGGGATATTTGTGAACTTGATTTATATATTAATTGCTTTTATTTGGAAAATTAATTTTGCAAGTTATAATATTATAATATCAAGGTTAGGGTGAGTATTTGGATCGAACCAGACCAGACCGACTCTTGGACTGGACCGGTTCTGGAGAATATTGTGGACTGTGGATTGGCCCAGATGAGTCGTGTATGTGTCTGTGTCTGTGTTTGTGTCCGTGTCCGGGTCCGGGTCTAGGTCCGGGTTTTCCGGTTCTTGGACCCGTTTGGACCGGTACAACTTTAATTGCATAAAGTACAAGTCATTAAAGTAAGTTTTTGAGTTTGATAGAACTCGTTAAAATGAATATGTTGTTGGATTTCATACGATACAACTTGTAAAAATGATTACATTTCCGTTTCATGCATAACTAATCTACATTGATGTTATAATATTATAACTTGCAAAATTAATTTTCCAAATAAAAACAACTAACATATAAATCAAGTTCACCAAGATCCCTTTCATATGATTTATCTGTGAAAGATACATAAAATTCAGAATTATAGTCTAAAATAATAGTTAAAAAGCTGAAATATTTCAGCTTTGATAGATCAACTTTGACGGATTGTAACTCACTGAATATAATACCAAAATCAACAAAATTATAGTCTAAATTCATCTACAAACTGTAACTAAATGTTGGAAAAAAACCATAGGTCAATCCGACTTAAAACGAATGAGTTATGGTTGTTTAAAAAAATTCACAGATTACAAAATTTTAAAAATATTGCTGAAAAGCTGAAAATTTCCAGCTTTGATAACTCAACTTTGAAAGACTGTAACTCATTGAATATAATACATAAATCAACAAAATTATAGTCTAAATTCATCTAAAATCTGTAAATCAAACGTTGGAAAAAACCGTGCGTCAATCTGACTTAAAATGAATGGGTTATGGTTGTTTAAAATTTTTCACAGATTATAAAATTTTAAAAATGTTGTTGAAAAGTTAAAAATTTTCAGCTTTGATAGATCAACTTTGAAAGATTGTAACTCATTGAATATAATACCAAAATCAACAAAATTATAGTATAGCAAGCAAGCACATGCTTCTATATTTTTTGCGCTGTCTCCAATATCTATACAAATTTGTGCTTAAACGCTAAACCGGGTCTTATCGATTATGCATTGATTCTTCAATTCCACATTTGTCATCTTCATTGGGATCCAACACCACATAACAACAGCCATCTTTGCGTTTTCGATGAGTGCTAATATGGCCATGCACTAAAATCCTTTTCATGACCCTTTAAAAGATAAACCACTAATCTTTTCTCTAGGGGGCACCACATATGGATCATATAGGCAAAGTTTTACAACATCTTCGTAATTCTTAGATATCTCCAAAACGTTTTATGCACATTAGCTCAACCTCGTTATCGGCAACAACGTATTATCCCACCTCGCATGGATGTATCACTAATTATAATACTTTTGATCATTAGTGACGTTGTTGTTACCCTTTAAACTTGTGAATTAGGAACACTAATGGCATGTTGGGTTCCTATCACTAAACTATTCTATTATGGTTTTATACCCATGAATCTCATGATAGATGTAACCAAATCTCTTGTCTTTCGGTTTGGTTAGTGGATCTGTCAAGTTCCTACTTGTCTTGACATAGACAACTTTGATGGTACCACTCTCAATAAGTTGTATCACAAAACTGTGTTGTAGACCTCACTGTTACAATATATGGGTAAAGATGGTATTGGAATATCCTACAATCCAATATACAAGAGTATATATCTAATCCACTCTACTTCTTTTCTTGCTGCTACTACGACAATCAGCTCAAATTCCATATTTAAACGAGCTATTTCCTGTTTTGGTATCCTAGTACTCTACACACATCCTTCCAGTGCTCCGTCCTTAGGTTAACAATGTAATGACTCGGTTTTCTCATAACAAATGTGATGTTAAATTGAGTGCAATGTGTTACATACGTCATGCTCCAATTGAACTTACATATTCTAGTTGAGGCACTGCTCGAACAGAGTTCACATTTAGTTATGCACTTGAATCAAAAGAAATGTTGAATTCCTTAATATTCAAATGTTGAAACTTTGTCATAATTTTCTCTATGTAATGAGATTCACTTAGAGAATTTGACTACCTGTCTTTTTCACCATTATACCAAGAATGGTATCAACTTCTCTAAGATCTTTCATATTAAAGTTTGAGGATATGAAGTTCTTCATCTCAATGATACCTTCTAGGTGAGTACCAATGATCAATATATTATTGACATAAAGAAAAATGACCACTGTGTATTTGGATGTGCATTTAGAATAAATACATATGTCAACACTATTGTTTTGAAATCTAAAATCAGGAACAGTGGTGTTAAATTTCTCATGCCACTATTTAGGAGCTTGCTTTAAACCATATAAAGATTTAAGACGTCTACACACTTTCTTCTCCTGTCCAGGTATCACAAAACCTTCAGGTTGCTCCAAGTAAATCTCCTCTTTGAGATAATCATTTAGAAAAGTTATCTTCACATTCATTTGATGAATCTATAGTCCTTTCAAATATGATATTTCTATGAGATTTCTAATTGAACTAGTCATAGAAATTGGCGCATAAGTGTTGAAATATTCAATCTCTTCTCATTGCTTGTACCCTTTAGCAACTAATCTTGCTTTTCAGATAGATATGGATCCATTTGGTTGATATTTTCTATTGAATATCTGGTTGGATCCTATGGTTCTTCTACCCTTGGGTAAATCATCTAACTCCTAAGTTCTGTTTCCCATAATTGAATCCATTTCGTCATTGATGGCTTCCTTCTATAGATGGGAATCTCTAGATGACATGGCTTCAGTGAAGGTCTTATCATCATCATCTAAATTGATGGAAAAATGACCACTCTTGTTACTTTCCTTTGAGTACCTTCAACCAAGTAAGAGTAAAAATCATGTCTTAGATTTTTCTCTTTTCTTATCCTTGTACTTCTCATTGGTTCTTATATAATCTGAGAAGGTCGTACATTTTCTTGAGAAGTACTTTGGGCTATTATTGGATTTGAGTTTTCAACATCTCTTGGAAACTTGAAGAATTCCTCATCTCTAGATTCTACGACAACACTAGATTTATCATACAATAATCGGTAATCCTTGTTGTTCTGAGCATATACAATGAACAAACTCTTCATAGCTCGAGCTCCCAATTTGGATCTCTTAGGGTCATGTGTTCTATAGTATGAAACATACCCCCACACTCTCAAATAGTCTAGGCTAGGTTTTCCACCTTTCCACGACTCATAAGGACTTTTAGGAATCACACGAATAATGATCTTATTTTGAATATTGCAAGCAGTAGATAATGCATCCACCCACCGGTTATTTGTAGACCCGATTGGTTCAACATGTGGTTGACCATCTCACAAAGGGTTATATTCTTTCTTTTAGCCAAACCATTATGTTGGGGAGTATAGGTTGAATTTCTTTCATGTTTGATAACATTCTCTTCACAGAATATATCAAATTATTATTTGAATGATTCCCTTCGTGTGTCTTTCAAGTTGATTTCGACTCAGCCTTATACAATTTGAATATATCAAAAGCTTCATCTTTTGATTTTAGCAGATGAACATGTAGATATCGACTAAGGTCGTCACAAAATGAGATGAAATATACTTTTCCTCCTCGAGTATGTATTCCATTTAATTCACATATATCATAATGAATCAACTTAAGTAATGATGCATTTCTCTTAACCGATGGAAATGCTTTCTTTGTAAACTTCGATTTCACACAAATTTCACATTTATCAAAATCTTTTGTGTCATATTTTAACATTCCTTTAGTTTGCCTTTTTTCAATGTTTTTAATGTTAGTGTATTCTGAATGTTTATTTCATAAAGAAATTGAACAAACAAAGTAACCAGAAAATCTCATTTCATTCACACATGCAATCATTCCACCAATTACATCATTCCTAGCAGCACTAGGCACATTTTCAACACTACAACCATCACTCTCAACACCTCATCACTAAGGAAAAACTGATACATTTTTGCATAATTATTCGCCCTCCTAATATAAAATTTTCCCTTAGTCATCACAATTATGTCATTAATGAGCTCCATCTTGAACCCAACCTTATCAAACTTGTCTAAAACCAAATCATTCGAGATGGTAGGAACATGAAGAACTCTCGAAGGGCAACCCAGTTACCATGTGTGAGCTTCAAGCGTACATCACGTCTCCCTTGAAGTTCAGCTTTGTGACCATCTGCCCAAACCACAACCGTCCCCAATGATTATAGACAGTAAGTGCAGACACTTTCTCATTTTCCAAAAACATGTGCAATAGCTCTAGTGTCGAGGAAATATCCTCGAGCCGAGATTGCTTGGGTCAGAGAAGAGATCATAAAAATCTCTCCAAGGCTCACATTTTGCACTATGTCGGTAGCTTGCTCAACTTCATGTGTCGTCGGTCCTGATTTGCGATCTTTGCATTCTCTCTTATAATGCTCAATATCTTCGTAGACATGGAAATTTTGGGACCTCTTTGGCTTTAAGATAGGGTTCTGATTACCCAGTTTCTTGAAGCTCTGTTTCTTTGGTCCCAATTTCCTTTTTTTATGTCTATCGCACTTGCCCTTATGACCAGAAACCTTGGCTAACAAGTAATACATACTCGATCCGAATTTACCACGCTTGTCCCTGACATGAGTTTCCTCCTCAATACTAAGGTGCTTCATCATATTGTCTAAGGAGTAGTCCTTAGATTTTTTCATCATTCTCTTAGAGGATTTTTTTCCCATGAGGGTGACAACTTTGCGATAATTACACTTACCTAATAGAGTTTTGGCAGAGATATGGAAAGTGTGTTCAACTTTTTAACCATGATATGGAGTTCATGCTATTGCTCCATGATAGGTTTTTCATCAACCATTTTGTTGGGCTGAAGTTCATTTTGATGTTGCGTCTTTTGGGCTCGATAGTATAGCTGTTTTGTACACTCCGGTTTGGGCCTGTCCAACCGTGAAGCCTTTTATGTATTGTATATAAGTTAATGCTTGCATGCATATTAGGTCAAGGATTTCATAACGATCTTAGAGAATTTTTTTAGAGCTTAACGATAGAATTGCAGGTTTCTTTAATCGTTCTTGTAACCTTCTAATCCTCTACAGTTGATGTTCTTAATCGAGCTCTTCTAAGGATTTTGTTTTAATCATTCGACTCGTTTGATTCTATCTTGTCTTGTTCTTATTATTGCGTTCTTACTGTTTTATATTTACGTACTTGTTCAAGATCTAATCGATCTTAGTAGATTAAAGTGTTTTTAATCTCATCAATTGGTATTAGAGCAGGAGGCTGTGTAATCGATACACATCTTTTCTGTGAAAAAGATTTCCATTAGGGTTTTTCCGCAACTATCGATATTTATTGAGCCGTCATCTCATTATTGACGTATCTTGATATTTATTGTTTTGCCCTAATCTCCTTTATTACAAGTCTGATCTTTGAACAAGTTTTTACGATCATAATGGACGCGATGCAATCAAACCCTATTAATATTTCCAACAGCATTGGTTCAACGACAAAGATTCCAATCTTATATACCCATGACTATGAAGTATGGGCGCATCACTTTGAAGACTACGTGATTGGATCGGAGGATAATGGGTACCTCATATGGGAAGCCATCATCAATGGACCGTTTTCTCATTCTGCAACGTCCAGAATCGTTAAGACTCAAAAGGAGTACAATGATCTGCTAAAGGACGTGAAGGATATTGCACAAGATGAAAAGGACAAATTCCAGTGCAGTATTAAGGCGTTAAGGTTAATCAGATTCGCCCTTCAGTCCGACACATTCAGATTGGTCAGCTCATGCACGACGGCAAAGGAAGTTTGGGATAGACTTCGTGAACTGTATTCTACAGACGAGGATCTTGAACATTCTATCCAAACCTTGCTTCTATCTGAGTTTGGAGAATTCAGGCAAGGGGACGAAGAAACAGTGACCCAGACGTTTGATCGCTTCAATCATCTTCTCAGCAAGATGATCAAACACGATATAGAAAGGAAGCTTATCGAGCAGAAAGTTACTTTCTTGAATGGACTGAGGTCTGAATGGAGAGCAGTGGTTTCTACAGTCAAAGCCCATGAGCAGTTTAAATCATACTCCTTGGCGAAACTGGTGGGTATTCTAAAGTCCCAAGAGAAAATTGTAGTGCAAGAGAAGAACGTCGTTTCGAGTCTTGGTTCATTGGCCCTCCTATCTAAAAGTAAAGCTGTGATGGAGGATGAAGACCTCAACTTGGAGGAATATGACCTCACATCTGAGGATTATGCCATGATGGTGTCCAATCCTAAGAGGTTCATAAAGAAGAGATTCCCCAGCAACAAAAACCGAAACTGGCAGGGGAGTTACAGCTCTGAAAAGGTGAACAATGAACCGAAGGCTGAGGAGCCCAAGAAGGAACCGAAGGTGGATGGCGATTCCGGAGTAAGCTGTTTCTACTGTGGTGGGAAAAACCACTATGCTAAGGACTGTGTTCTTAAGAAGATGGCTGAAAAAGATGATGGAAATGATGAGGAAGCTGTGTTGCAGAAGAGATTGGATGAGTTGAGAAAGAAGAAGTCTACCGCTAACCCTTCTATTAATGCTCTTATTGTGCAGGGTTCGGTTAATGATGACGAGTTCGGTAGCACTGAAGTTTGGTCTACTGACTCAGAAGACGATGAAGTGAGGAAACCTACCCATGGAAAGGTTTATGAGGCTAAGGAGGAAAGCAGTGGAGGAAAATGCTTCATGGTGTCTGACGTATCACAAATGAGGGGATACAACACCGATGGTGGAAGCGATGGACCGAAGGTGCTGGAGGACATGTGCTTTACGGCCAAACCACTCAGCCAGCAGTTCAATGAGCTTGATGAACTGATAAAGAAGGTACAATCTGTTTTTATTTCATCTAAAGTACCACCATCCTCATATGAGAAAGAACTAAAAAACATTAATACAAGAATTTCTCATCTAGATAGTAGCTTAACTCAAACTCGAGTCACCAATTCTAACCTAACTGATCAATTAAGCAGGGTGGCGTCGAAGAATGAGGAGCGGAGAATGTGGATCGAGTTAAAGGAGTCGGAATTAGTTAAAGTTAAAGACGAAAACATTTATTTGCAAAGAGACAATTTAAAATTATTGAAACAACGGAATGTTTTTTGTTTAATCGCTAAACGTTTATATTCTAATATTACTCAGCTCCACTTGGATTGTGAAATAGGCCAAAAGATCCATCGCATGATTTTGCCCTTCCTAGAGTTTAAGGAGGATGAAATCGATGCCGAAGCCTACAATTGTGAGAGTGTGATATCTTCTGATGATGTCAATCCGACCTACATGTATGGACTGGACAAAATTGAGTCGTTCATTAAATCCAAGGACCACAAGGACATGCTTAAAAATCTTTTGGATGAAAATGAAAGACTTAAACTGAGACCCGAAACCATGCAAAAATTTGACTCTTTAAACGCCAACGTTAGCTCAGAAAACAAAATTGATGTTGAAAATGCATCTGAGCTTAACGAGGACGACAACATGAGTGAAATTTCTGTAGAGGACACGGTTGACTGCTCAGAATTTGTTAAAAGCGAACCTGAAAACCACAAGAATCTTATCTCTGAAAATTCAGTAGAGTTCGCTCGATTGTCCCAACAAAAGTCCCCGAAATTAGCAGAGAAAGCAGTTGTGTTTCAAAAGGTCAGGACCACTCCAAATCAAGTATACAAGGTGACTGGAGTGACTGAACATCAAACAGCTGAACTCACGGCTATTTTAAACGAAGACAATGCTGATGGCTGCGATGAGTACTTCTGGGAAGCTCCAATTGATAATGCAAACGAAACTGTTGGCTTATCTGAAAGAACCTCCTGGATGAGTAAAGGAAGATACATACTTGAACCCTTGAACAAGCCAGATAATTTCAATGAGCCAAACACTAGTGGTACGAAAGACATTCCTCAGGAGGATGAAAGTTCGACAAAAGAAGACGCTCCCTCTATTCCCACATCTCAAAGTGAAACTCCTTCAGATATTCCCTCTGCTCCCTCGGCTCAAAGCAAAATTCCTTCAGTTCAAAAGGAACCAGCCAAGGAGAAACCGAAAACGAAAGCTAATGTTCATCAACAACCTAAGAAGATGAGGGATAAGAAGAGAGAAAGGAACCTAAGATACATGAAGAACCTTTCTGAAAGGAAACAATTCTGGCAATCCCAGAACGCATACTTCTCACACCAAGACAAGAATCTGAAGTATGAAAACAATCCTGTAGGAAAGCCTGAGACTCACAACAACCGAAAGCCAAGGTTCGGTTCACAAGGAAATACCAACTAAAGGCAAAGGTTCGGTTCTGAAGATGACCTCAACCGAAACCAAAGGTTCGGTTCCAAGAACAACTCCAACCGAAAGCAAAGGTTCGGTTCTGAAGTCAAAAGAGAACAAAACTCTAAGGTTAGTCCCTCCAATGATCAAAAGCAAAAGGGTCACCTAGAGTCTCTAGTCAAGAAGTCATCTCCATCTAAACCCACCTCTCCTACTACTTCCAATTCTTCTACTGAATCAACTTCTTCCACTTCTTCTAAATCTTCTACCTCTACCAATTCATCTCCATCTTGCTCTAAAGCTAATTCTGTCTGTTCTCAAAAATCTCATCTGTCCGCTGAACAAAAGGGAAAACAGAAGGTCAATGAATCTAAACCAGAGTCCAAACCGAACACATCCCATCCTAATAAGATAAAAGTGTTTACCATTAAAAAGAAAGATGAAACAACTCTCATAAAACGAACATATCTAGTAGACATCTCTCTTACTGTTCCTGTTCCCATGAAAAGCTCACGTGGACCTAAGAAACTTTGGGTTCCTAAATCTGCTTAATTTTTGCAGGTTATAAGTGACGAGCAGTTCGACGAAGAATGGTACATCGACAGTGGCTGCTCACGTCACATGACAGGGAGGAAAGCGGAGCTCAGGGAATACAGATCTCTTGCAAATGGTGGCAACGTCAAGTTTGGAAATAACTCTTTCAGCACCATAAAGGGATACGGGATGATAACAAATGGTGACTTTACAATAAGGAAGGTTGCCTATGTGGAAGGACTACAACACAACCTCATCAGTGTATCTCAGCTTGTTGGAGGTACAGGTCTTAAAGTCTCATTCGATGATGAAGGTTCTGAAATCATAGAGAAAAAGACAAAGAAAGTGATCCTCAAGTCAAAGCGAAAAGGTGAAATGTTTCCTCTAAACATGAAACCCATCAAAGGAAACCCAGCCATATGCCTGTTATCAAAAGCTCAATCCGACGAAAGCTGGTTGTGGCACAGAAGACTCTCTCATCTCAACTTTAAAGATATCAACCGACTTGTCACTGGAGGTCATGTTAGGGGTCTTCCACTGCTCAAGTTCGACAGAGAGCATCTATGTGCTGCATGTGAAATGGGGAAGCAGAGTCGTCAAAGTCACCCATCTGTAATCAACACAAAAGTTGTTGAATCACTCGAATTACTTCATATCGATTTGTGTGGTCCTTCATCTATCGAAAGCATCGGTGGTAACAAGTATATTCTTGTTATTGTTGATGAATTTTCACGATTTACATGGGTGTTCTTTCTAAAGCTAAAATCTGAAGCGACTCAAAAGCTAAAAGTGTTTATCAAACAAATTGAAGTACAGCTCAAGAAGGTTGTTCGCAACATCAGGAGCGACAATGGTCTTGAATTCAAGAACAGGGAGTTTGAAGAGTTTCTTGCAGAAAAGGGAATTAGTCACAATTTCTCAGCTCCCTACACACCACAACAGAACGGAATAGTCGAAAGACAAAACTGATCTTTGTGTGAAGCTGCCCGAACTATGCTAAGTTTCGCTTCCTTACCTCTTTATTTTTGGGCTGACGCTATTTCTGCTGCTTGTTTTACACAGAACAAGTCCTATCTCAACAAGCGATTCACGCTCACACCATACGAGATTCTAAACAACAGAAAGCCCAATGTGAAATTTTTCCACGTATTCGGCTCAAGGTGTTTCATCTTTAACTCTAAAGAACACCGCAACAAGTTTGATGTCAAAGCCGACGAGGGAATTTTTCTGGGCTACTCGCTCACATCCAAGGCGTACAGGGTCCTAAACAAGCGTTCAAGAAGGATTGAAGAGACATACTACGTGACCTTTGACGATAGCTATGTCAAGAAGCTACAGGCCAAAGAAGACACTGTCGGGGAAATCTTTCCTCAAACTGGCCAAGTCACAGTCTCAATCGCCAATTTATATGAAAAATTTCTGGAACTCTTTGATGAATCGGAAAAAGCTTCTCTCTCAGAAGCAGGTGCAGCTGACAACAAAGTTGATCATATGAAGCGGATTGTCGAAGATGCTGCAAGAAGAATGCATGAAGGAGAATCGCCCACTGATGACTCTCCATCCAACAGTGCTTCAGTCGAGGGGGAGCCAAGTTCTGATATCGAGGAGGAGCCAAGCTCACAAGTTCAGGGGGAGCCAAATTCTACAACCTCAACCGAAGGTCCCTCTCCAACTGAAGGTGCTTCAACGCCTGGAAGCTCAGCATCACAAGAAACCCCTGAACCTCATGTTTCTCAAAGCTCATCAATTGAGGGGGAGCATGATGATATGACTCTTGATTACGATAGCCAATCTGAGCCAGAAGAAATGATCAATGCTGAACTTGACCCAACCTTTGATTCGAATTACCCTCCTCTTACCAAATGGACCAGAGATCATCCTATCTCTCAAATAGTTGGTGATGTATCTGAAAAGGTTCTGACCCGATCACAACTGAAGGCAAAACAGACATCCTTATTTTCAAAGGTTGAGTTTTGTATGTTTAACTCATTCGTATCAAAAGTTGAACCGAAGACAGTTAACACTGCCCTCGATCACTCTGATTGGGTTCAAGCAATGCAAGACGAACTGAACGAATTTGAAAGGAACAAAGTCTGGCGCCTCATTCCAACTCCACCAGATGCTTCGGTTGTTGGTCTCAAGTGGGTCTTCAGGAACAAAATGGACAAGGAAGGTAATGTAATAAGGAACAAGGCTCGTCTGGTTGTAAAGGGATACTGTCAGGAGGAAGGGATAGACTATGAAGAGACCTTCGCTCCAGTAGCTAGGCTAGAATCTGTTAGAATATTCTTGGCTTATGCTGCTCACAAAAACTTTGAAGTTTTCCAAATGGACGTCAAATGTGCATTTCTCAATGGAGAACTCGAAGAAACTGTGTATGTGGAGCAACCTTCTGGGTTCGTGAACGAAAAGTATCCAAATCATTGCTATATTCTGGATAAAGCTGTGTACGGCCTAAAACAAGCTCCGAGAGCCTGGTATGAAACGCTTACAAAATTTTTAAAGATGTCTAAATTTAAACAAGGTTCGGTTGACCCAACCTTCTTTCGCAAAAAGGAAGGTAACCACCTTATGATAGTTCAAATTTATGTCGATGACATCATCTTTGGCTCCACGAATCCTAGCTTAACAGCTAAATTCAGAAAGTTGATGGAGACTAAGTTTGAAATGAGCTCAATGGGTCCTATTAACTTTTTCCTTGGTTTAAACATAAGACAGGGACCCGAAGGCATCTTTATAAATCAGGAAGCTTACACAAAGACTCTCCTAGAGAAGTTTGGCATGATGGGAGACTCAAAAGTCAAAGTCCCAATGGCATTCGGCACCAAGCTTACCCTTTCTCTAGACAAACCGGCTGTCGATATCACGCTCTATCGTCAAATGATAGGCTCACTGATGTATCTAACTGCTAGCAGGCCTGATATCATGTTTTCTGTGTGTTATTGTGCTCGATTTCAGGCAAACCCACGCGAACCTCACATGCTTGCAGTGAAGAACATCTTACGCTATCTCAAGCACACCACCTCCTTAGGTCTATGGTATCCATCCAATTCAGGCTTCTTCGTTCAAGCCTATTCTGATGCTGACCTTGGAGGATGTGGACTCGACCGTAAAAGCACAACTGGTGGCTGTCAATTCCTTGATGGGAAGTTGGTCAGCTGGCAATCCAAGAAACAAACGTGTGTGTCGTTGTCTACTGCCGAAGCGGAATACATTGCCGCTGCATCCTGCACATCACAAGTGATTTGGATCTAGAGTCAACTTCGAGACTATGGACTCAATATGAAGAAGATCCCACTATATTGTGACTCCGAAAGTGCAATTAGGATCTGTCATAACCCAGTGCAACACTCTAAAACCAAACACATAGCACTGAGGTATCACTTCATCAAAGATCACGTGGAAGATGGAAACGTCGAAGTTCACTTCGTAAGAACCACTGATCAACTGGCTGACGTCTTCACCAAAGCTCTTCCTGAAGCATCATTCAATAAAATATTGCAAGGGCTAGGTATGATGGAATTAGAGTCAGTACCTCACACTACCTCTCAACCTCAAACGTAAGAAGCGAAACCAACCGAACGTTCGGGTTCGGTTCAACCATCTAACTCGCTCATTACTGAAAAGGTAGTTTTTCTATGTTGTATATTACTTGTACAAAGTTGTTTTTCGTTGTGTAAAAAGTTTTTTTTAATTACATGTCTAAACTCCTTGGTTTCTTAAAATTTTCCTAAACCGAAACCAACCGAAGGTTCGGGTTCGTTTTTTCAAAATTTTGTTGAACCGAAACCAACCGAAGGTTCGGGTTCGGTTTTTCAAAATTTTCTTGAACCGAAACCAACCGAACGCTCGGGTTCGGTTTTTCAAAATTTTCTGGAACCAAGACCAACCGAACGCTCGGGTTCGGTTTTTTAACTTTTCCCCAAACGAAACCAACCGAACGTTCGGGTTCGGTTTTTCATTTTTTTTTCTCTACTTATGTTTTTTTTAACTTCTTTTATTTTTTTTAATTTCTTTTATAACTCTCAAAAACACCAAAAATATTTTTTTCTCTTTTTCTTTTTCTTGTGTGTTTATTTGTTAATGGGGATCTAATTGATGAATTACTTAAGTGTCCCTAGAAGCATGTTGCTGTATGTGTCCCAAGCCTCATCAGATTTTGAATAATAGCCTTCATGACCTGGTATACACAAACCTTGTCTTCCCAATAAGGCTAACTCATTTATTCTAATCGTGAGCTACCTCACTCTCTCCTCACATGAGTTAAGAGTTTCCTGCTTGGTCCTTATTTTCGCAGCAGAGGTACTATGTTTTCTTACACCATCCTCATTACACTTCTCCATTACATTCGGTTCATTATCGTAACCCTTGAGACTCTCAGAAACTACCACTGCGGTTTACGGTTACACAACATCTGTGTTTATGATCTTAGTTTCGTGCCACTACGAGCTGAGTGAAACCCAAAATTCAACACCAAAGAATTGACGGTGAACACTTAATTTGCTCAAGCTTTCACCAAAGAATTAATGAATGTACCCTCATAAAATCTCAAATTTTCTTTTGCCTGATTCCTATGAAATTGTTACACACCATAACCTTTCTTCCCAAGGGATCCAATTTTAAATTTTTTTTCTCTGAGATTTTATACTTTTCCAAGCCAATACAAAATAAAGTCCTACCTACTTGTTCAACAGGCTACACCGGTCTCACAAGTACTTTGTTCACTTTCTTTCTTATATCAAGAATAGAATTGATGAATCAAAGCGAAACCACCCTTAATTAGCCTAATCAAAAGAAGCCTTTCAACATTTATTAATAAGTGTTTGATCGTAATTCAACGGGATTCCACACTAACACTTTGAGGTCTCTCTTGACCTTGAAGGAAGAGATTCGTGCCCGGGATCATCCGTTTCGTGTCATCATTGACATCACAGAATATCCTTAAAAGAGTTGCTTTATTTCTTTTTGTTTTACACTCTTTGCATGAAAATCCTTGATTTTCCAAAATTCCGTTACTATTTATTTACAGGCTGGATCATTACTCGGTAGTTAATAATGAAGTTGTGGTTACAAACAATCCACGTGGGCGGTTAATTCAAAAAGATGCCGTTTAAAAAGGATATGACGAAAGTTTGCTGACTCGGCGGGAGTTAAAGGGATTGACATTCAAACGACGGTAAAAAGGAGGCGCGTGTGAATTTGAAACGGCCGCGCTTTTACTGACACTTATGGACGCGTGTGCGAAATCCAAGCGTCATCACTCTGGCACAAAAGGCGCGTGTGGAAATGGAAACGATTTTCTCTCTGAAACGGCGCTTATTGGGCGGCGTACTCCTAGGAAACTGACACTCTCTCTCTCCTACGTGATCATCGCACGCCCCAACTGTCACCAATCAGTCACTCAAAAACCCGTTTCGTATTTACATAAGAGATTTGAAACGATTTTTATCTCTCCTATCACCCACTATAAAAAGCCGTCTACACCACCTTTTACCTCTTTACTGCCTCCAAAATTTCCAAAGAGCAAAAACTCCCAAACCGTCTCCTGTTCATCATCTTCTCCAAAACTTCAACAATGGCTGAATCTTCTTCCGTTCATGCTACTTCTCAGATACTCCCCATCCGTCCTCAGCAATGTCTGGTCATTGATCTCAACCCACTGGCGTACGACTCCTACATGTCGTCGGTCATAGAATGCTTGAAGTACTCCCAGCTTGCTCCTGCACTCTCACGCATTGAAACTGTGCCAATGGTGGCCCTGTCGCAGGTTTATGCGACTGCTTACTACGACAAGGCCGTAGACCGAGTGTTCTTCGAAGTTGCAGAACACAAGACTTCCATATCTCGCCCTCGATTCTGCACTATGCTCGGGTTTGCCGTTGACCCTTTAAGAATCAATCCGGAGACGATTCCGGTTGGGATGCTGTTTAACATGTTTTACAACATGGGATACACAGAGGTTCTCACCTCTGTTTCCAAGTTTAAAAAGTCTTGCCTGCCGTCACAGTGGAATGGCTTATTTACAGTCCTTTTCAAGGGCTTGTCAGAGAGGAGCTCAGGGTCCGACGGTGCAAGTCGTCTGTTCCTGTCGATCATGTACGGGGTATACAACGGGATTAACCTGGATTATGGGTTGGTCCTATGGCAACAGCTCATCCAGAGCCTCTCATCATCATCCCGACACTCTGAGGTGTCGTTGGCCCGGTTCTGGATCTTGATTACAAGATGGGCCATGGACAAGTTCAATGTTCCCACTGCTGACGGTGCATCGATGTCTTCTGTTGGTACGTTCCATACCAAGAAGATCATCGTCTCAGATGCATCCAAATTTTCCTTCATTGGCTCCATCCCGGAGACAATGTATGCAGATGTGCCCTCTGACAGCAGACTGATCCGGACGATCAAGGAGTTCAGGCTAACTGGTCCCAGGGAACTGACACCGGATATGCTCAGATCGATCCATGATGCTGACAAACCGACCAACAGGGGCAAAAAGGGTGAAAAAGGGAAGCAAGCGGCCAAAGCACCAAAGGGCCCTTCTCCCAAAAAGAGGAAACAACCGAAGGCTGCACAGTCCCCACAGCCGAAGAGGAGGAAGACTCAACAGAAGCGAAAGCTTGTAATTCCCTCTTCTTCAAGCGACTCTGAGGGAGGGAGTTCGGATTCTGAAGGCTCTCAAGGAGACGAATCTCCTCAACGAGGCAATACACCACCTCGGTCCCCAACCCCAGAGATGGAACTTCATCAATCCCCAGTCCCTTCACCTCCACCAACTATTTCTATTTCCATTCCCACCATAAACCCCACTATTCCACCAACATCTTTCCCTATACCACCACCCATTTTCACCACATCAACCGAAACACCACCAGTTACCGAAACCCCTCCCGTAACCGAAGCACCACATACCGAAACCCATACTCAACCACCACCCGAAACTACCCCACCCCATAATCAACCTCCAAATACCCCAACCACTACACCCCCAGCTTCACCACCCCCTCCTTCTCCAGAAAATGCCTCGGATGGCGACAACCCTTACCTTGGTGGTGAACACATGAATTTTGATTCGGTCTACTATAGTCCGTTTCAAGTTCAGAGTGATGAGGAGGATGATGCTCCAGTGACAAAGAAGCATCTCAAAGAGCTTCACGAGAAGGTTGATCTTCTTCTCGCCTCCTCTTCCACCCAGCAGTCCTCTCTCTCTGAAGCTGCCCTTCAGAAAATTGTTGACGCCTTCTCCAGGGCTCAACATGATTCGGTGGCCTCAGCAACTGCTGCGATCGATGCCTCTACCAGAGCCTGTGAGGCTGCGACCGAAAAAGTCGATAAACTATTCTCCGACGCTACTGTCCTGTTGAAGTCTTTGCAGGAAAGCGCCGACGCCACTAAGACAACTTTGGAACCGATTGTTCAACAATTGGCCAAGTTCGTCTCCACGGAGTTGACTTCGTTCGCTACCCTACGACAACATATTAGCGACGACAACTCGGCACTACGTGCCTCCATCGATGCCCGCCTGGCTAAGCTACAAGAGGATCTTGCAGCTGAAAACTCTCTGATGGACGTTCTGGCGAGTAAAACAACCGCCCTCAAGGTTAAGAGCACGCAACTTTCCAACTCCCAACAACAATTGGAAGCTCTTCGATCCGAAAGGGAGGTGATCAAAACGTGTGTTTCGGATGTCCACACAGCATTATCAAACATCCTGGAAGCACACGACCCCATCCTAAACCATTTGGTGAGGCGTACCCTCGCTGAAAAGCTCTCTCCGGCCATGGACCTTCTCAGCAAAATCGAAGGCCTATCGAGTTTCGTGTCCATTCCGAAACAAGGGGGAGATGAGCAAACTGGATCGAAACCACCTCCTTCCTTCAAAGCTACTCACACAACCGAACCACCTCCAACTGGTCATGCTTCGGGTTCGGGTGTGAAGAACAAGGGCAAAAACATAGCTGAGGGAGGAGATGAAGATGAAGATGAAGATGAAGATGAAGATGAAGATGAAGATGAAGACAAGGAGACCATTGCTGACATGTTGAAACGAAAGAACAGTCGCAATGCTGACGATGATGCCAGTCGTGTGGCGCGAGAGGCTGAAGAAGCCGAACGCAAGCAAAAAGAAGCCCACGATCTCCTTGAGAGCCGAAAGACGCTCTTCCCTGCCTGGACCAGGGAACGTATGATTAAAGAGGCCATAGAAACTCCAAGCATATTATGGCTCGAGCCGGTTATATCATTTGACTGCAACAACACTGTCGATTCGCAGTTCGATATGCCGTTGACTCGAAAGGCGTTCATCTTCCACGCCTTCTCTAACATATTTGAAGTCCCGCATCCGAACGATGAGCTTGACAGGGAGCTCATTGACTTCTATCTGGAGGCTGCTCGCCCTCAATACCTTACTTGGAGCGCCCAGAAGATTGTAAACGTTCGGGTGCTGAAGCCTTATGCCGTGGGGAGATTCACAAATGTTAAGTTCAAGCTCATTCGAGGATCTGCAAGAACTGCTCATCTTATCTCCCTGGCGGATCTGCCGAATCTAAATCCTCATGATTGGATTGTTCTGTACAATATCCTTTTGACGGATGAAACCGAATATGGTCCCATCATAGACCATGTCAAAAGGATGTTGGCCTGCTACATCATGGAGGTTGCCCTAATGGATCAGGAGGTCGCCACAGTTTTCAAGATGAAACCAAAGATAGCACCTGTGGGATCGGCCAGTGATCTAAACCAAATGAAAATGGGCAAGATTGATCCGAGGCGCAACTCAGTTATGTTCACTAGAGCCGAAGGACAGAAATGTCTCTTCGCTTTAGCTGACAAACACCTTTACACCACAGCTTGCTTGGAGCACGTTTTATCGATTATCAAGCGGTGTAAAGAGACCATTCTTTCCATCACCAAGTGTCTGTTTAGCACCGTGAAGAAGAAGGTACCTGCATCAGCTGCTGGCCCAAGTAAAAAGTGAAGGTCTCGCTCCAAATTGACGCAAAGGGGGAGATTGTTGGGCTGAAGTTCATTTTGATGTTGCGTCTTTTGGGCTCGATAGTATAGCTGTTTTGTACACTCTGGTTTGGGCCTGTCCAACCGTGAAGCCTTTTATGTATTGTATATAAGTTAATGCTTGCATGCATATTAGGTCAAGGATTTCATAACGATCTTAGAGAATTTTTTTAGAGCTTAACGATAGAATTGCAGGTTTCTTTAATCGTTCTTGTAACCTTCTAATCCTCTACAGTTGATGTTCTTAATCGAGCTCTTCTGAGGATTTTGTTTTAATCATTCGACTCGTTTGATTCTATCTTGTCTTGTTCTTATTATTGCGTTCTTACTGTTTTATATTTACGTACTTGTTCAAGATCTAATCGATCTTAGTAGATTAAAGTGTTTTTAATCTCATCACATTTGAATCTCAAGGCACTTCAACACCAAGTACTTGTTAGTGTCTTCCTCATGTGCCTTGTACTTGAGTTCCAAGGCTTTCCACAACTCTTTCAGATCTATGACCGACGCATACAGATCATAGAGTTAATTAAATAAGGTGTTATTGATTTGATCGATACACAATTCCTCAGACTATCATCTAAAACCCTTCGCTTCTCCAGATCAGAGATGACATGTGGATCCACAGTCTTTCCTGCTTTGGGAACTGGATGATGGATTTTATAGAAAACAAAATCATGTACAATGTGGAAAACAATTAACAATTAATAGGGTACATGCATCATTTAAAAGATCTATGTCATACACCTTGATAGCAACATACAAGGAACAACTAAACTAGCGTAACCCTAGTGTAATTCGAAATTACCAAGTATAGAGTTACATACCTCTTGATTTGTTGTATTAAACAAATCACTTCAATCTACTAGTAATGTAGGTCTCGCAAAGCTTAGCACCAAAAAGATGATGCATCTAATGGCTCACACCCAAATCCAAGAACTAGAAGACAATATGAGAGAGGAGAGATATCCTTCTTGAAAGAATATACACAAATTTGAAGTCCCAAGGGTTCTTATTTATAGTTTAGGTAACTTATGGACAAGATAAGATTTGAATGATTAAATAATAGATTTAATCCCAATTCAAATCAATTCCTCATTTACAACTAGGAGGCTTTTGGAAACCCTAGAATCCATCCTAATTTCGTTCACCACTATATGGGTTATAGAATCTTATTCCTTACTCAACTATGAACCATTACAATTCAGGCCTTGGACCTTTAATTAAATCTAATTAACCCTACATTAATTCCAGATTAATTTTGATTAATAATTAATTCTGTTTGATTTCATACTAATTTATTAATCATATAGATTAACAAACCAATTTTCTATTTCTGATTAATATATTAATCACATAATATATTAACAAATTATTTCCTCATAATTTCCAATTACTTATTCACAATATAATAATCTAATAAATCATCCTCTCTTTATATATGTCATTCTAACCAAGTTCTTGTTATGAGGGAAACCCAAAAAGGACTTTGTTTCTAATTACAAGAATATACCAGTTGAGTTACTGGCTTAGGCACCTTAATTCAATAGTCTCCCACTTGGATAAGTCTATAACTACAATTGCAAGTATAAATCTTGAACTAAACAACAAAGTGTGCTTTCCAAAGCCACTGCCAAACATTCATTCAAATCAAACTTTGGCCCTAAAATAAGTGATCAGCTATTCCTTCGTTCTACAAGATATCGTATGGAAATGAGACATGGATTGGAATCAATCTCATAGCCCAAGATTTTGTTTCTTGATTTCTTAATTTATGATGACTGAATTCAAACTACTAATTGAAAACATCAATTTAGTCTGGGCTCGGCCAAGCACTTCAGATGTCGGCAACAAATCATATTGATTACAAATCATGCATGTAATTACTGTTTATAACACCTAGTTATGAGATGTATTTGGGTAAACCAATACATCACTTATTCGTAAACTACAAACTATATATATCCACTTAAGAATAGTAGATATTATCATCTTAGAATTACACGTGATAAAATCCATAAATTAATCTCTAATCATGGGTTTATCCAATACTTAAAATTCCTATTTTCAAAGTACTCATCAATATTTTAGCAATTCTAATTGCAGTGTCTTAACCTCAATCGACAATATACAATCAACTCATGACAATCTTAATTAACTACTTACTTCCAAAAGTATGAGCAATTATGGAATTTTGAATAATATTAAAATTACTCAGTGAAGTAACATGAAAAGTGAAACTCAACAATAAATTAATTAACTATAGTTTCAAACTTACTGAATATTAATAATTCCTATTATTTATTCACCATAGTGATTACAAATTTATTTAATGTATAATGTTTTGAGTTAATCAACTAACCAACTGAATTAGATAACATCAGTCATGCCTATGTTATGAACATGCATACTATGCCTCTTTATGGTCCTTCCTTGTGAATAAATCTACTGGACACCATTCCAATGATGCATATTTCACAATTTCAAATTCTTATCATTGTCTAAGATGTAGTGGAATTTCAACTTTACATGCATTAACATCCTGTAATGTTGAGGCTCTAAAGTCACAAAGACTAAACCTATGATATTACAGAATGTTCCATTGGAACTTGTTACTAGAAACAATTCCATGGTTATGAAGTCTCAATTAGGGGTGATCATTTGGACCGAACCAGACCGGACCGGCTCTTGGACCAGACCGGTTATGGAGAATATTATGGACTGTGGATCGGATTGGATGAGTCATGTCCGTGTCCGTGTTTGGATCCGGGTCCAGGTCCGGGTTTTCTGTTTCTTGGACCCGTTTGGACCGGTATAACTTTAATTGCATAGATTACGAGTCGTTAAAATACGTTTTTGGGTTTGATTGAACTCGTTAAAATGAATATGTTGTTGGGTTTGATACAACACAACTTGTAAAAATGATTAAGTTTCCGTTTCATGCATAACTAATCTACCTTGATTAGGGGAGAGCATTTGGACCGGTGGACCGGACCGGACCAGACTGTTATTTTGGACCCCTAGGTCGGTTCACAATTCTAGGAATCCATCAAAACTGATCCGGTTTTTTTCCTGGTCCGGTCCAGTTTTTACCGGGTTTGGAACCGGTTGGACCCGATTTAAAAAAATGTAATCTGTGAAATTTTTTAATCAACCATAACTCACTCGTTTTAAGTCGAATTGACACGTGGTTTTTTCCAACATTTAATTTACAGTTTGTAGATGAATTTAGACTATCTCTCCCTCCCTCCCTCTCTTTCTCTCTCTAGAACTATTATGGAAATCTATACAATGGGAGCTCTATTAAAGCCATATATGAAAACTATACAAGTATATATAGGCAAGCTCTACCCAAAAACCCATATCACAAAAGGTAAGCCTAAAACACCATCCAATGGAGAGATTTGCACCCTAACATTCCCCCCTTAAAGCTTTGAATGGATGACCCGACTTCAAACTCGAAAAATGAGTAACTTTGCGAATAAGACCTCAAACATGACAAATGTATAAGTGAGCATCAAATCTTCAAGTCTTTAATGGTCTTCTAATCCGGGTTCTAGAATGCGAGACATTAAAATTCGAAGCATCAAAAGAGAATTCGTAAGTCCTCGACTATCCAAAACTCAAGGATAACTACCCAAGTTTGAGCCAAAGAATGCATCCCAAAAATCTTCATTATATCCAAACCCTTCATAGAAATGGAAAACCTGAACCACTTCAATTTTGACTATCATCATCTTGGATCACCAATTTCAAATCATCAACCAAAACATCACTTCTCAAAAGTTTAAATAATTTGCATCTTCCATAAAAGCTTATTTGACTGAAGCATTTGACAAAACATAACAGTCGGATTCAATCGAATTTTAGTTTGACTTTCGATTTACCTATTGAAGCGATTCTTGACAAACACTAAACAACCATTTTTCTGAACAATTTCAAATCAAACCAATCAATATATCGATAGTCATCATGTTCTTCATCATCTTCAACTATTCTTGAGAATTCATCAACATTGCAAATTTCTCCAATCATCCAAGTTCCACAAAAAATCTCAAAGTATATTGAATTATGAGAAATCAAAATCGAAGATACACACTAAATTAAGTACTCGATTGATTGTAAACAAATATAATTTGTGGAAATAAACAAACGAGTTTGAATGAAAAATCAAATAAGAATAAACAATCAATTTGAATTGGAACAAAACGATCAAACTATAAATGATTTCAATTTGACTGTGTATCAAGGATATTTACGATCTAAAAGAAGATCATGTAATCATAGATGATGTCGACCGAAGATAGTTCTTCATCAAATTAAATGATCAAAAAATGTCGATAAAACGAGGATAAAGATGGGAGTCAATTTGTTGACATAAATGGATAAAACTTGAGCGAATATGAGAAGAAATTGGAACTAATTGATGTGTATCACACATTGGGCTCAAAAGTGTTTTGAATAGTAACATGTCATTAGAATTAGGCTCAAAAGTTTATACAAATTGGTGAACAGTGATGAATCAATTTTTGGGATCGGAAATTAAAAAATAATTAGATCAACAAGTTTTGGATTGAAAAGAAAATTGATCCAATATAATCAAAATGGTAAAAAAACGATTATAAAAACACGATTCCCAGAGATTTTGAATTAAAAATATAATTGGATTAAAAAATATAGAATTGAAAGCAAAAATATCCAATTGAGAGACTCACCATGAAGTTTGAATCTTCAAGTTGATTAGACACAAAATATTGCCGTCAAGGATCTTTGATCTTGAAATAGTTGTTAAACCTTCAAGATTAAGCTTTGATACCACATGTAGGATCCTAATGAAGATGAAAAATGAAAAATTGAATAGTCAATACATAATTGATAAGACTCGGTTTAATGTTTAAGCACAAATTTGTATAGATATTGGAGAAAGTACAAAAAATATAGAACCATGTGCTTGCTTATTGTACTACTCTCTCTCTCTCTCTCTAGAACTACTCTAAAAGTCTATACAATGGGAGTTCTCTCAAACCTATACATCAAAACTATACAAGTATATATATTGGCAAGGTCTACCCAAAAACCCATATCACAATGGGTAAGCCGAAGACACCATCCAATGGAGAGATTTGCACCCTAACATGTGGTGGTAAATTGGGGAGGTCACAAGGTTCTTGGATTAAACCTATAAGGATACCATAGAATTGGACTCATCTTGCTTGTCTACATAAAACAAGGGTTTAATCTTCATGATCAAGTGACATCATCTGTCTGAATGTAATAAAAGTTTCCGAATTGGTGAGGGGTTGTTAGAAATTATACTGGGAAATGTAAGTTGGCTAGTTTCTCATTATCCCACATTGGTGGGGGAAGAAATATTTAGTGGTTTTGTAATGCTCTTCTCTTGATAAGCCTTTAAAGCCTTTAAATAGATCAAGATATAGGCAAAGCCCACCCGCGTGCCTAGCTTAGCCAATGTCGTGAATGGACGAAATGGCGTGATTTAGATGTACTTGGCACTTGGCATGATGCATCGGGTGCTAGGAGCTGTGGAGCTTTTATTTTTAGTAGGTTCGGGATTGATTGAGTTGGATCGAATTAGGTTCACAAAATTAGCGCCACAACGGACGGATCGCGCCGTGATTCTCTCCAGAATATTATGGAAGGCCCTAAACGAGTTGCTTGGAGTATTTTTTATCCCTAGGACTTTTATGGGAGGCCACAAAGGTTTTTCTTTGCCTTTTAGGGTTTTTGAAACTATAAATACAACTCCCTAGGAGCCTTATTGATTACCACGAAAAATTGAGCTCTCTACCGCTCTTCTATTTATTCCATCTTTCCAAGTAATCACTTTGTGTTTATTACTCTTCCATAGTTGTTTTAATGAAGAATAATCTGAATTAAATCCTGGGTGTTTATGCTGAAGCTTAAAACTGTAGAGCGACGTCAAAGTCATGTAGGAAAGGATTCAGATTCGTGCTAGTTTCTACTATCAAGATCGATTGTTGACATGTTGGTTTTACTTTATTGTTTCATATTTTAATTTCATCTAATAACGGGACATTCTGCTTCTACCCTTTTCTTATAATCAGATATTATCGCGAATGATCAATTTGGTTTCTGGACGAAACTCGGTAATTGAATTAACAATAATTGAATTTATTATCTACAACATGCCAACATTTAGTTCTCAATATTAAGCGTTGATTGTTTGTGAAATCATTTTGGATATTTAATCATAAATATTATATATCCATTCATTTGTCTTTCAATTCTAAATAATTAATGCAAGGAATATTAAGCTAAGACTTAGTGATATTCGTAACTAGGTCACGTCAGAAGAAAATCAAGGAGTTTGGCGGAGCACTGTCAAATTCTCTAGTCATTCACATAAGTCAAGTGATTGTATAGTTACATTCAACTTACACAGAGATATGAAGTATTTAATTTGCCTAAATGCTTTAGGTGCTTATTATCTGAGTTTCTGATGTCTGTGTTACATGAGATAATGATTTTTCTAAAATATCATATATGTATTTTACCGTACTCATAATGTATCGGGTAGGACGGGTAAAAAGAGATAAGAGAAATGGGATAACAGTTAGGGACCATAAGAGTAAAGATAACAGTGAGAGGCCATAAGAAAAAAGTAATAATGGTATGAAACCATACCAGAGATAGAATAGTGGTGAGAGACCATGTCGAAGATAGGGCAAAGATACCATGCCCAATAGAGATCATTAGTATTGATGACGACCACAGACAATTCTAGACAGTCTAGTAGAACACTAGCAGACTTGCAATCTGTAGGTGTTAATGAAATTACACAAACCGAGAGTATGGATTGTGGATTCATTTTGAGTACTCTATTTTTCTTGGTTACCTTATCAACATGTAACCCTTAGGGTAGAACCCTTGATAGTGAGAGTGAGTGAGTGTGTGTGTGTGTGTGTGAGAGAGAGAGAGAGAGATTAAGAGAGTAATCGGGTTAACTGTTTGGTGTGAATTATATAAAAAGATAAATTATATTATTATGGGTTGAAAACCCTATGTATCTCACCAGGTTTCTCAACCTGACCCACTCAGTTTATTGTATCACAGGTAATATATATATATATATATATATATATATATATATATATATATATATATATATATATATATACCGAGAGATTCAAAGGAGATATAAACTATTAATATTAAGAGATGTTGTAAGTATTCATATTTGCTAATGTTCCTTTTATTGATGATGACATCTCGAGTTTTATAAATAAAAATACATTTCTCGGAAATTTCTTGATAATATTATTATCCTATTTTTGGGACAAATTCGGCAAAGTAAATCCTTTAGAAATGATACTCTGATTTAATAAGCATAAACAAATCGGTCTTTTCTGGCCATAAAAATGGGGATGTCACAATTGCTTATATCTTCATAATACTAATTATTAGATTGTTTCAATATCAACTTTGAAATTTAACATGTAGTATTCCACCCGATTGGCTTAAGATTTCATTTGTAAACTATGGTTGTGATATGGCTTTATCCATTTGTTAGGAAGATGAACACTGTATGCATATATAAAAAAAATCATAAACACAAGAAATATTTAAACTGCTCGGTGTGGGCAATGCCCGAAGGCGTTATTCTGACATGGCATGGCTTAACGCCGTTACAACGAACGAAGCACCGCCCCCTTCGGCGTTATTAGGCATTTATGGGATCCCTTGTTGTGAGCGTAACAAAGGGAAACGACTTTAAAATTGAACTTTCGAGATTTTGACCATTTTCAAAGGGATATTTTTTGCAAATGAAAAAATTACCAACTAACTTTACATATAAATATACACATATATCTCATTTTTTACCTACACAAATCTTCTATTTCTCCATACAAATCTTATTACACAAAACACAAACACAAAAAATCAACCATTTTTTCATTCAAATAAATATGGAACAAAACCTGAACACCCCTCCTCCAAACACAAAAACATTCGCTCTGATGGGGTTAGCACAATACGGGAGTTATATGAACCTACTCAACAGAAACTCACTACAATTACCATTTCAAGGAAACCTTTTTAATCCCAACTCACCCCAATGCAATTTCCTACATCCCCTTACATGAAACAAAACCAAAATCTTCAAAAAAAACATTTTTTAGTACTTTCACTTTCATGCCACAAACAATCACATAACCAACGTAAGAAACTATTCCCGAAACGCAAGCGAGAGGTAGTTGGAAAAGGAGAGGGAAAGGGAAAAGGAAAAGGAAAGGAAAGGCAATCGTGGAAAGTGGTGAAGAACTTCCACTATGGTGGACACCAGAGGAGGAGTATGTGTTGGCGGTGGCATGGTGCGGGACTTCAAAGAATCCAACCATATGGAATGATATGCGAAGAGTTAGGTTTTGGGAAGTCTTCCTTGGAATCTTCCATGTGATTTTGAAGAAACATACATATCACAATATAGATATGCTTAGTAGCAAGTGGACTCCAATCAGTTACTGGTGCACCAAGTTTAATTGAATTTTCATTAGACTAGAATCACAAAAGCAAAGTGGTTGGAATAATTTTGATGTGTACAAAGTTGTGAGGGAAAAATATCAAGTGAAAATGGGGCACGCTTTCGAGTTTAAAAAAATATGGGAGATTGTCAGAAAAGATCTAAAATGGATTAAGGCACAAACATCATCGGAAGCACAATCAAAGAGGTCTTTCAATTCTTGTTCGTTTGATGTTTCCGATGCATGAACTAACATCGAACTTAACTTTGACACAAATGACATCCTCGACGACATTGAAGAGATCTCCCCCTCCCCCATGCTAACCGATCGGGCGAGACACATCGAAGCGCTCTCAACGACACGCGGACAAAGCCGAAAGAAGGGCACAAGAGCTCGCAGAATTGAAAGCAATGTTCGACCATGACAATCTAATCGCACAACAAAAGGTTGACGTGCAACATGAACACTTGTATTTCCTTCATAAGTGTTGGTGATTTTAGTATTGTCAATATATTTTAGTGTAATTATTATTAATAATGTGATAGACTGAGCTTTATTCACTAATCGAACTTAGAGGTGCGGGGGGGGGGGGGGGGGGGCACACTTAGTGTGATAATTATGAACTCGGGAATACGGGGCTCCGGGGGTAGCGCCCCTGGGTGCAGGGTTCCAAGGGGTTGTAACCCCTTGGCGGGGTTTAGGGGCAGCGCCCCTAGCGTGGTCCAACGGGGCAGCGCCCCTGACGGTGGTTCCAAGGGGGCAATGGACGAGGTTCCAAGGGGCAGTGTCCCTAGCGGGGCTCAGCTGCCCTGAAACCTAAACAAATTTTACATCGGCTCCATGCAATTTCCCATCAAAACTCTCCTGATGACATCATGATGATATAAGAGTTAATTATGTCTAATAACTACCGGTTTTAGCGCCAAATCTGGAGGCAACTGCCATATCCTCTTTTCCTTCTAGTATTATCTCTGGTTCGGGAAAAGGGTTGGAACTCATATATTCAGAAAGTATATTTTCTTCTCTCTATCTCTACAGAACACAAAAAACAAGATATATTTATGTGTTTTGATTTTGGAAGTGACCTGATTTTCAAAATTGCAGTTCTTGGATTATCCCAAATCGGATTTCGTGATACCCTACGCATAAGGGTTGAAATCACAGATTTTGGAAAGTGATTGCAATCACTCCTAGAAATTATTCAAGTTAATTGATATTCTAGGATCCTAGATTCTTACAGTAAGCAGGCGGAGGAAAATCAAATAGCAAATGATTTAGCAATTCTACAGACCAGCGAAGAAAATATGGGACCACGACAAATGCAAGTGCTCTGAAAGATGGAGGAGATGATCAAAAAGAAATATTTGGAAGTGTTGTGTATCGTTTTATGTTTTTAGGACTATATGGTTTTTTTATACATAATGTTATTTTTAGTTTTTAAATGTTATGGTTAATTTATGTTTTAATTAAATTGCATGTATAAAAAAACAAATTGGAAAAATAGATCATATATAAATCTAAAAAACAAAATGACGACAAGGTAAATCAAGGGTGTTATAACATGTTGTTCATTTCTTAACTTGGTGTTATAACACCATGATTGACATGAAATGTGATGTGATAGATTTTAGATGTGATAACACCTATTAACTAGTTGTCAACACTCACTATGCATCTCCAATGGTAACTTATTTATAGCTTAATATTATTGACCTTTATTTTTTTTATAACTTATTACGATTGGAGCATACAACTTATTTGCTTTTTTTTTTATTGACCACTCAATATATATTGTGTGATCATATATTTTTATGCTTTTTCATTTAACACCCTAATACTTTAGTTATATTTCATTTTACCTGCTAAATATATTTTAGTCTTAAATATTTTTTTATTTATTTACTAGTTAATTATTTATATTAAATATATAATGACATTTCTTTTATGGAATATAAAATTATAATGATTATATATTTTTTTATAATATTTTTTATCACTATTTCGTAATAGTTTTTTCGTATTAAATTTTCCGAATGATATTTTGTAATAATATTCTTTTGAAACAATATATTATAATATTTTCAATGTTGTTTCCGAATCTATAAATATGACAGACGTAGAACGTGCAAGGATGACAAGTCCGGGCTTTGCCCCTGACCGTTTTGTTCATGTTTTTATTAAAATGTAAAAGTTTTGACAGCAAGGACCAGAAGTGTCAAAATGGCTAAAGAATTAAAGCGGTAAGATTTAGCAAGTTTTTAGAAAAGGGATCAAAGTTGTCAAACCGTTCAAGTTTTGTGGCCAAACTTTAAATATTAAAGGGTTCCTAAATAGAAAACGGATCAAAGTTGTCAAACCGTTAAAGTTTTGTGGCCAAACTTTAAATATTAAAAGGTTCCTTAAAAAATGTAAAAATATCAATTATAAGGACCAAAAGTGTCAAAATGGCTAAAAAATGAGGACCAAAGTTGTCAAACCGTTAAAGTTTTGTGGCCAAACTTTAAATATTAAAAGGTTCCTAAATTGAAAAGGGATCAAAGTTGTCAAACCGTTAAAGTTTTGTGGCCAAACTTTAAATATTAAAAGGTTCCTAAAAATGTAAAAATATCGATTACAAGAACCAAAAGTGTCAAAATGGCTAAAAAATGAGGACCAAAGTTGCCAGATTACAGGGACCAATTCTGCCAAAAAAACAACATAAAGTCCGTTAAAGTTGTCAAATCGTTAAAGTTTTGTGGCCAAACTTTTAATATTAAAAGGTTCCTAAATAGAAAAGGGATCAAAGTTGTCAAACCGTTAAAGTTTTGTGACCAAAATTTAAATATTAAAAAGGTTCCTAAAAAATGTAAAATTATCGATTACAAGAACCAAAAGTGTCAAAATGGCTAAAAAATGAGGACCAAAGTTGCCAAAGTACAGGGACCAATTCTGCCAAAAAAACATAAAGTCCAGGGACTAAAATAAACAAAAATTGTAGAAAAGGGATCAAAGTTGTCAAACCGTTAAAATTTTGTGGCCAAACTCTAAATATTAAAAGGTTCCTAAAAATGTAAAAATATCGATTACAAGGACCAAAAGTGTCAAAATGGCTAAAAAATGAGGACCAAAGTTGTCAAACCGTTAAAGTTTTGTGGCCAAAATTTAAATATTAAAAGATTTCTAAATAGAAAATGGATCAAAGTTGTCAAACCGTTAAAGTTTTGTGGCCAAACTTTAAATATTAAAAGGATCCTAAAAAATGTAAAAATATCGATTACAAAAACCAAAAACGTCAAAATGGCTAAAAAATGAGGACCAAAATTGCCAAAGTACAGGGACCAATTCTGTCAATAAAAATAACATAAAGTCCAGGGATTAAAATAGACAAAAATTATGGAAGTTCACTATTCATAAGAAACAATTTCCATAATATATATATATATATATATATATATATATATATATATATATATATATATATAATAATAATAATAATAATAATAATAATAAAATATAATGTGTTTTTAAAAAAAAAAAAATTAAAGAAAGGGGTTTTATAGAATATTTTAGATAGATATTGATAAATTATTTAAAATTTTATAAAAATAAGATCTATTTGATGAGGTTAATAATTAGAGTGGTTACTTAATTATAGATTAATTTATTATAATCATGGCATGACAATAGTTTTAAGTCTTTAATATGATTTAACATTAGAGATGCTCTTAAATAATATTTTATAATATTTTATGCTCACTTTGGGGTGTTATGTATTGACGTTTTGTCCTATGCTTGCGTAATGTAATTATTAAACGTTTTAACTAGTCACATCCATGCTTGTTTGGAGGGTGCCACACGTAATGTTCATACCTAATTCTTCACATGGTATTGTTTCGTTGTTTATGTGCACTGTTGACCAAGATTCTAAAAGAGCCTTGTCAATGCATCTACTTTTAGTTGTACGATTTGCCTGGAATTGGTGTGCACTTGTTTTTATATAATTTTAGATACAAACATGCGTAAAAATCAATAATTGTCATCTTAGTTATTGTACAACAAAATTTTAAAAAGGATAAATATCATATATAGTCTTGTTTGGCATAGAATAAGGTTGTCAAGATTGGGATGCTACATATGATCGTTTTTGAGTTTGTAAGATCGGAATTGGGATCCTAAAATCCCATAAAATAAAATATAAATTTATTTTATAATTTTAAAACATAAAAAATATTTCAAACATTCAAATTTTCATTCAAATATTATAAAAACATCAAAATATTAGTCATAAGTCACAACACAAAATGATAAGCGATAAATTGGTGAATGATAAAAGAAATAAAGGGGTAAAAAAATTCATTTGCAAAAATAAAATAAAAAATCAAGGGAAGGTAGGATCAGATCGAACGCCATCCTACGATCCTACCTACGATCTTATGATCCTACCTGCTATCCTACCCCAAATACGTCTGACTCATTTTTTATATCTAGCATCGTACGATCGTGCGATCCTATGACTAGGATCGCGATTTTTGTAACATTTTGTTTTGAGGCACTTTCATTGTTGACCAATATATTGAGATTTATTGCATATTGGTCCCTAAGTATAAGAAAGGATGAAAAAGGGCCTATAGTGGCATTTTAGTAATTTGGGTTTTGGAAGTACGCTAAGCGTACGTGTGTACGCTAAGCGTACTAAGGCGCGCCTTAGGCGTACACCTCATACATAGGGTGTACGTGAGGTTCATACAAACCTAATTTTTAGGTTTGGCTCAAATTTAAGCAGCATTGTAGCCTCACATCTCATTCTTATTCAACTTCTTTATGTGAAAGTGTTTCCCAAGAAAACCCTAAGAGAAAGAGGGCATTTTGGAGCCTTTGGAGTGATTAGATGTGTACTTGAAGAAGAGAAGAGTGGTGTGGAGAGCTTGGAGTTTGGGAAGCACTTTGGATCTGAAGTTTTCTCCTTGTTTGCAACCTCCAGGAGGTATAAAGTTGCAACTTTACCACTCCATATTGTAGAACTAGACATTTCACTCTTTTAAGTCACTTTTTATCCCAAAATGGTGATTCTTGAGCATGACATGTTCTTGACCCATTAAGCCGTCTTTTTAGACCTTAGGAAGGGTCTGGAGTCATAAAAATGGGGTCTTAATGGTCGGTTTTGCTCCATGCATTCTTTAGAAGGTCTTAATGTATAAAGATTGAGTTAAGCACTAAACGGACTTGTAGGCCTAACCCAAGGGCAGGGCGAGCTGGGCTAAAGCCCAGGGCAGCAATGTGGCAGGGGGCATCATAATATGTACAATTCTCATGTGTATATTTTAATTAGGGCCCAATAATTGGTCCAGATCACATGTCCACCACTCGAGTCCAGCAAGCGATATAAGCCAAGAAGCGGCGATTCATTCCCAGTGGCTGAAAAAGAAAAGACTGCCTTTTATTTAACTTGGCAACTGTCATGGCACGCCTAGTAGGGTTTCGAGAGTCGGGAAGAACTAGAGAAAACGAGGAGACAAGGGCGGTATAACAACAATACATGAAGATAACAATGGTAATTGATTTCTGATTTCTTATTTCCATTGGAGATATTAGTCGCTTAAACCCTAAACTACAATTCTGATTTCATTTGGAAACCCGAAGATTTTTTATTTCAATAGAATTAAATTCTTATTCTCTTCTCAGTTTCTGATTCTTCTGATTTTTTATTTCAGTAGATTCAAATTTTCTGAAGCTTTTATGATATTGCAGTGATTCTTCTTCTTTCACGATGCAACTTTGAGTTTTCAAATGACTAATAGATTTCATTTTTTTCATTTACAGAGGGAGATTGTGCAATGCTGAAGAATCTGGTAGTCGGAATCAACCCACAGCAGCATACATGGTATTTGAACATTTTATTGCAACCATAAGATTTTGCTTGAGATATAGTTTCTTTCTATTTGAGTATACATTAGTTTTATTTGCAATTTTGAAAATGTTATCTTTACTTTACAAATTTTCTCATTAGATATAGAATGATTATTTTAAGAAATAACATATTTGTCTATTAGTATTTGTTTTAGTTATGCTCAAAAGGCAATATATTTCTTTTAAAAGCTCAAAGTTAATGAACAGTTTGAACATTTGTAACTTGAAATGAGTAAAAAAACCTATAGCAACTCCCATTTCTAACACCCATGTCTTTTGTGTTTGTTAAATAATGGAAGGTGTGGAGCCATGAAGTCTTGTTTTTTTTTTTCTTAATTAAAAGAAGAAAAAGATACCAAGTTTTTAATATTTTCTTGAAAAAACTGGTGCACCTGATGGTTTATCAGGAATAGGGAGGTGGATTGGGATTCTTAGCAAGACGAAGGTCGATGGTGGCAGTGATTTGTTCATTTGATTGAATTTGATTTGGACTATTTAAAATTTAAATTGGATTTTGATTGGTTATATCTTTTATTCTAAGGTTTGATTTTTTTAATAGAGATGAATGCGATGAAAGATTAATAAAATGAAGGAAAATCCATCATTTTTATAGCAATTGTACTGTTAAAAATGAGATTTATGCTGTCTTACTGATACCCTTATATATATATATATATATATATATATATATATATATATATATATATATATATATATATATATATATATATATATATGTGTGTGTGTGTGTGTGTGTGTGTGTATATATAAGCTAAAAGGGCATTATTTTGGTATCTCGCCCTGGGCATTAAAACTTATTGGACCGGCCATGTAGACATACAAGGTCATAAAGTTGGAAACTTTATGAATCTTGAGGATAATTTGGCCTTGGATCTAGAACTTGGATGTAAGAGCTTAAGGCATTATGCTCTTAATGTGTTTTTGGGAAGACTGGGCGTACCTACTTCGTAATCTGAGTACGCAGTGCGTACATGGTCGGCCTCCCCTATGGTGGTCAATGCTTGAGTACACCCCGCGTACTTTTGGAGTAGGCGCCGCATACACATTCTGTATTGACTCAGTTGACTTTGACCATTTTGACTTTGACTTTAACTAAGTTTGACCAAGTAGTATTTTGGGTATTTTGGATGGTGTTTGAGAATTGGTCATTTGGATGGATAGGTGACAATTAAAGCTGAGATTCAGAGTTGGGACCTCATCAGCTATTGATCAAATCGTAAAATGAGTTTCCTTACTATACTTATGGGTCGAAGGCGCCAAGGTTGGCCCATTGGATTTGATATCCTGCTTTGTGATATAATGTCGTTATGTTGTAGTGATCTGTTAGATCCGAGTCTTGGAATATAGGATATGAGTATGCAGTAGTGATCTGTAGATCTGTCTGATAGATTATTGGCCGGTTATATGCTTATCTGTTGTATGCGCACATATTTTGGTTGGTAGTTGAGGTTTTACTGCTATGTGTGTGAGCAAATAGACCAGGGGCATTCTAACCCGATGGTTGATTGTGCCCGAGGGTATTCTATCCCGAGGATGACTAGACTCGTTGTATATTGGCATATCAACCCGATGGTTGACTAGGTCTGGGGTATTCTAAACCCGATGGTTGAACGGACCAATTATATATTGGCATTCCAACCTGGGCCTAGGTATTTCAACCCGATGGTTGATTGGACCCGATGTGCTTGATTGTGTATGATATCTATTTGTGTGGTGGTACTTTAGGGGAACTCACTAAGTTTCGTGCTTACAGTTTCAGTTTATTGTTTCAGGTGCTTCAGATGATTGTGGTAAGGCGAAGGCATGACCGTACACATCCTTGGTTTTCTGACTGATTGGATCCTGGGAGACTCTGATTTTAAATAATGTTTTGGAAACAATGGTTTTGTAAACACTTCTTTTAGTAAATGGGTTGTTTTGAGAAAGGTTTAAATTTTTTGTAAGTTTTGGGATGTTACAAGTACGTATCAGAGCTTTGGTTTGAGTGAATTGTAGGAACACCTGTGTGAATCCAGTCTCAAACTAAGGAAATGAAAAGGTTTTAAAAATGATTTTCAAAATAATCAAGAAATGATGTAATGTGTACGATCAGCCAGAGGTGGGCCGACATTGATTGGAGTCCTTTAGCATCTAATGGCATGGGAGGTGGGGAATCCTAGGAGAGCCTAGGAAGTATTTTAGTGTGGTTGTTACATTGTTAAGTAGGTATTGGGAGTATTATTACGAGTAGGTGTCTTTGAGGACCAGAGATGATTCTTGAGGAAATTATGGATAACTTTGGATGGTAGTATTGGGCCCGTACTACTGAAAGCATAGGATCCATACTAGAATCAAGGAAATTTTTAGGGATTCTAAGGGATGGTCGGGGAAGCTTGCATGGTTTGATACAATGATTCATGGCAGTGGTTCCGTATATGTCGATATTTTGGTTATGGTTGTTCAGGCATGCAAATGGGTTTGGTGATTGTTTGGGGCCTCAATGGCGATGTCGTTTGGGTGGAATGGTACAGACCTAGATGAGTATGTTGGTTTTGAGGTCTCAAGGGTTTTTTTCTCGAGGTCGTGCATTGATTCGTGGGACTTAAGAAGGAAACGTTCGTTATGATCGGCTTAAGGATTTCAGCTCGAAGCTGAGGGGTCGACTGATGGATTGGAGTGTAACTATCTATAGCAAGAACTATGTCCTTTTAGTTTTCTGTGTTCGGAGAGGAGTGAACAGGCATGTGATTTTCAAAGTTAGGATGTAAACCCAGCATGGGGCCAGTGGGCTGCAGGGTTTGGTGGAAGTATATCTGCGTGGGAGTGCGCAAGAGGATTGAAGTGGTATGGTTGCTTAGTGATGCGATCAAGGGTCTGTGTTCTTTGGATATAGGCAGTTCAGGTACCGGAATGACGGTTGGGATTACAGGCCAAGAATGTTCGTTTTGGATAGTATGTTGGTGTTTTGCTTATGCAGTTGCATGAATTCCTTAATGTTAAGTAGTTATGATTGGAAAATTTCAGAGGTCTTCACCTGAAATTTAGAATTCTCTCAGGATTTTCTTGGTCCTTTTCTAGAAGACGATCCTAATTGTGTTGTGCATTCCAAGAGCTGGGAACAGTTTGTACCTGGTTGAGCCGGTTTGAGATATGGTTTGGTTACAACACCAATGGGTGGTAGTTCGAACCCTAAGTAGGGGAAATCTGCTTGGAGGGATCATCAATCTGTTCGAGTTCGTGATATTGGAAGAATGGTTCATAGGGATCTGTAGTGCGAGTATGTGGGATATCTGTTCAATATTTGGTCAAGTCAGGGGTGCAGAACAAGCGGCTATCGGATGTAGGTGTTCAAGAGGTACATGATTAGTCTCTCAGCAAGAAGTAGTTGATCAGGTATCTCGTTGTAGTCTTTGGTTCCTTTTGGAATGCCATTGAATTCATTAGGAGTTGCTGAGACCACTTAGGTTGAGTATCGGTTGTTGAGGGATTTGTTAGCTTGTTATTTGGATTGCTATTTTCAGTCTAGAATCGGCAGATGGCGATTCGGAAAGTCAGTTTCAAAGATGGGTATGTTCAGCTCCGTGTGGGTTTTGGTTCCCTGGATTAAGTGTCAATGTGTTCTCGACCATTGGTCATTTTATGCATCATCAAAGCGGAGATTCTTCAGAAATTTGGACTGTATCAGTTAAAGTTCATTGGATTCTTCGACCCATCGTTAAGTTCGGATCGAGTTTGGATGATGTTCTTGGTTACTGGCAGTCCATAATTTGGGTTTGGTATTTGGATGGATGTGACCAGAGACTTCGTGGCATTTTCGGACGACCTTTAATGTTTTAGCGAGATAGTTGCATATTGATGGGGTTTGTTCAGTCTCAATCAAGTATGGGATCTTGTTTCGATCGATCATGAGGATGTCTTCTGTTAATGATTGAGGTTCATCGTTTCCATAGAACTCTGGGATTTCTCCAAGGGTGTGCGTTGTGGTAAATTCATTATATATTGTCGTGAGGGTTATATGTGGGCTGGTCAAGATATCAATGGAGCGCTTGGTTCGAATTATATGCATGGTTCCTTTTGGGTTATAACCTTTGAATTGGAACAAGATTATGACCGTTTATCCTATTCTCAGGTTAGGTGCGACCATGATTTCGTCGGGTTTTGCATTGGTAGCAGCTTGTACGGTGAAAGGAATTGTGCGTGGTAAAAGAATGTGGCATTGTTGTGCTCGGTTAGCGTTGAGAGGGACGTTGATTAGGTACCTTCAAGGCGGTGGAATGAGTTGAGTATCTTTAGGCCCCAGGGGGTGCCGGTCGTGAGTTTCCAGGCGACTGATGGAATGTCGACAAGATCGATGTAATATCGGGAGCATTCCAGACATGGGCTGAGGGCTGGGTAGGATATTCTAGACTCGTGTTGTGGGCTTTGAGGCAATCCAAACTTACGATGAGGACCTTGTAGGGGTATTCCAGTCATAGGTTGTAGGCCTGGTGATCATGATTGTTGATTTCTTCTACTTGTAGTATTTTCAATGTTAGCGCATTGATGGAAGTCGGGAGACTCACAAATCAGCTGGTTTGGATAAAGTGAGCAGTTAAGGGTTGTTGGGAGTATCAGTCATGCATCAAAAAGTCTCTGCCGAGTGTTTGCATTATAAATCCCGTTTGTTCGTAAATTGTTATTAGGGGTTTGGTTATCAAGGTTGGGTATCAGTTATGAAGTCTCGAATCATGAAGTTCTTTGTGAATTTATCGAGTGATTTGCCAGGTGGGGGGGGGGGTTACACCTGAGTTGATAAGGGTTGGAGGCAAATGTGAAAATTCTTGGATTTCGCATCCTTGCTCGTATGAACAGTGGTTGGTAAGGCTTTTGGCACATCTTATGGATTTGGAATTGGTGGAAATTCGCGATTGAGGTGTTTGAGTTCTTTTCCACATGTTTATTAGTGATCATACTCGAAGGCAAGGGATGGATTCAACGAATGGATGAATGTCAGTATGGGAATATAGGTTCTGAATTTTAGATCTGATGGGTTCCTGGTCTCAGGAAGCATATTTATAGAGTTGATTCGGTGTTTATATCCTTCGGAGTCCCCGACTTTGTGGATCTCTCTAGACATTCGGTCTTAGCCAAGAAGTTGTGGAATATGCTGGCATTGTTTTTGCCTCTCTGTGGTAGTTATCTAGTTGAGGATCATGTTTGGAGCCGCCTTTTTTTTTCTGATGAAGGGTTCAACATCAGGGAATGGTCTGGGGTCTTGATCCCCTAGTGCAATCAACAAGGTATGTCAAGGTCGGAAGGGTTCCGTATGGTTCGGATTGTAAAGAGATATCGTAACAACTCCATCTCGAGAAAGTTTTGCTTGCTTAAGAGTAAGTTGAGGTATTGGATTTTTGAATTTTGGGAGGGCTGTGATGGTTTCTCCAGTGATGAAAGTTAGCAAATCAAGGATGGTATAGGTAGACAGCTTCCTGAATGACCCGAATTTTAGTTCGGACCGGGTTCTGGGGAGGACCGTCTGAGTGACCCGAGGTGGAGATATGGACACACTACCCTGGGTTAGTTACTGGAGCAGACTTCGAGGATGAAGTCTAAGTCAAGTGGGGGAGAATTGTAACATCTTGTTTTGAGGTACTTTCATTATGGACCCTTATATTTAGATTTATTGCATATTGGTCCCTAATTAAAAGAATGGGTGAAAAAGGTCCCACAGTGGCATTTTGGTAATTCGGGATTTGGAAGTACGCTTAGCGTACATGTGTACTCTAAGCGTACTAAGGCGTGCTTTAGTACGATGGGCGTACACCTCGTACATAGGGCGTAGGTGAGGTTCACGCAAATCCTATTTTTTAGGTTTTGGATCATATTTAAGCATCATTATAGCCTCACATCTCATTCTTATTCAACATCTTTCTGTAAAATCGAACCCAAAGAAAACCTTAAGAGAAAGAGAGCATTTTGGAACCTTTGGAGTGATTAGAGGTGTACTTGAAGAAGAGGAGATTGGTGTGGAGAGCTTAGAGTTTGGGAAGCACATTGGATCTAAAGTTTTCTCCTTATCTGCAACCTCTAGGAGGTATAAGGCTTACAACTTTACAACTCCATCTTGTAGATCTAGAGATTTCACTCTTTTAAGTCACTTTATGTCCCAAAAGGTGATTCTTGAGCATGTCATGTTCTTGACTAGTGTGCACGATAGTACCCACTAATTTTATAATTTATAACCTGACTAACTAACTAACTAAAATGCACCTAGGCAGTGTACCTAGTCAGATTATAGATTTGTTTGGTAAGTTGGGTGTCGATCGTAGGGAACGGTGTTATTAATTAATCTATTTACTACTAAATTAATCTAACTATTAATAACTAAAAAAAGGGTTTTTATCTAATTTTCCAAGTTTAGATGAACTTAATCCTTTAACAGAAACTCAATCAATAAACAAAGCACTTCTGTTAGTTCGAATCCGCTTTCACTCAATGGTTATACATAGCTATGACTATTATCGTTGGTGACCAATTAAGAAAATATTAGCAATTTAGTTCTAAATCTACTAATTATTAATCAATTCATGTAAATCTATTTATGGTCATACAATAGTTAACACATAATCAATTATTAAATAAGATTGGAGCCATGAAAGATTGATTAATCAAAACACAATTACAGTCATAATATGAGCTCTCTAACACAGCTTGATTTAATGATTCAATTACTAATCTAAGATTGGTTTGATCTTATCTCCAATAAACTAGTGTTCACTAATTATTAGGTATTCAAGTTCATGCAGATTTGTGTTCACTAACTACACAGAACAAGGATTCAAAGCAATCAAATAACTAATTCAAGCATGCTAGGTAAAATCAATCAACACAAGCATATCACCAACAAGTAAAGTTAAGTCTAATGCATTAAAACCATGAGTTCCAGCTTCATCTAGCTAACAGAAGCAACTAGATTTAGTTGGACATATTAACACCTAAATTAACGAATACTATAATCAAAAACATGTTTAAATGTACCAATCTATAAGACAAATTATGAACTCTTCCTTCCTTGGTGTTAAAACCAACTTCCAGAGCTTCTTTTCCTCTGAATTTCGTCTCCAGGAATCCTCCTAAACCAGCCAAAGTTATTCCCAATCGTAATGAAGAAGGATATATATATATATATATATATATATATATATATATATATATATATATATATATATATATATATTCTGCCAAATCACCGTTCACGTCGTGAGCATTTAAAACCCACGTCGTGAACACGGAGTAATTGTGATTGTCAAGGATTCCTTCACCCGGATGCTTATCTTCTAATTCTTTTCACTCACGTCGTGAACCATCAACTGTTTATGTCGTGAGTACGTCTTTTTTTTGGGTGTTTCTCTTGTCTTTCAAGCCTTCAACCTCCAAAGTTCCATCCTTTAACGCTTTTAGTCCCTTTCTTCATAATGTCTTCTTTTTGGCTGCAAAATATAATTTAACCTTATAAGTATCATTATTCTATGCAAATGACCAATATATATATAAAAATGTACTTAAATATTGCCTAAAAATATGTATAAATATGGCAATATCATTGACCCATTAAGCTATCCTTTCAGACCTTAGGAAGGGTCTTGAGTCATAAAAATGGGGTCTTAATGGTTTGTTTTGCTTTATGCATTCTTTAGAAGGTCTTAATGTATTAAGATGTTGAGTTAAGTACCTAATGGACATGCAAAGTCATAAAGTTGGAAACTTTTTGACTCTTGAGGATGATTTGGCCTTGGATCTGGAAGTTGGACATAAGAGCTTAAGGCATTAACGCTTATTATATTTTTGGGAAGATTGGGCGTATGCCCTGTGTAATTTGAGTACACAGCACGTACATGGTCAACCTCCCATATGGTGGTCAATGATCGAGTACGCCTCGCGTATGCATTCTGTATTGACTCGGCCGGGTTGCCTCAGTTGAATTTATCCAGTTTGACTTTGACTTTGACAAATGGGTATTTTGGATGGTGTTTTAGAATTGGTCATTTGGATGGATAGGTGACAGTTAGAGATGAGATTCGGATTTGGGACCTCATCAACTACTGATCAGACCGAGAGGTGAGTTTCCTTACTATACTTATGGGTTGAAGGCACCAAGGCCGACCCATTGGATTTGATATCATTCTCTGTGATAGAATGTCGTTATGATGTAGTGATATGTTAGATTTGAGTCCTGATATATAGGTTGTGAGTATGAAGTAGTGATGTGTAGATCTATCTGATAGTTTATTGGCCGATTATATGTTTATCTATTATATGTGCACATATTTTGGTCGTTGGTTGAGGATTTACTACTATGTGCGTGAGGCAACAGACCAGGGGAATTACAACCCAATGGTTGATTGGGTCCGAGGGTATTCCATCTCGAGGATGATTGGACCGTTGTATATTGACATTCCAAACCAATGGTTGACTAAGCTTGGGGTATTCCAACCCGATGGTTGACTGGACCCATTGTATATTGGCATTCGAACCTGGGGTATTCCATCCCACAGATGACTAGACCTGGAGGTTGATTGGACCCGACATGCTTGATTGTATATGTTATTTGTTTGTGTGGTGGTACTTTGGGGGAACTAACTAATCTTCGTGCTTATAATTTCAGATTATTGTTTTAGGTGCTTTAGATTATTGTGGCAAAGTGAAGGCGTGACCATACACATCCTTGGTTTTCTGATTGAAGTGATATTGGGAGACTCTGATTTTAAATAATGTTTTGGAAACAATGGTTTTGTAAACACTTCTTTTACTAAATGGGCTATTTTGCAAAAGGTTTAAATTTGTTGTAATTTTTGGGATGTTACAATTTTGGCAACCATGGTATAGACCAACATTTGTTTTTTTCCTTTTATGTTATTATATTTCCAAAGCCTTTTTATTTTTAGGTCTTTGGCTGGTATCAATCAATTGGTTTCGATGACGTGGTTGGCATGCAAGATTTTTTTTAGTTGCATTTTGTAACGCCCGTAGATCAGGGCTAGTCAATTTAGAGACGATAAACATCAAAAATGACTTTTTGATGGAAGATTATTTAGAAGGATTAATCTTAACCAAGTTTTAGTATATGTCACAAGGTTTCCGTGCATATAAAAAACGCCAAAATCCGAGTTATAACGAAAAAGTTATGACCTGTCGAAGTTTCGCGACAGAACCGGCACGACCCAGCGCGACCCAGCGCGACGTAAATAGTGAATTTAAGGTAGATAGATATCTATCCTTAGTGATCTAAATGAGAATTGAATATATCATCGATAGTAGTGCAACGGCGGAAAGACGGACGGAATCGGAGTTCAGATGAAGGAGTTATGAATTTCAAACGGAGTTTTCCTGTCCCGGCCTACTAAAGATAATATATAAGTAATATACTTATAATATATTAAAAATAAAGTCAAAATTAGCCAATGGAGTCTAAACGAGAGTTGTAGATCATAATCTCACCTTCGTGTCGAAATAAAGAACGTCAAAAACGGAGTTCGTATGCGAAAGTTATGAATTTCTGAAGTTCGGGGCGCGAAACCCCAAAACTGTCAGAGCCCACGACGTGGAACAAGGTTGCCACGACGTGGCAAGTGTCCTGACACCTTCGGGAGGCCCCCAGATGCAACTTGGGATGACGCATGCAGTGACGACCAAGCCCATGACATGGAACAAGGTTGCCACGACGTGGCAAGGGCCAAATTTGCCCTATAAATAGATTTGAAGGGCCAGCCGTTTAGGGTTGCCAATTTCTTCTCTTCTTTCTCCCGTTTTGCATCGTTTTGCGTGCCAGAAATACCCCGAAGCCCCGGTATTATTCTCTAGCCCCGAGGCAAGTCCCGAGATCCCGAAGATCCCGAGAAGTGCGGTTCCCGAGCCGAAGCTCTGCCCGCGAGAAGTTCGATTTTTGTGGAGATCTTCCAGATCTGCTGTGGATTACTACTTCTGCAAGTTGTAGTGCTGTCCGATCATCTTCTGATCAAGTGAGTGTGACATCCCCAAAATCACGGCCAGAAAAGACCGGTTTGTTTATGCTTTATAAAATTCAGAGTACTTTATTTTATAAAAATGTTGCGGAATTTGTTCCCAGAAAGACATGGTAAATACGTTATTAAAACATTTTCGAAGAAACGTATTTATTTCATTTTAAAACGTTTGGGATGTCATCGTTAATACAGAAACATAAGCATAAACAGAACTTACAATTACACTAGTGATCTACATCTCTTTAAATCTCTCTGTGTAATGTGACTTCATATCAACACCTGTGATATAAATAAACTGAGTGGGTCAGGTTGGGAAACCTGGTGAGTACATAGGGTTTTCAACCCACAATAATATAATTATTATTTTTAAACATCAAACAATCAACCCAATTACCCATTCCCGTTATTCTCACATTACGTCCCTAAAACATCTAACACAAGGGACCTAGTCAAAGGACTATCATTGGGATGGAGTATACCTGGTGAACACACAGTTCACACAGTTCGAATAAACACACAGTTTGGTTAAACACACAGTTCGAATAAACACCTACAGGTTGCGAGCCTGCTAGTGTTCCACTGGACTGTCTAGAATAGTCCGTGGTCGTCATCTATACTCCGCTAGATGACTAGATCATCAAGAACAACTATAACGAGGCCTCTCATTATTTTATTTTGTCACACAGCAACTATTATATCTACCCGTGTTTTACCCCGCACATTATGTAGATATAAAATACATATACAGTTTGGATCACTGAAAACATGTATAAAACGTTCTTCCAATATAGATAGCAAGTATACAAATAATATACACACACAGCACGTAAAATACTTCATATCTATGTGTAAGCTGAAAGTAACTATGCACTCACCTGAGTAGGTGGTGACTCAGCACTCGGACAGCGCTTCGATACTCTCAAAACGATATTCCTTTGATAAAACCTAGTACCGATACCACTAGGGTTTTGTTTAACGATAACCGCGACAAATTAATTAGTCCGATTATTAAGTGTTAATAATACTCGATATAACTCATTTTAATAGCCCAAATAATTATTTTAAGGACCTAATAACATTCCTATAATTATATGAAAGCTATATTAAAAATTGCATAAGCGTAGCACACTTACAGCGAATTTTATCGAAAACCGGGACCTAATTGGAGCAGCGTTTCGAAACCGAAAAACTCCTTTTTCTCGGGACTCCGGGAGCCTCGGGGCTTCCCTAGGGTGCTAGGGAGGTTCTCTAGGGTTTGGGGATGTTTAGAACACTTAGAGAGAGAAAGAAGTTAGAGAGAGAGTGAAGAAAGGTGTGAAAAATGAAGGAAAATCGGGCCCCTCTTATAGCCCTGCGAGGCCTCGGTACGCTGGGCGTACCTCGGACCTACGCGGGGCGTAGTCATTGGATAAGAGCTCCAGCGAGGTTCCAGCTGTCTCTCACTCGGAATAGATCAGGGCGAGGGTACGCGGCGCGTACTGGCTTCGGACGCGGGGCGTAAGCGAGGGCGACGTGTTCTTCATCCGAAGCGAGATCTGATCAGCGATGGACGGCCCACAATGCGCCACGTCATCAGCTCCTTATCAGCCTTCGCAAATTGCATTCTCGACTTCTAAAAATCATAACTTTCGCATACGAGCTCCGTTTTCGACGTTCTTTATATCCACGCGAAGGTAGAAACGTACTCTACAACTTTCGTTTAGACTTCGTCGGCTAATTTTGGCTCGATTTTAAATTTTATATTATTAACGGGCCAGGACACGATTTGGTCCGTTAAATCCTCATAACTTCTTCATCCGACATCCGTTTTCGCCCATCTTTTTCTCGTTACGCTACTCTCAACGAGATCTTCGATTCTCGTTTAGGTCGTGTCGGCTAAAAACCGCTCGATCAAATATTCAAATTTCGGGCTGTACACTGCTAGTCCGAAACTTCGAAAAATCATAACTTCTTCATACGAAGTCAGATTTGGGCGTTCTTTTTATCGATGTTCTTAGTTTAACATATTCTACGACTTCCGTTTAGATCGCTAAGGCTAAATCTCGCTCTATCGTAAATTCATTATTTACGCTTTCCGGTATCGTGCCGGTTCTGTCGCGAAACTTCGACGGGTCATAACTTCTTCGTTATAACTCGGATTTCGACGTTCTTTATATGTACGGAAACCTTGTGACATACTCTACAACTTGGTTAAGATTATTTATTCCAAATAACCTTTTGTCGAAAAGTCGTTTTCGACCCTTATTGCCTCTAATTTGACTAGCCCGGATCTACGGGCGTTACAGTGAGTGTGTGGTTACTTTCTTCTAACGCATAAATACGAAGTATTTTATACGAAATACGTGTTATGTGTATATTTTGTTGTTATATGTGTGAATGTATATTCACTTTCTTCTACCACATAGATATGAAGTATTTGCTATGAAGTATGTGCTAGGTGTTTATACATTGTTTGTTTACTTGAGATAAATGTTGAAATAATGTGTTATACATGTTTTAAAAGATTTAAACTTTATATGTGTTTGCATCTACAAATATGTTGGGTAGAACATGGGTAGCTGAAATAGTTGATGTGAGACGAAATAATAGGGGTTTTGAACTCAATGTGTTCATTAGGTATTTTGAACTATATGTGTTCACTTGGTGTCCTTGAACTCAATGTGTTCATTAGGTATTTTGAACTATATGTGTTCATTAAGTATTTTAGAACTCTATGTGTTCACTTAGTGTTTGGACTCAATGTGTTCATTAGTTATTTCCGAACTCTATGTGTTCACTTGGGATTTTTGGACTCAATGTGTTCATTAAGTATTTTTGAACTAGATGTGTTCACTTGGTGTTGTTGAACTGAGTGTGTTCACTAAGTGTTTTAGAACTAAGTATTCACCAGATGTTTTGAATTAATTGTTCACTAGGAGTGTTAGAACTAGGTGTTTGTTAAGTATGTTGAACTAAGTGTTTACCAGTCGTAATTTGTGGACCTTGGCAGTGGTGGACTTTGTGTCAATTCCTTAGGTCAATCCTTAGGAATAAATGAATGAAGGATAGTGGATTCTTAGGGTAAACCCTTGAGAAAATAAAGGAGATAATGGGAATGAGTATTTGGGTTGATTGTTTGATAATTCAATATAATAAATGTATTATTGTGGGTTGAAAACCCTACATGCTCACCAGGCTCCCAAGCCTGACCCACTCAGTTTTCTTTGCATTACAGGTAATGGCACAAGAGTATAAATTGGTGGACTTGATGAGAGATTTTGGATTATAAGATCAGTAGTTACAAATAACTGTTGTAAGGTCTATTTTATATTGTTTATGCTTTTGGTCTGTATCGGAACATGACATCCCGAGGTTTTATTATTTAATGAAAACACATTCTCTTTGAGGAACGTTTTGATAAATTTTATCATATTTTGTTTGGGAACAAATTCCGCAACCGTTTTCTTTAAACGATTACTCTGATTTTAAAATAAAGCATAAACAAACCGGTCTTTTCTGGCCGAGAAATTGGGGATGTCACACATTTACCCATAATATTTACGTCTATGTTTGCGTTTAGACGGTATATTTTTTTGTTCCACATTTACTATTATTTTTCATATATATATATATATATATATATATATATATATATATATATATATATATTTCATTTTAGCCATTCACTGGTCATCGATAGATATTTTAAAACGTAGTAACTTAAAATGAAATAGAAATGTCAGCAAAGGCTCTCTTTGTTATTGTATAAAAATATATTATGTTGTGTTAAGACATCATAATGTGGATCAATAGGTTAGCTATTGTTATAATTAATATATTTATCAAAGTAAATGCCCTAATAGAAATTATTTTAAAAGTTACTATTTTAAAAGTATATGTTGTAATAAGAAATATAAAAGTACAAAAGTATAGTAAGGAAAAAAAACTTTCAATGTTATTTCTTGTATTTAACCGTTAAAACTTTACGTACATGCATCTCGTTCTTTTGGTTTCTAAACAAATATGTCATTAAAGATAACCAATTGTTTCTTAGATGAAATACAAATGTATTAACAATTTTATATGGTTCAAAGATTAACATGTCACATTGTTTATCATATGTCTCTCTTTCGATACTTACATTATGTATTTTTCCTTCATTTAATAATCTGTATATACATTAAATATAGAAAACATAGGTAATACAAAAAAAAAGAGTCATTGACTTACTAACTAACACACTTTGTCCCTCAAGAAGAAGTCATAGTTCTGACTCTTTCCTTCAATTCCTTTTTTTTTTTTTCATTTTAATATGTTACATTTTAAAATACACATTTGTGATTAGCCAATGACTAAAATGAAAAAATTACTAAAAAAATAATGGTAAATGTGGAATGAAAAATATTGCGGCTAAACACAAACCCAGATGTAACTATTTGGGTTAAACAGAAACCGAGACAAAAAATATTCATAGCAAACCGACACGTAGTCATGACTTGTTACTGACCTACCAATGATCCAAAAATGAAAAGTTTTCGAAAATATAATGACATATGAGGAACAAAAACAAATGTTAGGGTTAAAATAGAAGAATATTGTATATATAATGACTTTTGTAGCATAAACCCTTTTTAAAACAATACATAGCAAGTGTGACACACACATTGGCAGATTTGGGTGTAACGTCCCACTTTCACAACAAAATTTTTCATTTTATTTGAGATATAACACCATTTTCTTAAAAACCCCAAGTCAAGAAAACCCATTTGTTCAAAATTCAATTTTTATGAAAATCAGAGTATCCTCATAAATTTGGAACACCAATATTGTTGTGTACAGTCACACATTCACATTCCCACGATCATCGGAAGTACCTTAAATACATTTAATCTGCAACTATAAGCCAAAGCTTAGTGAGTTCCCCAAAATACCAAGCACCAAAATATACATACAAGTATACAGACAATAGCTTTTAATCCAAGACTGGTCCGCTCCACCCTCCTTTAGCGTACAACTACTCCGCGCCTGAGCTTCAGCACACCGCTGGCCCGCTCAGGTATCTTTGCATATCGCAAAAAGCAAGACCGCCTCAACCCACCACAAGTAATGTAGACATATATAAAAAATAAACAATCCAACAATCCAACAACACATGTAGCTGTCTACACTAGTCTTCCTGTCTAACAACCCACTACTGTGTATAAGGTCTCATACAACATACTATGCCACAAATAACAGATCACCAATTAAGTGTATAGTTATATATAATCAGAAGTAGGATAGAAATTCGAACATGTGATCTTGCTCTAAAGGCACAACCAAACAAGGCACATGAAAGAAATCCTAGATCAAGAGTTCTCAGACTATCCTACATGACTACAAATAACCCTTAGGGTACTTAACTAAATGACCACCGACCTACTGATACTCTAACCGCCATATCATTACCCTCTTATATCCTACCATGAAAGGATATACATCGTAACACTTAGTATAGCGAGGAAACTCACCTAAATTAAAGAACCGAATAAGCACAACAACACTCTCAACTCTTCATACCGATCGGACCCGCAAAACCAACTAACATTAAACAAAGATCAAAACTCAATAAACAAACAAAATCCTTCAAGTTTAACTCATGATCAAACTGGTAAAAGTGAACTGTCAATAGTCAACAAAAGTTAACGGTCGGTAGGTCAACAACCACCATGTTGTGGCAATCTCTTGGCCATGTAGTGGCCAAGTCAGGACAAAATGGTCAATTTAAAGCAGGCCACCACATCATGGCAAGCTCTTGACCACGTCATCGTTTTTGGTCAAGAGCCATTTTCGTCCTTATGCACTTAATCTTTTTTAGATCAAGGGTCAACACTTTAGATCTAATTATTCTCAATGTCTTAATGGATAAAGTTTCCACTTTATCGATTAGTACATCACCAATAGGCAAGATCTACAACCCTAGATCCATTAAGTCCTTCAGAGTTCAAGTCCTTGTGCATGGACTCAAGGGAACTCCAAACATGACTCCTTTTCACATACCTTAGAAGCTTAAAGACCATTAGAGTGCCATACCAAGATCTGGAGTTCCTCAAAGTCCAAGAGCATCCATGAATGGCATCAAAATCATTGAATACGAGCTCAAACTTGCATCTAGAAGAACAAATGTCAAGGTAGGAACTTTATACCTCAAATGACTCAGAAATATGAAGAATATGATGGATCCAACTTAGCTCCTTGTTTCCTTGCACTATGTGGGGTTCCTCCTTTGTCAAGCATCACCAAAATCCAAACAATAAGCTCTCAATCAAGCACATAAGCTCTCAATAATACCTAGATGCTAGGGTTTCAAGTTGGAAGGTTGGAGGCTGAAGATGATGACCTAATCCACGAGTTTAATCCTTTAAATATGGAAGAAACCATAAATTGCATGGGCTTGGACTACAGTGTTCAGCACTTCGTGGCCATCCTTTTGTTACGAAGTAGTGACTAATTAATTGCGTTTCTCATAACGCAATGCACCACGTCGTGGTCATCAGCTTATGACATCATGGTACACCTGGGCCAACAACCGAAAATCCAATTTAAGTCCAAGATCACTCTAAGCCTAAATTCCTAACACCAAGCCTAAGAAACTTATTCCTTAAGGTCCAAACTCGCTCCTTTGTGACACGGGACCTTTACAAGATCAATTACCGCCCAAACCTTCAAGTTAAGATTATCTCAAAATAGGATGTTACATTAGGTGTCTCACGGGGGGTCCCGGGCCACCAATTGATTTTATGTTCGTAGTTTAATTTTTTCTATTAGGTTGCACCCACTAAAAAAAGTATGCAACTACTAGTGTAAGGTGCAACTACAACATTAATTTTTACATCCGCCACTGTCTCTCTCTCTCTCTCTCTCTATATATATATATATATATATATATATATATATATATATATAGACACACACATATGCACACATAGTGGCAGACACAAAACTTATTGTTGTAGTTGCACCTTACACTAGTAGTTGCATATATTTTTTTAGTGGGTGCACTCACACTCACACACACATACACACACACACACAGAAAAAAGAAAGAGAGAAAGGATAGTTCCATTAAGATTCTGAAAAAATAGAGACATCGAGATTCAAAATAAGCCACATATTTCTTATTTGTCGCTCTAACGCTCTAGCCTACTTAGCCTACTGGTGTGGATGGATAACGCCTAATTATAAATGACTATATGGCGGAAAGGTATAATCATATATCACTGTACATGTTTATACTTATATTTTTAATCATAAATTATTACAAGTATATTTGTGTTAACAAAGTGATTAATCATATATGATTATGGTAGTTGTCGCAAAGGAGGTGGTAGTACAGGTGACAGTGGATCCAATGGTGGGGTCGGTTGGTGGCAGAGGTGGTGGTCGTGGTGACGATGACAATTGTGGTGGTGGGGAAGGTGCCAGGGGAAAAATAATGGACGAAACAACACAATCATTTATGATTATCAGTTTCCTACAGTGCAGGTACATTGGAACGTTAGAACGACAAATGAGAAATATGTGGCTGAGGTTGAATCTCAAGATCAAAATTTTTTGGTCAGAATCGAAAAGGAATATATATATATATATATATATATATATATATATATATATATATCTGTGTGTGTGTGTGGGGGGGGGGGCAAATTCATTATCACAATCATAACCTTTTTCTCATATATATATATATATATATATATATATATATATATATATATATATATAGAGAGAGAGAGAGAGAGAGGGAGGGAGAAAGAGAGAGGTTCCATTGATAATGAGAAAAAGTTAAGATTGCGATAACGAATCTAGACCATGCATTTCTTTATTGCCGTTCAAACCCTCCAACATATCGGTGCGACTAAGAGGTTATATTCATATATGAATATAAAGCTCCATCACCTCCCTTTACCTCCGCTGTCTCCCTCACATCCACTTCCGCCACCAACAGCTACCGCCACCGCCATATCCATCCCCTCTGATACCCCCATGATTCATTATTATATCAAACCATCCCTCTAAATCATGACTACTTATATAAATTAAGAAAATTGATACAAAAAAGAAAGAATTCTATAAATTTCTTCCAACTTTTATATTTTATAGAGTCACGAGATTTTAGCTAAAAGACAAAAAGTCGTTAAGTCCAAAAATATGTACATGAATTTATGTTGGATTGAGGTGTCTAAGGTTATAACTAAATTGATATAACCTTATGAAATAAAAACAAATTCATGTTTAGGTTGCCGTCAAGAATAAAGAGCTAGAAACTCAGGAAATAAATTTGTGAATTTATTATTTGGTTAACAAGTTAATTTGAAATGGTTTAGAATTAATCAGAATAAATGGAAATTAATTTTTGATTAACTAGAATTAATTAAAGGTGAAAGGGTTGAATTGTAATTATTTAAAAGTTAAGAAAGGAAGGCTATTTTAGAACCCCTCATGGCTTGGACAGTTTTTATGAGGTTTCAGAAAGGTTCTGGAAGCCTCCCGAAGCTGATAACGATAACCAATTTGAATAAAACAAAATTGGAATATTTTATTATTATTCAAATTAGGGTTTATCCCGGTGATCCACCAGCTATAAATAAAGACTATAGGTAAAATATGTTCAACCTAACATCTTGATAACCATAAACTGAAATTCTCTTCCTATATCCTCTCTTCTTTTCGTTTCCAACATTCTAGGATTTTGGGTGTAAGCCATTAGCGACATCCACACTATTGATGCTAGTTTTCCAAGGAATACATGAGCATCAAGAAGTGTTATATATGATTATAACACAAGGTATGTATTCTAATCTGTGTGATTTTCAATCATACCTAGTTAGTTTGTAGTTTGCATACTATGTTTCTATTATGAGAAGAGCCATAGATTTCTAGGTTGCATGTACCCATAAAATACTTTTATGTTTCCGCTAAGTATTTTATTTGTTTTATAACTAAAAAGCTCATCAATGGTATCATAGCCTAGGGTTTTTTTCTATCATATGCACATAGGTTAAAAACTGAAAAATCAGGTTTATACATGTTTAATCGAAAAGTGCTGACCTCCTAGGGTGTTAGATTTTTTTTTTACCCATGTCTTGTTTTCTTCTAAAATTAGAGATAATTACTAGCTTCCTAAATTGTTATTTTAATTTCTTAAAATTTGAACATCTAAACTAAGTAATTTTGATAAACCCTAATTTTGAATTTAAGGAAGAGAAAAAAGAGTTAATATTATTTAATTAAAATTAATTAAGATAATTATTTAATTCATTAAAATATTTATTTTTAATTAATTAAAATTTTAATTAAAGATAATTATTAAATCTTAAATCATTTAAATATTAATTAATTAAAAGTTAAGGGGTAAAATGCAGAAAAGCACAACTATTTATCTACTAACACTAAGAAAAACCTTTACATTTTCAATTACCTTTCAAATTAATCCAAATATCCTCGTTTTTTTAAAAATTACTGGCTGTTTTATGACATGACATTTATCTTTTACATTTTTAGGTTAACATGAAAAAAAGTGACATTGTCTCTTATCTAAGGTAAAACGTGAGAAATAGACAATTTACTCAACGACCATTCTCAAACAAAAAAAAGTGGCGTCACTTATTTTTTTTTCCATGTCAACCTAAAAACAAGAAAAAAAATAAAAGACATAAGACAAAACAACCAGTAACTTCATAAAAATGAATATTGGGTAAATCTGAAAGGTTAACGAAAATATAAGGGTTTTTCTGCATACAAACAAAATATAAGAGTTTTTCTAAATGATGGTAGATAAATAGTTGTCTTTTTTTTTTTTTTTTTTTTTTTTTTTTTTTTTTTGCATTTTGGCCAAAGTTATTTAAATTAATAAGATTTAAACCTTGTATTCTTAAAAGTTTAATCGTACACCCTTACATATATTTATAAGAGTGTATAATACTATATGTAAAAGATTAATAACCCATCAGTTAAATTAAGACTAGGCCTCATTTATGAAGTCATGCTATCAGAGAGGTATAAGGAAACAACCTATAAAATAACCGTTGAGTGGGTGCCCTTTTCACCCACCAGATCTTTGTGTGATAGATTGTTGTTAGCCGAAAGGGTTTTCATAGGACGTAATTCACATTAAAAGTATAACATAATGTACTAGAAGACAACAAAATATTCTTAATCTGGTTACTTAGGAAAAATATAAAACTTTTATGCTAATACATTAAAATCCACATCATTTCTTTATGATTCATTAGTGGACCGTGCGTGGTTAACCGACACATTATTTTGGGACTACAAAGTAGAAATGATGAGAGAACTCGAGTTTATGATTGTTTATAGAGCGTATATGGCTAACCGGCAAATTAATGTGAGATCGTAAATGAGATAGAGGGTATCACGCGGGTTTGCATGGTTATTTGCATCTTATTTCTGATCATCAGTATCCTAGTCACAAAAGTAAGAGCATAAACCAAGATAAAAACATGCCAGTAATAGTTTAATGAATATCAAATATCTAGGAATTTCATAGTGATTGAAATTAGTAAAGTGTTTTACCTACCTAAAATAGATTTGTAATTTGATTACGAAGTCTCTCTTCTTATTTCGAATTGAAAATATAGATCCTAACCTTATATATTAAATTTGTGTTAAAATATATTAAGGATTGAAATCAACTAACTAAAACTTTCTCTTATTTATATATGTCTAGAAATGGTCATCTTCCTCCTCCTCCTCCTACCGCTCAAAGTCCAAACTTCACTCTTCTTTCAATTCTCTCAGAAGGAAAGCTCATTGGTCCAAAAAACATGGACTAGATACGCAATTTGAAAATGAATCCTTGCTATGAGAACAGATAGTATGTTCTCGATACTCTTATTCATGAAATTGACATGGAAACTACTACCCCTGAAGAAATTTATGCTAATGCGAAACACGTTGACGGTGCTATAAAAGTTGCTTGCATTATGATAGTTACAATGGCGTCATATCTATAAAAGTCCTATGAGGACTATTGGCTATATGAAATGAATCAAGCACTAGGTGAAATGTTTCACAAGAAAGCTAGAAATGAATGCTATGAAGTCGTTAAATCCCTAATGATGTGCAATATTAAGGAAGGAGAATATGTGTGTGCTAATGTGTAGAAAATGCAGAGACACATGGATAGATTAGAGAAGCTTAATGTGAATTTCAACGACTTAGCCATTAACATGGTTCTTAATTCCTTGCCTAGTTGGTGTGACCGGTTCATCGTGACTAATCATTTAAACAACACTAAAACAAAATTGGTGCAACTCCATAACATCTTGCAAACAACTGAAGTGAGAATGAAAAAGTCTCATCCCACTAGTGTTTCTATTGCTCCTATCCTGGCCAGTCATCAACACAAAGGGAAGAAAAGGAAAGTTGTTGCTCAACCCAAGTGGAAAGGGAAAGCCCATATTGGAGCGTCTAATGGTGGGTAAAATGGGAAATCTAACTATGAAGTCCCTTATGTTAATGATCCAAAATAGGCCATTTGATTTCACTGTGACCAAAAGGCACATTGGAAGAGAAGCTTCTCAAAATACCTACGAGAGTAGAAAGAAGGAAAAGGCAAGGTTTCCGGTTCTTCTTCAGGTATATAAACTATCATAATCAATAACACACAAATTTCTAAGTCCCTCATACAGGATGTGGTTTTCATATTTGTTCTGATGTTTACAAACTAAGTGAAAGTGAGAGAGTCAAGCATGAGAAGTTGAACCTAGTCATGGCGAATAGACGTTCTTCACATGTTACGAGGATTGGGATTGATGCACTAATGTTTTATACTGGTGTTAGGGTTGATATAGTTAATTTTTGCTATGCGTCTGATATGACAAGGAACATAACTTCATTTCATTCTTTATTAAGACAAGGATTTCGTTAATCATTTGATAATTATAATGTTGCACTTTTGGTTTATATGAATGATGTTTTATTTTCAAATCTTATCTTTGTAATGGCATGTACGAAATTGTTGTATGAGTTGAAAATAATGGAAATGGTGTATTCATTATTGATTCTGCTAATAGTTTAGACAAAACATGCTTATGGTATTGTCGTCTTCGGCATATAGACAAGAACGCCCAACTCCAAAAGACATCACTCAACTCCAAAAGGATGGAGTGTTGGAATCATTTGACTTAAGCACATATGATGAATGCGAAGTGATGTTCACCAAAGTACCTACTTAGTTTTAAATTTATAACCTACAAACTCTTAATAAATATGCACCTATTGGCATTGTACCTCGTTAGATTATAATATAGCTCAGGTAAGGCGGATGTCAATCAAAGGGAACGAAATTCAGTTAAATAAATTAAATACTTCTAATTAAACTATGAAACAACTATGATGGGGGGGGGGGGGTTTACTGATTTTTCAAGATAAGAATAACTTAATATTAGCTAACAAGAAGCAACACATGCTAGGGTTTATATATATATATATATATATATATATATATATATATATATATATATATATATAACATAACATAAGTAAAATCAAATATAAACATTCAATAATTGAAATCAACACATATGGATCAAGTTCACCTTCCCCAAACAGAAGTAAAAGGTGTTTAGCCTGTCATTATAGTAGAAAAACACATTAGATCTAAGTTGAATATGCTAGACATGAGTATAACAACCAAACCAACTAGATAAATGTTGAATTCCTTCTAAACCTTGTTCAATCCTTAAGCTTCAATTGAATTTTGACATTCTTCTAGTTCTCTAAGGGTTCTTAGTCATAATTAACCTCTGAAAACTGAATGCATGCTTCTGATTTCGACCTATTGTCCATGATTTTAAAATTGTGGAAATCTGACCACCATGTCGTGGTCTTTGTGTAAATCTCGTGTCTGTCAAGTTAGCATGATGATCGCGAATATTCCATTTGCCACATCGTGTTGAAGAACACCACAACATGGTGTTCAGTCTTCTTATTTTCTTTTTTTGTTTTAGCTCCTGGTTCCTACTTCTAGCTCCTTGTATGCTCCATTTTTGGCCCGAGCAAGTCTTCGCCGCTACAAAACATATTTTAAGCATAATAAGTATCTTTTGTTCCACATTAAGCATAATTGTAGCTAAAACTATTAGAAATACGCATTAAATATGTAGTTAATTATGCACGCATCAAATACCCAACACTTGGATTTTGCTTGCCCCTAAGCAAAACTAATTTTATTATCGTCATAGACTTTAGCTACCAACACCGCACATGACAATCCATTTTGAGCCTCTCCATTACTCTAAGACCGCAATGCATGTATTTGTGTCTATATTTTCCTAAGAACTTCCCCAATCCTATATACTCGCAATCTTCATAAACACTTGCCCAATTCTTTTGAGCAACACTCATTTTATGCATCCATCCAAATCCATCCCCAAAAAACTTTCTTAACCTCAAGGTATTTTTGGTTAAACCCCAAGCATACATATGGAAAAATAACCTAGAAATAAAAATTCAATAAATAACATGATACTTTTTGATCTTCATATCTTTTTAGACTCTTATTCCCAACTTTTGCAACTGTTTTTTTTTCTTTTTTTTTCTATTTTTTTCTTTTATTTCACTTTTTCACTCAAAACTAAAAACCTAAAAAACATATGCTTAAGCAAGGGAATTTGACTTCAACCCTTATTGGTTAGATGTATTAGTCTAAGGTGCAATGACTACATAAGCTCTCTTGGATACATTTTTGGTACACGATGCTAAACATATTGCGACCCTCAAACTAAGTAATGTTGTGTTTTTGTTCCATGATTTCAATAGGATAGGGAAGCCAAAAACACACTATAACATATATTGTCTCAAATAAACATTGAAATGCGCATCGGATCGTCCCACACAATGCTAGTAACCTAGATCTCAATATAACAATTTTTAACTAGGTTCAATTTTAGATTATTATTTCAAATCATTATGATATTTTTTTAAATCCTAGTCATAATTTAATCATAATGTGTGTTTTCCTAGATTCAATCCCCAACCCTACACTTAAATGATGTAATGTCCCATTGCATGCTTAAACAATAAAATAACATAAATTAAAAAGGAAGAATTGGGAAAGACTCCCCTTGGGTAGTAGTGGCGAGATCGAATTCTAAAAATGTGTGGAGAGCTTGGTCTTCTTGTATTAAGGATGGAAACGGTACTTCTGGACCTTTTCTTGTGAATGCAAATGTGTTGGATCAGAATAAATCAAAGAAACATTCTTCAAAAGTGTGTCGAACCGTTGCCACGTCATGGGGAAAGCAATGGTACGACATGGTGTAAAGCTAGAAGTCATAATGGTTGACCAAAATAAGATCACCACGATGTGGTCCAGTGACGACATGTTGTGGTGCAGCTGAATGCAGTCACGATACAATAAATGGCCACGCCGTGGTGATGATGGCAACGTCGTGGCTCCTTCTTCTTCATAAATGATGTTTTTGAATCTTATCTAAAAACATGGTCTTTGATTGTGATCTTCAAAAATTGCACGACTTCTTATCCATTAAGCTTCTTCACCTCTTCACTTATTTGCTTTCTAAAACTACAAAATAAAATCAGAAGACTAGAGAAACACATGATCAATTGGTTAGACTAAAAATAAAAACAAAACCAAAATAAAACTAAAAACGAAAAAGAAATCAAAAGGAAAAGAAAATGAAAACTCTAAAACATCGGTTTGCCTCCTAAGAAGTGCTTCTTTTTTAGGATTCATGAGTTAGACTCTTTCTTACTCTACGTTGTTGTGTTTAGGAGTGGGATCTCCCTTTACGCCTTTTGCTCCTTCCATTTTTGCTTGTATGTTTGAACACTTCTCTTGTATGCCTTCTTCGAATTCTCCTTCTTCTTCTTGTGGGCACTTTCCCAATGCTTGCACTTTACCCCTTTACCTTTCTTCCTTTCCTTGTTTACCTTCTTGTCATATTCTTTAGGTCCTTCCTTGTCTACATCCATCTTAACCATAATAGGCTCCTCTAATTCCCCACACATGTCTTCATCTACTATATCAGTCAATTTCTTCATATAAATTGTCTTCTATTTTATCAATCTCTTCTTCCTCTTAATCCTTAGGTGTAGTAAATGCAATTACCTCAAATGTCATAGGAATCGAGGCTATTGGTTTCGAATGTTTGGCCTTTTTACCATGGGGCTCCTCCTAAACTTTCAACTCTTCTTCCATTATTTTTTTCAATTGCAACAAGCTCATCCAGATCTTCTTCCATAGCATCCATTTTGGACACTTCATCACTTTGTGCTTCATGACTCACTTTAGGACTCATATCGAAAGTAATAGCATTGTCTTCCACATGAAGTGTGATCATTGAGTCGTGGATGTCAACTAATGCTCTTGCGGTACTCAAAAAAAGGTCTTCCTAAAATAGTTGGTGGTTCTTCATCTTCTTTCATGTCGAAAACCACAAAGTCAACCGCAAAAACAAACTTACGCACTTTCACTAATAAGTATTCAATGATTCCTCATGGGTATGTAGTTGAGTGATCCTCTACTCGAATGGTCATCCTTGTGTCTTGGAGCTTTGGTAATCTAACCTTTTAGCATAAAGAGTATGGCATGACGTTAATGCTTGCCCCCGAATCGGCAAAAGCATTAATAGAAGTTGAATTGCCAAATTCACAAGGAAATATGAGTTGGATTGGATCTCCCATCTTGATTGGTAATCCCTTGATGATCTCGGCTGAACACAACTTATTAAGAACTATTGTCGAGGCATTTTCCAGCTCCTTTCTATTGGTCATAACATCTTTTGCAAACTTGGGAAGTTTCACCATTGATTTGAGGAATGGGGCGTTAATCAAGAGTGAGAGCACTTGTTCCATGGATTTCCTTTTTTCAGGATCCATAGACTGTTTGGTTATGCGAGATGGGAATGGCTAAGTTGGCTAATATGATTTAATAAGAGAAAATATTTCTTCATCTCAAGACCAAGACGTGGCAACGTAAAACGATTCACTTTTTGCTCTTTTTGACTCGGGCTTCTCTTATTCCAAACATGACTTGGATTGTATTGTAGCTGCTTCATGGATCATTATTGGCTCAGAATGAACCTCTTCTTCGGTGTTGATCACCAATACATGAGGTTGTGACTTTGGGTCTTGATTTTTAGGCGGTAATCTCTCATTGACAAGTGTAGTCAATTGCCCAAGTTGAGTCTCTGTGTTCTTGATGGAAGCTTGATGATTTCTCACATTGGCATCACTAGTATCATGTCTCTTTTTAGATGCTTCCATAAATCTATGAAGTACCAACTAGAAATGCATCTTCTTTTCGAGTGGTGGTAGCTGTTTTTGATAGAAACCTCTACCGGTTTGTCTATACGTCTCATCATTTTGTTTCTTATACTCTTCATATGGCAACCACTCCTTCTTCAGTTTCCTCCAATCTTCATCATACTTGTCACCACTTGAGTAAAACACTTGTGCTTTCTTTTTCCCATTTTCATCCAAATCACAACCCCTTTTCAAATGTGGATCACTACAATTATCACACCCAACTGTAATGGATTGAATAGATTGATCTAATTTTTTCATTCGCCCATCCATAAAATATAGTTAAGCTATGATTGCAACCAAGTTCTCGTTCCCTCTAGTAACATTGTCTCGTGGATTGTGGTACTTATGTGAGTGCTTTGCAAACTCTTCAATTAATTCTTTTATAGTTGTCGACTCCTTTTTCATCATTAGCCCTTCTGAGTCAAGAAGTTTTCTAGTAGTTACATTGACTCCATCATAGAAGATTGGAACTTCTTTTTGAACATTAAGGTCATTTTGAGGGAAACTTCTAACCAAGCTCTTATATCGCTCCCAAGCTTCATACAACGACTCCCCAACCCCGTTTTGATGTTAGTGATGGGTTATGAGCATTCTAACACTCCTAAGTGTACATGCAACCCTAATAAACCTTGGATTTATGTTTGTCTAAAATTCATGCAAAATATGATTTCCATGGTTCATAATCCTATCTAGCATACATGGGGAACTTTTAGCTTAAAATATGGCTAGAATAACATACCTTGTTGTTGATTTGATTCCTTGAAAACCTTGAGAGCCTAGCACCCCAAGTGTGATGCCTCAAATTCTTCACACAACACCAAATGCTTTTGGAGTAAACTTGAGAGAAATAAGAACACTTCTATTTTCGGCCTTGCCCTCTTGTATCTCTGTTGTGTCTGAAAATGGGGAGTGTGATGCACTTTATATAGTGTGTTACAATTAGGGCTACACCATGTAAACCCTAATGTAACGTGGCTCTTCATTTCCATGACCATGGGTTTAAACTCCATGGAGCATCCTATGGGTGGTAGCCCAACTTGATATTCCATGGAGCCTTTAGCCCAATATACAAGTTATGGATGATTTACATAATCAACCCATATAATTAATTAGTTATCTTTTGATCACTTAATTAATCCTAGATTAATTCTTGATTAATACTAATTAAATAATATTATTAATATAATAGAACTTATAGTATATTAATAAACCATAAGTGTTATTTCTCTCATATTAGTCTATCCAAATGCATGATGCCATGCAACCCAAATGGACCATGCCAACCGGGTCAAGTACATACCAAAAATAGTTATGGACTTAGACACCTTATCCAACAGTCTCCCACTTGGATAAGTCTAATAACTATAACTGCAAGTATGACTTCAGGAACTGATCAGCAATTGTATCTCTTTCAAGGTCTCTCAGAACTGAGAAGATGATGATAAGCCATTGAATATAAGTGATCATATAATCCTCTGTTCTAGATACCAGTCGGACAAATACATGGAACAATGTCTTACTTATTATCCAGCAGTTTGTTTCCCGATTTCCGATTTGTTTGACATAGAACTAAATTGAACACATCAATTAGGTTCTGACTGGGCCCGGTACATAGGTCAAAACAAAATCATCGAGGGGCCCAGATATCGCTTCTAATCCAAGAAGGAATAGATAAACTTTGACTCATATGCTTATTCTACTACTTGTTGAATTACACACAAAAGTACGTTTTATAACATCGAGTTACCAATGCGGTTTCGTACGATCAATGCATAACCAACTCATAGGCAATAAGTCATATCTCTAGGTTTGAAGACTTATATGATATTACTGTCTAACGAGCACTCGAGATAAATTCCATGAAGTGATACCAGTGAGCGTGGGTTGAATCCAATACTCAGATCTTATGAGCCCTCATGAGTGTTGTAGCACCACTTTGTCTAACATCTTAGATCTCTACAATTCAACCAATGACAGTCTTGATTCATATCCACTTCCAACATATGGCCGACCGTGGATGGTTTCAACAACTTAGTCATTCAGGAAGAACAACTTAGTTATTTTGGAAGTGAAAACATGCAAAGTGAAACACAAGAATAAATGAATCTAATATGGTATCAAACCCTATGAATATAAATAGAACACCTTTTATTTATCACCATATTGATTACTCATTATTCATTATTTCGGGTTTTATCAATTTTATACTTGAATTAAAAACACTAGTTGTCTCATGCTCCAAGCATGTTTACTACGTTTTTCAAACAATAGCTTTGACATACACCAAGTATACACTCTATGTTTGTCTATGATCCTTACTCTGTGAAATAAACCAATTGAAGATAATTTCAATGATTCTAATTTCACACTCCCAAATCTTTATTGAAAAATGTATGAATTCCAAAATCTTATCATTTATTAGATTTTTAAACATATATGCACTACCTTATTGTAATGTACAAAGTCACAAAGACTTGTCACCAGTCATTACAAACGAAGTCTCAAAGTACACTGTTCTGAATATCTTCTTTGCATTAAGTTTTCTAATCTTACCCAGATAACTTCCATCTATGGAGACAACTCCATATTCCCATTTTGACTATCACTTCTGAACAAGAGTTACCTCCTTTCAGAATATGTCAATTAGGTTCTTCCAAAAAAAAAGTTTTACACTATACTTGCAATTGTCCTTAAGCAACCAATCTTTGGTAAACCTTAGATTATCCTTGACAATTTCTTAATCATTGTAGTCATATCCAATTCTAGACTTTTCCTTTCTTAATGCCCTAAGCATTTGGAAAAGTTTAGAAAAAGATGAATATTATAGCACATGCAATCGATCCTATATCCGAAGCATATGGGACACGATTCATGATGACTCGCATAAAGACATGATACTAGACCAGTCTTTTGCTACAATATTTCTATTTCTATTTTCCAAGTTCTCATAATTCAGATTATGAAAAGGGATGCCGTAATCATAATCGAATTTTAGAATGCAAATAATAGACCCATATATAGAATTTCCTTATGTTGAGCCATTCCAACATGAAATTCATATACATATCCTTGACAAAATATGATTAAAACCTCAATCTAAGCTTTTAGAATTGAAGTGAAGTATAATTTTCTCTCCATTAATTATAGCAAAACAAATTTTTCCCAATTGAAACCTTTTGTTTTCTATAATTAACATTGCTAACTTGCAACACTTATTATAATTATCATGCTCCCACTTGCATGTTGATTATTAGCATGAAGCTTATGCTCTCACTAGCTTTGACATGTACTTAGAAATCTAGTAGACTTCTAGAAATCAATACTTTATTGACCTTCTTACCAAAGTTCATATTTATGATATGAGATGCTTTGATACAACTTTATCAAAATCATACAACTTTCTTTAGATAGCACACATGTGTGTCTAAACAATTTCAGAACTATGAAAACGGATGTCGTAATCATTGTAACACCAGTCAAATTAGGGTCAAAATTAAACTTTTATAAAACCATAATTGGTATGTACCAAGTGGTAGATATCATAACGAGGTTTCCAAAAATATAAAGAACACTAAAATCCGAGTTATAACGAAGAACTTATGACCGATCGAAGATCCGCGACAATACCGGTAAAACACTGTTAAGCGTAAAATGCGAAATTCAAATAAAATAATTTTTAGCCTTAAGTATCTAAATGAAAGTCGTAGATATCATTAAACCATGAACATACATAAAAATGACGCCCAAATCTGACTTCGTAGGAGGAAGTTATGATTTTTCGAAGTTTCGGAATGACGGTAGACAGCTAAAAACTCGAAATAGAGATTGAGCGATTTTTAGCCGACACAACCTAAACGGGAATCGAAGGTCTCATCAATGTTAGTGCAACGGTAAAAAGACAGATGAAAACGGACATCGGATGAAGAAGTTATGGATTTTTAACGGACATTTCCAGTTCCGGCCTGTTAAAAATATAATATTAAAAATAAAGTCAAAACTAGCCGACAGAGTCTAAACAAAAGTTGTAGATTATATTCCCGCCTACGTGTGGATATAAAGAATGTCGAAAACGGAGAACTTATGAGAAAGTTACGCTATTTAGAAGTTTGATTAATCGGATTACGCCAAGCGTAATGGGGTACGCCCAGCGTAACCGGATGCATGAACCGCCTCGGGTTACAACCGACCTGACCAACACTCGAGTGCCATACGTAAGCACTGACGTCACGTACGCCCAACGTAATCCCTCTTTCAGCACCCTATAAATAGAAATCGAGGGCTGCCGGGTTTTATTGCTCATTTCTTGCTTCCTCTCTCATTTTTGCATCGTGTTGTGTGCAAGTTATACCCCTAAGCCCCGGTATCATTCCCGAGACCCGAAGCGAGTCTCGAAGCCCCGAAGATCTTGATAAGTGAAATTCCCGAGCCGAAGCTCTACCCGCGTGAAGCCCAATTTTTCACCCGAAACCCGAGGATACGTCAAGAAAGGTCACTCTTAGAAACGAAACGTTGCCCGATTCACCTATTATTAAGTGAGTTCATACCCCTACACCTTTTCCAAACTTTTTATATTTTTTATAAGGGGGAATACATGTAAACACCTGGTTAATCCCGAGTGAAAATATCAATCTTTTGCTATGCTTTTCTTACTATTGCTATAACCATTTTAGGAAATTGTTAACATGCAAAACACCTCAAGACACAATTTTACCCGCTTGGGATACAATATGTTTTATATATAGAAATATGTTGTATTTATACGTTTGCATACTACATCATATCAAGGGTAACCATTTCAACTATAACATGATGCTTTTACAAGAAAACTCAGCTCATCATTTCGCCTTTGTAACATGGTAGAAATAGGAAATCATTTCATACAAACGATTTTTCATCATATTACTTGTGAACTGGTTGTTAGCAATCATCTAATGTCATATGGCTTTGTTTGTACCAAACGAAAGTCCCTACCTATAACCAGAGTCTCTTGGAGGGAAAGCGTGAAAAGTGTGTATAGATCTATACGGGGCTGACGACTCCGCACCCTGACTGTTAGCTATAGTCCCCGGGGTGACAAATGTCAACATTAGGTACTGCGTCTAGTATGGTTATGAGGAACTCTCAACATGTGGAAACAATGAATCATGTATGTAGTGATAAATAACTCAATCTTGCTCAAGGGGTAATAACTATAGTATAGGGTATTATCAGCATGTTCAAAATTCAGGATAAACACTGCTACAACTAGTTTTATTTTAATAATAATACAATACATTCCTAGTTTAAGTATGGCATATTTACTTACTGTTATGGTCTTGGTCATTTGATACTGCATTTCACTTTTAGGAAAATATAGGATTTTCCTGGTTCAAATACATACAATTTATACAACAATCATTCATACTCATTTCATACACTCATAAGAAAATATCAGATTTTCTGGAAAACGTACACGAACTTTCGAATGGCATACTTTTTCTCAAAACACTACTTATGAACTCACCAACTTAAATGTTGACACTTTTTCTTTGAAATAACTTGTATTCTTAGGAAATCGCTAAACCAGGTTAGCAACTTCTTTTGAAGACTTACGCTCAGGCGTCAGTTTAATATTTTGGATCACCATATTGTATTTGATTTCTTTTGCAAACATGTAACACATACAATCATGTAAACTTTTCAAATATATTTATATTATGGTGGTTTGTACTTTCTTTACTATTCATTTGTTATGATACTTGACATGACATCCTCCGCCCTCGAATGTTTCTGCCATTCAGGTTTGAGGGTGTGACAATCATAGTCTCAATTGTTTAGAACTTTGACATTTCTCATAAGTCCATGTTAGTGTGCCGGTTAACTACACATGCTCTACTAACGACTTTGAGAACGCAAATGTCACAGTTGCTATCTAGTTAAAAACTACTTAGTGAAAGTGTTTCCTCACCATCATTTTCATGAATAAGAGAGAAACCTTATGACACTTAGATTTTATGGTGTATGTGTTCCTATCCATGTGAATTTTGTCAAAACCATAATTACAAGAAAAGGTTAGTGACAAATCTAAACTCTTATGGATTGAACTTGTGCAGTCTTAGCTTCTTGCCACCTGGAAGCGCAAGGGCCTGCCATTGCTTCCAAGTTGTTAGGCAACCAGTTGAGAGCTCTCAGAACTCAAATGCAAAGACAACTTTAACTGGAATGGGCACAAAACTAGGAATATGTCAACACGATAGGCTATCAACCTCAAGTCGTATGCTAGTATTAAACCATAGCTTTTTCCTTCTTGATTAGATCTGGAAGTATTTCCAAGATCTTTAAGACTCCCACTTCCCTCTTGACATATAAGACTCACTTGCCAAGTTTTCAAGAGATAGTGCATATTTTCTATCAAGACAAACACTTCACACAATTGGCCTTAAGTTGGTCTCTGTTTTATCCAAAACATCACAACTTACCAATTTCAAATGTACAAGAGTGGGACACACTTTACTCTTGCATTTGACTAGTGTTATAAACCTTTCTTTAAGATATGTCACTCAATTTATAATCTTGGAGTATGACTGTAAGAATTGTTTTTGGAACAAAGTTTGACTCATCTTCTTGATTTAACCATTTCAACAATTCTTGATTCCTCTTCTTAGCCATATGAATGAACTAACTTAGTCACATCACGTAATAACAATCAGCAATTAGGAACTTAACATTATTAGATAGTGGACTTACCTGAATCATAGTCAAACTTTTTTATTCTTCTTTTTCATCCAGATCCTTCAGGTAGCTAGGGCAATTTCGCTTCCAATGCCCTTTTCCTTCACAATGAAAACATATAAAATCTTCTGGAATGGTACAACAGGCTATTCCAAACTTAAACTTTCTCTTTACCTTCCGGTCAACTGGGTTGACCAAGGCTGATCCCTTTCCATCGGGAAGAGAAAGCTTTTCTGGACTTCCAATGTTACCATTGTTCATGTCCATGAAAGTTTGAGAAGTAGAACTTCCACCCATATTTTCTTGACTATTGCGCCAAATCATTTATGATTCAGCAACAATAAGAAAATAAGAAAGATCTATTATGGTCATGTTGAGATCTGTCACATAGTAGTATTTAATAAACTTACTATATGACTCAGGAAGTGACTGAAGGACCTAGTCAATAGCCAACTTCCTTGGGACAATGACACCCAACATTCTCAACCTGTCAATGTGTGACTTCATTCCTAAGACATGAGTACAGATCGGTCTTCCATCTTCATGTTTCATTGCTAGTAGGGCATGAGTGACCTTGAATTTTTCAATTCTTTCAGCTTGTGGGCTAGGGAGAATAATTGTAGAAGGAGGAAGAGAAGTATGATTTCTATGAGCCAAACTCAGGAAGTCATCTTCATTAGGAAAGCTTGTTTCATAAGATTTGGGAAGATCATTGTTGTCTAAACCAGACATCTACAATGGGAGAAATCCAAGTTAGTTGATTAAAATCCTTAATATAACACCCAATTCGAAATATTAAGGCTAGGACCCAACACAATATTTTATAACTTGGAAGAGGGATGCCATAATTCAAGCTATAGAATATTTGAAGGTAGTCCTCAATTTCCACCATAAAAATGAAATATAAACTATTAGCTATTAATTGGTTTTTAGAAATTCCTAGATTCTTTTGAGATTCAATGAACTTTTCAAAGGCATGTTTCAATCTCGAGTGTGCCCTCCAATTTTTGTGACTGGCATACCGAGGATCACAAAACGAGGTGTGAAGTAACCATGCAAATTACTTGGTACCATTAATGTTTATCACTCAATCGATGTGCCGGTTAACCACACACGCTCCACCTACCTATGATAAACCTTAAGTCACCCTTTACCTACCTTGTTAAGTCCAGGTTAGTATGTCGATTAACCACACATGCTCCACTAACGACTTTGACAAAGTGCATAGTGTAATTTCATGGGATAGCACCTTATTCACATTTTCCTAAAGTAACTAAGATTGAGAATTTAATAAAACATTTAGTTACTTTATAATAATCAATATACTTTTAATGATAATTTTATAAGTCCTTGTCCTACCCGTTCGGCTAACGACCCTCCACCAGTCAAGGAAGCGGTGGGTGAGAGTGGACACCCATTAAGCTGCCATTTTATAGGCAACAACCTTATACCCCCTTATAGACCGGCTTCGTGAATGAGGCCTATTAATGGTAAGACGACTTGATCTTATACATATATATATATATATATATATATATATATATATATATATATATATATATATATATATATATAATTTACTTATAATATTATAAAGTATAAGGGTTGAATTTTAACTTTTAAAATTCTAAGGGTTGGAACTAAAGTTTTTATGATTACTTTACATGTTCCAAAACTTGAGGGCAAGTTTTGTAACTTTACAAAACTCTTCAATTCATAACTTATGAGATTAATGGGTTTATTAAAATAAGTGTCTCTTCATTTTATGTAACCTATGTGATTTTAATGAACTTTAAAAGATAAATACTTTTGGTAATCCATAACTTGAGGACAAATTATGGATTCCATTAAAACACATAATGATCAAGAATTGAAACTAACAAGAAGTTACAAGTAATTCTTATGATCATCTTGTCTCATAAGAACATGAATATGAATATCAAAACTTCAAGAACACATAAAATCAGGGAATTTTGATATTAGCCATTGTAAATGGATTAGAACAACCATTACACCACCTAAAACAAGTTTTTAAAACACCAAAATAGTTTAGGGTAATGTTTCTAGTCCATTTCCTGCAGCAAAAGTCGAAAATCTGCTGTCAGAGCCTCATACTTGTCGAGTGCATGAACCTAATCGATTAGTAGGATGAATTTTTCCTTGGACTCGTCGAGTCCCCCCATGGACTCGGAGAGTCCACTGTCTAAACAACAACCAATTTCAATTTTGAACACGATTTTGCACAAAATAACAAACAAAAAAGCCTAGGCTCTAATACCACTGATGGGTTATGAGCATTCTAACACTCCTAAGTGTACATGCAACACTAATAAACTTTGGATCTATGTTTGTCTGAAATTCATGCAAAATATGATTTCCAAGGTTCATAATCATATCTAGCATACATGGGGAATTTTAGCTTAAAAGATGGCTAGAATAACATATCTTGTTGATGATTTGATTCTGTCACACCTCCAAACCAAGGATGGCGGAAACGTCCGGGGGTGGAGGTGTGTCACCAAGAAAAATCCAATATTTTCCTTATGAAAGTTATGTGGTCCTAAATCCCAGGACCAAGAGTAAACAAGTATTTTCCATAATTAATGGTATAATCCTGGTTTTAAATCGGCATAAAACCCTTTTTAATATGAAAGCGTACAAATATTTTTCCATACTTAAGGTAATTTCTGTGAGCTAAATCGACATAACTCGCTAATTTAAAAGTAGAACCCGTAAATCTTATGATTTGTTAATACCACATGTGAGCTATCATAACCATACTTGACATAGACGGCCTCGTAATACGACGTTCTTCAGGCGTCGCCGTTAAATGATACTTGTCACCACAGACCTGCCGGTCTAGCTGTTGCAAGCAGCTCAGGTGTGGGTTTGTCAAACCCAATATAGATTTATACACAACTATCACGTTCTCCTTACAAGAGACTCTGGTTACAATTTACAGGAGTTTTTGACTTTGTTACTTTGGAAGTAACCCGAAGCGAATGACTCATAAATTTATTCATTAACAGATTTACGTGAACTAAACTGAAAACCTTTGATAAATAAGTTTGAAAAGTAAATGATACATAAACTATACCTATTATAGTTTATCCAAAATGTTTGTAATGTACAAGAACTCTTTTATGAAAACACATTAGTGTTATGATTCCATAAACTATGCTTATTATAGCTTAATATATGTGTCCTATATAAACGAAGAATCTTATCATGAATGACTAAATTTCAGTTTATGATGATAAACTAACAAGGAAACACATTCAATATTTAGAACTCATTGTTATACACTTTGCTCAACATAATACAAAGTGTTATGAAAGTTATAAGTTGTTAACTAATTTTTCACCTTTCCGCGTTATTTTAGAAAAATCATAGAAACATCATACGAAGTCAAAAACTGAATCCGTAAATTCTGAAAGTTCCTAAAATGTGTCTATTTTATTCATAATTTTTATCATGATTTTTGGAAGTCTTTAACTTGTGTTAAAATGTTCATATTCACAGACTAGTCCAGATTTGTTCTTGAAATGATAGGATGTTTTGCAAAAATCACCATAAATTGTAGAAAAATCGTGTGGAGATGTGCAAGTAGTCATTTTAAAGCTAAGAACTGGAACTACTTGAAACTAAAACAGTTTTGAAAACTAAAATGTTTAATTTTCCCAAAACAGTCCGTGAATGGAGTTGAACTTTTCTGATGAAGGCTGTTAAATGAGTTTAGTTGTGTTCTTGGTGTTTTAACTTGTATTCCCCCCTTAAAACTTAAGAAAACATGAAATTATAGGGGTATGAACTCACCTTGAGTGGTTTCAGTGGGTGAATGTTGGAGAAAGGAAGTGTTCAACTCAAGAACACTTGAAGATGCCTTGAAGATTTTCGAGAATCTAACATCAAAGTTATGGAGTTTGTGTAAGCAATCAATGATTTGAGTAGAATGAAGTGAAATAATCACAAGGAGGATGAATTATACTTACCAAGAGTATAATAAAGCTTGATTATCAGCCTTGGAGTCTCGAAATAGAGAGAAAAAGTTTGAGAGAAAAGTGTTTGATCTTTTGGTGGAAATGAGAGAATGAATGAAGTGTGAGGAGAGAGGATGGATGTTCCATCTCTAAGAATGTGGGAAATGGCTGATGATTGATGGAAAGGTACAAGGAAGTGACTAGGGATGCTGGGGAGGAGTGTGGGTTAGTCATGGAGTGGGTATGGTGGTTGCTTGTGTCATAATACAAAGAAAGTCAACACTCAACCTTTGTACTTCACCCACTCTTCATGGATAAGGTTTTATTCCCCAAAAGCGTGATTTATTAATAAATATGGGGCCTTATATGTTAAAATAAAGTTTTGGGTGAAAATCCCACGTTAAAATGAAGAAAAACGGGTTAAAAATGAAATCGTGGTCGAAAACCGGGAAGAAATGCTCTTCCTGCGAGGCTTCTCGCAAGGGGGGCCGAAGGTGGCTAGGTTCGGTCCTTAGAAGGCTGGGACCGAAGGCTCGGGTGAGTCAGGAAGCAAAATGGAGCCAAAGGAGGTAAGAGGCGAAATGGGCCGAAGGTAGCTTCGGTTCGGGCCTGAGAGCACCCTTCGGGTCCGGTCCTCCTGGTTTCGGTTTAGCAGCCTTCGCTTCTGATGCCTTCGCTTCTGACAAGTTCGCTTTTGACAATTCGGTTCCTAAGAGGGGTTTCGGGTCCTTAAGAGGGGTTTCAGGTCCTTAAGTCTATTTTATCCGTTTTTGCCCCGTTTCAAGCCGTTTTTGACCTAGTTAAGGGTCAGGATGGTCCGAAAGACTATAAAAAGTTTAACGAACTTTTGAGAGAGATTTGGGAGAGATTTCACATTCTTGGAGAGATTTCTCATACAAAGAGAGATTTGGGAGAGATTTCACATTCTTGGAGACATTTCTCATACAAAGAGAGATTTGGGAGAGATTTCACATACTTAGAGAGATTTGGGAGAGATTTCACATTCATAGAGAGATTTGGGAGAGATTCTAAATAGAGAGAGATAGAGTGAAAACGATTGAGAGAGGTTTCGTGTGTGACATTTGTGAGTGTCCGGCTTCGCAACGCAAGGTCCGTAAACCTCGTTAAGCCATGTTTAAGGATCTTACACACTTCCGATGAGTATGCAACATTGTTTTATCGGTTTGGTTCGTTACTTACCATAGTTTTAGGTTAAGGAAATCTAGATGTACGTACTTTTCAATTTATGATTTCTCATTAGAATAGCGAGTTGTATAGTAATTACCTAACATAAGCCCCAGTACACAAGGGTTAGTTGAGTTGACTGGTTTGACTTGTTGACTTTATTTAACTTTGAGTTGACCAGAAATTGACAGTTGTCACAGATTCCTTGAAAACCTTGAGAGCCTAGCACCCCAAGTGTGATGTCTCAAATGCTTCACACAACACTAAATGCTTTTGGAGTAAACTTGAGAGAAATAAGAACACTTCTATTTTCGGCCTTACCCTCTTGTATCTCTGGTGTGTCTGAAAATGGGGAGTATGATGCTCTTTATATAGCGTGTTACAATTAGGGTTACACCATGTAAACCCTAATGTAACATGGATCTTCATTTCCATGACCCATGGGTTTAAACTCCATGGAGCATCCTATGGGTGTTAGCCCAACTTAATAATCCATGGAGCCTTTAGCCCACTATACAAAATATGGATGATTTACATAATCAATCCATATATTTAATTAGTTATCTTTTGATCACTTAATTAATCCTAGATTAATTCTTGATCAATACTAATTAAATAATATTATTAATATATTAGAACTTATAATATATTAATAAACCATAAGTGTTATTTCTCTCATATTAGTTTATCCAAATGCATGATGCCATGCAACCCAAATGGACCATGCCAACCGGGTCAAGTACATACCAGAAATAGTTATGGACTTAGACACCTTATCCAACAATTACATATCTTCTTTTTAGGCTTTGAAATATTCAAAGTTGGACTAAATTTCTCAATAAAAGCATCACGAAGGTTTGCCCATGTGGTATTGGATTTAGGTCAAAGAGACTTCAACCAAACCTTGGCTTCATCGATAAAAGGCACTAGAAGCATCCTTAGTAACACGGATTCCCTTGGCACATTAGGCACATGAAACTAGTTTGCAATGTCTTTGACCTCTTTAGTGTGCTTGAAAGCATCTTCAAACCTTGGCTTCATCGATAAAAGTTACTAGAAGGTATGTCCTTGAGAAGGGATAGAATACGCCATTTGAGCTCGAAAGTTCTCTACACTTGTATCTTGGGTGGAACTTAACCTGGTCCATGTTCTTCAAATGTCATCTTCTTATAGTTGCCCATTGTTATTCTCATTATACCCGCCATCTCTTATTCTTCAATCTGTAACTCTGAATCTTCAGAACTTCCTTTAGTAAAGGATTCTGGCTTTTATCCTACTTCCTTCTTACTTGCAGTCTTCTCAAATAGTTTGAATTTTCGAATTTGAAAGTATCACTTGATTTGTACTTCTTTTCTTTCTTCTTATGGAAATCAGATCCTGGATCTTCTAGTGGAGGAACAATTAGAGTTTTAGATCCTTGGGTTATAAATCACTAAGACAAAACAAAAACAAAACAAAAATGCATAAAAGGAATAAAAATATATAAACTAATAAATTCACTGAAGTGGGACCATGACATGGTGGATATAGCCATAACGCGGTTATGTCTCAAAGAGAAAAACAAAATTAATTAAACACAGAAAAGTAACTTCTTGTGGTTTTTACCCCACAAAAAGGATCTAATAACTAAAAGAAATTAACTAATAACCAAATAAGCCATTCCCCGACAACGACACCAAAAACTCTGATGTGCCCAAAAGTACCAACTTAGTTTTAAATTTATAACCTAACAAACTCTTACTAACTATGCACTTATAGGCATAGTATAGCTCAAGTAAGTCTGGTGTCGATCATAGGGAATATAATTCAATTAAATAAGTTAACTACTTCTAATTAAACTATGAAAAAACTTTGATTTGGTGGGGGAGGGGGTTACTGATTTTTCATGATCAGAATAACTTAATATCACCTAACAAGTAAGCAAGCAACGAAAACGAAGTAACTTCAAGAATTAAAATAATACTTCTGCCTAGATCCGATTTCAGTTTCTCCTATGGTTGACTTCTTATGGATAGATTATATTATTCCCAATTATCTAGCTATTATGATCAAATATCTATGTCTACCAATTTATGAATGCCAAAGCAATGATCATGCACAAGTTTATCACCAAATTGATAATAGCACAATTGGACTATGAGTGATATAAGTTACTCTCATATGATCAATTCAAGCAACCAAGCACAAATTGATAGTAATTATGCTCTCTAACAAAGTTAAATTTATTATCTTTAATTACTTAAACTAAGATGTGATTAATCCTAGCTCTAATTATATAATGATCATAAACAATTGCGAGATATATTCTTGCAATTAATATGATCAATTAACACACAAAATCTGATTTATAAGCAATATAAACTAGGACTAAAATATGTTAGGGTTTATATGTATATATATATATATATATATATATATATATATATATGTGTGTGTGTGTGTGTGTGTGTGTGTGTATATATATACATAAAGAAGAAAAATAAAATATAATCATCCAATAATTGAAATCAACACATATGGATCAAGTTCACCTTCACCAAACAGAAGTAAAATGTGTTTAACCTCTCATTGTAGCAGAAACACATATTAGATATAAGTAAAATAAGTTAGACATGAGTATAATAAGCAAACCAACTAGATCAATGTTGAATTCTATCTAAATCTTCTTCACTCCTTAAGCTTCAATTTAATTTCGATCTTATTATGGTTTTTATGGGTTCTTAGTCGCAGTTCACCTCTAAAAAGCGAATACATGCTTTTGATTTTGACCTAATGTCCGGGATGTTATAATTGTGGAAATTGGACCACCACGTCATCGTTGACCACGACGATGACATGGTCTTCGTGTAACTCTCGTGTCCAACAAGTCAGCATGATGATCATGAATATACCATTCTGCACGTTGTGTTGAAGAACACCGTCACATGGTCTGTATTCTTCTTCTTTTCTTCTTTTGTTTTAGCTCCCGTTTCCTGCTTCCGGCTCCTCGTATGCTTCCTTTTTTGTCCCGAGCAAGTCTTTGCCTCTACAAAACATATTTTAAACATAATAAGTATCTTTTGTTCCATATGAAGCATAATCGTAAATAAAAGTATTAGAAATATGCATTAAATAGATAGTTAATTAGGCACACATCACGAAGCTTATTTATTAGGTAAGATGACTAAATCACCTTTCATAGGGACTTGTGAAAGAGGTGAAGGATTATTGGACCTAATTCACACTGTTGTGTTTTGACCCTTCAGATCTACCACAAGGGATGCTAATCACTACTATCTGACATTTGATGACGATTTAAGTAGATATGGACATGTTTATATGATTAAACATAAGTTAAAAACCTTCAAAAATTTCAAAGATTTTAAACACGAAGTACAAAATCAACTGAGCAAGAAGATAAAGATAGTACGATCTTATATATGTGGAGAATATCTTAGTATCGAGTTTAACGACTATATTATGGGATGTGGAATAGTTTCACAATTGACTCGTCCTAGGACACCACAACTTAATGATTTAGGTGAGAGGAGAAAACCAACCTTGCTAGACGTGGTTCATTTTATGATAAGACAAACTTGACTTACTATATCATTATGGGGGTATGCCTTAAAGACTATCACCCATATCCTAAATCTTATTCCTACCAAAAAGGTTTCGAAAACACCTCATGGGACGTGGACTAGAAAACCTCCGTCACTTGCACATATCAAGGTCTGGGGTTGTGAGGTTCTCTTTAGGTGCGAGACCCATTAAAACTAGAGCCTAGAGCCAATAAGTGTATATTCATTAGTTACCCTCAAAATTCATTTGGATACTTGTTCCACAAACCAAGTGAAAACATTGTCTTTGTAGCTCGAAGGGGAGCCAGAGAGAGATAGAGAGAGGGAGAGCACATATTATAAGACAGTGGGAGTACAATCGACTTTGAAGAAATTCACGAGTCGAATGATAAGGAAACTTTAGATGACACTAGCACTCAACCTGAAGAAGAAATGCCCGTTGTGCCAGTTGACAATTCATTACCTCTTCATCATTCTAGTAGAGTTATCATGTCACCTCAATTGTATGGATTTCATATAAATAAGGACGGGGACATGTTTTAAGTGATAGACTACTAGTAAATTTGGATGAGCAAAATAGCTATAAGGAAGCACTGGCAAGCCCTGAAGCTACTAACTGAATGAGGCTATGGATAGCGAAATTCAATCCTTATATGATAACAAAGTTTGGAATTTGGTTGATCATACACCTGGTCAAAAGAACGTGGGTTGTAAATAGATCTTCAAGAAGAAGACCGGCATGGAAGAGCGGGACGACATCATGGATCATAGTCTTTGAATACGTGGTACAAGCATAACAAATAACATAAAAGTGGGAAATATTATACCAAAAATGTATTTATATTGATACTTGTTTAGAGTTACATCAATTGGAATACATAAGTAGACCTCCTACATTAGGCTAGTAAAACTAATCTATAGAAGAGTATGATTCCACGACTATATTCCATAGTTGAAATCTTTCTGTACTTATTTCATTGAGAATATATATGTTTTGAAAGAGTGTCAATGTAATGTTGGTGAGTTCATAAGTTTGAAGTATTTGAATCATAAGTAGTTTTAATCAAAAGTAGTTTGTCTTTGTATAAAAAAGTTCCTCAATGTATGAAAATAGTTCCAAGCATAGTAGTTTTTCAATTTGAAAGTAATCTCTACAATAAATATTTTTTCAACTTATTAGGGAATGGATCATACCTTAATGTGTGCATTAGGTTATTTAATGTATGAATTATTGCTGAAAAAATCACAAGTTTATAATGTTTGACTCAAATTTACTTTTAAACCAAGAAGTATGTTTCTAAAAAAACATATTTAAGTGGTTTCCCAGTGTATAGGTAAATGTATTTAGAACTCTCTCAATGTTACAATAAGTTCCTATAAACGAGCTCCTGACAATAATGCCCCTCCCGACGCTTCATCAGACGTCGTAAAGGTGTAGACAATTATCACCTGGTAAGAATTGATTGTCAAGGTTGTAGCTAGCAACCACATGTGGATGTGTCAACCCATATAGATCTATACATAACTCTCTTGCACATAAAGATTAACGGTTATAACGTAGGTAACTTTTAAGTATTGTAGTACTTGGTAAATGAATATGGCTCATGTAAGCCGTTGACTCATATGTTTGTTGATATGTATAAGTCTGTAAGCCATAACTTGTACAAAAGTTTCCTAGGCATGAGTAATGAGTACGCCTCCTAGACATAAGTAGCAAGTATTTGTATGTTTGTTTGTCCTATAGGCACAAGCTTGTAAGAGTGTATGTTTTCATGTTTGTATGTTTGTATTCCTTCTAGGAAAAAGCTTGTTTGTTTGTTTGTTTGTATGCTTGTACGTCCTCCAGGCAATAACTTGTATGTTTATATGTTTGTATGCTCTTTAGGCAATCGCTTGTATGTTTATATGTTTGTATGTTTGTATCATAGTTTTAACAATATATAGCTATTGTATAACTAATGTATCAGAGGTTCGATAATATAACACTATTATACTAGTTTTTTTAGTAGAGATTCGACAGTATAACCCTACTATAATAGTTATGTAAAGAGAGGTTCCATAGTATAACCCTACTAATAGTTTTGTAAGCAAAGGTTTTACATTATAACTCTACTATAATAGTTTTGTAAGCAGAAGTTCGACATTATAACCCTACTATAACAATTTTGTAAGTAGAGGTTCGACATTATAACCCTACTATAATAGTTTTGTCAGTAGATGTTCGATAGTATAACCTTATTATAATCGTTTAGTAAGTAGAGCTTCGACAATTTATAAATATCATGTTGTACAAATGTGAGTTTAGTTAACAGGTAAATAGCATTTTATGCATGTATTCTCCCCTAAAAAACTCTAAAATATTATAAAAAGGGGGCATGAAACTCACTTCAAAGTTAGTGTGGCTATAAACCGAATTAATCACGAAATCCAAAAAAATGGGTAGTCAAAGCTTCGCCTGTTGATGAATATTGTTCTGCCGGATGAATAATGACTTCCCCAGAAAAACTTGTTGGAAATCTCGCTGGTGAAACAGTGTTTCACCAGAAAACTTGTTGGAACTTCGTCAGAAAATTGGCCAGAAAGTTCATCGGAAAGGTTGTTCACAGTCAGGATTAGTGGGGGCTAACTTCAACGATGCCAAGCGACAGTCCGGTGGCTGGCCGTTTTCTTGCCGGAAAAGCAGAGAGAGAGAGAGAGAGAGTTAGATAGATAGATAGATAGATAGATAGAGAGAGAGAAAGAGAATGAGGGAGACAGATAGTGATTTGGTGAGTGAAAAAGGTAGGAGGGACCTCTTATTTATAGTTTTTCCTTCTTGATCCAACGACTCACGTTAAATCTCATCCAACGGTTTGGATTTGTTGATGTGACTTTGATCCTATTCTACACGGTGTCGGGCATTTCGTGAAATTTCAAGTTTTAGCGATTCCATGTAATATTTAGATAATAGATTATTTCCTGATTTATAAAATACAAAATCTAGTTTGTAAGAAATAGCGCAGCTACCTAATGATTAATTTCAAGGTTCGTATTCGGTAGAAATTTGCCTGCAGTTTTGTATTTTGTGTTTCGAAAGTATTGGTTCTTCGTGTAACTAAAAAGTTAGAAATTGATTCAAATACTAGACCATTTCCTGATTCATAAGATACAAATACCTTTTTGTGACGAATCTCGTAACCAACCGAACGAATCGATAGAAGATTCGTTAATGGAAATGTTTGTATTATATTGCTTGATCTTATCCTCAACAGTGTTGGGCTTTTCTGGACATAAAAAGTTGGGAAGGTGATAATTATCTAAATCAAATTATTTTTAGGGAAAATTTTTAGAAGTTAAAATCCATCCTCTAATACGTAGTAGAATTTGTTTGGAGTTTCATTATTACGATAACATGCCATGTGATGTTGTTCAACTCTCTGTTTTCTACGGAGTGACATTACTTTTGCATATGAACTCTGTTTTTGACGTACTTTATGTCCGTGGTTTCATAATTACTTGTACTCTATGTTTAGTATATCATCTATGCATTATATATATATATATATATATATATATATATATATATATATATATATATATATATCAATCATATGTATGAGATCATTACTTATGTATAATGAAAATGTTTGTTCATCAACAATCTATAATACTCGAAGATTTAACTGATATTCCATATGTATTTGAAATTATAAAACTTTACATACATGAAAATGATTTGAGTATTATTCATTAGGTATAGTACAAAATCATTACTTATGTATAATGAAAATGTTTATTGGCCAACAATCTATAATATTTGAAGATTTAACTGATATTCCATATGTATTTCAAAGTATAAAATTTTACATACATGAAAATGAGTTTAGTATCACTCATTAGGTATAATACGTAAGTGTTTAGAGTGATATTTTTTAGTAAAGTTGACCTAATTTCACATTTGCTACATTCTTCCTCTGTTAAAAGAATTTTATCCCGAAATTTAGCTTGTACTACCCGCAAACCGGGCAATATTGAATAGTTGGGGTACTTGTTATTCATTTGATCTTCACGTTCCCATGTAAACTCCGGTATTTGCTTACAATCCCATTGGATTTTGACTACAGGATGCAACTTTGTTTTAATCTTTTGATATATCGATCCATGATTTCCACTTGTTTTTCAATGAAGTGGAGTTTCGCGTTGATTTGGATTTTATCGAGAGAGAGACAACAAGTTTGTCATCGGAAAAGCACTTTTTGAGGTTTAATATGTGAAAAGTATCATGTACATTATCGATTTGCTGAGGCAACTGGATTCAATAGGCTACACGACCAATTCTTACCATAATTTCAAAGGGTCCTTTGTATGTTGGATTAAGATTTTTTCTCTTTTTGAATCATACCACTCCCTTCCAAGGAGATACTTTTAGCATCACATTTGTTCCATCGGGTTCCGGTTCCGGCCAGTTCCCCGGTCCATATGCTCATCCCTAGCTTATGTTTTTGGTCAGCGTAACTTTTTTGATGATCACGTGCAAGCTTAATTTGTATCTCTTATCTGAACAATCTTCTCGGTCGTTTCGTGAATGATCTTGGGACCATGATGTGACATCCTCAATTTTCATGGTCCGAAAGACCTTTTTATTTATGATTATTTTAAATCAGCATGATTTTTATAAATGCAAAATTGGTCCCATAAAAAGTATTTATGAAGAAATTTTTTTTCATTGATTATTAAAACTTGGGATGTCATAACGTAGATACAAAACATAAGCATATACATTACTGGACTTACATTAACTTATTGTACTAAAGGCCTAAACTCCTCAAATCTCTTAGTGAATTGTACCTTCATACTGTTTCATGTGATACAAAGAAACTGAGTGGGTCAGGTTGGCGAACCTGTTGGGAATGTAGTGTTTTCAACCTACAATATTGTAATTATACATTTTTCAAAATAAACGAATAATCCCTTATTACCCATTACCGTTATTATTACTCTCAAATACCTAATGCTAATCTCAAGAGATCTACCTTAAAGGATTTCGTTGAGTAGAAATACTGCTTAGAGGATTCAATAGCAATAGGTGTCAATAAAGCAACCTTGAGGGGGATAGAGTACCTGAACGAACAACTTTCCTTTGCCCTGAAAATATGATCGTAACACCTACAAGTGGGGAACCAACAACTGTTCCACCGGACTATCTAGAATAGTAAGTGGTCGTCACCTCTACTCTGTTAGATGATTGGTACCGGTAATACAATTTGTGACCTCTCACCATTATTTTATTTTCCCAAAAACTCGTTACTACTCAACCCATTATTATATCTTTCCCAAAATCGTTCACTACCCATTACGAATATGATAAAGTAATTTATATAAATAAAATCATATTATAGCACAAATATCAAGTACACAGATAGCAAGCTCATATAGCATTTAATAGATACTTCATATCTATATGTAAACAGAAAGCAACTATGCACTCACCTGATAAGGTGGATGACTAGTGATTTGGGCAGAGCTTCACCTAACACCTTGACTTTTCCCCTAGACGTGACATGGGTATGATTATTACTAAGTCTTACTCAGATATTCCTTTTGACTAATGATAGTCTAGGTTGCTCAACAATCCCAATGTCTACATTAAGAGCTATCTAGTAAGGACCAACCAAGTAGGATCATATCAGAAGTAAGGTCTGTTTGGTATACAAACTATAATATTTGGAAATCTCACTTTAAATACCTCACTAATTCTAGCCTACATAGTATCCCTATAAGTAGATCAGTCAGTATAATAAGTTGGAATTACTAATAAATCTTAATTATAGGTTCATAAAAACGACTATGATTATAATTAAAAGTTACACTTGAATAAAATAAGTTTAGCTTAACTTACAGAGATTTCTCTCGAAAACTAGGAATTATGCGGGCAAAACTCTGATCCTCTATATCGCAGACGCTTTGGGGCCTTGCAAAAGTAACCGGAAACTAGAAGGTACTAGGACTAAAGGGTGGAAGGTATAAGGACTAAGGTGGAATGGTGTGAGGAGAATGTTGAAATCGAAGGTGTTTATATGCTAAAAGGCAGCGCACGCCGCACATTATGTATGTGTGCGCCGTGCACATTATCGGGAGAGGTGACGTGGCAACTTCTGAGTGGTGACACTTGCCTAATTCTTGTGGTATGTAGTCGCGTATGTTTTCTATGCACGTAGTTTTGCGCAAAAAATCTTATTTTCTTTAAAAATTAATATCTTCTCCGTACGAGCTCCATTATAGTCTTTCTTTATATCCACACGTAGCTATCGATGAGATCTACAACTTTGGTTTAGACTTTATTAGCTAATTTTGACTTTATTTTTAAACTTATATTTTTAATAGGCTTAGACTATAAAAGTTCGTTAAAAATTCATAATGTTTTCATCGATATCTGTTCTCGTCTATCTTTATGTCGTTGGATAGGTATTGACAAGATCATCAACTATCATTTAGATTGTTTTTCCTAACAGTTGACCGATTTCAATTTCAGTTTATGAGCTGTATACCGGTACGTAAAAACTTCAAATAGTCATAACTTCCTCATATGAATTCAGATTTGGGAGTTCCCCCATATGCACGCTCTTTGTTTTACATTTCCTACGAATTTTGCTTAGATTATGTATCCTAAATAATTTTCTTTTTAAAATGTCTATTTATCTTTTTGAAAAACAATTATCACATTATTCTTTAATCGTCTTGCCCTATCTTGCGGGTGTTACACATTAAGCATTGTATCTCCCACATGTTTCTTAGCTAACTGAGTATCAACTACTGTTGCTTACGTATTGGTGATCAGCACTTGCATCTATAAAGGGCCTCAAAAGGTGCAACCTTTATGCTGGTGTGATAACTATTATTGTAGGAAAGCTCAACTCTAGGTAAATGAGTGTCCCATGCATTTATGAAGTCTATCACATGTGTGGATCATGTTTTCTACAATTTGAATGGTCATTTCACTCTAACCATTTGTCTGTGGATGATAAGCCATGCTCTTATCCAAGTGTGTTCCTAAGGATTTTTGCAATGTCTACCAAAATCATGAGGTGAATCTACTATCTCCATCTGAGATGATATGAATAGGTACCCCATGCAATTTGACTATTTCCTTGATGTAGGGTTCTGGTTAGCTTCTCAATCTTGTATGTTTGTTCTTTTGGCAGGAAGTGGGTGGACTTAGTTAACATGTCGATGACTACCTAAATAGTGTCATATCGACTTGATGTTTTGGGCACATTCTAACATATTTCCTAGGTTACTTGGAATCCTTCCTCATCCTCCTATCAGCAGCAGAATAAACTTCTACTAATTTCGACTAACTATCTAACGACTACAATTACATGTTACTAAAATTAAACAATCTTTCAAATGAAAGATCTTGCACCATAACGGTTAGAATCAAACAAGAACTGCGTAATAAATCCAAAATCAAGCATTTTAAAACTATTTAATTCTATGAGCATGTAATCTAACACATTTTCCAATTAGTTAATTAATATATGTCTCAAATTACAGCAACATCATCTATTTTAGTCGTTGAAGTGAAGATTCTTGTGCAGATACTCCTGAGCTTCCATATATAAGATAATCTTCCGATTTTGTATGGGTTTGTCTTTGTAGATGCTAAAATTAAGTTTCTTCTTTGCGGAAAGGTAGTCGAATAGCATTTTTTTAACACAAATTTTTGGTTCGGAGATGACATCCAATCCATGCTGATTACTACACGAAAGTTTCCTACTGTCGTGGGTATGAGGTTAATGTGAAAGATGTGATTGTTATGTATTGGGATGCAATTTGTTAAAACACCATATGTAGTTTCTAACAGTTTATTATCCATCTCTACTATATAGGTTTCCTCTAGTCTATTGGATTTATGATTTAGCAAATGTCTAAAATCAAGGGTTATAAAATTCCTATATGAATTCAAATCAATTAGTATAATTGCACATAAGTTGTTAACGATGAACGTACCAATCATTATTGATGGTTCCTGGCATGCATCCTTTGTATCTATTATGAGTGTTCAGCCACAAGTATTTCCTCCTTGATTTAGGAGTTTTGGGAAATACCTTTTGAAATGACCTTGTTCGTCATATTCAAAACAACTTTGGCTTCCACCAGTACTTGTTGGTGTTGTGTTTCGTAAGTACTTTCCTTCTTTCCCTTTTATTATACAACGGTAATAGAAGAACTCTTTGCATGTACCCAAGTGGCGGTAGTTTCATTTATCACACTTGGGGTTGCTTCCCATATATTGTTTCTGTGGGTTGGTTATTGTAGCATAAACCTTCCTAGTGTCTTGTTCCTTTTGCAAGGATTATCTTGAGATTCCGTAAGAATCACTATTAAACATCCTTTTTGTTATCCCTAACATTTCATTATCAATATTCATGATCAAGGTTCTGTTGGATTAAATGTCTAAGGCCTTAACTAAATTAGTATAATATTGAAGAAAAAGTAAAGACCGTTTCGTGTTGCCCTCATAACTAGGAAATAGCTTTGATTGATTATAAGAGAGATAAATGATTTATTTGTATAGTATATGATTATTATATTAATTACAAATAGTAATAATTAATCAGAATTAATATGGAATTAATTTTGGTTTAGTTAGAATTAATTAGGGATACATGGATTGACCTGTAATTGTTCAATAGTTAAACAAAAAAGAGGATCTAGAACCTCCCTAGGAGGGAATACTTTTAATGACCCTAGATAGGATTTTTGGAAGCCACCAACTCAGATAAGGAAACTGTATTTGAATAGGAATAAAATAGAATTATTTTATTATTCAAATCTAGGCTTTCAGGGTTATTTGGTAGTTATATAAAGGGCCATAACCCCTTGGATTTTCGACCACGACCTCCTACCGTAGAGAATCCAAATTTCTCATATATCCCCTCTCTTGTATTAAATCTGAGGGTTTCCTTAGGTTTTAGGTGTGATGCATTGGAGGCCACTACACAATTGGAGCTTCATTTTCCAAAGAGATCTTCAAGTGTTTGATAGCTTAATTCGATTTAAGCATAAAGGTATGGATTCCATGACATCCCTTATTTTTTAGAACAAAAAAAAACACTTTTCTATATTCTTTGAAATCATAGTATTTTTCTTTTCGAAAAATCCAAGTATAATAAAACATTTTGCAGAAACTGATTTATTTTATTAAAATATCTTTGAGTGAAGATGTGGTTTTAAAATACAAAACTCTAGGGATGTCATAACCAATACATAACATTGTTACAACATAAGGCCCTAATGGTCATGAACACTAATGCATGTTGTCTCTTAAGCACTCGACATCCTGAAAAACCTCCAATGCTTAACCCTGATACTTGTGACATATTTAAATTAAGTGGGCCGGGTTGGGAAACCTGGTGAGACATGTAGGGTTTTCAGTTCCATAATAATAATAATATGATAATAATTTATAATTATCAAACCTGCAAAAAAAACCAACCATTACCAAACGATATAGATATATCCCATAAATTAGATATTTATACACATTATACCCATACATACCAAACCGTATTAATTCCCATAAATCCTATTCCATGATTATCAGTAAGAATCAACTTGTAACAGCCCGGAATTCCAGATATTGCTATAATTATGATTTTGGGTGTTTTAAGAGGGGACTCGGCGAGTTGGAGCTCAGACTCGCCGAGTAGGATCGCAGATCTGGTCGCGGGTTCGCGACTGGACTCGACGAGTCCGGATATGGACTCGGCGAGTCCACGCTGTTTAGCAAAACCCTAACCGTCCAGGTTTGGGGACATATATAAGGGGCCTTATGGCCGTCATTGTTCACCCTAGTCCTGTGAGTGAAGCCCTAATTCGATTGTGAGCATCTGGAGCAAGGTAGAAGACCATTGTTGATTTTGGAAGTGTTGTTTTGCAAGGAAGAGGAGGCTTGGTTAAGGGAACAACAAGAGAAGCCACATTCTGAGGATTTGGGGACACAGAGAGCACGTTATTCAGGTAATATTTCGAGTTGCATTCTTCTATGTTGATGTGTATATGGATTTAGGGTTTATTGAACCCTTTTGTGGCTAGATTGAGTGTTACCTTAGTCCCCCAAGCGATTGGAACCCTGTATTGGGACCTTTGGAAGTCCAGAATGTCCCATGCCTGAGCATTTCGGGAATCAATGGAGGTTTTGGATTGGAATCCTTATGCCTTAGGTCAAAATGTAAATTATGAGTCATGGGGTGTATTATGAACACCGAAATGAGGACCTTACGTGAGGAATCAATTTAGGAAGGCCGGACCTATGAATGGTCAGAGCAGTTCTGACCTTAGAAAGCAGTTTGAGCGGTTGCATGGCATGGACTCGCCGAGTCCGATGAACAGACTCGGCGAGTAGCTTGAAGATTAACTGGGACTCGTCGAGTTGTTCTTCAGACTCGGCGAGTTGAGTCGGGGTGGCCTCGCGATTCTTCCAGGAGGAACTCGTCGAGTCAAGGGGGATACTCGACGTGTAGAAAGGGAATCTTAAAGAATCGGTGAGTTGAGGGCGAGTGGACTCAGAGTTGTTGAACTCGGCGAGTCTCGGGGTGACTCGGCGAGTTAGATCGCGGGTTGAGTGAAGTTCTGAGTATGGGGACTCGGCGAGTCATAAGGTTGACTCGACGAGTAGGGTCAGTCGGGGATTGACTTTGACCTTGTCTTTGACCAAGGATTGACCAGTGGTTCCAGGGGTATTTTGGTAATTGTTGTTTATTGTTTGAGTTCAGTGCATTGGTGGCTGTCCAGAGGTGGAGATCGTATCAGTGATCGGAGCAGCTTGAGCTATCTGTCAGTCGGCAGTTTCGAGGTGAGTTATTCTCACTATATCGCTAGGGTTTATGGCACCAAGGCCGACCCTTTTATCAGATGGAAATCCGGGTAGTTGTCATTTGTTATGATATGGGCCGGAAGGCATTATATGTTGCAGGCCGGAAGGCATTGCTATGTGGACCGGAAGGTCATGGCCTGGAAAGGCGTATGTGTGCATTTAGTATCTTGAATAGAGTAATGCTATGTTATGTGGTCTGTTGATCAATTGCTGACTGTGAATTGTTATATGATTATGTGTTATGCGTATGATTGCTAGACCTTGGGTGTGACCCGGTATGCAGGGTCGTTCTATGTTCTGTTATGTTATGTATGCTTTTATGCGGATATGTATGCTTATTATGCTGTGGGCCGGAAGGCAATATGTTATGGGCCAAAAGGCATTATGTTATGGGCCGGAAGGCATTATGTTATGGGCCGGAAGGCGATTATGTTATGGGCCGGAAGGCGTTGTGTTGTGGACCGGAAGGTCGGCGTGGGTAGGACCGGAAGGTTTACCCAGCAGGGACGGAAGTCCCCTGAGACACATGGACCGGAAGGTCAGGGCCTGGAAAGGCGTATATGTGGTTGGTATTTTGGGGGTATCTCACTAAGCTTTCGGGCTTACAGTTGTGGTTTTATGTTTCACGTTCTCAAGAGTCTGTGGCAAGGCAAAGGCGTGATCGTACCGTTCCTCGCGTTGATGTTTTAAGATATGAACCTGGGAAAATACTCTGTTAATATTGTATTGAAAACCTTTTGTAACAACGTTAATAAAATGAGTGGTTTTTGAAAAGTTTTAATTGTTTTGAAATTTTGGACGTTACAAGTTGGTATCAGAGCCTTGGTTTGAGTGAATTTGGGGGAACACTCGTGTGACTCCAGTCTCAAATCGAGGAGGATTTTAAAAAGAGAAATTAAAATGGTTTTCAAATTTAGTAAAAGGAGGACGCGGAGGTACGATCAGCCGGAGCCAGTAAGTAACCCCAAGATACCATACATGATATTTGTTTTATTGAGCTTGATAGAACAGCATGCTAGAGTTAGGCTAGGGATCTTCAGGAATTCATGATAATGTTGCCTGATTTGTGATGCCTGTAGCCTAGGGTCCCTTATGGGATATTCTGAGTGTTCCTCTAGTGGTGAGGGTTGATAGTTGTTATGCATGTTCTCTAGGGTATTGTCGTAGTCCTTCATACAAATATGGGTAGGTGTGGAAGGTAGTATGGGCTCGTACTACTGAAAGCACAGGACCCATACGCGTATCAGGGAAACCATGATCTCTAGGGTAGGGTTGCGAGAGTTGGATCCCAGGATTGTGAGAAGTGTCTGAGATTGGTATGGTGTCTTCGGTATGGAGATTTCGAGGCATGATGATAGTGGATCCGGATCAGGTCGGGAGCTGGAGAGCGAGTTCCGGGTGGATCGGTGCCGTCTGAGGTTATCGATCAGACGAGCACGAGCGAGTTGAATGCGAGGATTCGCAAGATCCTACGTGATGGGGTTGCTGCATTGTTCTGGGCTGAGTTGCCGGAATTGTTTGGGTCGATCAAGACCACCATGATTGAGTATTTTGATGAGCGATATGCGGCTCTCGCAGAGACGGCGGCCGCGGTGGCTACAGCGGCTGTAGCAGCGGCAAGGGGAGGAGCTAGTCGGAGTTTTCAGTATCGGGACTTCTATTATACGAAGCCTCCCACATTCGATGGAGTTCAGGACCCGATTGTTGCCATGAGATGGTTATCAGAGGTGGAGGGGTGTTTCTTCACAAGTTTATGCCCTGCTGATCAGAGGGTGAGGTGTGCTCTGGACCTATTGGGGCTCGGGGCGAAGGATTGGTGGAGATTGACCACGGAGTCATATTCCGATGCGCAGAGGGCTGCGGTTTCACGGGATTAGTTCAGAGAGATGTTCAGTACTCGCTATGTTCCGCGAGATGAGTGGGAGAGATTGGCTCGGGAGTTCCTTGAGCTGAAGCAGGATTCGGAGTCGGTGACTGAGATCACCAGGATGTTTATTGAGAGGGCGATGTTTTGCCCTGAGTTCGCTTCGGAGCAGGCTCAGATGTCCCGATATCTGAGTATGCTCAAGGGGGATATCAGACAGTTCGTGTCTGTGCAGAGGTGCGAGACCTTGTTGGTGTTGAAGGAGGCCGCCATGCGGCGTGAGTTAGAGGTTGAGTTGCAGTTGCGTGAGCTGAGGCAGGCTCCGATGCAGTCGCAGCCAGCACCGAAACGGTCCAGTACCGTTGATGTTAGAGTGGGGGATCGGGGCGGCCACACTTGTGGGAAGTGTGGGAGGGATCACACCGGAGTTTGCTGGTCCGGTGGTGCATGCCGCAAGTGCGGAAAGGAGGGGCACTATGCGCGGGATTGTCGGCAGTCAGTGCCGATTCGGGATTTGAGGATTTGTTATCATTGTCGACAGGTTGGACATTTGAGGGTCAACTGTCCACAGCTTTCTGCAGGACCGGTGCAGGCTCTAGCACCGGCCGCCTTGAGGAGTTCAGGAGGAGGACAGGATGGAGCGGAGCCCAAGGGCTCAGGGTCGTGCTTATCAGCTTGCGGCAGAGGGAGTCGGAGCAGTACCGGAGGCAGCTGCGGGTATGATGCTTTCTTGATGTCTTGATTATCTTGCGTTGATTGTGGCGTATTGTTTGTGCTGGTATCTTGTGTGGATTTCGATGCGGTATTCGTTGTTTCGCGGGTTTGGCATGGTTATGGATTGGTGTTTCAGGTTTTCGCTTTGGCATTCGTTGTTCCCTGATGGTTTGGTATGGATATAGTTTGGTGTTTTGGTGCCGGTATCCTTGTGCGGTTTTCGATGCGGTATTCATCCTTTTGCAGGTTGTGGGTTTGGTTATGGGTTATTTTTTGGGAATTCCGTTGGTTATCATTCGTGAGGGTTGATAGTGGAGATACGGCACTGGGTTGAATGTCGGGTAGCATCTGCAGTCGTGGAGTGGATAATTGAAAGACCGGATTCTTTTGAGCGGATTGATCAGGGAGGAGATGTGTTTTGCTGAGGGTTGCTTATGCTTGTGGGAAGCAGTCAGTGTGTAAGTGTTCTCTTTGTGCGGGGCGGGATATAGACCTAGGGCATTTGATTGTGGAGGCCTGGGAGCAGGTCGGGATCAAGTTTGAGTAGGTAACCGGGGTTATGCGATCAGAGTATTTGTATGCTTGATGTGCGTGATGGGTTGTACTGCATTAATCCCACGGGATTTATGTTGTGCATGTTTCTAGAGTTGGAACCGGAAGGTTCCCAGAGTTAGAACCTGAGGGTTCACAGAGTTTGGGTGTACAGACCCACAGAGATATAGCCTCGAGTGGCTAGTGTGTGTTATGAGAGTCGGTACAGTCATGCTGGGGACTCTGATGGTATTGTTGGATCAGTTTGAGATTTCGGATTTTGTATGTTGCAGTGTGATTACATTGGAAGGTCTGGCCCCGGGTTAGTGATTTTGTTTAGTTGAGGTAGTGATTTGGTGGAGTGGAGAGAGTGCATGGGCTTGAGAGCCCCTGCAATGAGAGCCAGAGTATGTGAATAGCGGTTACGCAAAAAGGGTGGTGTCGCTTGGGGCGAGCACCTTGGCACCGGTTGGAGTGGCATTATGGTCAAGAGGGTTCCTTGGAAAAGGAAAAGAGGAAGGTGTGTAACTCCGAAGGGGGTGCAAGTTCACGAAAGTGAAAGCTGCAGAGCAGAGTTATGGTTAGAGTATTTCGAGTATGGTTTTGAGCATCGTGTTCGCGGCAGTGAAGTAGGAACCCATCCGGTTTGGGATGTCTGTTGAGGCTCAGAAGGAATGCAGGGGGAGAGAGAATCTTGAATTCTCAGTGTGATTCTGATCAGGGTATAGGGGGGATATTAGTGGTTCATCCTGGGAGATGTTCGAGGATATCATCAGTGCATCGGGTCTTCCAACCTGCGGGTGGTGGGGCTAGTTCAGCATGTGTATGTGATTGCAAGAGGAGAACTTGTGAGAGTTGCTCTGAGAGTGAGAATGGGTCTCTCAGTCGGTCCGGAATGGACAAAGTGGGCTTTGGATCGGGGGTCCGGTGGTTCAGGGTTTCCTAACCCTTATGGGTCAAGTGATCGAGAAGATTTAGAGCAGATTTGCATCTTGGGTAATTCTCGGTTCCAGAGAGTGATGGGCAGTACAGAGATCGTGCTTCAGTCGACAGAGCAGATTCAGCAGGTTAGACAGAGGTTATTGACCACCCAGAGCCGACAGAGAAGTTATGCAGACAGACGCCGGTCCGAGCTTGAGTTTCAGGTCGGCGACTTCGTACTCCTGAAGGTCTCTCCTTGGAAAGGAGTGATTCGATTCAGGAAGAGGGGCAAGTTGGGGCCCCGGTATATTGGGCCTTTTCATGTGATTGCGAGGGTAGGCCGGGTGGCCTACCGTTTGGAGTTGCCAGTGGATTTGAGGCAAATCCACGACATTTTTCATGTGTCACAATTGAGAAAGTGTATAGCCGATGAGTCGACAGTGGTCCCATTAGAAGACATTCAGGTGGATGCAAGCCTGAATCATGCCGAGAGACCAGTGGTCATCAGAGATCGGAGGATCGAGGTTCTGAGGAATAAGGAGATACCTTTGGTGTTAGTTCAGTGGCAGCACCGGAGGGGATCGGAAATGACCTGGGAGCCGAAGCGTGAGATGTGGGAGCAGCATCCGGAGCTATTTTCAGAGTGAGACTTCGAGGGCGAAGTCTAGTCCTAGTGGGGGAGAGTTGTAACAGCGCGGAATTCCAGATATTGCTATAATTATGATTTTGGGTGTTTTAAGAGGGGACTCGGCGAGTTGGAGCTCAGACTCGTCGAGTAGGATCGCAGATCTGGTCGCGGGTTCGCGACTGGACTCGACGAGTCCGGATATGGACTCGGCGAGTCCATGCTGTTTAGCGAAACCCTAACCGTCCAGGTTTGGGGACATATATAAGGGGCCTTATGGCCGTCATTGTTCACTCTAGTCCTGTGAGTGAAGCCCTAATTCGATTGTGAGCATCTGGAGCAAGGTAGAAGACCATTGTTGATTTTGGAAGTGTTGTTTTGCAAGGAAGAGGAGGCTTGGTTAAGGGAACAACAAGAGAAGCCACATTCTGAGGATTTGGGGACACAGAGAGCACGTTATTCAGGTAATATTTCGAGTTGCATTCTTCTATGTTGATGTGTATATGGATTTAGGGTTTATTGAACCCTTTTGTGGCTAGATTGAGTGTTACCTTAGTCCCCCAAGCGATTGGAACCCTGTATTAGGACCTTTGGAAGTCCAGAATGTCCCATGCCTGAGCATTTCAGGAATCAATGGAGGTTTTGGATTGGAATCCTTATGCCTTAGGTCAAAATGTAAATTATGAGTCATGGGGTGTATTATGAACACCGAAATGAGGACCTTACGTGAGGAATCAGTTTAGGAAGGCCAGACCTATGAATGGTCGGAGCAGTTCTGACCTTAGAAAGCAGTTTGAGCGGTTGCATGGCATGGACTCGCCGAGTCCGATGAACAGACTCGGCGAGTAGCTTGAAGATTAACTGGGACTCGTCGAGTTGTTCTTCAGACTCGGCGAGTTGAGTCGGGGTGGCCCCGCAATTCTTCCAGGAGGAACTCGTCAAGTAAAGGGGGATACTTGACGTGTAGAAAGGGAATCTTAAAGAATCGGTGAGTTGAGGGCGAGTGGACTCAGATTTGTTGAACTCGGCGAGTCTCGGGGTGACTCGGCGAGTTAGATCGCGGGTTGAGTGAAGTTCTGAGTATGGGGACTCGGCGAGTAGGGTCAGTCGGGGATTGACTTTGACCTTGTCTTTGACCAAGGATTGACCAGTGGTTCCAGGGGTATTTTGGTAATTGTTGTTTATTGTTTGAGTTCAGTGCATTGGTGGCTGTCCAGAGGTGGAGATCGTATCAGTGATCGGAGTAGCTTGAGCTATCTGTTCAGTCGGCAGTTTCGAGGTGAGTTATCCTCACTATATCGCTAGGGTTTATGGCACTAAGGCCGACCCTTTTATCGGATGGAAATCCGGGTAGTTGTCATTTGTTATGATATGGGCCGGAAGGCATTATATGTTGCAGGCCGGAAGGCATTGCTATGTGGACCGGAAGGTCATGGCCTGGAAAGGCGTATGTGTGCATTTAGTATCTTGAATAGAGTAATGCTATGTTATGTGGTCTGTTGATCAATTGCTGACTGTGAATTGTTATATGATTATGTGTTATGCGTATGATTGCTAGACCTTGGGTGTGACCCGGTATGCAGGGTCGTTCTATGTTCTGTTATGTTATGTATGCTTTTATGCGGATATGTATGCTTATTATGTTATGGGCCGGAAGGCATTATGTTATGGGCCGGAAGGCGATTATGTTATGGGCCGGAAGGCGTTGTGTTGTGGACCGGAAGGTTTACCCAGCAGGGACGGAAGTCCCCTGAGACACATGGACCGGATGGTCAGGGCCTGGAAAGGCGTATATGTGGTTGGTATTTTGGGGGTATCTCACTAAGCTTTCGGGCTTACAGTTGTGGTTTTATGTTTCAGGTTCTCAAGAGTCTGTGGCAAGGCAAAGGTGTGATCGTACCGTTCCTCGCGTTGATGTTTTAAGATATGAACCTGGGAAAATACTCTGTTAATATTGTATTGAAAACCTTTTGTAACAACGTTAATAAAATGAGTGGTTTTTGAAAAGTTTTAATTGTTTTGAAATTTTGGACGTTACACAACTTGCCTGATGAATCATTTAGAGCAATGGTTTTACAACACAATTAGGGGCTCCCTTGGCTAGCATAAATCATAACGGAACTTAAGCCATCAGATTATTTGATGAATGATGGAATTCTATGTCATCTACTTATGTGGGTAATGATCCCACACTAGAAACTTAATTCACAAGACTATCTAGAACTTCAAGTGTTGTCATCCTACACTGTTAGATGACTAGACATACCTCCGGCTGGCTGATCGGACCTACCATATTTGGCTATCCAAAGGAATACTATTTGTACTCTGGTATGTAAACCGTACATCGACACGTGTCAATTAACAAAGCTATAATATTTTTTCCTATCACACACACACCCTTAATATGATGCTACCCAATATCCAAACTTAACTGAACTAAGCATCATTTATGAATCTTATTTTATTACCATGTGAGGCTATAATTCTTATAATGGGTTTGAAAACCATTTTCCTATTTATACCACACTATCACAATATAGTATGTGATGATTCTTTTATCTAGCTTAATGGGATCTAAATATTCTCTATATGTCTTAATTTTAAACTTAGACAAGATTACAATCCTTGTAATCAGGCTTGCAAATACTTACTCTATTACACAACACTATCCTATTTTAATGTATAATTTTAACATAGAGTGCCAGACATTTAATATATATTAATCTTTTTAAGTAATAATACTTATTTTTAAGATTATCATGTAATATTATCATGTAAAGATTTTAACACACAATTAACCATATCTAGTTTACAGAGTATATGTTATCAAATATACATTTAACAAATATTCCAAATAATAAACAATTAGTTCTCAAATAAACTTTCAATAGATAACTAATACATTTTAATAAATACTTTGGATTAAAATCATGTTAATGAAAGTTACTATGCACTCACCTGATATAGGTGGAAGACTCGCGGGAAAGTCAAACCTTTGACTGACATTTCAGATTCCCTTTTAAGACGACCTAAACACAAATACTACTAAGCTTTATTATTCGTTCGTATTTATATGTTTAATCGTTATAAAGTTTTTATCTAATTTATCACTAATACCATAATAAGCCTGATGTAAAGCTAATAAGAAACAACCAGGTAAGATCATATCAAAGGTAGCATCTGTTTTGAATATAAAGATATACTATTTGGAAAATCCACTTTAAACTCCTCATTAATCTAGCTATGTCATCATTCTCGTAAGTATATCGGTCAGTATAACGACTCGTATTAGTGGTAGATCGTATTTATAAGGTCCTCATAGCGATTTTAAACATAAATATAAGTTATACTTAAAGCATGGTAAGCATAACTGTTGAGTCTAAGCGTGGCGCCATTAGGCTTCATTAGTTTAGTCCAATGTATTCATGGTTTGGGCCTGTCCATTCGTGTATTTGATATTAGGGTTTAGTATTTATGGTGCATGATATGCTTCTTTAATATTTATTTTATCATACTATAACCGTAGCACACCTCTACAGTAGAAGTTCTTCATCGAGCTCTTTTGAGGTGTTACTGTTTTAATCGTTCGACATATGTTTGATTCATTGTGTGTTTGCATTTTGGTTTACCTTCTGATTTATTTGTTAAGAATCTTATCAATCTTAAAAGAGTTTTTGACTCATAAATTGTTATCAGATCAGGAGGATATGTAAATCATACGCATCTCTTCTGTTTGAAGAATTTTCTTAGGGTTTCCGCTTTTATCAAGTCTTTTGAGCTGCCATTCCTTCATTGAAGTTGCTCATAGATCTCGATATTACCCTATTCAATCTTTACAAGTCTGATTCTTGACAAACATTCTAAACACGTCGTCATGTCTCTTGATGATTCACAAACCAACCCCATCAACATATCCAATAGCATCGGATCTACTACGAGAATCCCAATCTTGTATAATTATGATTATGAAGTATGGACGCATCACTTTGAAGACTATGTTCTCGGTTCAGAGGACAATGGCTATCTATTCTGGGAAGCGATCACTGTGGGTCCTTTTTCTCATACTGGAATCGAAAGAGTTGTCAAGATTCAAAAGGAGTACAATCAACTGATGATTGACGTGAAAGATGTTGCTCAACATGAGAAAGACAAGATGCTTTGCAACATTAAAGCCATGAGGATGATCAGATTTGCATTGCAATCAGATACCTTTCGTCTGGTTAGTACATGCAAAACAGCGAAACAAATCCGGGAGAGGCTTAAAGAGCTATATTCTACAGATGAAGATTTAGAGCACTCAATACAAACTCTTTTGCTCTCTGAGTTCGGTGATTTCAAGCAGAAGCTAGAAGAAAAACTCATTCAGACCTTTGATCGATTTAATCATCTCCTCAGCAAAATAATCAAGCATGGAATTGGGAGAGAAGTAATTAAGCAGAAGGTCACTTTTATGAATGGCTTGAGACCCGAATGGATGGTGGTGGCTTCGTCTGTAAAAGCCCATGAACAGTTCAAATCCAAATCGTTGGCAAAGCTTGTGGGAATACTCAAATCACACGAAAGCGTTGTGACTAAGGAAACGAATGTGGCCTCTAGTATGGGATTGTTGGCTCTTCTTTCTAAAGGGAAGAATGTGGATGAAGAAGAAGAAGAGTTGGATCGCTCTAAATGTGATATGACGAATGATGAATATGCTTTAATGGTCGCTAATCCTAAAAAGTTTGCTCGCAAAAAGTTCCTTACCTCTAAGAACTGAAACTGGCAAAGGAGCTACAACTCTGAAAAGGAGAAAAGTTTATATAAGTTTTCGGAACCAAAAACCCTAGAAAAATCAAGATTTTCCCCTCAAAAACAGCAAAATTTGTTCAACACCTCGTTTTCGACCGAAAACCCTCGGGCCGAAAACCCAACCGGTATAAATGTTTTTCCTTTGAAAACTTGATCATTTCTTCACTTTTTCACTTGAAAACACCCTCAATTCTCTCCCAATGATCATCCACGAATATTCATATCTCCAAAGGAAAATCTTCAAATCTTCATATTTTTCCCCAAGAACACCAAGAACAGCCTTCAAACCTTCAAGTGACCGAAAACAGCAGCATAACCGAAAACAGTGTTCGGCCGAGAAATCCCTGGAACCGAAAACCCCTTTAACACTTGTACAACTTTCGGTAACTATTCCTAACACAAAACAAGTGTTTTCTAACACTTTAATTAATGGTTTCACTAATTTAAATACAATTATGTGTTTAAATATTATTAGGATACCGTTAGTTCCGCATACGCCAACTCAAGGGTCATATTTCCAGTCCACTTTCCAACTACAAACACATACTAACTATGAGTTCATACCCTACATTTTTACTATTTTTAATGTTTTCAGGGGATGATACAAGTAAAACACAAGGATTTTTGTGTTTTTATACAAATGATTTTAAACAGATTTAAAACTTTTGCAATTGATACAAACCGGGAATTCACTACATTTTATAAAAATATTTAGATATTTTTATCCCTTTTGTAACATGTGGAGCATAAGGGTAGTTTAAAACATACAACTATAATTGCAAAGTTTTCAGTACAATACGTAACATACAATCAAACTATAGTCGATATAGTTTGGGATCATTATAGAACTTTTACAAAATTCAATACATGAAACGAGAACATACATGCAAACTATAATAAGTCTAGTTTGGGATACATTACATGGTTTTACGAATTCAAGAACTTTAAACAGAAACAAACATATAAACTATGGTAAATTTAGTTTATGGTATACAATACTACTTGTCGTATACAAGAGTACAATACTAAATAATTATTCAAGTATAATTATTTTACTCTACAAGTTTATACATATATTTACAAGTACAAGTGAACACTACAACACTACATGTAAACTAGTTAACACAGGGTTGTGAGGCACCACTTCAATTATATCCACCAGGGTACATAAATAAATCCTACAACAGTATAACCAGAGTCTCCTAGAGGGAGAGCGTGAGATTTGTGTATAGATCTATACAGGACTAACAATCCTACACCTGAACTGGTAGCTACAGTTAGGTAGGCATGCCTGGGGTGACATATATTGTTGGGTCAAAAATATGGTTTATACTTACTTTTCTAGAAAAATGTATTTTTGTGTCTTGGACCGTAAACAACTTGGTGTTTACGGTCGTATACGTGTTTATGGTTGTGTTTACGGCCGTAAACCCATTTACGGCCCATGTCCACCAAGCCCATCTTTCTTATGTATAAATATAGGTGTAAGGGTTGAGGAGTAGATTGATGAACACTAGTGGAGAGCTTAAGTGTATGTGCATTTGAAGGTGTTCTAGAGAGAGAAACTAGAGAGAAGTTTTGTGTGTATGAATCTTTTGTATCCGGATCTTCATTCTAATCATATCATACATAGATTCATCATCATCTTCTTCTTCTCCTTCTCTTCTATTTGATCTGACATCATCCGTTTGATTGGGATTCCGCACCATCAAACGGATCTGATTGATACACAAGCAGATTTGGGGACTTACAATTGGTATCATAGCTTGGTTGTATCAATCAAATTTTCTCAGATATGGAGCCGATTTGATCTTATTTTGAAAAGATTCTTGTGTTTTTGGATAGATCTCTGAAAATTAGGGGGGGGGGGGGGTTTGTTCCTCGCGTTTTTCATAAAAACGAGTTTTTGATCGAGTTTTGGAGCAAAAATGGTGAAAAACGTCGTTTTTTTTGCGATCTGAAGCTGTGTTTACGGTCTTTGAAGCGTTTACGGTCCGGAGTTTGCGGCCTCAGCTCGGAATTCGGCTCGGTGAACGGCTAGGGTAGCCGGATCAGAAGCTCGCCATCTTGTCCTCGCATCAACAACTCTTTATTATAAAAAGAAAGGGGGTTTAGAGGTGCCGAGGTTCGAATTCAGGACCTCAAACACTTCAAACCACGCGCCTTAACCAGTTGGGCTACAAGGGAACTTGTTGAACAGTTTGATCGTTTAAACTTTATACACTTCTCAGCAAGAAGAAAATAATCAAAAGGAAATCGAGGCTTGCAAGAATCGAACTCGGGACCTCTATTTCACAAGTCAGCGTGCTTAGCCAACTCGACCAACCGATTATTTTTCAATCCCTCGAAATTTTAAACTTAACTTCTCCCCGTCGCTTCCAAGTTTCGCAATTTGACAATACCAGCCCAAAAAATTCAAAATTTTATTTTTTAAAATCCTCTTGCAACCCAAAAAATTTAGTTTTTATTTTTTGACTTTATTTTTAACTTTTGACTTTTTGCTTAAAATTTTGACTTTAAATTTTGACCTTTTCATTTAACTTTTAAAATTTCAAATTTAGATTTTAAGTTTGACTTTTTAAATTTGAATTTTCAGGTTGACTTTCTCGTTTTGTTTTTAAGTCAAAGGGCAATTAAAAAAAACAATGAGTTCTTCAAACGTTCCAGTTAATAAAGTTTCATGTTCTCAATCTTGTGAAACTACGATTAAATTTCTTCGGGAACAAATTGATTTATTAAAAAGAGAAGTTGAGGACCTGAGATATGAAGGATATCAACTCAGGAAAGGACAAAAACCACTTAAGGCCCAATTAGAAACTAAAATAAAAGATTTCATAAGGATTCAAACAGAATACAGTGAAAAATGTGAACTGTATGATTATGTTAAGAGACAAAATGATGAGTTAATTACCGAGCTTGATACATTAAAAAGACAATTTGAAACCGAAAATTTTGATTTTAGAAAATTTGATGGATCAAGCGAGGTAGTTGCCAACATGATTGATCACTGCATGCAATTCAAACGAAATCAGTCAAAAGGGTTTAAGATATGATAGTGTACCTGCTCCTTATAATCATACATATCAGTATCAACCCCTATCCAAAGAAGAGTTTGCCAACGAACCATTCATGGCTTATGGAAAGCCATCTGGTTTTGTTTCAGGAGGATTTATCAATGTTGAAAGTACTAACGTTTCTACTTCCCCTGCAGATCAATCCTTAGATCAGTCAAAGCTCAAAGTTAAAGGATCTGTTTCTGATAACAAAACTGAGCCTGAACCTGATGTTTCTATTTCCAATGAACAACCTTCTGTTTCTGATATTAAAGTTGATGATACATCTTGTGATGCCTTTGATGCTTTTGCATCGGATCATGTTGAGTTAATTTTTTTTTGACATATTTGATTATTTGTTTGAAAATATTGATGTTCCTGTTTCTAGCACATCTATTTCATGTGCAGGTAAAGTATCAGAGGATGAGAACAAGGAGAACACCTCTGAACAAACCAACATCTCCTTGAGCTCTGAATCTGTTGCTTCGAACTCAGCTGCTTCTGATCAACCTGCTGTTGAGAAATACAGGCCACCAATTCCAGTGAAACAGAGTGTCTGCTGCAATTGTGCATGTGGGAAAAATCAGAGACAAAGGAAGGATACGCCACCAGGGGCAGGAAGAAACAACTTCACAGTGAAGAAAAAGACATGTTTTCATTGTGGAACACTTGGACACATTTCCAAAAATTGTCCAAATCGAGCATATGTTCCCTACTATGCACAAGGCTGGAAGAACGCCCAAGAGGGAAATACTTCAAAAGAAACCCCTCAAGGTCACGTTCAGACCATGATGACTGGAACGCGCAGAAGGCCAAGAATCCGAATCCCAAGGGCAAGAAGGGAATGTCGGCAAAGAAGCCCAATCCAAGAGATGCTACAGTGAAACAAAGACCAGTTAGGTCAAAGCCATCTCAACGGCAAACATCAAGATCAAAAGCAAGTACTGAACCACCCATCGGATCGAAAAAGAAATGGGTTAAACCCAACTACAAATGGGTTCCAAAGGCTCACTCTCCCAAATCTACTAACGACTCTAATACTTCTACATCTTCTGTTTGTGATAAACAGGACATGTCATGAGAGAAAGTATCTTGCGTTGATGACAAAGGTCGACCCAGTTTCAAAATGGACTGGGTTCCAAAGACCAACTGATCCCACTCTGTGTCGGAACAGCTATGGAGGCATATCATCAGACTTCGGTTTGTTGGTAGTGGCTGTTCCAGGCACATGATAGGGGACATCTCTCAACTGTACAACATTCAGACCTTTGTTTGAGAGTATGTGTCCTTTTTGCGGGAAAGGAAGCAAGGAAGAGATCACTCATGGGGTTAGTGCTTAATGACATGAAGAATTTTTGGATCTGTTTTGAGATTACGCGTGTTGTTCTTAGACCTTCTGGATGCAAATTCAATCGGTGACTTACGGTTTGAGTTTTCTTCTCTATACTCCTGATTTTATCTTAAGCTGATTCGCTTTAAAGACTAATTTTTGTTTTAAGATATTTTAAATTTGCGCATTTACTTTCGTTTATCTCATATGCACAAATTTAGGGGGAGAAATAAAAACAAAACAAAAATTAGAAAATTTAAAAAAAATCCAAAAACATTAGAAAATCAGAAAATCAGAAAATCAAAAAATATGTTGGTTATGAAATGTGCTTGAAGGAGATGTTTTGGGAAGCGATATTATCAAGTGATAACAGGCAATCTGAGTCTGCGTAATGTACCCAAAGTTGAAGGGTCTATGCTCTGGTTTGATGCGTCGGTAGGCACGAAAGATTCTAAATGGACATGACTAGGCAGAGCTGAACTTAGGAAATCTATAGACTTGAAAATTCTTGACCTAGTTAGATCTGTTTAGCCTGACAATACGACGCTTGGATAGGTTGAGCAGGGAGATATATATGAGAATCTACTGGTCACATTAAAGAACCTGTACTTTCAACCGTGGATTAACTTTTCCTCGATGTGCGGATTCTGTCCTTAATTCCGGTATTGATGGGGTGACTGGTGAATTCCAATAAATTAGGTCTGTAGAAGGTTATATTCTTTTTCTCTATCTGTTAGTCATATGTAACCTCCTCTGCGTGACTCAAAATCCAACCTGGACTATAACATATGCAACTCTATTTCTCTGCATCTTCTATCTATGCAATTCTTTCTATCTGTTAGCCATATATTGTCTCTTTTGCGTGACTCACAATCCGACCTGGAACACAGTATATGCACCATTCTTTTTCTCAATCCCTCTAAAACTTCAGTTAATCATATGTTCCACCCTCTGCGTGATTGGAAGAGATCCGACCTGGGTGCATAGCATATGCATTATAAATCTAACTTCTCTCTTAATGATTGTCTGCTCACCCGATGTAAGGAGTATTCTAGAAGTCTTTGATTATTGGAGCATATCAAGAAGCGGGAAAAACGTTCTAGTATAATTAAAATTGAACACATACAGATTGTCTGTAGATCTCGCTGCTCAATTTAGGTGGACAACAATATCCCTGGTCGTCGTCAGCTGAATGGTCCTTAAGAAATATTTTCTAGGAACTTACGATCACTTTGTCTTATAACTAATAATATGTCCTAATTTTGTCACAATTTTTCGTGTTTAAGTGGAAAACAATACCGGTCATCGACCAGACAAAGACGTGAAGACAGAAGGTACCAACAAGCGGATAAAGGTTGTCTAAAAACTTTGATCCCAAATCACTCTTAAAGTTAGATATCATTTTATTTTTGTAAAATTTGTTTATAGTTTCTTCTAATTTAAACATTATGGGAGAATTAAAAATGATTAAAAAAACAAACAAACAAAAATCAGAAAATTAAAAATCCAAAAAAAAAATAGTGTTATTTTTGTTTTATTTCTTTTTCAGAAAAGATGAAAAATCCAAAAAATATTGTCTGCTAAAATTTTCTTTTAGTTTTGTTTTGTCTAGAAAAGTAAATTTAGGTGAAGATGAAACTCATGGAGGTTTGTGTCGAAGATTTCTGAGCCAAGGCTTCATCCGTGGTCATCGAAGAATTCTCATTCGAAGGAGAAAGAAATGAAGATTATTCTTTCGATATTCAATCCTTCAACCCCATAAGCAAGGTGAAGCTGCAATTGAAGATTATGTGACAGATTGCATTGAAGCCTCCTCAATCAGTCTGCTGCTATCTTTGTACCTGCTGAAGTGATCTAGAAGTTCAGTTCTCTTTGATGTTCTCTCTGAAGATTCTCAAGCTGAATGCACTATCTTTCAAGAATCAGTACATCAAGCCTCCTCACCCGACATGTGTTCAAAGCCAAATTCTGAAGAAAAGCCCAACCGCTCAATATGAAGTCATTCATTGAAGATTCATCAAGTTCATCTTGAAGCTGTGAAGAATTTGAAGATTAATGTTGAAGCCAGGTTCCCAATGAATATTAACAAGAAATGCCAGCTACTTTTTAGGGGGAGCTTGTTGGGTCAATTAAGAAAAGAAATCTATAAACCAAGGGGGAGATTGTTGGGTCAAAAATACGGTTTATACTTTACTTTTCTAGGAAAATGTATTTTTGTGTCTTGGACCGTAAAAAACTTGGTGTTTACAGTCGTATACGTGTTTACGGCCGTAAACCCATTTACGACCCATGTCCACCAAGCCCATGTTTCTTATGTATAAATATAGGTTTAAGGGGTGAGGAGTAGATTGATGAACACTAGTGGAGAGCTTAAGTGTATGTGCATTTGAAGGTGTTCTAGAGAGAGAAACTAGAGAGAAGTTTTGCGTATGTGAATCTTTTGTATCCAGATCTTCATTCTAATCATATCATACATAGATTCATCATCATCTTCTTCTTCTCCTTCTCTTCTTTGATCTGACATCATCCGTTTGATTGGGATTCCGCACCATCAAACGGATCTGATTGATACACAAGCAGATTTGGGGACTTACATATACCATAACATCCAACCTCTGAAGAACGTCGTAGAGGTCACTAGGACATATCAAGCATGGTTATATGAAACTCACAACAATATAAACTAACCATTTGTTTACGAAATTTCATTTCTTCAAATAGTTTTATTTTAACTAATAGAACTACTATACAATACAACTGGAGGATTCCAGGGAATACAAAACACATGGTTTTATTTTAAGTAATAAAACTACTTTACATTACTGGTGGTAGCCAGGGTTTTTGTATAGTACATTACTATACATAACTACTGGTGTTATCCAGGGATTTCATACATGAGTTTTCATACAAAACAATACAATACAATACAGCTGGTGGTACACAACCATACATACAAAAATATTTGTATAAAATTTCAGAATACAGTAACAAACATACATTTAGTCTTAAAGTCTAAGACTACTTTTCGCTACTAAAGAAAATATTGGATTTTCTTGAGAAACATACAAACATTTTCACAGATTCAAAGACAATATTTCATTACAAAAAAACACTTATGAAATCACCAACTTAAATGTTAATACACTTTCAAAATAACTTGTATTCTCATGGAACCAGTAGACAGGTACACCCGCAGGATTTTGAGAAGACGGAGCGTTATAGAATCTCGTCTGTTATATTTTTGTTGTACATTTTGATTGTCATACAAAATATGTTATGAACAGATGTAAATACTATATTTTATCAATGTAATGGTTGTGTTTGATTTGATTTCTATTATATAATTGTTGTGATACTGTACATGATGTCCTCCACCCCCGAACATTTTCTCCGTTCTGGTTTTGGGGTGTGACAGATTGCTATCAAAGCATTGTTTATAGTGAACTAAGTATATCAAACCTTACAAAGATATACAACTATAAACACAATGGGGCCGGAGTGCTCTGACAAGTATGCTTTTAAAAATCTAAGTATTTTATAAAAAGTATACAAGTATACATACATACCAGAAACAGTATCACAAGGAGAACAAAACACAAGTATTTAGATGTTGGACACTATGCTTAAACCTGAATAGTTATGTAATCATATCTGGGATAAATATAACCTGATCAACTATATTTATCCGAGATATGACCAAAATGTGTTTGGAAGTGACTATGGTGTTGTGATAAGTCAAAAACTTACTAACAATACATGCAAGAGAAACTCAAGAACCAAGCATGAAATTAAAATACTATAGGAGTATTTTAGGATCTTACAACAATCGAAAAAGAACATTCAGGCCTTAATGACTATTCATAACTCGTCTACACTAGATATCTTCAGAGTGATCAGTGTCGGTCACATTACAAATATTCTCTATAAGTGTTGCTATAAAATGGCGACTGTTTACTTATATTAGTAGACTTACACTGTAAATTGCTTGATAGAACACTATAATTGTTAGAATAGTGTATGTTGATGACGTACTTCTTATAGGAACAACATTCCAAGTTTGCAAAAGGTTAAGTGTTGGCTTGGAAAGTGTTTTGATATGAAGGATCTGGGAAAGGGTGCTTATATTCTAGGGATATGGATTTTGAGAGACATGAGTAAAAGGCTAGTTGGACTTAGTCAAAGTAGGTACTTGGAAAAGGTGCTAAAGAGTTTTAGCATGAAGAATTCCAAGAAAGGAGAACTGTCTATACAAAGTAATACCAAACTGAGTAAGACTCATAGCCAGAGTATTGATGTAGAGATAGCATAAATGAGTAGAGTTCCATATGCTTCTGCTGCTAGATCTATCATGTATTCTATGACATGTACTCGCCCTGATGTGGCTTTTTCTTTGAGCATGGTTACTCGTTATCAGGGAAATCCTGGTATAGCTCATTGGATAGGAGTTAAGAATATTCTCAAGTATCTGAGAAGAACTAAGTATTAGGTCCTTGTGCTTGGTGGCAGTGATACGTTGAGAGTTACTGGGTATAGTTACGCCAACTTTTAAATAGACAATGACAATTTCTGTTCTCAATCTGGTTGGGTGTTTACCCTAAATAGAGGAGCGATAACCTGGAAAAGTTCCAAACAGGAGACGGTGGCTGGTTGTACTTTTCAATTAGAGACATAGCAGCAAGCGAAGCATCGAAGGAGGCTATTTGGTTGAAGAACTTCATAGGAGACCTTGGAGTTGTTCCATCCATTAAGGAGCCAATGGAGATTTTCTGTGTTAATGAAGGTGCGGTTGCCTTGACAAAGGAACCAAAAGATCATGGCAGATCAAGACATATCAACATAAAATACCATTTCATCAAACATAGATTAGAAGAAGGTCACCTCGTTGTGATGAGGGTATCATTAGAAAAGAATCCTGCAGATCCCCTCACAAAGGGTTTGAGTAGGGCCAAGCACGTTCAGCATGCTAGGAGCATTGGTCTGAAAGATGATATTAGTTTTAGTAATTATATAGTTATTTGAAACTTTTAACAAATACTACAAGAAAAAGTTGAAATAACTATGAAAATTTACTACAGATGTACAAGCCGTAGTTATTCTTCTACGGAATTTCTTGTCGTAGCTATTTTGCTATGAAATTTGCTATATAATTGCATTATGTAGGTAATATTTGAATAGCTACGGAATTAAAAACCGTAACTATTCTATTATGGACTATGCTACAAAATAGTTAGACGCATATATATTTTCTACGGAATCAGCTACAAAATTACGTTTAATAGTTAATATTTGAATACCTACGTAATTTGCCTACGCGATCGGAGTCCGTAGTTATCATGCTATGGAATTTGCTAGAGAATTATAAGGCGTGGGTATTTTACTACAAATTTTACTACAGGTCAAATTTTGTAGTTATTTTGCTACAAACATTGTTACAACATCAAAATCTGTAGCTATTTTGCTACAAAATTTGCTACCGAATCTAAGTTCGTAGCTAGCTTGCAACGACTTATGTTACAGAGTCAAAATCCGTAGCTATGCCGCTACAAAATTTTCTTCTGGATCATGGGTCGTAGTTATTACACTATAAAATAAAAACCCTAAATATTATTCAATAGAATTTTCCAATATGAAAATTTATGTGTTTGGAGGCTTATCAAATAAAGTTTATACCCTTAAACGATCCAAATGGCCAATGAATGAGTCCCCAATACTATTCGGTTGATTTTAATGTTTAAAAAAATATTGTTTCAAACAATATTGTGTTAGTGTCTATTAATAGACATTAATAGATGCTAACACATTATATTCAAGACTATAATCTCTCTCTCTCTCTCTCTCTCTCTCTATATATATATATATATATATATATATATATATATATATATATATGCACCATAAGCGTTTAGCATATTTTGCTGAATTTTAAGAGTTACAACCCTTAAAAGATGATTCACAACAAGTTTATGCAATCAGATCTTATCCCATCAGGTTAATCAGTCAACAAGTTAAACCAAGATTCACTCAATTTCAGCCATTTGAATCGGTCAAAATCAAATGAATCTGTTAGATTAAAGTTATATAACATCTCTGACTTATTGAATTGGGCAACGCCTTGGATCATCCTCTCCTCCTTCCCCTATATGTTGCATCTCACCACCATGCTCTCCTGTTCTCCATAAACCCTACATTTCACCGCCACCACCTACATCCATGGATCCATTCAGGATATACCCCTTTTGCTCTTCCCCTCTCTCGATGCCTTCCTCCTCCTTCACATGTATCTTCCTTATGCCCTAATTAAAGTCCACCCTCTACAGCTTCATGAAACAATGATGCTTGCTAGAAACAAAGGTAACAAAGTAAATGCATTTATCTTCTTGATTTTTTATAGTATGAACTAATTTGAATATCATTTTTTTATAATTTATCCAATGATAACATTATTCTTCTGTTCTACCTATATTCGTTATCTTTATCTCTTCCAATTTCGTTTTCCCTTAATTTCTCCCCAATTTGTACATATATTTATGCCTAATTGACTAATTTCAAATTTTGTTTCAAACTTTAGCAGGAGAATGACGACGAATATGTTTATAGTTTGACGAGAATTACGACACTGGTAGTTTTTTTTGTATTCCTTATTTTAATTCATGGAATTTCATATCGGTGGTCGTGGTGTTGGCTACAACCGAAAATCTTTCTTTCTTTCCTATTGTCTTCTTCTTTGGATTGAAACCTAAAATCCATTAAAATAAAATCAATTTCATTGTTTTTGAATCTTGGTGTGTATTAATATTAATTTGGTTTTTTTTTGTGGTTGTAGATGATAATCATGTTAAGCTTAGAAACCAAGCGTAGACGCATACCTTATTGCCACCATCAAACTGCATGTCTTGAGTCTCTCTCCTTACTCTCTTTGGTCTTATACAACCTTTGTTCCCACCACCTCCTAATGTTGTTGCTACGACCTAGAAGAGGGTCATTAGCTATCCCTTCCCACGTAAACCCTCACGTCTTCACGCAAGTGTTCTTCCCCCTTAAATGTATGATCGACTCTCTATAAGTCCACCTTTACCGCCGTCCTCTGTTTGTCTATTCAGGTTCACTGCTTCTCCCTGTTGTTTATTATATTAGGCCAAGGTAATTTGAAAAATCTTTGTTTGTATAAGCATGATATTTAATATTTTTTAACTTATGATTTTAAAGTCTACCTTTGATTTTGATTCTTATATTCACAGATTTTAGCCTACCATGTGCTCGATGAAATGTTTAAGAAAATTATTTCTTGATTAAACTCCGCTAGGTTCTGATTTTCGTATTTTGTTTGGTAGATACTATGAAATCACTTAAATTCACCTTCTTAATTGGTTTTTCATAATATTGTTGTAGCCTCTTGTGTTCATGACTCATGGCATGTTCTTATTCTCACTCTATCTTCATTACGATTTCAATGGGTTTTGGTTAAAACATTAGCTTTAGTTGATGTTAAGATGTGCAATGTTTTATCTGACATGGTCCATCAAAGTTGCTCAGGTATAATGCTTTCCAGAATGCGAATTATCTATTATGTTTTTAGTTGTTTTCATCTTTTTATCCTTGAATGTATCCAGGTACAATGCTTTATCTGCACATGGTGAGTCAAAGCTAGACAATAAATACAAACACAAACTCAGAGAAGAAGAATGTTGAATATTTTATATGCACATGTATTCGGGTTTGGAATTTATAATATTGGGTGAAAGAAAATAAGACAATAAGTTTTAATATAAACAAATCACATGTATGTTATTATTGGTGAAAAAAATCAAGCATGTGGTTTTGGGTTTAAATTAAAACATTGAAGGGCACCAATATATACAAAATAATTTTTTGTTTTTAATACTTATTTTTTTAACACTTCATTATTATTTTTAGATGATTGAGCATGTGACTTTTCCAGCCCTGCTTTTGAGGTAAATACCAATATTTTTAGACTTTGCAGGTGAAGTTGGTGACTTTTCTAACCCTGATGTCAAGTTTGAGGTAAATATCAATATCTCAAGTTAGTGCAAAATTAAGGTAGCCTTGATAGCCTGATATGATTTCGGATAAATTATTCCAGGGTATACAAGTCAAGTTGCTCATCCAAATCCTGACCAGATCCTAACCAAGTGTTCAAAAATTATACCAATAATAGTAAGTTACTTAAGAATATTATTACCCTCCGAATGAAATGTCATCTTCTTTTTGACATATTATTTTTCAAATGTTATTCATGGAGCTGTACAATGTTACATTTGATTGAACTTAGTTAATTACATGGAGTTTTTGACTTGTGACTGAATATATTCAAGGTATGACTCTATTGATTTTTTTTATTAACATTAAGATTATAATTTAACATGTTTAAAACATTACATGTTTTTATATTGACAAAATTGCAAAAATGGTCCCTATGGTATGCAAAATTTTGGGGTTTTAGTCCAAACCATGATTTTTTTGGATTGGTGGACCTTTTGGAGTGGTTTGTATGTGAAAATAGTCCCTTCAAAAATTGAAATGACTATAATACCCTTGGGGTATTTATTTTTTATTTTTCTTTCATTTTTCGTAAAATTTAATATTTATTTATTTATTTTAACAATTAAAAAAATAATAGAGGACTCACCACTCTCTCTCTCTCTCTCTCTCTCTCTCTCTCCCCCCAACACCCAAGAACACCTTCATAATCTTAAGAGCACATCTTCATAATCTCAAGAACACTGAAGAACATATTCATGAACTGAAGAATATCTTCCACAACCACCACCCTTTGACCACCGTCCGCCACCACCACCACCACCACCCTTTGACCACCGTCTCCTTCCACCCTTTGACCACAATTGTTGAAATCTAATTCTAACCTCAAATCAAAACCAAGAGCTTAAACTTAAAATCTAACCTGCAACTCAAATTCTTAAACACCTTAATCTTCTTCAAAAATCCAAACCCAACTCATCCAATACCCATTTTCTCCTCACCTACGCATATACATACACCACACAATCGGAGATTTGGTTCCTAGTTTACAAACCCAGAATTTTGTAGACCCATTGTGACAACCCGAAATTTATTCCGTCATTTTTAACCCCTTTTCCGTTAATAAGCCTCGTTTTATTTAACTGTCTGTTAAATTTTGGACTAGCTAATTAATTTGGGACTTTTTAAATGACTTTGTAAGGGTTGAAACAAATTAGAAACACCCTCATTAATCCCTTGAAAAGTCTTAGTTTCAACCAAGTCAAAATACGACCACTAAATCGGGTGCGACCAAAAGCCCCGTTTAACGGCAGTATCAGGTAGATTTCCACTAAGCCTCAACTCAAGCCCCTATATAAGGGAGAATAAACTTCATGTCCACCCTTTTCACTCTCTCTCTACACTCTCTCTCTACAACTTGTTTCCGAGCCAAAAACCGCTCGTTTCGAGCCCCAAACGAGTAAGCAATCTACCCTAACTTGTTGTATAACTTAACTAACTTGCAAATTCGTGTTTGAGACATCAAATAGGGGTAAATTCATGTGTTTACGGCCCAAGAACACTCTTGGACCGTGAACACCCCTAAGTGGGGTTTTTAAGCCCCAAAACCCCTCTAAACTACCCCTAAGGCTTAGATATGGCTAAATGACTTATGGGAACGGACATAGAACACCTTGAACTTAACTTTTGGGGAGTAAACTTGAGTTTACTGCCCAAGAACATGCTTGGGCCGTAAACCCCTCTTCATGGGGAGTAAACTCGAATTCAATGTTAGAAATTCCCTCAAATACCTACTATGGCCTTGGAAAATATCTAGAAGCAACCCCCATTGAAGTAAGGCTTTAAACTTCAATTAAACCAAGGAAATAGGAGTTTACGGCCGTAAACCCCCATAGAATTGGTCCATGGGCCGTAAACTCCCATTAATTGCCCATATGATGCCCTAAACTCTTCTTTTGACTTGGAAAAATACATAGGATTTTATTCTCTACCATTTAAGACCCTAAAACACAAAAAGAACATCCATATAGGAGCTTACGGCCGTAAACTCCTCAAATGATCCATTTGATGCCTTAAATCCATTCATACACTTTGTATTTGGACCTAGCTTAATTCTTTGAGTGATATAAGACCTTTTGGCATCCTAGAACACCCTCACCATGAGTTTACGGCCGTAAACTCATGGGGAGTTAGTCCCAGGGCCGTGAACTCTATAAAGAGTTTACTCTTGAAGAGTAAACTCCCTATCTAAGCCATACACACCCTTAAATGTTACCCGGGACACCCTTAGCACTTCATCAAAGTATTTTCCGCACTTTAGGATGCGTATGCTTATTTAATTAGTATTATATGTACTAATTGTATGTAAACATAGTCACTAAGTGTGTTCAAGTCTTTACTTGACACCGAGAACCCAACCGGCACCTCCGTCGGATCCACTTACAACAGGTGAGTTCATACCCCTGAATGAACCTTTTACATGTTTTTACATGTTTTAGTGGGGGGGAATACAAGTTAAACATGCCAGGTATCATATCAATCACATGTGATTGATAACCCGCATGCACAAGGATTTATTACACTGTCAACTGTTTTACCAAGTATGATACTGTAAATGGTTTTTCCAAAACGACTTTACTTGTTCAAATCTTTACTTATATTGTTTTATCAAAATGTGTTTACGAAAGGTTTCCAAAGGAATTCTAAAGGTTTTCAAACTTATTTTACAAAATAATACCAAGTCGTGATTTTCTTAAGTATAAAGGTTTTCCAAAGTTTTCATCAAGGTTTTCTTCCATGTTTTTATATTCCTACTTTGTTAGATACCACTACTTCGTTATACTTCTACTTAGTTAATACTCCTACTTAGTTAAATGCTACTACTTCGTTAACGCTTTCACTTCGTGATACGCTTATACTTGTCAAATGCTTCTACTTCGAGAAATACTACTACTTCGTAAACGCTTCTCCTTTGTTAATACTACTACTTCATAAACGCTCCTACATTATTACCGCTTCTACTTCACGAACCTCTCCTACTTTATTTATACTACTACTTCGTAAACGCTCCTACTTTATTACCACTTTTACTCCACGAACCGCTCCTACTTTATTAATGCTACTACTTCGTAAACGCTTATACTTTCTTAACACTTATAGTTTGAGAAACGCTTCTACTTCGTGAAACACTCCTACTTTGTTAATGCTTCTACTTAGTTAAATGCTTCCATATCGTTAAATGTATGCTTGTACTTGTATAGTTATATAAATAATGATTAAAGGACTTAGGAAGGCTAGTTCGCCCTATTTCCTTTTCTTCGTTGAGATGTGGTCTGGTGGGATCGGATATCAATCCGAAGGTCGTTTGATCATTAATTATATGTCATGTATACATGTATAAACATATGGGTTTACATCGATCGGTTCAGTTATGAGTCTCTACTGCGAGTCCAGCACTTACATCATAATTCACTGTTCGGGATACATCTTCAGGACACAGCCTTCTCCGTTGTCTAGTTGGTAACCAGAGTCTCTTGTAGGGAGAGCGGACATTGTGTGTAAAGATCTATACGAGATTGACACCCACGCACCCTGACTGCTAACTACAGTCCAAAGGCCTACCAAGCCAAGGGGTGATAAATGTCATACTTACACAGACGCTTGCAGGGCGTCAAGTACTCTAGTGTCGATTAGTATGGTTACGAGTATTCCATGTTACCTTATAATTCATGGCCTTAAGGTAACGAAGTTTGACACTGTATGCTGGAAATACACTCTTAGAATTACACTGTTTTAGACCTTGCTAGCTGTATCTTTCATTTGATACTGTCTGGGGTCTGTATTCACTGTTTTTAGACTTTGCTAGATGTATCATTCAATTAATACTGTCTGGGGTCTGTGTCTCTCTGTTTTAGTCCTTGCTAGACGTATCATTCATTCGATACCGTCTGGGGTCTGTATCTCCTTTTGTTAGACTGAGCCAGGCGTGTCGTTCATTTGATACTCTCCTGGAGTCTATAATCTCTTTTGCCTTAGTCAGCAGTCGTCACTGCTGAGGCATATGTTATTTTCCCTGATATTCTCCTACTTTCTTTAAAATCAAACACCGTATTTTGGTAATGATAGTGTTTAAGGGAAAATTACTTTTACAACATAACTCTGTCGGGTCTTGGTAGAAGACTACTTTTATTTAAGAAAATATAGGATTTTCTGGAAAGGACTCTAATACACTGTAGACTCTAAACTACTGCTTTTTATAAAGTTATTTTGAATAAAAGGCTTACTTACACAAATGACACTAAATACTTATGAACTCACCAGCATTTATAAAAATTTTGATACTCGCTTTCAAAATAACTTGTATTCTCAGGTCTGCAATAGACAGGTACATCTCAGGCGCTTTTGGTGAAGACAGTTTTGTACCAAGCTGCACCTTTATTATTACTTGTATTACTTCGATGTTTCTATGAAATGTAAACTATGTAAAACTATTACTATTAATGCAATGGTTGTTGTACTTTGATTACTATATTGCATATGTTGTGATACTTGACATGACGTCATCCACCTTAGAACGTTTCTGCCGTTCCGGTTTTGGGGTGTGACAAATTGGTATCAAAGCAATGTTTATAGTGAGCTAAGTATATCAATTCATAAAAGATATACATCCTATAAATACTTAGGGATAAAACACTCTGACCAAGAATTATAGTTTAAAATATAACCATATTTTACCGAAGTATAAGAACATCCAGAATCTAAACACTCGAACACAAGTATCACAAGAAGAACATAAATAAAAGTCTTCAGATGTTGAGCATTACCGTCAAACCTGGGCAATTATGTAATCGTAAGTTGGAATAAATGTAACCTGATCAACTGCATTTATTCGAGATGCGATGAACGTGTGCTTGGAAGTGATAGTGGTGTTGCAACAGGTCTGAAACTTACCAACTAGGAATGCTAGAGCCAAACATAAAGTTTAAAATACTATGGGAGTATTTTGGAATACTAAAAGACTCACATTAATCCCAGAATCATATTCAAAAGATAAGAATCAAACAAGAAATTAAAATACCATAGGGGTATTTTAGGATCCATAGACAACCTTATGTGAAGAACTAAAAAGATCCTTATTGATATACCTACAATTACAAAGGGTATACTCCCAAGGTTATATATAATAAGGATCCCATAGGCTAAGAATGTGTGGTTTCGCTCTACTTCCTTTTCCTTGTTGGGATGTGGATATAGAGTAGTATCACATATTCGAAGGCCTATCGGATCTAAGCTATATATGATTTGTATACCCTGTGTAATCGTAGCGGGACTCGATATGGATCACCCAGTGAAATGTAATAATCTCTTAGGATTCTTTAGACATTTCCATTCTCGCACGAACCCTGTAGAAAACCCTATCCACTTCAGTGCTTGACAGAAGAGTTGATTCAGACCCAGAAGAGGTTCATTGAGAAGATTTCCAATTCGGAAATAAATGAACTAGGTCGAGAGTATTGAAACCACCAAGTGCCTATATCTTTTTAGGGACATCGGTGAGAAATTCGCCTAAACTTTCGAGATTTCCAGTCATCCATCATGAAGTGAAGACACCCAGAGTAGGAATCGGAAGTAAGACGGAGTAGAAATTCAATATGTCTATAGGAGAAGAAAACCCTAGGTAATTATCCGAAGAAAACCAATGCCGGTCCCAATCAAAGATACGAGGTAGACAGAGGGAGCTAGTACATGGAACCCGAGAAGTGTCTTTTCCTCGCGTTCGTCACACTAATACACCCATAAAATAATACAATTTAGTGAGTTAGTTGTTACACTACTCACGCTATGTGTTAGGTGAAACGCCTTTTCCCGTTGCCAGCAACACGATTAGAGCGGATCCCCACACCTCTATTGAGAGTGTTTAGCCATAAGCCTTCATGAGCCTCTCTTCCCGCGGTTTTCGTTCCGAACTGTTCTCAAATCTTTCCAGGACGGAGAGTGAAACCTTTCCCAGTATAAAGGTAACTTAGTAGGAACGATTCCCATCTTATGGCTTTTTCCGATACTCACACTCCTACCTTGAATACTAGGACTACATCATAGGGATGTAGGTCGACACTCAGACAACCAATATCCGAGTCACGGGAAAATTTAGACCTAACAAAGTAAGGATAAATACGTCCAGGGTTAACCATCGCCTCTCATCAGCTTGTGTTCTTTTCCATATAGGAAAACCATACATCCGAGGAAGCGTAACCCATCCGCTGGCAAGAAACCGACTCTCCTATTCGACGAAGCTACGTTCCAAGTTGTAGTCTCTACAGCCGTAGCAACTGTCACGGCTTACCTGAATGCTAACAATGCCAATGTTGGCAAGAGCCCTATCGGGGTTCCCGATCCCAGTAATGGACAACAGCAACCAACGCCTGCATACCCAGCCACTCAAGAACCCCAACTAAATCCACTAAAGAGAAAACTCAAGATCGAGGAGGGAAGTACCTCGGCTCGAGGACCTTTCGAAGGGTAATGAGTTGAGACAGCCAATACCCCTGTAAACCCTTCCATCCCGACTTCAAGGAGACCATACCTAGGAAACCTTCCCCACTGCAGCAAGTGTAGCTACCATCATCATGGTATATGTCGGGAACTCTTTTATGCTAGGTGCAACATGAAGGGGCATACTGCTCGCATCTGTAGAACCCCGATTGAGTTTATTACATCAACCACCAATGTGGCAGACAACCCAGTTTGCCGCCTATGTGGTGAGAATGGACACTTCAAGAAGGACTGTCCAACCGAAGGAAACAACAAAGACACAGGAGGGGTGTGACTCTACCTGGTTAGGGAGGAGCATCCAGGAAACTGGTAGATTTTTAGTATGTCTCTCAATCTTAGATAACTAACCAAAAACATTAAAAGGCTAATTCTAAATGTAATTACTTCCCCGTTAAGGCGAAAGTCGCAGCACTGTTATAAAATTCAAAATTTCATCAGGTAAAACTATAATGGCTAAATATATACGTTACGGCCATGTATAATTGAGATGGATAGACCTAGAGTGAGTGAAGGCCGCCTCATTTCCTATTCCTTGTTTGGTTGTGGATTTAGGGCGGAGTCCCTCAGTCAACAGTCCTCCCCACCTTAATTATACATGACTAGTATATGTTAGGCGATTAAAGAAATGCCTCATGATAATCCATTCATGAAAAGGTACTTTACTAAGAAACACTCAGGACCCTCTATAGTTTCGCGTCGACTCTATCAGTCCAAGTATCCACATCAGTGATACACAGGACGAAACCCGAGACGCCTGGAACTTGTGTGCTCGTTCGACACATGACTCTATCGACCGTCCTACTGTATCATGTCAAAGTGTGCCAACTTCGACGACTCTATCAATCATGGTTCGACTTCGTGCAACCATGTGTAAATCCCGAGTGTTGTGTAAAAAGAACTTTCTCCATAGCCATTTCGACAAATAAAGGTTCTTCTGAACCTAAACAAAATAAGAATAATAAAACCTAATGCGATCCGTCAGTCGTCACACGTATTTCAAACCACCCGAAGTACCCAGGAGAAAGGTACCACGCGCTGTTAACCAACCCTTCTTAGACAGATAGAAACCGAAGCGAAAGACACTGCAAGTATTTCCAGAAGACGATAACCACCTGAAGCATACTCCGTAGATCCCCCGGAAAGACCCTTCGCACCTCGCAATCAGGTTCGTGAATCAAGAGGATATAACTCATGGGACTGACTATTATAACTAAGTATATGCATAATGGTGGCATATAATTGAGCTAAAAAAGATTTAAGGTGTGTGCTTCCTCCCTACTCCCTGTTCCTCGTTGGGTTGTGGGTCTGGGGTGGAGTCGCACAACTGAACATCCTGCCGACCTCAATTATATGCGGCTCGCATACACCAAGTATTAGTGGTTAAGCCAAGTATGAGCTCTACCACGAACCTCATAGTAAAACCCTTCATCCTATTCCATAGAATAAGAGCTAGAGTCAAGAAAACCCCTGCGGGTTGAGCTGCTATAATGACCACAAATCCGAAATTTGCTGTCGTCCCGGTTAGACCAGTATAGTAGCTAACACCCTCGATTGGTAAAGAAATCTGAGTCGTAAGTGTCAAAGACATTGACTACGACCATCCATTCACGCTTAATCCCACGAATTAAGCATCTCAGCAGATATTCCGGAAATCCGGAAGTTGCGATAAGTTAAACTCTGAGAAGAATGGATGAGGAGATTAAAGTTCCGCGTAATGGAACCCTATACTCACTAGATTTGACCTAGACCGAGAAAACTCAGAACCTTCGGAAGAGTAGTCGCAGAAGATGCTCGCACTACTCAGACACTTTGTCCTCCCTGTTACCGACGAGTAGTGCATAGGACACTCCGCCCTTTCGCATGGAGGAAATCACCGTCGAAGATAGACTGCATTCTCCGAAGTGAACACTAGAATACCAAGATCCACAGAATAACTTTCGCAGCCAGGAATACTTGATCAAAATGCGAAAGTAGTTGTGTTAAGCCTTATAACCCAGATCCCGATGAGATTATAGACTTGACACCAGTCTAGGTGTTAGTCGATGGGTTATACAACAACACCCGCTTTCCACACTAAAATAAACCAACGCCTTGCAGATTAGAACATGTCTTAGAGATTCATTGGACTACTAGGTGTTCCACGAATACTATCTCGCATAGAAATAGTAGAACCACCTCCAGAGAGAGTCCAATACTCGTCTGGTGAATCCCTATCTCCCCGACCCTGAGGGTTTCCGTTAGAAATATCTCAAGAATCAGAAGTGCAGGTTCATTTTGCACAAGATTGAGATAGACACTCTGGAGGAAACAAGTACCCGTAGACACGCAATCCATCCGATGATCTAGAAAGTCTCTAAAAGCCAATTGACAGGAAGCGCGAATCCAAGGACAACCAAAGCTTCCTAAGAACCAACCTGAAGGACTGCACTTCCAGTATGAGAGAGAACGTTTGGAACTTTGGAATGGCAATCACACAAGTGTTGACCTCGCCATAGAAGTACACTATGTTCTGAGTACCGAAAAGCTCTACCCTTCCAAGAGCTTAGGACCATCCGAGATCCTTTACGGAGATTGGCCCAACCCTCGTCAGACCACTACTACTTTCGGATATTCCACAAGCTTCACCCCAGATCGATCCACTTCTTAGACTTGATAAGTGCTTACCCGATGTCACTCTTTGTATTCCACTCATCTTGATAGAAACCATTGAGAACCCTAACGTCGTAGACATACCTGTAGGAAATCACTAACTACACGAGACAGAATCCGCATCCCATAGGTGAAGGATTGTTGGAATAACACACACAGGCCAGAGATCACTTGGGAGTCCAAGGCAAACCTAATAGGAAGTACCCTCATCTCATTACTCGGTCATTCATACCTACTACCTTGCCTAAACCTGAATTTCGGGACGAAATTCCCTCTAACGGGGGGATGATGTGACAACCCGAAATTTATTCCGTCATTTTTAACCCCTTTTCCGTTAATAAGCCTCGTTTTATTTAACTGTCCGTTAACTTTTGGACTGGCTAATTAATTTGGGACTTTTTAAATGACTTTGTAAGGGTTGAAACAAATTAGAAACACCCTCATTAATCCCTTGAAAGGTTTTAGTTTCAACCAAGTCAAAATACGACCACTAAATCGGGTGCGACCAAAAGTCCCGTTTAACGGCAGTATCGGGTAGATTTCCACTGAGCCTCAACTCAAGCCCCTATATAAGGGAGAGCAAACTTCATTTCCACCTTTTTCACTCTCTCTCTACAACTTGTTTCCGAGCCAAAAACCGGCCGTTTCGAGCGCCAAACGAGTAAGCAATCTACCCTAACTTGTTGTATAGCTTAGCTAACATGAAAATTCGTATTTGAGACATCAAATAGGGGTAAATTCATGTGTTTATGGCCCAAGAACACTCTTGGACCGTGAACACCTCTAAGTGGGGTTTTTAAGCCCCAAAACCCCTCTAAACTACCCCTAAGGCTTAGATATGGCTAAATGACTTATGGGAACGGACTTAAAATACCTTGAACTTAACTTTTGGGGAGTAAACTTGAGTTTACTTCCCAAGAACATGCTTGGGCCGTAAACTCCTCTTCATGGGGAGTAAAATCGAATTCAAGTGTTAGAAATGCCCTCAAACACCTACTATAGCCTTGGAAAATATCTAGAAGCAACCCCCATTGAAGTAAAGGCTTTAAACTTCAATTAAACCAAGGAAATAGGAGTTTACGACCGTAAACCCCCATAGAATTGGTCCATGGGCCGTAAACTCCCATTAAGTGCCCAAATGATGCCCTAAACTCTTCTTTTGACTTGGAAAAATACATAGGATTTTATTCTCTACCATTTAAGACCCTAAAACACAAAAAGAACATGCATATAGGAACTTACAGATGTAAAATCCTTGTTTAAGGCCGTAAACTCCTCAAATGGTCCATTTGATGCCTTAAATCCATTCATACACTTTGTATTTGGACCTAGCTTAATTCTTTGAGTGATATAAGACCTTTTGGCATCCTAGAACACCCTCACCATGAGTTTACGGCCGTAAACTCATGGGGAGTTAGTCCTAGGGCCGTGAACTCTATAAAGAGTTTACTCTTGAAGAGTAAACTCCCTATCTAAGCCATACACACCCTTAAATGTTACCCGGGACACCCCTAACACTTCATCAAAGTGTTTTCCCCACTTTAGGATGCGTTTACTTGTTTAATTAGTATTATATGTACTAATTGTATATAAACATATGTCATCATATGTTAATAGGTCACTAAGTGTGTTCAAGTCTTTACTTGACACCGAGAACCCAACCGGCACCTCCGTCGGATCCACTTACAACAGGTGAGTTCATACCCCTGAATGAACCTTTTACATGTTTTTACATGTTTTAGTGGGGGGGGGGGGGGGGGAATACAAGTTAAACATGCCAGGTATCATATCAATCACATGTGATTGATAACCCGCATGCACAAGGATTTATTACACTGTCAACTGTTTTACCAAGTATGATACTGTAAATGGTTTTTCCAAAACGACTTTACTTGTTCAAATCTTTACTTATATTTTTTTATCAAAATGTGTTTACGAAAGGTTTCCAAAGGAATTCTAAAGGTTTTCAAACTTATTTTACAAAATAATACCAAGTCGTGATTTTCTTAAGTATAAAGGTTTTCCAAAGTTTTCATCAAGGTTTTCTTCCATGTTTTTATATTCCTACTTTGTTAGATACCACTACTTCGTTATACTTCTACTTAGTTAATACTCCTACTTAGTTAAATGCTACTACTTCGTTAACGCTTTCACTTCGTGATACGCTTATACTTGTCAAATGCTTCTACTTCGAGAAATACTACTACTTCGTAAACGCTTCTCCTTTGTTAATACTACTACTTCATAAACGCTCCTACATTATTACCGCTTCTACTTCACGAACCTCTCCTACTTTATTTATACTACTACTTCGTAAACGCTCCTACTTTATTACCACTTTTACTCCACAAACCGCTCCTACTTTATTAATGCTACTACTTCGTAAACGCTTATACTTTCTTAACACTTATAGTTTGAGAAACGCTTCTACTTCGTGAAACACTCCTACTTTGTTAATGCTTCTACTTAGTTAAATGCTTCCATATCGTTAAATGTATGCTTGTACTTGTATAGTTATATAAATAATGATTAAAGGACTTAGGAAGGCTAGTTCGCCCTATTTCCTTTTCTTCGTTGAGATGTGGTCTGGTGGGATCGGATATCCATCCGAAGGTCATTTGATCATTAATTATATGTTATGTATACATGTATAGACATATGGGTTTACATCGATCGGTTCAGTTATGAGTCTCTACTGCTAGTCCAACACTTACATCAGAATTCACTGTTCGGGATATATCTTCAGGACACGGCCTTCTCCGTTGTCTACTTGGTAACCAGAGTCTCTTGTAGGGAGAGCGGACATTGTGTGTATAGATCTATACGGGATTGACACCCCCGCACCCTGACTGCTAACTACAGTCCAAAGGCCTACCAAGCCAAGGGGTGACAAATGTCATACTTACACCGACGCTTGCAGGGCGTCAAGTACTCTAGTGTCGATTAGTATGGTTACGAGTATTCCATGTTACCTTATAATTCATGGCCTTAAGGTAACGAAGTTTAACACTGTATGCTGGAAATACACTCTTAGAATTACACTGTTTTAGACCTTGCTAGCTGTATCTTTCATTTGATACTGTCTGGGGTCTGTATTCACTGTTTTTAGACCTTGCTAGACGTATCATTCAATTGATACTGTCTGGGGTTTGTGTCTCTATGTTTTAGTCCTTGATAGACGTATCATTCATTCGATACCGTCTGGGGTCTGTATCTCCTTTTGTTAGACTGAGGCATGCGTGTCGTTCATTCTATACTCTCCTGGAGTCTATAATCTCTTTTGCCTAAGTCAGCAGTCTTCACTGCAGAGGCATATGTTATTTTCCCTGATATTCTCCTACTTTCTTTAAAATCAAACACCGTATTTTGGTAATGATAGTGTTTAAGGGAAAATTACTTTTACAACATAACTCTGTCGGGTCTTGGTAGAAGACTACTTTTATTTAAGAAAATATAGGATTTTCTGGAAAGGACTCTAATACATTGTAGACTCTAAACTACTACTTTTTATAAAGTTATTTTGAATAAAAGGCTTACTTACACAAATGACACTAAATACTTATGAACTCACCAGCATTCATAAAAATGCTGATACTCACTTTCAAAATAACTTGTATTCTCAGGTCAACAATAGACAGGTACATCTCAGGCGCTTTTGGTGAAGACAGTTTTGTACCAAGCTGCACCTTTATTATTACTTGTATTACTTTGATGTTTCTATGAAATGTAAACTATGTAAAACTATTACTATTAATGCAATGGTTGTTGTACTTTGATTACTATACTGCATATGTTGTGATACTTGACATGACGTCATCCACCCCAGAACGTTTCCGCCGTTCCGGTTTTAGGGTGTGACACCCATCTCCATCTACACACCAACTATCACCTCAATTACCCTTTTGTATCAACCTCCATCGTTTCTACAAACCTTACACCACCAAGCATCACCTCCTGCATCATCTTCTTTACATACCCACCTCCATTACCTTGTTCTTGATTCGTTTTTTTGACTTGTTGCCACCAGGTTCTGCATCAATTGCAAAAATGATGAAGGGATGAGCAGATCTATTAGTTCTCTTTGTATACACTTTGAGAGCTAGGACCGATTCTGGATTTTTTTGGGGTTTGGAAGACATGAAGTCAATTAGTCAGAGATTCGAACAGAGGATGGGTAATGCGACTTTCAGATCACTTAGGGAATTTCACTATAGTTGTTTGATGGGTGAAGAAGAAGAAATTCATCACATGGCTCGTTTGATGGGTGGAGTAGAAGAAATTCATCAGCAACGAGTGGAACTTGGATTCCTGGAGTAGGAAGCTTGAAGATCGAACGATCGATCGTTCATTTCTACTTTTATTGGGGTTCTCAAATTTGGGGTTGGGGGTATTAGGAGGTCACAAGGACATTAACATGTTTGTACAGATCTATGGTGCTTTCTTGAGAGAGAGAGAGAGAGAGAGATAGATAGAGAGAGAGAGGTGGGCCCCAAATTAGGTAATTATTTTATTTTTAATCTAAATTAAATAGAAAAAGCATAAAAAAAGTATATCAGAAGGGCATAATAGTCTTTTCAGTTTACTGAGGGACCAAAAACGCAAAGAAACTAGCTCAAAAGGACCACCAATCCAAAAAAGTCGTGGTTTGGACTAAAACCCCAAAATTTTGCGTACCACATGGACCATTTTTGCAATTTTGTCTTTTATATTTATTGTTGTTTTTAAATTTATTTATGTTCTTTCTTATATCATAATGAATATACTAACTGCTGGCTTTGATGTATTATAGGTAAAAGATGAAAGAAAAATCAAAATGAGAGAAAGATATTACTATGATTGAGTCATTGCCACTCTTTGTCCCTTCAACACCGTTTGTTCAAAAAATAGCACTATAATTGCATCATTTTTTTTCATTTCTTTCCATTTGAGCAAGAAATAGTAATGCACTTTTTGTTTTAACATTTTAGATTGCAATGGTGTAATCCAAGGAAAATATCATTGTTTATTCCAAAGAAATTCCATTGTATTGTTCATGCATTGTCAAAGATATTTGACAATCATTTTCTTAAAAAAGTCAAAGTTACTATTGGTGTAGAGTAAATAGTTTGTGGGATCTAGCATAGTATAGTTTCTTTTAGGCATGTGATCTCTTTTTTGTATGTGCCTTATTAGTTGTTTAATAATAGCATATTAGGACCTAAACAACGTATTTATGATGGTATTAGAACAAATAATTTAAGATAGTTTTATAATATTCGTAATCAGAATTTTGAAATCCAATAAAGCTGAAGATTATGATATTCTTCGAATGAAGTTTGAAACTTTTTGGATTTAAAAAGTATATTTTATTGTGCTTTATTTAGTCACCTTGGAGTAAAAATGTCATTAAATTACTAATAACATAAGTGTTGAAGGTTCACCTTAAGAAAAAATAATGTTAATAAAGATAAAAAAAAATTATATTATTATACTAATAAAATGTGTTAAAAAACAATTAAAACATGCATTAAATATCGGAGTCAAACACTATGGAATAAAAGTTGAAATTTTATGGTTTTTATAATAATTTAATTTTATGGATAAAATAATTTAAAATAATAATTAAAAGAAAACACTCTTACTCTAATATAACTTTCGAATCAAAATGAATCAAAAGAAAGTTATCATATAATATATAATAGATATATGATCTAAAGATTTATTTATATAAGGATGGTTCATATTATTATAAGGATTACATAATATATAACAATGTTTCATTTTACAGTATGATCAAAATATGCAAAATGAAATCATTAGGCATTGAGAGATATAAATGTTCGGTTCTTCGGTCCTATGAAACTGATTGTGGCCCATAAACTATGTGCTAAAATGTATAATTTTTTGTTGCTTTGTATCTATAATTTAAGTGGACAATATTTTCAAAAATATAATAACTTTTACTAAAAAAACCTTTTTAGTATATTTTTTTGAAACTAATATGAATGTTTTGATATTAAATTGTAAAATATGTTGATCTTTTTGGATGAAATTGTTTTAAATATGGTTACAAGTTCTTATAATTTGAACTAATTATCCTTCGTCTTGAAATTTTAAATAACTATTGTTAGAAACTACATTTTATATTATGAGTTATTAAAATATTTTAAATCAACCAAATTTTTTTATTATGAGTTATTAAAATATATTTTTGTACTTTATTTAGATTTTTTTTTTATTTTTTTTATTATTATTTTTTTTTTTTGCGTGAGAAAAGTGTTTTGGTATGTATAGAAGTACGTTATATTATATTGATACAAATAAGCTATAAAGATTATATAAGTCCCATAGAATAAAATACACACAAACAAATATCAAGAATCGAGTAAGTTAATATTTCTACCATCATTGTTAAAACATATTAAATTAACCAATTGCATCAATAATTTTTTTTGACCACAATCAGCTAAAGTCACATTATTTTTTACTTAACTTTTCTTTAACGCTTATAAAGCTTAACATATTAATTACAAACATATAAACTCAAGTTTAAATATGATATGTTTCGAGAATGAAAATTAATTATCGATAGGAAAATAATTTCCAAAAAGAAACTATTTGCCACCAGCCTAAGGCCAACCGGTGTACTTAGCACGAAGACGTCCGTGGTCTAGTTGGCCACGAACCACGGACGTGCACACCGTCCCGGTGGTTCGTGGTCGACCGTGGTCGTTGCAAGTTGTGGTCGGGACAACGAATTGAAACGAGGATTGCTATTGGTTGTTTCTTTTTGAGCCGTTGAACGGCTATTTGGCCGTTCCTTTTTTTTTTTTTTTTCAAACTCAATTATAAAAACTCAATACCAAAACACATACACATACATACACATTCTACACTCAATTACACCTATGGATCCCTCGATAAATATGAAATTTTTAAAAAGTTTTGACTCGGATGACGACGTAGAATTCGTCGAGACATTCTTCAATGTTGTGCAACACGTTCACGCCGAAGAAAGTTCGAATGCAGCGCGTACAAGGGCGGTCGTCAATCGTGATCGCCAAGCCGCACACGACTTATTGGTACGTGATTACTTTGCCGATAATTGTCTTTATAATGACGACTCGTTCGAACGTCGTTTTCGTCTGAATAAGGCTATATTTTTACGTATTAGTAATGCTTTAGAATCTCGTTATGATTTTTTCAAACAAAAACCCGACGCTAGAGGAAGAATGGGTTTTAGTAGTATACAAAAATGTGCGGCTGCTCTTAGGTATTTGGGATACGGTATAGCATTTGATGCATCTGACGAATACTTGAAAATATCCGAGAGGACCGCGGTTGAATGTGTAGATTGGTTTTCTGCATGTGTTTATGAGGTTTTTCACGAAGAATATTTGCGTAAACCTACTCAACGTGATATTAAGAGATTATATTCGGCTCATGAAGAGAGGCATGGATTTCCCGGTATGCTTGGCAGTCTAGATTGTACGCATGTGGCTTGGGAAAAATGTCCAACTGCATGGCGTGGTCAGTTCACTCGAGGAGATATAGGTGAACCAACTATCATCCTAGAAGCTGTTGCATCTCAAGATTTGTGGATATGACATGCCTTTTTTGGAGTAGCGGGGTCTAAGAACGACCTTAATGTTCTTGGTCAGTCTCCACTTTTCAACGATATTTGGACCGGCAAAGCACCTGATATGACGTTCCCGGTAAACGGGCACGCATACAAATATGGTTACTACCTTGGTGATGGGATATACCCAGATTATTCTACATTGATGAAGGCATACTCAGTTCCTCGAAGTGAAAAAGCAAAATTGTTTACAAAAAAACAGGAATCAGCGAGAAAGGATATCGAGAGGGCATTTGGAGTCCTTAAGCAAACATGGCATGTAGTGAAATATGCTACACGACTTTGGGATAAAGAAAGAATTAAGCGAATGGTCCTAGCATGTATTATAATGCATAATATGATTATTGAAGATGAAGGTCGAGCGATTTGCACGTATGATCTGAACGACGTTGTCGTTCCAATTGAGGAGTTCGTACCCGGAACGAATGCTTTTTTGGAGCGAGCTGTCGAAATTCATAACAGTGAAACGTGTTTCAATCTTCGAGAAGATGTCGCGGAACATTTGTACCAACATAACATGAACGACGATTAGGATTTTTATATGTATGTTTGTTCGTTTTCTTATTAATGTAATGTTTGTTTTCTAGATTAACTAAGTAATGTAGTTTAAAATTGTTATTTTATTTTTATAATTAATGAAAAAATAGTTTTAAAAAAATAAATGCTTTTTACTTTTAAAAATTGTAATTTTATTTTAATTTTTGGATTAAAAAAAAAGTAATGTTATTGTATTTTTGAATTAAAAAAAAAGTTATTTTATTGTATTTTTGAATTAAAAAAAAAATAAAAATAATGATGTGGAGTGGTGTGTTAGTGGTAAGTATCCCATGTTAGTGGTAATGGAATGTGGTGCTGATGTGGCACCCACCACATATGTGGTATGTGGTGGGTATAACGGATGGTCTAATAGAAGCTAATTGCTCAAAGAACTTATTTGTTGATATATACTCTAATCCTAAATGATATATGCAAATGCATTACGTGACAATCAATAAAGTTCAAGGACAAACAATTCCAAATGTAGGTATTTATTTTTTAGAATCAGATTTCTCGCATAACCAGAGGGATATCACATGTGAATACACAAATATTAGTGACTCTAACGAACAATTCAAAAATAGTAATGTCTGTACAACAAATGGGTGTATAAATAAGTATTGTACAATTAACAATGTACAATCAATATTGTGTTCGTACACATTTATAAACATTCATAACTCTTTATTTTTCAATATTACTGGTATTGTATTTGCTATCATGACTTTAATTTATTATTGTTTTGATGTAGGAATTATTTACGTAAAAAACTAATCCTCTCTAAAAACTAATTTCTGAAAAAAAGTATTCACACCCGACGCTTAGCGCGGGTAAACGGCTACTCTCTCTCTCTTTCTCTCTCTCTCTCTCTCTGTATATATATATATATATATATATATATATATATATATATATATATATATATAGAGAGAGAGAGAGAGACACACGATAGTTTCAGGTTTTTAAGAATTCAACTTATAGATGTCAATACACAAATAACTTGTGTTCTACTTTTAAATCTTTAATGTTTCATTAATTGTGAAATTAACTTGATAGTTTCAGGTTTTTAAGAATTCAACATATAGATGTTAATGCCTTTAATCTTCGTGAGTTCTTAAAATTTAAAAAATGATGGTATGTAAAAACCCAGAACCACTTATGGTCTCCTTTTATGTGTGCCTATTACTTAATAAAAACCGTCAATATCACAACTAAATCAACATAGAAATAGTAGGGGCTGCTGTTGTTTCCGTATTTTTGGTCCTGTATTGACTAAAATGCACCTGATGTTTGGGAAATTTTTTTATTAATGTTGTTGATGTTATGACGTTTGCACCTGTTTGCAACTTTGTTATTGTTTCTTAAGTTTTATGTAGGTATGCCACTGTTTGCACTGTGTATTTTCAATCTTTCTGGTTTTGAGTCTAAATAATTGTTGATGATGATGGGTTTTAGGTAAAACAAATAAACAAAAAAAAAAAAAAACAATTCCTAAGTTCACATGCAACCTACTTTGGATCTATGTTTTAACTATTGAACATATAACTTTGAATTGCAAACAAGAACCCTAGAGGAGAGAGACTATTTTCGAAAATAAATAACTAGGGTTTTAGAGTTACATACCTTTCAATTGTTATAGTAAACAATTGATAATCCTCTTGAACTTGATCTTCTTGGAAGCCTAGCACCACAAATGTAACGCCTCTAATGGAATCACACTCAAGAACTAGCAAGAAGGAAACTTGAAGGAGAGAGGGTAGGGTATGCAAAAATAGGCCTAAGGTTTCTTCCAAGGTAGGAGTGGCCGAATTTAGGAGCTGGGAGGCTCCTTATATAGCTGAGGGATCTAGGGTTTAGGGAAAACCCTAATACTCCTTTGCTTGGAGCCTAAGCTAATCCAAAGGCCTTATCCAAGCCCCCTTGGACGAAATTATTAGGGTTTCCCCCTATAGATTTCGTCCACCCCCTTTCCAAGGAGGTTTTGGAGCTTTCCACTCAACTATTAGATAATTGCAAACTAGTCCCTGCACTTTATAACTAATATAGTTAACCCCAAAATTAATTCTAATTAATTTTTGGCTAACTATTAATTAAACATTATGATTTCTAATAAATATATTAATCTTTTAACATATTAATAAATCATTTATATTAATTTATTAATCTTATAATAAATCAATATCTCTCCTTTCATAATTTCCTTGTCCGGTTGCTAGGTTTGAGGGCGACCCAAAAGGACTGTGCTGCTATCAATTCAAGTACATACCAATTATAGTTATGGGCTTAGACACCTAATCCAACAGTTTCCCACTTGGATAAGTCTGTAACTATAATTGCTAGTATGACTTCTAAATTTGACCAACAAATTGTAGCTTCCAAAAGCTGTTGCCGAACTCTGACCCAGTCAGTTATGTGTCCTAAGATAAGTGATCACATGACCCTTTATTCTACTAGATTTCCCTAGATATAAGACATAGAATACAATCAATCTCTTTGTCCAGAATCTATGTTTCTTGATTTTTGATTTGTGATGATATAGGACTTCTAACCGAACACATCAATTTAGTCCTAGTTGGGCCCAACACAAAAGTCAACACCAAATCATCGAGGGCCCACGAATATCGCTTTTTCCATTAGGTAAAAAGGAACGAATAAACATCGAATCATATTCTTGTATCTTTTACTCATCAAACCATACATGACAATACGTTTTATAACACCAAGTTACTGTTGCGTTTTCGTATCATCAATGTATGGCCGACTTGCAAATTACAACTCATATATCTTTGTTTCAAGATCATAGATATTATTGTCTCAGTATTACTCGTGATGAATTCCATGAAGTAATACTCTGAGTATGGGTTTATCCAATACTCAAATCTCACTCTCTGAGTACTCATGAACATTGCAATAATTCTATTGCTATGTCTATCCTTAGACAATTTGCAATCCAATTTATGACAGTCTTAATTCACTACTTACTTCCAAAAGTATGAGCGACTATGGAGTTTGAACAATCATATTATTCGGGAAGTAAAACATGCAAAATATGAAACCCAATAATAAACAATTGACAAAAGGCAGTAAACAAACTCATAAATAATACTTCATTATTTAATCACCAAAAGTCAATTACATTTACTTTGTAATAAGTTTCTGAACTAGACTAATCTAACCACTAAAACTAATATCATCTTTCAGCCCTATGCTTCGAGCATGCTGAATATGCTTAGCCCTACTCAGACCCTTTGCGAGGGGATCTGCTGGGTTATCTTCAGATGATACCCTCTTTACAACAAGATGGCCTTCTTCTACTCTATGTCTGATGAAATGGTACTTTCTGTCGATATGTCTGGTTTTACCATGGTCTCTGGGTTCCTTAGTTAAGGCAACCGCTCCCTTATTATCGCAGAATAGTTCCATAGGCTCCTGGATGGTTGGAACAACTTTGAGATCCCCGATCAAGTTCCTCAACCAAGCTGCTTCTTTAGACGCTTCACTCGCTGCTATGTACTCTGATTCACAAGTAGAATCAGCCACCGTATCTTGCTTGGAACTTTTCCAAGTAACTGCTCCTCCATTCAGTAGAAATACCTAGCCAGATTGAGAACGGAAGTTATCTCTATCCGTTTGAAAGCTGGCATCACTGTAACCATCTACTCTCAAAGTATCATTGCCACCAAGTACAAGAACCCAGTCCTTTGTTCTTCGCAAATACTTGAGTATATTCTTTACTGCTATCTAATGAGCTCTTCCTGGGTTTCCCTGATATCGACTGGCCATGCTCAAAGCAAAGGCCACATCAGGGCGAGTACATGTCATAGCGTACATGATCGATCCGACAACGGAAGCATAAGGTACACGACTCATGTCAGCTATTTCCTCATATGTACTAGGGCATTGAGTCTTACTCAATTTTGTGTTGCTCTGGATAGGTAGCTCTCCCTTCTTGGAATTTTCCATACTAAACCTCTTTAGTACCTTATCCAAGTATGTGCTCTGACTAAGTCCAATTAGTCTCTTCTTTCTATCTCTCAATATCCTAATCCAAAGAATATAGGCAGCTTCTCCAAGGTCTTTCATGGCAAAACACTTTCCAAGCCAAGACTTAACTTCGTTCAAGGTTGGAATGTCGTTAACAATGAGTAATATGTCATCGACATATAACACCAGAAAAGTTACTATACTCCCACTAGCCTTGATATACACACAAAACTCATCTTCACTCCTAGAGAAACCAATCTCTTTGACTTTCTCATGGAAGCAAAGATTCCAGCTGCGAGATGCTTGTTTCAATCCATAAATGGATTTCTCAAGCTTACACACTCTATTGGGAAACTTTGCATCAACAAAACCCTCTGGCTGATTCATGTAAACATCCTCAGCCAACTTCCCATTAAGGAAAGCAGTCTTGACATCCATCTGCCAGATTTCATAGTCATGAAAGGCAGCTATGGCGAGCAATATCATGATAGATTTAACCTTGGCTACTGGCGAGAATGTTTCATCATAGTCAACCCCTGGGGTTTGTGTGAAACCTTTCGCAACCAGTCTAGCCTTGAATGTGTGCACATTCCCATCCATGTCTATCTTCTTCTTGAAGATCCATTTGCACCCAACTGTCTTACAACCCGGTGCATTATCAACCAAATTCCAAACTTGGTTGTCATACATGGACTTTATCTCGCTGTCCAATGCCTCTTTCCACTTGGAAGCCTCTGGACATGCTATTTCTTCCTTATAAGAGACTGGTTCATCTAAACTCACCAGTGTCCTATCACTGATGAATGTGTCACCGTCTGAAGTAGTATGAAAACCATCCAACTCAGGTGGCACACTCACCCTAGTGGATCTTCGAAGAGGTAATGATTTATCAACTGGTTCAACAAGAACTATTTCCTCTGGTTGAGTGCTAGTGTCATCTAAGGTTCCTTCATTAGTTGACTCTTGAATCTCTTTAAGGTCAATGGTACTCCTACTGTCCTCTTTGAATATGAGCTCTCTTTCTAGAAAGACTCCTCTTCGTGCTACAAAAACCACATTCTCACTAGGTCTGTAGAACAAATATCCAAAAGACTGTTTTGGGTAACCAATGAAAAAACATTTCTAACTTCTTGCTGCTAGCTTGTCGTGAGTCTCTCTTCTTATGAAAGCTTCACAACCTTAGAATTTAATATGTGCTAATGAGGGAACTTTCCATGTCCACATTTCGTGAGGTGTTTTGGCAACCTTCTTTGTTGGGACAAGATTTAGGATGTGGGCGGTTGTTTCTAAGGCATAGCCTCAGAAATCAATTGGAAGTGGAGCATGACTCATCATAGAACGAACCATGTCTAACAAGGTTCGATTACGCCTCTCGGCCACACCATTTAACTGTGGTGTCCTAGGAGGAGTCAATTGTGAGACTATCCCACATTCCTTTAGATAGCCGTTGAACTCAATGCTAAGATACTCTCCGCATCTATCAGATCTAAGTATCTTTATTTTCCTGCCTAATTGATTTTCGACCTCATGTTTAAACTCTTTGAACTTTTCAAAGGTTTCTGACTTATGTTTGATTAACTATACATAACCATATCTACTGTAATCATCAGTGAAAGTCATATAAAATCGATTAGCATCTCTTGTGGTTGATCTGAATGGTCCATAAACATCTGTATGTATGAGGTCCAACAAACCTTCACCTCTTTCACAAGACCATGTGAATGGTGATTTTGTCATCTTTCCCAAAAGACAAGATTCACACAGATCATCTGATTTTAGGTCAAATGATTCCAACACTCCATCCTTTTGGAGTTGGACTATGCGTTTCTTGTTAATGTGTCCAAGACGACAATGCCACAAGCATGCCTTGTCTACACTATTAGACAAGTCAATATTAAACTCACTATTTCCAAAGCTATCAACACAAGTCACTGTTTCATACACACCATCACAAGGTAAAGCTTCAAACACAAAAACACCTTTCTTATAAACAGAAATTGAACCATTCAAATCATTAAAAGAATATTTAAAACCTTGTCTGAACAATGCATGAAATGAAATAATGTTTTTCGTCATCTCAGACGAATAGAAACAATTCAATAAATCTAATCTAACATCATTACTAAACAAAAGTTGATAAACTCTGATCTTGGTCACTGGTGAAGACTTCTTGTTTCCCATGATCAAGTTTATCCTTCCTCGCTCTATCTCCTCACTTTCCTTTAGCCCCTGCAAATAAGAGCAGATGTGAAAACCACATCCTGTATCAAGGACCCATGAACGAGAAGATAATGAGTTATTAGAATAAATAGTGTAAATACCTGCCGAAGATGGCTTCACTTTGCCATCTTTGATATCCTGTAGATATTGTGGTCAGGTTCTCTTCCAATGCCCTTTTTGATTGCAATAAAAGCAAATAGCATCCTTTGGATCAGAAACATGGGGAATAGAAACATTGGGCTTAGCCTTTGGGCCACCGCTAGATGACCCGACTTGGACCTTTGCCTTCCAGTTTTGCTTAGGAGGACCTTTCCTCTTTTTCCCCTTTCCCTGTCCAATAGCTAGGATAGGAGCACTTGCAGGAGTGGAGGCTATACTTTTATCCTTCATCCCTGCTTCAGCAATCTGCAACAAGTTATGCAATTGGGCCAGTGTCTGCTCAGTGTTGTTCAAATGGTAAGTTAAGATAAACTGACCATAACAATCGGGTAATGAGTTCAAGACCATGTCAATGGCCAAATCCTCATCAAAATGAATGTTGAGCTTGACCAAACGCTCTATGTAGCGTTGCATTCTTTGCACAAGAGATACAACCGACTCCCCTTCTTTCATCTTGAAAGCCATGAGTGACTTGACTACTTCGAACTTTTCTTCACGAGCTCGTTTATGGTACTTTTCCATAAGGTCCTTGTTCATCTCAAAAGGCCAGTAGTCCTCATAGTACCTTTGCAGTTCTGGGGACATGGTTGCGACCATGATGCATGCCACTTTGGTAGCATCATCATAGTGCTTCTTGTAGACAACATACTCTTCAGGAGTGGCTTTGGACTCATCAAGTTCTTTGAGCTCCTTTTCAAGGACATATTCTTTGTCCTCGAATCGAAGTGCCATCTTGATGTTACGCATCCAATCGTTATAGTTAGAGCCATCCATAACGAATTTGGAGCAAATGTTGAGTAAAGAGAAGTTGTGGCTGGAGGATGAAGCATAAGTGTTTCCAGGAGTAGACATCTGAAAAGAAAGATAGTTTTAGTTAGATTTCATGACACCTTAATATAATAACCCAAAAATATCATATCAAGGTTAGGATCCGACTATGAAGATTGTTGGGCTGTAGATAGTTTTGATGTTGCGTCTTTTGGGCTCGTTGTTTAGCTTTGTATTCTCCGGTTTGGGCCTGTCCAACCGAGAGCTTTTTATGTATAGTATTTAAGTTAATGCTTGCATGCATATTAGGGTAAGATTCTAGAGATTATCGAAATAGCGATTGATCAAGAGTAAAATATTTTTCTGTAATCGTTCTTGTAATCTTCTAATCCTTTACAGTTGATGTTCTTAATCGAGCTCTTCTAAGGATTTTATTTAATCATTCGACACATTTGATTCAAGCTGTTTGTTCTTATTATTGCGTTTTTACTGTTTCATATTCATATACTTGTTCAAGATCTAATCGATCTTCATAGATTAAAAGTTTTTTTAATCCCATCAATTGGTATCAGAGCAGGAGGCTGTGTAATCAATACACATCTTTTCTGTGAAAAAGATTTCCATTAGGGTTTTTCCGCAATCATCGATATTTATTGAGCCGTCATCTTAATTGACGTATCTTAGTATTTATTGTTTTGCCCTAGTCTGCTTTATTACAAGTCTGATCTTTGAACAGGTTTTTACGATCATAATGGACGCGACGCAATCAAACCCTATTAATATATCCAACAGCATCGGTTCGACGACAAAGATTCCAATCTTATACACCCATGACTATGAAGTATAGGCGCATCATTTTGAAGATTACGTGATTGGATCGGAGGACAATGGTTATCTCATCTGGGAAGCCATCATCAATGGACCGTTTTCAAACTCTGCAACATCCAGAATCATTAAGACGCAAAAAGAGTACAACGATCTGCTTAAGGACGTGACGGATATTGCGCAAGATGAAAAAGACAAATTCCAGTGCAATATTAAGGCGCTAAGGTTGATCAGATTCGCCCTTCAGTCCGACACATTCAGGCTGGTCAGCTCATGCACTACGGCGAAGGAAGTATGGGATAGACTTCGCGAACTGTATTCCACAGACGAAGATCTTGAACATTCCATCCAAACCTTGCTTCTATCTGAGTTTGGTGAATTCAGGCAAGGGGCCGAAGAAACAGTGACCTAGACGTTTGATCGCTTCAATCATCTTCTCAGCAAGATGATCAAACACGACATTGAAAGGAAGCTCATTGAACAAAAGGTTACTTTCTTGAACGGACTGAGATCTGAATGGAGAGCAGTTGTTTCCACAGTCAAAGCCCATGAACAGTTTAAATCTTACTCTTTGGCGAAACTGGTGGGTATTCTAAAGTCGCAAGAGAAGATTGTGGTTCAAGAGAAGAATGTTGTCTCTAGTCTTGGTTCGTTGGCCCTCCTATCTAAAAGTAAAGCTGTGATGGAGGATGAAGAGCTCAACTTGGAAGAATATGACCTCTCAACTGAGGATTATGCCATGATGGTATCCGATCCTAAGCGGTTCATAAAGAAGAGATTCCCCAGCAACAAAAACCGAAACTGGCAGGGGAGTTACAGCTCGGAAAAAGCGAACAATGAACCGAAAGCTGAGGAGCCCAAGAAGGAACCGAAAGCAGATGGTGATTCCGGAGTAAGCTGTTTCTATTGTGGTGGCAAGAACCACTATGCTAAGGACTGTGTTCTTAAGAAGATGGCTGAAAAGGACGATGGAAATGATGAGGAAGCCGTGCTACAGAAGAGATTGGATGAGTTGAGAAAGAAGAAGTCTACTGTTAGCCCTTCTATTAATGCTCTTATTGTGCAGGGTTCGGTTAATGACGATGAGTTCGGTAGCACATAAGTTTGGTCTACTGACTCAGAAGACGAAGAAGTGAGGAAGCCTACTCATGGAAAGGCTTATGTGGCTAAGGAGGAAAGCAGTGGTGGAAAATGCTTCATGGTGACTGACGTATCTCAAATGAGGGGATACAATACCGATGGAGGAAGCAATGGACCGAAGGTGCAGGAGGATATGTGCTTTACGGCCAAACCACTCAGCCAGCAGTTCAATGAGCTCGATGAACTGATAAAGAAGGTACAATCTGTTTTTATTTCATCTAAAGTACCACCATCCTCATACGAGAAAGAACTAAAAAATATTAATACAAGAATTTCTCATTTAGATAGTAGCCTAACTCAAACTCGAGTCACCAATTCTAACCTGACTGATCAATTAAGCAGGGCGGCGTCGAAGAGTGAGGAGCGGCGAATGTGGATTGAGTTAAAAGAGTCGGAATTAGTTAAAGTTAAAGACGAAAACATTTATTTGCAGAGAGACAATTTAAAATTGTTAAAACAACGAAATGTTTTTTGTTTAATAGCTAAACATTTATATTCCAATATTACTCAACTTCACTTGGATTGTGAGATAGGCCAAAAGATCCATCGCATGATTTTGCCCTTTCTAGAATTTAAGGAGGATGAAATCGATGTCGAAGCCTACAAATGTGAGAGTGTGATATCGTCTGATGATGTCAATCCGACCTACATGTATGGACTGGACAAAATTGAGTCCTTCATTAAATCCAAAGACCACAAGGACATGCTCAAAAATCTTTTGGACGAAAATGACAGACTTAAACTGAGAACCGAAACTATGCAAAAATTTGACTCTCTAAACGCCAACGTAAGCTCAGAAAATAAAATCGATGTTGAAAATGCATCTGAGCTTAACGAAGACGATAACATGAGTGAAATTTCTGTAGAGGATACGGTTGACTGCTCAGAATTTGTTAAAAGCGAAACTGAAAACCACAAAAATCTGATTTCTGAAAATTCTGTGGAATTCGCTAGATTGTCCCAACAAAAGTCCCCGAAATTGGTAGAAAAAGCTGTTGTGTATCAAAAAGTCAGGACCACTCCGAATCAAGTATACAAAGTGACAGGAGTAACCGAACATCAAACGGCTGAGCTCACAGACATTGTAAACGAAGATAATGCAGATGGCTGTGATGAGTACTTCTGGGAAGCTCCAATAGATAATGGAAACGAAACTGTTGGGCTATCTGAAAGAACCTCCTGGATGAGAAAAGGGAGATACATACCTGAACCCTTGAATAAGCCTGATAATTTCAGTGAACCAAGTACCAGTGGTACAAAAGATATTCCTCAGGAGAATGATCATTCAGCAAAAGAAGACACTCCTTCTACTCCCTCAGTTCAAACAGAATCTTCTTCGGATATTCCCTCTGCTCCTTCGGCTCAAAGTAAAACTCATGAAGTTCAAAAGGAACCAGCCAAGGAGACAACAAAAACGAAAGCGAACGTTCATCATCAACCCAATCAGATGAGAGATAAGAAGATAGAGAGGAACCAAAGATACAGGAAAAACCTTTCTGAAAGGAAACAATTCTGGCACTCCCAGAATGCATACTACTCGCACCAAGACAAGCATCTGAAGTATGAAAACAATCCTGTAAGAAAGCCAAGGTTCGGTCCGCAAGAAAATACCAACCGAAAGCCAAGGTTCGGTTCGCAAGAAAATACCAACCGAAAGCAAAGGTTCGGTTCGCAAGAAAACACCAACCGAAAGCAAGGACTCGGTTCTGATAAGGACTTCGATCGAAACCAAAGGTTCGGTTCCAAGAACAACTCCAACCGAACTCAGAGGTTCGGCTCAGAAATCAAAAGAGAACAAGACTTGAAGGTCAGCCCCTCCAACGATCAAAAGCAAAAGGGTCACTTAGAGTCATCATCCAGGAAGACATCTCCATCCAAATCCTCTCTTCCTAATTCGTCTCGTTCTTTTACTTCCACCCATTCATCTCCATCTTGCTCTAAAGCTAATTCCGTTGGTTCTCAAAAACCTAATTCATCAGCTGAACAAAAGGGAAAGCAGAAGGTTGATGAATCCAAACCAGAGTCCAAAATGAACACACCCAATCCTAACAAAATAAAAGTCTATACCATTAAAAAGAAAGATGAAACAACTCTAATAAAACGAACATATCTAGTTAACATCTCTCTTACTATTCCAGTTCCCATGAAAAGCTCACATGGACCCAAGAAACTTTGGGTTCCTAAATCTGCTTAATTTTTGCAGGTTATGAGTGACGAGCAGTTTGACGAAGAATGGTACATCGACAGTGGCTGCTCGCGTCACATGATAGGGAGGAAAGAGGAGCTCAGGGAATACAGATCTCTTGCTAATGGTGGCAACGTCAAGTTTGGAAACAACTCTTTCGGCACCATAAAGGGATACGGGATGATAACGAATGGTGACTTTACAATAAGGAAGGTGGCCTATGTGGAAGGACTTCAACACAACCTCATCAGTGTATCTCAGCTTGTTGGAGGTACAGGTCTCAAAGTTTCATTCGATGATGAAGGTTCTGAAATCATAGAGAAAAAGACAAAGAAAGTGATTCTGAAGTCAGAGCGAAAGGGTGAAATGCTTCCTCTAAACATGAAACCCATCAAAGGAAACCCAGCCATATGTCTATTATCAAAGGCTCAATCCGACGAAAGCTGGTTGTGGCACAGAAGACTCTCTCATCTCAATTTCAAAGATATCAACCGACTTGTCACTGGAGGTCATGTTAGGGGTCTTCCGTTGCTCAAGTTTGACAGAGAGCATCTATGTGCTGCATGCGAAATGGGAAAGCAGAGTCGTCAAAGTCACCCATCCATAATTAACACAAAAGTTGTTGAACCACTCGAATTGCTTCATATCGATTTGTGTGGTCCTTCATCTATCGAAAGCATCGGTGGTAGCAAGTATATTCTTGTTATCGTTGATGACTTCTCACGATTTACATGGGTGTTCTTTCTAAAGCTCAAATCTGAAGCGACTCAAAAGCTGAAAGTGTTTATCAAGCAAATTGAAGTCCAGCTCAAGAAGGTCGTTCGAAACATCAGGAGCGATAATGGTCTCGAATTCAAGAACAAGGAGTTTGAAGAGTTTCTTGCAGAAAAGGGAATTAGTCATAATCTCTCAGCTCCCTACACACCACAACAGAACGGAATAGTCGAAAGACGAAACCGATCCTTGTGTGAAGCTGCCCGAACTATGTTAAGTTTCGCTTCCTTACCTCTTTATTTTTGGGCTGACGCTATTTCTGCTGCTTGTTATACACAGAACAGGTCCTATCTCAATAAGCGATTCAAGCTCACACCATATGAGATAATAAATAACAGAAAACCCAATGTGAAATTTTTCCATGTGTTTGGCTCAAGGTGTTTCATCTTTAACTCTAAAGAACACCGCAACAAGTTTGATGTCAAAGCTGACGAGGGAATCTTTCTGGGTTACTCACTCACATCAAAGGCGTACAGGGTCCTAAACAAACGATCAAGAAGGATTGAAGAGACATACTATGTGACCTTCGACGATAACTATGTCAAGAAGCTACAGGCCATAGATGACGCTACCGGGGAAATCTTTCCTCAAACTGGCCAAGTCACAGTCTCGATTGCCAATTTGTACGAGAATTTTCTGGAACTCTTTGACGAACCGGAAAAAGCTTCTCTCTCAGAAGCAGGTGCAGCTGACAACAAAATTGATCATATGAAGCAAATTGTCGAAGATGCTGCAAAAAGAATGCATGAAGAAGAATCGCCCACTGATGAATCTCCAACCAACCATGCTTCAGTCGAGGGGGAGCCAAGTTCTCATGTCGAGGGGGAGCCAAGCTCACTAGTCCAGGGGGAGCCAAGCTCTACTACTTCAACCGAAGGTCCTTCACCAACCGAAGGTGCCTCTCCAACCGAAGATGCCCCTCTAAACGAAGGTGCTTCAACGCCTGAAAGTCCAGCACCACAAGAAACCCCTGAACCTCATGTTTCTCAAGACTCATCAATTGAGGGGGAGCATGATGATATGACGCTTGATTACGATGGCCAATCTGAGCCAGAAGAGATGATCAACGCTGAACTAGATCCATCCTTCGATCCGAATTACCCTCCTCTTATCAAATGGACCAGAGATCATCCTATCTCTCAAGTAGTTGGTGATGTATCTGAAAAGGTTCTGACCCGATCTCAACTAAAGGCAAAACAGACATCCTTATTTTCAAAGGTTGAGTTTTGTATGTTTAACTCTTTCGTATCAAAAGTTGAACCGAAGACAGTGAAAACTGCCCTCGATCACTCTGATTGGGTTCAAGCAATGCAAGACGAACTGAATGAGTTTGAAAGGAACAAAGTCTGGCGCCTCATTCCAACTCCTCCAGATGCTTCGGTTGTTGGTCTTAAATGGGTTTTCAGAAACAAAATGGATAAGGAAGGTAATGTCATAAGAAACAAGGCTCGTCTGGTGGTCAAAGGATACTGTCAGGAGGAAGGAATAGATTACGAAGAGACGTTCGCTCCAGTAGCTAGGCTAGAATCGGTTAGAATATTTCTGGCCTATGCTGCTCACAAAAACTTTGAGGTTTTCCAAATGGATGTCAAGTGTGCATTTCTCAATGGAGAACTTGAAGAAATTGTGTATGTGGAGCAACCTCCTGGGTTCGTGAACGAAAAGTATCCAAATCATTGTTATATTCTGGATAAAGCTGTGTACGGCCTCAAACAAGCTCCGAGAGCCTGGTATGAAACGATTACAAAATTTTTAAAGATGTCTAAGTTCAAACAAGGTTCGGTTGACCCAACCTTCTTTCGCAAAAAGGAAGGTAACCACCTTATGATAGTTCAAATTTATGTCGATGACATCATCTTTGGCTCCACGAATCCCAGCTTAACAGCTGAATTCAGAAAGCTGATGGAGACTAAGTTTGAAATGAGCTCAATGGGTCCTATTAACTTTTTCCTTGGTTTAAACATTAGACAGGGACCCGAAGGCATCTTTATCAATCAGGAAGCTTACACGAAGACACTCCTAGCGAAGTTTGGAATGATGGGAGACTCAAAAGTAAAAGTCCCAATGGCATTCGGCACCAAGCTTACCCCTTCACTAGATAAACCGGCTGTCGATATCACGCTCTATCGTCAAATGATAGGCTCACTGATGTATCTAACTGCTAGCAGGCCTGATATCATGTTTTCTGTGTGTTATTGTGCTCGATTTCAGGATAACCCACGAGAACCTCACATGCTGGCAGTAAAGAACATCTTACGCTATCTCAAGCGAACCACCTCCTTAGGTCTATGGTATCCATCCAATTCAGGCTTCTTCGTTCAAGCCTATTCTGATGCTGACCTTGGAGGATGTGGACTCGACCGTAAAAGCACAACTGGCGGCTGTCAATTTCTTGATGGGAAGTTGGTCAGCTGGCAATCCAAGAAACAAACGTGTGTGTCGCTGTCTACTGCCGAAGCGGAATACATTGCTGCTGCATCATGCACATCACAAGTGATTTGGATCCAGAGTCAACTTCGAGACTATGGACTCAATATGAAGAAGATCCCACTATATTGCGACTCTGAAAGTGCAATTAGGATCTGTCATAACCCAGTGCAACACTCTAAAACCAAACACATAGCACTGAGGTATCACTTCATCAAAGATCATGTGGAAGATGGAAATGGGTCGAAGTTCACTTCGTAAGAACCACTGACCAACTGGCTGACGTCTTCACCAAAGCTCTTCCAGAAGCATCATTCAATAAAATATTGCAAGGGCTAGGAATGATGGAATCAGAGTCAGTACCGCACACTACCTCTCAACCTCAAACGTAAGAAGCGAAACCAACCGAACGTTCGGGTTCGGTTCAACCATCTAACTCGCTCATTACTTCAAAGGTAGTTTTTCTGAGTTGTATACTTCTTGTACTATTTTGTTTTTCTTTATGTTAAACGTATTTATTTCTTGTATATCTAGATTCCTTAGTTTCTCAAAATTTTCTAAAACCGAAACCTACCGAAGGTTCGGGTTCGGTTTTTCAAAAATTTTGTGGAACCGAAACCAACCGAAGGTTCGGGTTCGGTTATTCAAAATTTTGTGGAAGCGAAACCAACCGAAGGTTCGGGTTCGGTTTTTCAAAATTTTCTAGAACCGAAACCAACCGAACGTTCGGGTTCGGTTTTTCAATTTTTTTTTCTCAAGAGTTTTTTTTAGGTCTTAATTTTATTTTAACTCTTATGTTTTTATTTTTATTTATTTTTTTATAAATTTCAAAAACTCCAAAAATATTTTATTTATTTTTCTTTATGTGCTCATTCGTTTATGGGGATATATTTGATGACTTACTTAAGTGTCCCTAGAAGCATGCTGCTGTATGTGTCCCAAGCCTCATAAGATTTTGAATAATGGCCTTCATGACCTGGTATACACAAACCTTGTCTTCCCAATAAGGCTAACTCATTTATTCTAATCGTGAGCTACCTCACTCTCTTCTAACATGAGTTTAGAGTCTCCTGCTTGGTCCTTATTTTCGCAGCAGAGGTACTATGTTTTCTTACACCTTCTCCATTACACTTCTCCATTACATTCGTTTCATCACTGTAACCCTTGAGACTCTCAGAAACTACCACTGAGGTTTATGGTTACACAACATCTGTGTTTATGATCTTAGTTTCGTGCCACTACGAGCTGAGTGAAACCCCAAATTCAACACCAACGAATTGACGGTGACCAATTAACTTGATCAAGATTTCACTAATGAATTGACGAATGTACCCTCATGGAATCTCAAATTTTTTTCGTGATTCCAATGAAATTGTTACACACCATAACATTTCTTCCCAAGGGATCTAGAACACGAATCACACGTAAAGTTTCCAACTTTACGTGTAGATATTCACCAATACGGATTTTAGGGTTCAAAATGTACTTAAAATGGTAGATCTCGGGTCTTCAAGCAATGAGGGTCCATAAAGGCTACAGATCCGAGCCCTTAGAGCCCAAACATGCCTAGATCCGAAGTCCCTCAACACTATAAGCTCATTACACAAAGGTCAAGACTAGAAGAAGCCTTGAAATGGCTATCACAAGCTCTCAACAAGATAATAATGAAGGGACAGAGAGGGTTTCGAGTCCAATACCTCTAGAAGTTCTGAAATGGCACAAAGATTCTGAATCTTCTTCCTCTCCTCTTGATCTACCTTCTTCTTCTCTCCAAAACTTCAAAGAAATGCACCAAAATCACCCAAATTACTAAAAGAGGGGTTAGAGCTTCGAGAGGGAGTGTTCTGGACGCAATGGGGGCTGATATGAGGCACAAAACGTCGTTTAAATAGGGTGCAACCCCTAAAAATTAGGGTTTCATCCAACAGCGGTGACTCGCCGAGTCCGGAATATGGACTCGCCGAGTCGCCAACATAGGTCCGACTCGCCGAGTCCAAGGCTAAAAAGAAGGAAAATTCTCAATAAGATTTACATACCAGGAACCAGGTGCTACAAATCTTCCCCACTTATTTTAGACTTCGTCCTCGAAGTCTGCTGCTCGATCCTGAAACAGCTCGGTATAATGCTCCAACATCTCGTCCACCGGCTCCCAAGTCCATTCCGAACCATTGCGGTGCTGCCATTGCACCTTCACTAGCTCCACCCTCTTGTTCCTCAAATCCTTCGACTTCCTGTCAAGGATTGCGACTGGGCGCTCAATGTAATTCAGGCTGTCATCCACCTGAATATCCTCCAAAGGCACTACTGCTGAATCGTCCACTAGGCACTTCCGTAGCTGGGAAACATGGAAAGTGTTGTGGATTTGGCTGAGCTCGACTGGCAGATCCAGTCTATACGCCACCTTGCCCACCCAGGCCATGACTCGGAATGGTCCGATGAACCTAGGACCTAACTTGCCTCGCTTCCTGAATCGAATGACGCCCTTCCAAGGCGACACCTTCAGGAGAACCATATCCCCGACTTGGAATTCCAAGTCGGATCGACGCTTGTCGACGTAACTTTTCTGCCGACTCTGAGCAGTCTGAAGCTTGCTCCGGACCTGCTGGATCCTCTCGGTCATCTTGAGCACCACTTCGGTGCTCCCCATGACTCTCTGGCCAACCTCACCCCAGCATATCAGGGTCCTGCACCTCCGACCGTACAACATCTCAAATGGGGACGGTCAATACTCGCGTGGTAGCTGTTGTTGTATGAGAACTCGGCCAGGGGAAGATAGGTATCCCAGCTACCACCGAAATCCAACACGCATGCCCGCAACATATCCTCCAAAGTCTGGATGGTCCGCTCACTTTGACCATCCGTCTGCGGGTGAAAGGCGGTGCTAAAATGCAAACGAGTGCCCAACTCGTCATGAAATCTCTTCCAAAATCTGGAAGTAAAACGCACATCCCTGTCCAAGATCACAGATACTGGCACCTCGTGCCGCGCCATGATCTCCCTGATATAGATGTCGGCCAATTTCTCGGCCGATATGCTCTCCTGAATCGGAATAAAGTGAGCACTCTTGGTCAATCGATCCACGATGACCCAAATAGAATCCACTCCACGCGCGGTCCTGGGAAGCTTCGTGATAAAATCCATCGTGATATCTTCCCATTTCCACAGTGGAATGTCCAACGACTGCATCTTGCCATGCGGTCTCTGATGTTCGGCCTTGACCTTCCTGCAGGTCAAGCACCGCTCAATGTACCATGCCACATCCCGCTTCATGCAGGGCCACCAATAATCCAGACGAAGATCCCTATACATCTTCGTCACCCCGGGATGAATGGAGAAGCGGGACTTGTGCCCCTCCTCCATAAAAATCTGGCACACGCCTCCGTGATACGGCACGCACACCCTACGGTGTAGTGTCAAAAGTCCTCGGCTATCATAATCAAAGGAGGAAACCTAACCCACCACACGCTCGCTCTTCCGTTGTTCCTCCTTGGCCTCCCGAATCTGCTCCAACAAGGGAGTCACTACGGTCATCCTCATGCACATATCCCTGATCGACGCCGCCTTGCAGCTAAGCGCATCGGCCACCACATTGGCCTTCCCCGGGTGGTAAAGGATCTCACAATCATAATCCTTCACCACGTCCAACCACCGACGCTGCCTCATGTTCAGATTCGGCTGATCCATGAGGTACCTCAAACTCTTGTGGTCCGTGTAGATGGTACATCGAACCTCGTAGAGGTAATGCCGCCAAATCTTGAGGGCAAAAACCACTGCCCCCAACTCCAAATCATGCGTCGGGTAGTTCGCCTCGTGAGGCTTGAGCTGCCTCGAAGCGTAGGCAATGACATGCCCCCTCTGCATTAGTACCGCGCCCAACCCTGAAATGGACGCGTCGCAGTATACCACAAAATCCTCTACGCCCTCTGGCAAGGCTAAGATCGGCGCCTCACACAGTCTCTGTCTCAGCGTCTCAAACGCAGTTTGCTGCTCGGGTCCCCACCGAAAGACCACGACTTTCTTCGTCAGCCGCGTCAGGGGTACGGCTATCTTGAAGAAATCCTGAATAAATCTCCGATAGTAGCGTGCTAATCCCAGGAAACTCCGAATCTCCGATGGAGACTTTGGAACCTCCCATCTCATCACGGCCTCGACCTTGGCCGGATCGACCAGAATCCCGTTCTGGTTGACAAGGTGTCCGAGAAATTGCACCTCGCGCAACCAAAACTCACACTTGGAGAACTTGGCATACAAGCTCTCCCTCCTCAGGGTCTCCAACACCACTCTCAGATGCTCCTCATGCTCCTCCTGAGTCTTGGAATAAACCAAGATGTCATCGATAAAGACTATCACAGACCGATCCGACATCGGTTTGCATACACGGTTCATGAGGTACATGAACGCGGCAGGAGCATTGGTGAGCCCAAACGGCATCACCACAAACTCATAGTGGCCATAGCGCGTCCGAAACGCGGTCTTCTGCGTATCCTCCTCCCTGACCCTCATCTGATGATAGCCCGAATGCAAATCAATCTTGGAGAACCAAGATGCTCCCTGAAGCTGATCAAAGAGGTCATCAATCCTCGGAAGCGGGTAACAGTTCTTCACTGTTACCTTATTCATCTCTCGGTAATCTATACACATCCGATGCGACCCGTCCTTCTTTTTCACAAACAGAATCGGGGCTCCCCAGGGTGAATTGCTCGGACGAATAAATCCCTTGTCTAGCAGTTCCTGCAGCTGCATAGACAACTCCTGCATCTCGGGAGGAGCCAACCGATACGGTGCCTTGGCTATCGGAGCCGCACCAGGAACAAGGTCAATCCTGAACTCCACCTGTCGCTCCGGAGGTATCCCAGGTAGCTCCTCTGGGAAAACATCTGCAAAATCTCGAACCAACGGAACCTCGCTCACTGTCGCCTTACCCGCCTCCCGGGTATCCATCATATACGCGACATATCCTGCGCATCCCTGCTGAAGATAGCGCCTAGCCCTCGCTGCTGAACATACAGTGGGTCCACACTGTGGCCTCTCGCTATGAATCACTAACTCTCCCCCGCTTGGGGTCCTGACCCACACTAGCTGCTGTGCGCAATCTATCACCGCCCCATTAGGGCTCAACCAATCCATGCCTATAATCACCTTGTTCCCACGCAACGGAATGGGAACCAAGTCTACCAAGTAGCGCTCCTCAAACAAACGCAGCACGCAATCTCGAAATACCATCGATGCTCGCACCGATCGATCATCAGCAATCTCCACCTCCAAAGGGCAGTCTAACTCGCCCGATGACTCATGAAACTTCTTGCTAAGCACAAGAGAAACAAATGATCGGGACACACCCGAGTCGAACAACACCTAAACTGGAAGGCCGTTCACATGGAACGATCCTAATGCATACATATACATACAGAGCACATATCAATAACATAACATCATAAGAATAAGATAGAGGGAAAGAATCATACCCGTCACCACATCAGGTGCGGCGCGTGCCTCCTCGGTAGTCAGCTGAAATGCTCGGCTCCTCACCACTGGAGCCTCTGCCTTGCCCTGCCGGCCATCCGTGATCCGCAAGGTTGCTGGAGCTGGCGCCTTCACCGGCGCTGAAACTGTTAACTGGGGGCAATTGGCCTTCTTGTGGCCCCTCTGGTTGCAGTGGAAACACAGCAACTCTAATGTCTGAATAACTGCTGCCGGAACAGTGCAATCCCTGCTGATGTGCCTAGAATTGCCGCACTTGTAGTAGCATGATGATCCCATCCTGCACGCCCCCTCGTGCGGCCTGCCGCATTTCCTGCAGCGGCTCGGTCCTGACTGGCCTTTCGGACTACCATCTGATCCCTTGGGCTTCTTCCCCGAAGCCCCTCCTGTCTGTCCCTCCTCTAATTTCCGTTTCCGGATGTGCTCCAAATCTATCTCCCTCTCCCTCGCCCTGGCAATCATAGAGTCCAAGGTAGGGCAAGCCGAAAAGCTAACATGCTCCCGGATGTCAGCTTGTAGCATATCATGATAACGGGTCCTCCTCATATCCTCGTCACCAACATACTGGGGCACCAACAAAAGCCCTCTCTCGGAACTTGGCGGTGATCTCCGCCACAGTCTCCGTCGTCTGTCTCATGTCTAGAAACTCCCTGGCCAGCTGCTGAAGCTCGACAGCCGGCACAAACTCTGCCCTGAACCTGGTCACAATGTCCGACCAGGTCATAGCCTCGATAACTGCGGCTCCCAACGAGTCACCCACTGACTCCCACCAATCCCGGGCTCGGTCCCGTAAACACCCTGCTGCATACCTCACCTTCGACCCCTCGGGGCAGAAGCTAGTCAACTGTGTAGACTCGATGTCTGCAATCCATCGCCTGGCAGCATTGGGGTCTTTCACCCCGTGGAAATCTGGCGCACCACTGCCCCTGAAGTCCTTGAAGGACAGTGTGCGAAATCCCGATTGGTTAGATGCCATATCACTCCTGAATGCCCGAAGGCGATCCTCCATCAACTCCATGATCCCTTCCTTGATCGACCCAAAGAGGATGGGGGTCGACTCAAGGATGCCTCTGGTGATCTCTGACGCGATGAACTCGCGTAGTCCCTCATCTACCGGCTCGGAACCTGATCCCGAACCTGACCCCTCTCCTGAACCGCCATCTACCGGCCTCGATCGAAGTACCACCATCACAACAAACATTAGAGATACTGATACTTCCTGAGGGATCACTGATACTTACAAGTTCCCTGGTCTTATCTTGGCCTTCCTTGGTTCGGGTACGGATCCTCTGCTTTTAGTAGTACGCGCCCATACTACCTTCCACATCTATCCGTACCTTCTTCAAGGACTGCCTCGACTCCACCAAATCCCTTTCACTATGGCTGATCACTACTATACTCATCCTAGGCTCGCCCTAGGGAAATCTCCGACTCTACTCGATCTAGTCCTCAGCTGCTATAGACCTCCTTGTAATGCCAATTAGCCATTACCCGAATACCATCACACATGACGAGGATCAGATAATCCTTCGAGTACCCGACTCATCCCATCAATGGTTGGACTCAAACAAGAGTTGCGCAGTAGGATCAAATCCGGTACTCTAAGATTATTCGACCCTGATCACATGTGACGTGACGTATTCGCCTAGTGGCTAATTCCCATTATTCAGAGTCCCACATAGCACGAAGCAAGCAGCATTCAGACAAGCGAAACAACCTCAAGCAACTCCGCTCTCATAGAGAGAAACTGAACTAGCACACAACGCTAAACTCGCACTATCAGGCATAACCTAAACAGGCTACCCTACTGCTGTCTACTCGATACTAGCATGCAATTCTCATACAACTGAAACACATAAAGCAGGCACATAAGGCATTACTCCTAGATCCTTAGTCCTATTCTAGCATGCTGTTCTACAAAAGCTGATAAACATAACATAAACTTGTATGGGTACTTTGGGGAATACTTACTTGAGCTCGGCCGGTCGCATACATCACACACTTCGTTCTTTCTCGAAACTCTTTTCTCAGTTTTTAGAAAACATTTTCTTTTAGAAAATCCTTTAATCCCTCGATTTGAGTTCAGACACCCCCGAAGGTGTGTCCGAATCCCTAAAATCGGGGCTCTGATACCAACTTGTAACGACCCAATTTTCACGTCCAAAAATTTCGTTTTAAAACATTACTTTAGAAAACATTAATAATTAAAAACATTGTTTGATCAAACCATGACACAATGTAAACCATGTCTAAAAGCCAAATCATACAACCAATCAAAATATCATAGTATAAATCCCAGAGAATCTCGTAAATGCGGAAACCAGAGAGTGTGTGTGTGTGACATGCTGCTACCGCGCCGACTCCTTTCCCCTAGCTGAGGAGGTACTTGAAACCAGAACTAAAAACCGTAAGCACGAAGATTAGTGAGTTCCCCCATCGTACCACATACCATACAAACACATAACATACATACTGCCAGGCTATTCTAGGGTGCCTGACTACCCGGTATGGCCATTCTGGGGTGCCGTCCTACCCGTGTCAAGCCATTCTGGGGTGCTGACTACCCGTGTCAAGCCATTCTGGGGTGCTGACTACCCGTGTCAAGCCATTCTGGGGTGCTGACTACCCGTGTCAAGCCATTTAGGGGTGCTGACTACCCATCGGTCCAAACAACCGATCCTCGAGGACTAGTGCCCTCTTACTATCTTTATCGCATATAACATAACAAGCCAGCATGCAAACATATCATCACGTACTGTCAGAAATTTCTGGGGTGTCTGAACTACCCTTCGGTCCTATCAACCGATCTCTACTTCTATCTCATATAACATATCATGCTAGCACATAACGTATCAGGCAGTAGCAAACCTAGATGATATCACAAAGACAATCATCTAACATACGACTCCTACTGGTGGGTCGGCATTGAAGCCGTAGACCCACCGCTACTGGAAGGTAACTCACCTCGAAGTAGTTGCTGATCTGATCGGGAACTGACTGTCTAATGCTGCTGTTGTGGCTTCGGAAATCCTCCGGCTGCAATTCCCACACATACTCAATCAAACACTGCTAACTGTTCTTTGGGTAAAATGACCATTTTACTCCTGATCATGCCCTAAGTCAAAGTCAGAGTCAACTTTCAGTTGACCCGACTCGCCGAGTTGGCTTTCTAACTCATCGAGTCCCTACCCAAACAATTGTCCTGAATCCCGTTTCTACTCGTCGAGTTAGGCGGCGACTCAACAAGTTCTCCTTCTAAACTGATATTCAAGTCCTTCATCCTACTCGCCGAGTTGTATGAACAACTCGTCGAGTTCATCTTCATCCAAAGAACACTTGCTGCTTCGACTCGCCGAGTTGTATGAACAACTCGCCGAGTCTGTTCTAGATCTAAGGAGATTGCCTTGAACTCGCCGAGTCAGGGCATTGACTCGCCGAGTTCCTCCATAGATGAGTTCAGCTTCCAACTCACTGAGTCACACCCCATGACTCACTGTTCACTCGACACTACAAAAAAGGGACAAACTCGGAGACTCGCGAACAGACTCGCCGAGTCACATGAACGACTCGCCGAGTCGTTTCCATGCACCCACTAAATACACAGATTTGCTCGATTCCAGTCCATGCCATTCACAGATCTGGACTCCTAGAACACGAATAACACGTAAAGTTTCCAACTTTACATGTAGATGTTCACCAATACGGATTTTAGGGTTCAAAATGTACTTAAAATGGTAGATCTAGGGTCTTCAAGCAATGAGGGTCCATAAAGGCTACAGATCCGAGCCCTTAGAGCCCAAACATGCCTAGATCCGAAGTCCCTCAACACTATAAGCTCATTACACAAAGGTCAAGAATAAAAGAAGCCTTGAAATGGCTATCACAAGCTCTCAACAAGATAATAATGAAGGGACAGAGAGGGTTTCGAGTCCGATACCTCTAGAAGTTCTGAAATGGCACAAAGATTCTGGATCTTCTTCCTCTCCTCTTGATCTACCTTCTTCTTCTCTCCAAAACTTCAAAGAAATGCACCAAACCCAGCCATATGTCTATTATCAAAGGCTCAATCCGACGAAAGCTGGTTGTGGCACAGAAGACTCTCTCATCTCAATTTCAAAGATATCAACCGACTTGTCACTGGAGGTCATGTTAGGGGTCTTCCGTTGCTCAAGTTTGACAGAGAGCATCTATGTGCTGCATGCGAAATGGGAAAGCAGAGTCGTCAAAGTCACCCATCCATAATTAACACAAAAGTTGTTGAACCACTCGAATTGCTTCATATCGATTTGTGTGGTCCTTCATCTATCGAAAGCATCGGTGGTAGCAAGTATATTCTTGTTATCGTTGATGACTTCTCACGATTTACATGGGTGTTCTTTCTAAAGCTCAAATCTGAAGCGACTCAAAAGCTGAAAGTGTTTATCAAGCAAATTGAAGTCCAGCTCAAGAAGGTCGTTCGAAACATCAGGAGCGATAATGGTCTCGAATTCAAGAACAAGGAGTTTGAAGAGTTTCTTGCAGAAAAGGGAATTAGTCATAATCTCTCAGCTCCCTACACACCACAACAGAACGGAATAGTCGAAAGACGAAACCGATCCTTGTGTGAAGCTGCCCGAACTATGTTAAGTTTCGCTTCCTTACCTCTTTATTTTTGGGCTGACGCTATTTCTGCTGCTTGTTATACACAGAACAGGTCCTATCTCAATAAGCGATTCAAGCTCACACCATATGAGATAATAAATAACAGAAAACCCAATGTGAAATTTTTCCATGTGTTTGGCTCAAGGTGTTTCATCTTTAACTCTAAAGAACACCGCAACAAGTTTGATGTCAAAGCTGACGAGGGAATCTTTCTGGGTTACTCACTCACATCAAAGGCGTACAGGTTCCTAAACAAACGATCAAGAAGGATTGAAGAGACATACTATGTGACCTTCGACGATAACTATGTCAAGAAGCTACAGGCCATAGATGACGCTACCGGGGAAATCTTTCCTCAAACTGGCCAAGTCACAGTCTCGATTGCCAATTTGTACGAGAATTTTCTGGAACTCTTTGACGAACCGGAAAAAGCTTCTCTCTCAGAAGCAGGTGCAGCTGACAACAAAATTGATCATATGAAGCAAATTGTCGAAGATGCTGCAAAAAGAATGCATGAAGAAGAATCGCCCACTGATGAATCTCCAACCAACCATGCTTCAGTCGAGGGGGAGCCAAGTTCTCATGTCGAGGGGGAGCCAAGCTCACTAGTCCAGGGGGAGCCAAGCTCTACTACTTCAACCGAAGGTCCTTCACCAACCGAAGGTGCCTCTCCAACCGAAGATGCCCCTCTAAACGAAGGTGCTTCAACGCCTGAAAGTCCAGCACCACAAGAAACCCCTGAACCTCATGTTTCTCAAGACTCATCAATTGAGGGGGAGCATGATGATATGACGCTTGATTACGATGGCCAATCTGAGCCAGAAGAGATGATCAACGCTGAACTAGATCCATCCTTCGATCCGAATTACCCTCCTCTTATCAAATGGACCAGAGATCATCCTATCTCTCAAGTAGTTGGTGATGTATCTGAAAAGGTTCTGACCCGATCTCAACTAAAGGCAAAACAGACATCCTTATTTTCAAAGGTTGAGTTTTGTATGTTTAACTCTTTCGTATCAAAAGTTGAACCGAAGACAGTGAAAACTGCCCTCGATCACTCTGATTGGGTTCAAGCAATGCAAGACGAACTGAATGAGTTTGAAAGGAACAAAGTCTGGCGCCTCATTCCAACTCCTCCAGATGCTTCGGTTGTTGGTCTTAAATGGGTTTTCAGAAACAAAATGGATAAGGAAGGTAATGTCATAAGAAACAAGGCTCGTCTGGTGGTCAAAGGATACTGTCAGGAGGAAGGAATAGATTACGAAGAGACGTTCGCTCCAGTAGCTAGGCTAGAATCGGTTAGAATATTTCTGGCCTATGTTGCTCACAAAAACTTTGAGGTTTTCCAAATGGACGTCAAGTGTGCATTTCTCAATGGAGAACTTGAAGAAACTGTGTATGTGGAGCAACCTCCTGGGTTCGTGAACGAAAAGTATCCAAATCATTGTTATATTCTGGATAAAGCTGTGTACGGCCTCAAACAAGCTCCGAGAGCCTGGTATGAAACGATTACAAAATTTTTAAAGATGTCTAAGTTCAAACAAGGTTCGGTTGACCCAACCTTCTTTCGCAAAAAGGAAGGTAACCACCTTATGATAGTTCAAATTTATGTCGATGACATCATCTTTGGCTCCACGAATCCCAGCTTAACAGCTGAATTCAGAAAGCTGATGGAGACTAAGTTTGAAATGAGCTCAATGGGTCCTATTAACTTTTTCCTTGGTTTAAACATTAGACAGGGACCCGAAGGCATCTTTATCAATCAGGAAGCTTACACGAAGACACTCCTAGCGAAGTTTGGAATGATGGGAGACTCAAAAGTAAAAGTCCCAATGGCATTCGGCACCAAGCTTACCCCTTCACTAGATAAACCGGCTGTCGATATCACGCTCTATCGTCAAATGATAGGCTCACTGATGTATCTAACTGCTAGCAGGCCTGATATCATGTTTTCTGTGTGTTATTGTGCTCGATTTCAGGATAACCCACGAGAACCTCACATGCTGGCAGTAAAGAACATCTTACGCTATCTCAAGCGAACCACCTCCTTAGGTCTATGGTATCCATCCAATTCAGGCTTCTTCGTTCAAGCCTATTCTGATGCTGACCTTGGAGGATGTGGACTCGACCGTAAAAGCACAACTGGCGGCTGTCAATTTCTTGATGGGAAGTTGGTCAGCTGGCAATCCAAGAAACAAACGTGTGTGTCGCTGTCTACTGCCGAAGCGGAATACATTGCTACTGCATCATGCACATCACAAGTGATTTGGATCCAGAGTCAACTTCGAGACTATGGACTCAATATGAAGAAGATCCCACTATATTGCGACTCTGAAAGTGCAATTAGGATCTGTCATAACCCAGTGCAACACTCTAAAACCAAACACATAGCACTGAGGTATCACTTCATCAAAGATCATGTGGAAGATGGAAATGGGTCGAAGTTCACTTCGTAAGAACCACTGACCAACTGGCTGACGTCTTCACCAAAGCTCTTCCAGAAGCATCATTCAATAAAATATTGCAAGGGCTAGGAATGATGGAATCAGAGTCAGTACCGCACACTACCTCTCAACCTCAAACGTAAGAAGCGAAACCAACCGAACGTTCGGGTTCGGTTCAACCATCTAACTCGCTCATTACTTCAAAGGTAGTTTTTCTGAGTTGTATACTTCTTGTACTATTTTGTTTTTCTTTATGTTAAACGTATTTATTTCTTGTATATCTAGATTCCTTAGTTTCTCAAAATTTTCTAAAACCGAAACCTACCGAAGGTTCGGGTTCGGTTTTTCAAAAATTTTGTGGAACCGAAACCAACCGAAGGTTCGGGTTCGGTTATTCAAAATTTTGTGGAAGCGAAACCAACCGAAGGTTCGGGTTCGGTTTTTCAAAATTTTCTAGAACCGAAACCAACCGAACGTTCGGGTTCGGTTTTTCAATTTTTTTTTCTCAAGAGTTTTTTTTTAGGTCTTAATTTTATTTTAACTCTTATGTTTTTATTTTTATTTATTTTTTTATAAATTTCAAAAACTCCAAAAATATTTTATTTATTTTTCTTTATGTGCTCATTCGTTTATGGGGATATATTTGATGACTTACTTAAGTGTCCCTAGAAGCATGCTGCTGTATGTGTCCCAAGCCTCATAAGATTTTGAATAATGGCCTTCATGACCTGGTATACACAAACCTTGTCTTCCCAATAAGGCTAACTCATTTATTCTAATCGTGAGCTACCTCACTCTCTTCTAACATGAGTTTAGAGTCTCCTGCTTGGTCCTTATTTTCGCAGCAGAGGTACTATGTTTTCTTACACCTTCTCCATTACACTTCTCCATTACATTCGTTTCATCACTGTAACCCTTGAGACTCTCAGAAACTACCACTGAGGTTTATGGTTACACAACATCTGTGTTTATGATCTTAGTTTCGTGCCACTACGAGCTGAGTGAAACCCCAAATTCAACACCAACGAATTGACGGTGACCAATTAACTTGATCAAGATTTCACTAATGAATTGACGAATGTACCCTCATGGAATCTCAAATTTTTTTCGTGATTCCAATGAAATTGTTACACACCATAACATTTCTTCCCAAGGGATCTAGAACACGAATCACACGTAAAGTTTCCAACTTTACGTGTAGATATTCACCAATACGGATTTTAGGGTTCAAAATGTACTTAAAATGGTAGATCTCGGGTCTTCAAGCAATGAGGGTCCATAAAGGCTACAGATCCGAGCCCTTAGAGCCCAAACATGCCTAGATCCGAAGTCCCTCAACACTATAAGCTCATTACACAAAGGTCAAGACTAGAAGAAGCCTTGAAATGGCTATCACAAGCTCTCAACAAGATAATAATGAAGGGACAGAGAGGGTTTCGAGTCCAATACCTCTAGAAGTTCTGAAATGGCACAAAGATTCTGAATCTTCTTCCTCTCCTCTTGATCTACCTTCTTCTTCTCTCCAAAACTTCAAAGAAATGCACCAAAATCACCCAAATTACTAAAAGAGGGGTTAGAGCTTCGAGAGGGAGTGTTCTGGACGCAATGGGGGCTGATATGAGGCACAAAACGTCGTTTAAATAGGGTGCAACCCCTAAAAATTAGGGTTTCATCCAACAGCGGTGACTCGCCGAGTCCGGAATATGGACTCGCCGAGTCGCCAACATAGGTCCGACTCGCCGAGTCCAAGGCTAAAAAGAAGGAAAATTCTCAATAAGATTTACATACCAGGAACCAGGTGCTACAAATCTTCCCCACTTATTTTAGACTTCGTCCTCGAAGTCTGCTGCTCGATCCTGAAACAGCTCGGTATAATGCTCCAACATCTCGTCCACCGGCTCCCAAGTCCATTCCGAACCATTGCGGTGCTGCCATTGCACCTTCACTAGCTCCACCCTCTTGTTCCTCAAATCCTTCGACTTCCTGTCAAGGATTGCGACTGGGCGCTCAATGTAATTCAGGCTGTCATCCACCTGAATATCCTCCAAAGGCACTACTGCTGAATCGTCCACTAGGCACTTCCGTAGCTGGGAAACATGGAAAGTGTTGTGGATTTGGCTGAGCTCGACTGGCAGATCCAGTCTATACGCCACCTTGCCCACCCAGGCCATGACTCGGAATGGTCCGATGAACCTAGGACCTAACTTGCCTCGCTTCCTGAATCGAATGACGCCCTTCCAAGGCGACACCTTCAGGAGAACCATATCCCCGACTTGGAATTCCAAGTCGGATCGACGCTTGTCGACGTAACTTTTCTGCCGACTCTGAGCAGTCTGAAGCTTGCTCCGGACCTGCTGGATCCTCTCGGTCATCTTGAGCACCACTTCGGTGCTCCCCATGACTCTCTGGCCAACCTCACCCCAGCATATCGGGGTCCTGCACCTCCGACCGTACAACATCTCAAATGGGGACGGTCAATACTCGCGTGGTAGCTGTTGTTGTATGAGAACTCGGCCAGGGGAAGATAGGTATCCCAGCTACCACCGAAATCCAACACGCATGCCCGCAACATATCCTCCAAAGTCTGGATGGTCCGCTCACTTTGACCATCCGTCTGCGGGTGAAAGGCGGTGCTAAAATGCAAACGAGTGCCCAACTCGTCATGAAATCTCTTCCAAAATCTGGAAGTAAAACGCACATCCCTGTCCAAGATCACAGATACTGGCACCTCGTGCCGCGCCATGATCTCCCTGATATAGATGTCGGCCAATTTCTCGGCCGATATGCTCTCCTGAATCGGAATAAAGTGAGCACTCTTGGTCAATCGATCCACGATGACCCAAATAGAATCCACTCCACGCGCGGTCCTGGGAAGCTTCGTGATAAAATCCATCGTGATATCTTCCCATTTCCACAGTGGAATGTCCAACGACTGCATCTTGCCATGCGGTCTCTGATGTTCGGCCTTGACCTTCCTGCAGGTCAAGCACCGCTCAATGTACCATGCCACATCCCGCTTCATGCAGGGCCACCAATAATCCAGACGAAGATCCCTATACATCTTCGTCACCCCGGGATGAATGGAGAAGCGGGACTTGTGCCCCTCCTCCATAAAAATCTGGCACACGCCTCCGTGATACGGCACGCACACCCTACGGTGTAGTGTCAAAAGTCCTCGGCTATCATAATCAAAGGAGGAAACCTAACCCACCACACGCTCGCTCTTCCGTTGTTCCTCCTTGGCCTCCCGAATCTGCTCCAACAAGGGAGTCACTACGGTCATCCTCATGCACATATCCCTGATCGACGCCGCCTTGCAGCTAAGCGCATCGGCCACCACATTGGCCTTCCCCGGGTGGTAAAGGATCTCACAATCATAATCCTTCACCACGTCCAACCACCGACGCTGCCTCATGTTCAGATTCGGCTGATCCATGAGGTACCTCAAACTCTTGTGGTCCGTGTAGATGGTACATCGAACCTCGTAGAGGTAATGCCGCCAAATCTTGAGGGCAAAAACCACTGCCCCCAACTCCAAATCATGTGTCGGGTAGTTCGCCTCGTGAGGCTTGAGCTGCCTCGAAGCGTAGGCAATGACATGCCCCCTCTGCATTAGTACCGCGCCCAACCCTGAAATGGACGCGTCGCAGTATACCACAAAATCCTCTACGCCCTCTGGCAAGGCTAAGATCGGCGCCTCACACAGTCTCTGTCTCAGCGTCTCAAACGCAGTTTGCTGCTCGGGTCCCCACCGAAAGACCACGACTTTCTTCGTCAGCCGCGTCAGGGGTACGGCTATCTTGAAGAAATCCTGAATAAATCTCCGATAGTAGCGTGCTAATCCCAGGAAACTCCGAATCTCCGATGGAGACTTTGGAACCTCCCATCTCATCACGGCCTCGACCTTGGCCGGATCGACCAGAATCCCGTTCTGGTTGACAAGGTGTCCGAGAAATTGCACCTCGCGCAACCAAAACTCACACTTGGAGAACTTGGCATACAAGCTCTCCCTCCTCAGGGTCTCCAACACCACTCTCAGATGCTCCTCATGCTCCTCCTGAGTCTTGGAATAAACCAAGATGTCATCGATAAAGACTATCACAGACCGATCCGACATCGGTTTGCATACACGGTTCATGAGGTACATGAACGCGGCAGGAGCATTGGTGAGCCCAAACGGCATCACCACAAACTCATAGTGGCCATAGCGCGTCCGAAACGCGGTCTTCTGCGTATCCTCCTCCCTGACCCTCATCTGATGATAGCCCGAATGCAAATCAATCTTGGAGAACCAAGATGCTCCCTGAAGCTGATCAAAGAGGTCATCAATCCTCGGAAGCGGGTAACAGTTCTTCACTGTTACCTTATTCATCTCTCGGTAATCTATACACATCCGATGCGACCCGTCCTTCTTTTTCACAAACAGAATCGGGGCTCCCCAGGGTGAATTGCTCGGACGAATAAATCCCTTGTCTAGCAGTTCCTGCAGCTGCATAGACAACTCCTGCATCTCGGGAGGAGCCAACCGATACGGTGCCTTGGCTATCGGAGCCGCACCAGGAACAAGGTCAATCCTGAACTCCACCTGTCGCTCCGGAGGTATCCCAGGTAGCTCCTCTGGGAAAACATCTGCAAAATCTCGAACCAACGGAACCTCGCTCACTGTCGCCTTACCCGCCTCCCGGGTATCCATCATATACGCGACATATCCTGCGCATCCCTGCTGAAGATAGCGCCTAGCCCTCGCTGCTGAACATACAGTGGGTCCACACTGTGGCCTCTCGCTATGAATCACTAACTCTCCCCCGCTTGGGGTCCTGACCCACACTAGCTGCTGTGCGCAATCTATCACCGCCCCATTAGGGCTCAACCAATCCATGCCTATAATCACCTTGTTCCCACGCAACGGAATGGGAACCAAGTCTACCAAGTAGCGCTCCTCAAACAAACGCAGCACGCAATCTCGAAATACCATCGATGCTCGCACCGATCGATCATCAGCAATCTCCACCTCCAAAGGGCAGTCTAACTCGCCCGATGACTCATGAAACTTCTTGCTAAGCACAAGAGAAACAAATGATCGGGACACACCCGAGTCGAACAACACCTAAACTGGAAGGCCGTTCACATGGAACGATCCTAATGCATACATATACATACAGAGCACATATCAATAACATAACATCATAAGAATGAGATAGAGGGAAAGAATCATACCCGTCACCACATCAGGTGCGGCGCGTGCCTCCTCGGTAGTCAGCTGAAATGCTCGGCTCCTCACCACTGGAGCCTCTGCCTTGCCCTGCCGGCCATCCGTGATCCGCAAGGTTGCTGGAGCTGGCGCCTTCACCGGCGCTGAAACTGTTAACTGGGGGCAATTGGCCTTCTTGTGGCCCCTCTGGTTGCAGTGGAAACACAGCAACTCTAATGTCTGAATAACTGCTGCCGGAACAGTGCAATCCCTGCTGATGTGCCTAGAATTGCCGCACTTGTAGTAGCATGATGATCCCATCCTGCACGCCCCCTCGTGCGGCCTGCCGCATTTCCTGCAGCGGCTCGGTCCTGACTGGCCTTTCGGACTACCATCTGATCCCTTGGGCTTCTTCCCCGAAGCCCCTCCTGTCTGTCCCTCCTCTAATTTCCGTTTCCGGATGTGCTCCAAATCTATCTCCCTCTCCCTCGCCCTGGCAATCATAGAGTCCAAGGTAGGGCAAGCCGAAAAGCTAACATGCTCCCGGATGTCAGCTTGTAGCATATCATGATAACGGGTCCTCCTCATATCCTCGTCACCAACATACTGGGGCACCAACAAAAGCCCTCTCTCGGAACTTGGCGGTGATCTCCGCCACAGTCTCCGTCGTCTGTCTCATGTCTAGAAACTCCCTGGCCAGCTGCTGAAGCTCGACAGCCGGCACAAACTCTGCCCTGAACCTGGTCACAATGTCCGACCAGGTCATAGCCTCGATAACTGCGGCTCCCAACGAGTCACCCACTGACTCCCACCAATCCCGGGCTCGGTCCCGTAAACACCCTGCTGCATACCTCACCTTCGACCCCTCGGGGCAGAAGCTAGTCAACTGTGTAGACTCGATGTCTGCAATCCATCGCCTGGCAGCATTGGGGTCTTTCACCCCGTGGAAATCTGGCGCACCACTGCCCCTGAAGTCCTTGAAGGACAGTGTGCGAAATCCCGATTGGTTAGATGCCATATCACTCCTGAATGCCCGAAGGCGATCCTCCATCAACTCCATGATCCCTTCCTTGATCGACCCAAAGAGGATGGGGGTCGACTCAAGGATGCCTCTGGTGATCTCTGACGCGATGAACTCGCGTAGTCCCTCATCTACCGGCTCGGAACCTGATCCCGAACCTGACCCCTCTCCTGAACCGCCATCTACCGGCCTCGATCGAAGTACCACCATCACAACAAACATTAGAGATACTGATACTTCCTGAGGGATCACTGATACTTACAAGTTCCCTGGTCTTATCTTGGCCTTCCTTGGTTCGGGTACGGATCCTCTGCTTTTAGTAGTACGCGCCCATACTACCTTCCACATCTATCCGTACCTTCTTCAAGGACTGCCTCGACTCCACCAAATCCCTTTCACTATGGCTGATCACTACTATACTCATCCTAGGCTCGCCCTAGGGAAATCTCCGACTCTACTCGATCTAGTCCTCAGCTGCTATAGACCTCCTTGTAATGCCAATTAGCCATTACCCGAATACCATCACACATGACGAGGATCAGATAATCCTTCGAGTACCCGACTCATCCCATCAATGGTTGGACTCAAACAAGAGTTGCGTAGTAGGATCAAATCCGGTACTCTAAGATTATTCGACCCTGATCACATGTGACGTGACGTATTCGCCTAGTGGCTAATTCCCATTATTCAGAGTCCCACATAGCACGAAGCAAGCAGCATTCAGACAAGCGAAACAACCTCAAGCAACTCCGCTCTCATAGAGAGAAACTGAACTAGCACACAACGCTAAACTCGCACTATCAGGCATAACCTAAACAGGCTACCCTACTGCTGTCTACTCGATACTAGCATGCAATTCTCATACAACTGAAACACATAAAGCAGGCACATAAGGCATTACTCCTAGATCCTTAGTCCTATTCTAGCATGCTGTTCTACAAAAGCTGATAAACATAACATAAACTTGTATGGGTACTTTGGGGAATACTTACTTGAGCTCGGCCGGTCGCATACATCACACACTTCGTTCTTTCTCGAAACTCTTTTCTCAGTTTTTAGAAAACATTTTCTTTTAGAAAATCCTTTAATCCCTCGATTTGAGTTCAGACACCCCCGAAGGTGTGTCCGAATCCCTAAAATCGGGGCTCTGATACCAACTTGTAACGACCCAATTTTCACGTCCAAAAATTTCGTTTTAAAACATTACTTTAGAAAACATTAATAATTAAAAACATTGTTTGATCAAACCATGACACAATGTAAACCATGTCTAAAAGCCAAATCATACAACCAATCAAAATATCATAGTATAAATCCCAGAGAATCTCGTAAATGCGGAAACCAGAGAGTGTGTGTGTGTGACATGCTGCTACCGCGCCGACTCCTTTCCCCTAGCTGAGGAGGTACTTGAAACCAGAACTAAAAACCGTAAGCACGAAGATTAGTGAGTTCCCCCATCGTACCACATACCATACAAACACATAACATACATACTGCCAGGCTATTCTAGGGTGCCTGACTACCCGGTATGGCCATTCTGGGGTGCCGTCCTACCCGTGTCAAGCCATTCTGGGGTGCTGACTACCCGTGTCAAGCCATTCTGGGGTGCTGACTACCCGTGTCAAGCCATTCTGGGGTGCTGACTACCCGTGTCAAGCCATTTAGGGGTGCTGACTACCCATCGGTCCAAACAACCGATCCTCGAGGACTAGTGCCCTCTTACTATCTTTATCGCATATAACATAACAAGCCAGCATGCAAACATATCATCACGTACTGTCAGAAATTTCTGGGGTGTCTGAACTACCCTTCGGTCCTATCAACCGATCTCTACTTCTATCTCATATAACATATCATGCTAGCACATAACGTATCAGGCAGTAGCAAACCTAGATGATATCACAAAGACAATCATCTAACATACGACTCCTACTGGTGGGTCGGCATTGAAGCCGTAGACCCACCGCTACTGGAAGGTAACTCACCTCGAAGTAGTTGCTGATCTGATCGGGAACTGACTGTCTAATGCTGCTGTTGTGGCTTCGGAAATCCTCCGGCTGCAATTCCCACACATACTCAATCAAACACTGCTAACTGTTCTTTGGGTAAAATGACCATTTTACTCCTGATCATGCCCTAAGTCAAAGTCAGAGTCAACTTTCAGTTGACCCGACTCGCCGAGTTGGCTTTCTAACTCATCGAGTCCCTACCCAAACAATTGTCCTGAATCCCGTTTCTACTCGTCGAGTTAGGCGGCGACTCAACAAGTTCTCCTTCTAAACTGATATTCAAGTCCTTCATCCTACTCGCCGAGTTGTATGAACAACTCGTCGAGTTCATCTTCATCCAAAGAACACTTGCTGCTTCGACTCGCCGAGTTGTATGAACAACTCGCCGAGTCTGTTCTAGATCTAAGGAGATTGCCTTGAACTCGCCGAGTCAGGGCATTGACTCGCCGAGTTCCTCCATAGATGAGTTCAGCTTCCAACTCACTGAGTCACACCCCATGACTCACTGTTCACTCGACACTACAAAAAAGGGACAAACTCGGAGACTCGCGAACAGACTCGCCGAGTCACATGAACGACTCGCCGAGTCGTTTCCATGCACCCACTAAATACACAGATTTGCTCGATTCCAGTCCATGCCATTCACAGATCTGGACTCCTAGAACACGAATAACACGTAAAGTTTCCAACTTTACATGTAGATGTTCACCAATACGGATTTTAGGGTTCAAAATGTACTTAAAATGGTAGATCTAGGGTCTTCAAGCAATGAGGGTCCATAAAGGCTACAGATCCGAGCCCTTAGAGCCCAAACATGCCTAGATCCGAAGTCCCTCAACACTATAAGCTCATTACACAAAGGTCAAGAATAAAAGAAGCCTTGAAATGGCTATCACAAGCTCTCAACAAGATAATAATGAAGGGACAGAGAGGGTTTCGAGTCCGATACCTCTAGAAGTTCTGAAATGGCACAAAGATTCTGGATCTTCTTCCTCTCCTCTTGATCTACCTTCTTCTTCTCTCCAAAACTTCAAAGAAATGCACCAAAATCACCCAAATTACTAAAAGAGGGGTTAGAGCTTCGAGAGGGAGTGTTCTGGACGCAATGGGGGCTGATATGAGGCACAAAACGTCATTTAAATAGGGTGCAACCCCTGAAAATTAGGGTTTCATCCAACAGCGGTGACTAGCCGAGTCCGGAATATGGACTCGCCGAGTTGCCAACTTAAACATGTCCCGGGTCCTGTCCTTACTCGGCGAGTCGGACCTATGACTCGCCGAGTCCAAGGCTAAAAAGAAGGAAAATTCTCAATAAGATTTACATACCAGGAACCAGGTGCTACACTTGTGCTGTCAGGTGGCAAGAAGTTAATAAAGAACAAGTTCAGTCCATATGAGTCTTGATTTGTCACTAACCTTGTCTTGTGATTATGGTTTTGACAAATTCACATGGATAGGAACACATACTCCATAAAATCTAAGTGTCATAAGGTTTCTCTCCGATTCATAAAAATGATGGTGAGGAAACACTTTCGATAAATATATTTTAAGTAGATAGCAATTGTGATATTTGCATTCTCAAAGTCGTTAGTGGAGCGTGTGTGGTTAACCGACACACTAACATGGACTTGTGAGAAATGGAAAAGATCTAAACAATTGAGACTATGATTACGGCATCCCTTTTCATAGTTCTAAAAATTATTTAGACACACATGTGAGCTATCTAAGAAAAGGTGTATGATTTTGATAAAGTCTTATCAAAGCATCTCGTATCAGAAATCTGAAATTTGATAAGAAAGTCAATAAAGTATTGATTTCTAGAAGTTTAGCTGATTTCTAGATACATGTCAAAGCTAGTTGGAGCATAAGTGTTATGCTAATAATTATCATGTTACTGGGAGCATGATTATTATGTTTAGTATTGCAAGTTAGCAATGTTAATTATAGAAAACAAAAGGGTTTCAATTCATGAATTTGTGGGGGTTGAAAAGTTATTTGCTATAATTAAGGGAGAGGAAATTATACTTCATTCCCATTCTAAAATCTTAGATTATGAGATTTTAATCAAATTTAGTCATAATTACATTATTTGCGTTCTAAAATTCGATTATGATGATAGCAAAAGACTGGTCTAGTATCATGTCTTTATGTGAGACATCATGAATCGTGTCCCATATGCTTCGGATATAGGATCGATTATATGTTCTATAGTATTCATTCGTTCAAAATTTTCCAAATTCCTAGGGCATTAAGTGGGAAAAGGATTAGAACTGGATTTGACTAAAATGATTAAGCAATTGTCGAGGATAATCAGAGGTTTACCAAAGGCTGGTTGCTCATGGACAGTTGGAAGTATAGTGTTGATTTTCGAAGTACCATATTGACATATTCTGAAAAGAGGCAACTCTTGTTCAGAAGTGATAGTCAAAATGGCAACGTGGAAATGTTTCCAGAGGTGGAAGTTATTCATTAAATCTGTGCTAGATTAGAGAACTTAATGCAAGAAGGATTTTCAAAGGAATGTACTTTGAATTTGAGACTTCGTTTCCATGGAATTGCTCTCCATTGGAATACTTTGTAAATATATGTTGCCAAGTCTTTGTGACTTTTGTGCATAGTCGTTACAAGAGGATCAATGCATATAAGTTTAGAATCTAACAGATTTCAGTAAATGGAAAAGAATATTGTATTCTTACATTTGTGATAAGGATTTGGGATTGTGAAATGAGCATAATTGGAATCATGTTCAATTGATCTATTTCACGAAGTAAGGATCGTAGACAAACATAGTGTGCATACTTGGAGTATGGAGAAACTATTGTTTAGTAAGCATAGTGTACATGCTTGGAGCATGGGACAACTATTGTTTTGATTCAAGTATAAAGTTGATTATTCGAAACATTATACAATGAATAATGAGTAATCAATATGGTGTTTAAATCAAAGGTGTTTTATTTACTCTCAAAAGTGTTTGGGGCCATATAGGATTAGTATTATTCTTGTGTTTCACTTTGCATGTTTTGACTTCCCAAATAGCTAGGTTATTCAAACTCTCCACGGTCAATCATACTTTAGAAGTAGGTATGAATCAATATTGTCATGAATTGGGCTTATAGATATCTAAAGTGTTTAGACATAGCAAAAGTTGTTGCAACATTCATGAGTGCTCCTGGAATGAGATTCAAGTATTGGATTAAACCCATGCTCATTTGAGTCACTTCATGGATTTTATCATGAGTGGTCATGAGACGATAATATCTTATATTCTTCAAACCTAGAGATATGAGTTGTTGACTATGAGTTAGTTGTACATTGATTGTACGAAAATGCATCAATAACTTGATATTGTAAAATGTGCTTTTGTGTATGATTCAACAAGTAGTTAGCACAAGCATATGAGTCGAAGTTTATCCATTCATTTTACCCTTGTGTAACACCAGTCAAAATAGGTCAATAGACAATCACATTTGATTATACCAATCATGTAATGTGATTTTGTAAATTAGTAATGTGATAAACGTACTATGTAGTTCATGATTAATTCTAATACAAATACGAACATTCTTTATAATACAACTCAAAGTATATGTCCATATGATTCCAAAGATATAGAGAACGTCTGAATCTGACTTCGCATAAAGAAGTTGTGATAAACCGAACACTATATATCTCTATAATAAGAGGAATTTAAAATAGACTTAGAATTGGCCATTAGAGTTTAAAAGAGAGTTTTAGTACTCGTAAATACCTACGCTTGGATATAAAGAACGTCAAAAACGGAGTTCGTATGCGAAAGTTATGACCTTCCGAATAATTGGCTATCAGAAACCCTAATCTGACTGAACTCACGATGTGAACAAGGGTTTATTCACGACGTGAGGTGTCATTTTTCCACATCTCGTAATCTAGAAGGTGTGTGACGAGGCTACGAAGGGATAAGATCCAAACTCACGACGTGAGCAAGGATAACTCACGACATGAGGAGTCACATGGCCACCCTCCGAAGCTAGGGATGCAAATGGCAAGTCTATGGGATGAGCATGCAAGACTCACAACGTGCATTTCATAAAACTCACGACGTGAGAGTCTAAAATCCTTACTATAAATAGCAGGTCCGACCTCAGCTATTCCTTACACCATTTCGCTTTCTCCTCTCTCCCCTGCTGAAGCCATCTTGCATCCCGAGCCTCGACAACCTCGTATCGCTGACAGTTTCTACTTCGACTACATAAAATCACGCTACTAGGGTGAGTTTCACGGCCCCACTTTCTAATATTTTGGGGGAAAACACATGCTAAATATTGTATATACGTTACCAGTAGGTCTATATGATGGTATATTAGTATCAATATAGATAGTTGTTCTAACTATAATATTTTGAATATATACAACTATTGTCAACTTGTTAGCATGCTATTGTTATAGAAATATATTAATGTAGATCTTAAGTTAAACTTAAGATTCTATATATGTTGTGTGCGATATAGTTCCAAAGTTATATTCGGAAGTTCTATATGTTAAAAAGTATGTACGTTGTTATTGTTGGTTTTATATCAATATAAAACTTGTTATGTTATATGTTGTTGTTATTATTGGTTTTATGTCAAGATAAAACCTGGTTTTACTTCAAGTTATAGTTGTTATACTGCCTAAATGTTATGAAGTTAGGAGTAATGTTTAAAAGCAAAGTCTAGTAACTTAGAGTTTTAGACACGAAAATGCTTTTGTTGTTAAAGCTATAGGAAGTAGTCGAAGTCTACATGAGTAATTGTATTCATCAACTAAGATTGGGGATCTTAGCGGAAATCCTCTTAACTGTAACCGTTAATCCCGTGTGATCGAGGAAGTCATGTATAATTAGTATACAGGTTGACAAACCCAATTGTGATTGTTAGCTACAGTCAACCATAAACAAGTGACGAACTATCCTTTAACTTGTTATTGTTCCGGCGTCGATGAAGCGTACGGTGTTGTTTCTCATGGAAATCATGAGTGTATTGTTTCTCATGGAAATCATGAGTGTGTTTTATCAGAGGTATTGTGTCGTAGCAGCGGTTATAGGCTCATGGTAGCAATTTGTTAGAAACATTATACTTTGTCGTATACAAGTATTAATATTATGTATAAGTTTCCCCCTACTTATACTCTAGGTTCAAAGAACGTTTAGGTATAACACTTATTTGATAAGTAGAATATTATACCTGATATATATACTAAATGTTGAAGAGTCAAAATGATACTTTCAAAACTATACTTTTGAACTTGGAAAATGTGTTATTTTTATATAGAGTCAAAACCTGTGGACTCACCAACTTTATGTTGATGTATTTTTAAAATGTATGTGTTTTCAGGATCTTGAAAAGCTGGTATGTATTCGAATAGGAGAAGTTTTACTATTATCTTTCTGTTCATTAAGAAGTATTCCATAGTCGGATATTATGTAATAGGTTCTAGAAAAACAGTTATGTAACTTTCAATTATCAATAAAAGGTATGTATTTTCTTTAGTACTGTTCAATGTATGTTATATAACTGTGATACGAAGAATGACGTTGCACCACCCAGTGTTTCCGCCGACGGCCGGGGTGTGACAGATTTGGTATCAGAGCTATTAACTATAGTGAACTAGTACTTTCTTAGGAAAGCACGTCTATAGTTTAGGGCTTACTCTATTAGGTTTTAGGTATAATCCTTAGCCTATGATAAAAAGTACTATTATTTATTCTACTAAAGCAACAAACAATAATTAAAGTGTGAATACAATAAATAAGAATATAGAGTCATATATAAAGACTCAGACCCGCAAAGAGAATACACCTTAATACCCGGAATGTTTTTGATCTCAAGGATTTAGATCAAATATTCCAACTAAAGTTTATATGTGCATAGATCCTATCACAACTAGGTGTAGGTGCGCAACTACATTATGATCAGATCATATGGAATATTTAATTTGGGAGAAATATTTGATAGACTAAACTCTTGATGATCCAAAATGTATAGGAATTCGACATGGCACATTCACGAGAATGGATAATCATCGAGGATACGGATGAAGAAGAGGAAGTTTCATTCCCCAGGATGGCAGGCGATCCTTACTACCCTATAAATCCAACCACCTTTCATCCAATACCTTCTGACGATGGAGCACCTTTACCTTCCAATGAATGGGAAGAGAGTGAACTAATGGAAGAGAGCGAACCAATGGAGGAGACAGAATCAGTAGCATCATCTTTACCACCAATGAACACTCTTTATCGTCAAGTTCTAGGAGGAGCAAAGATGAAACGCACAGCACGTAAATCCATACCAATATGGAAAAAGATTAAGACGAATCAGAAGGCGACATCTTCAGGAAGTCATAGAGTTCAAGATGAACCTACACGAATAGCCCAAACCGTAGATAGGTAGGTGGCAGAAGAAAGAGCTGCTAAGATGTATGAGACTAGTCAATCATCTCGACCACATCCCCCACATTCTTCTGAAGTGAACGCCTTATCTCAATTGTTTGAGAAAAGTGCGAAAATTGAAGATAAGATGGAAATTGTTGAAGGAAGGGCTACTCATCTCTCCGGAAGAGTACGAAGGCTAGAAGGACAAATGACTCGAGATCAGGAATCAGTAATGGATGTCCATCATCGTATAAATTTCGCTTATAACGATATGATTACTCACGATGCAAGGATTGCAGAGTTAGAGCTATATAATCAAACCTCGAGAAACGAGGAGCACACAGGAGGTCTTGAGCAGAGAACTCAAGAACTTGAGGAGCAAGTGGTTAATGTCACTGATGTGCTAGGTCATCACTTAGGTTTCTGGTAGATAAGCTAAAACTAGTGGTTGTGTAAATATAGAAAAATCAGTCTAGTTAAGGCAAAAAGAGTAATAGTTTATAGCAAGGATGTCGAAAACCTTGAAAATTTTGTAATGTTTATAAAAAATTTTCTCTTATAAGCCTAAATAAACTGATGTAACCACCAATAATAATATGAAGCATATATTACAATAATCATTGTGTTATCCATTATGTTTTACACTTTGAAGAATAATTGAAGTATTTAAGTGTTCATGTATTAACTTACTAACAAAACTCATAAAATTCTTATTATTTATAATAGGGAACTAAAACAAAATGCCTAGAAGGACTAATTGGCTAAACCCTAACCGACTATCAACACCACAACAACAACAACCACAACCACCACCAGAAATAAACCCCTCAATAAGTACCGTACAACTTGAAGAAATCATAGCTCAAAGAATTGTTGCGGCTCTATCTAATGTTACAAGAGATGGAGTTAGAAATGAAGGCCATGTAGGGACCACTAGAACATGTACCTACAAAGATTTTATGAATTGCAGGCCAAAAATCTTTCATGGAAATGAAGGGGTAGTTAATTTGACAAGGTGGATAGAAAAGACAGAATCCGTCTTTCAAATAGGCTTTTGTCCAGACGATTGTAAAGTACGATTTGCAGCATGTACTTTCACTGATGCAGCTCTTACATGGTGGAATAGCCATGTGAATACAATGGGGATTGATACTGCAAATTCCATGAAATGGGAAGAGCTAAAAATGATGCTACTAGAGGAGTATTGTCCTAGGGAGGAAATACATAAGCTGGAACAAGAATTGTGGACCCTAACCATGAAGGGTTCAGAGGTAAAAGCTTATACCGCTAGATTTAATGATCTTGCAGTAATGTGTCCATCACTTGTAACCCCTGAATATAAGAAGATTGAGCGATATATATGGGGTTTAGCATCACAAATCAAAGGCATGGTGATCGCATCAAAGCATGCGACTTATGATAGCACCAAGAGGATAGCTCATCAGGTAACCCTCACAGAGATCCAAGGAACAAAAGTAATCTCAAAGGCTAAGTCTCCCAAATCTAGAACAAACAAGCACAAGTTTAATAGGAAGAATCCCAAACAATCATCTGAGAAAAGACAAGAAGTGGCAACCAATTATGTAGCCACAACAGCATTACCTACGCAACCAAAATCTTCATGGTGCAATCAGTGCAATCGTCATCATCCAGGTGACTGTTTTGCTTGCATGAAGTGCAAGAAAAAGGGGCATACTACTAGTTATTGTAGGAGCACAACACCTGCAATAGTCAATCAACAAACCAATAATGGGATAGACCGTGGTGAAGGAAGAAAATGCTACGAGTGTGGGGAGGTTGGACATATCAAGAAATAATATCCAAAGTTAAGGAGTCAAGGAGGCATAGGACGTGGCAGGGCGTTTGTGATCGGAAGCGGAGAGGCTATCCAGGACCCTTCGGTCATATCTGGTATGTTACTCATAGATAATTTATATGCTACCATACTCTTCGACTCTAGAGCAGATCGAAGTTTTATAACTCCGACATTTAGAAAATTGTTAAGTCATAACTCTAGAAAATTAAAAGAAATCTATGAAGTAGAAATCGCTAACGAAAAATCTGACAAAATACATGAAATCCTAGAAAACTGTCTGTTAACTCTTAATAACTACCTTTTTCACGTCAACCTCATGCCAATGCCTATCGGTAGTTTTGATGTCATAATTGGCATAGATTGGTTATCTTCTCACCACGCCGAAATTTTATGTCATGAGAAAGCCATACGACTACCCTTACCAAACGGTGAAGCCCTGATTATCTATGGTGATAAATCTGGGAAGAACCTCAAAGTCATCTCTTGTACAAAGACCCAGAAGTATCCACATAAGAAATGTAGCACATTATTAGCCCACATTGTAGATAGGAAGAGAAAGACAAAATAAATCAAGGACATACCTCAAGTATGTGATTTCCCTGATGTGTTTCCTGAAGATCTACCTGGAATACCTCCCGTCCGAAAAGTTGAGTTTCGAATCGACTTAATTCCAGGAGCAGTACCAGTAGCGAAATCTCCTTATCGGTTGGCTCCATCTAAAATGCAAGAATTGTCTAGCCAACTACAAGAACTTCTTGACAAAGGCTTTATCCGACCAAGTTTTTCACCTTGGGGAGCACCAATCTAGTTTGTCAAGAAGAAGGACGGATCCTTTCGGATGTGTATTGATTATCGGGAGTTGAATAAGCTAACAATCAAGAATCGTTATCCGCTTCCAAGAATTGATGATCTATTCGATCAACTGCAAGGATCTAGCTACTACTCAAAGATAGATCTTAGATCAGGATACCATCAACTTAGGGTACAAGAAGACGACATTCCAAAAATAGCATTTGGAACTCGTTATGGTCATTATAAGTTCTTAGTTATGTCTTTTGGATTGACCAATTCCCCAACAGTGTTTATAGATCTCATGAATTGCGTTTGCAAACCATACTTGGATAAATTTGTGATCGTATTTATCGATGATATATTGATATATTCACAAACCAAGGAAGAACAAGTCAACACCTGCAATTAATCTTGGAGCTACTAAGAAAAGAAAAGTTGTACGCTAAATTCTCCAAGTGCGAGTTTTGGATTAGAGAAGTACAATTTTTAGGTCATGTAGTTAGCAATGAAGGAATTCATGTTGACCCATCCAAAGTCGAGGCAATTAGGAATTGGAACACACCAAAGACACCAACAGAAGTACGTCAATTCCTAGGACTTGCTGGCTATTACCACAGATTCATAGAGAATTTCTATAAAATAGCCAAGCTGCTTACAACACTAACCCAGAAGGATACGAAGTTCAACTGGGAAGACAAACAAGAAGCTGCTTTTCAGAAACTGAAGCAAATGTTGTGTAGTGCACCAATCCTATCCCTTCCAGATGGGAAAAAAGATTACGTCGTGTACTGCGACGCATCAAATCAAGGATTGGGGTGTGTGTTGATGCAAAGAGGAAAAGTTATCACCTATGTATCACGACAACTTAAGGTGCATGAGAATAATTACACTACCCGTGATCTTGAATTGGGAGATGTAATTTTTGCACTAAAAATTTGGAGACATTACTTATACGGTACCAAGTGTACTATTTTTACCGAAAAAATTTGGAGACATTACTTATACGGTACCAAGTGTACTATTTTTACCGACCACAAGAGTCTCCAACACATATTCGACCAAAAAGATCTTAATATGAGACAAAGAAGATGGGTTGAATTGTTGAATGATTACGAATGTGAGATTCGTTATCATCCCGGAAAAGCAAACGTGGTAGCAAATGCCTTGAGCCGGAAAGAATATATTAAACCCCGACGGGTACGAGCATTAACTATAACTATCCATTCTAACTTTACCGCACAAATTAGAGAAGCTCAACTTGAGGCTCTAAAAGAAGAAAACATCAAGAACGAAGCTTTGCGAGGAATGGAAAAGCAACTTATACAAAAAGCTGACGGAACATGACACTTTATGAACCGAATTTGGATGCCTAAGTTCGGTGGAGTCAGGGACTTGGTATTAGAAGAAGCCCACAAGTCCAGATATTCTGTGCATCCAGGCTCTGAAAAAATGTACTTGGATTTAAAAGTACATTATTGGTGGCCATACATTAAGGCAGAAATTGCTACTTATGTGAGAAAATGTTTAACGTGTTCTAGAGTAAAGGCAGAACATCAAAAGCCTTCAGGTTTACTTCAACAACCAGAATACCATAATGGAAATGGGAGCAGATTTCAATGGACTTCAGCATTAAGTTACCCAAAACTCCTAGTGGGTTCGACACTATTTGGGTAATAGTCGATAGATTGAGTAAGTCCGCCCATTTCTTACCAGTTAAGGAGAACGACAAGATGGAGAAGTTGATTAGAGTTTATCTTAAGGAAATTGTCAGATTGCATTGAGTTCCAAATTCTATTATTTCTGACCGAGATAGTAGATTCACTTCACGATTTTGGCAATCTCTACAAAAATCCTTAGGAACACGTATAGATATGAGTACAGCTTACCATCCACAGACTGATGGTCAGAGTGAGAGAACCATTCAGACATTAAAAGCCATGCTCCGACCCTGTGTAATAGACTTTGGGAATGCATGGGATACTAATTTACCGTTAATTGAATTTTCCTACAACAATAATCATCACACCAGCATCAAGGCTACACCGTTTGAGGCTCTTTATGGACGAAAATGTCGTTCCCCTATATGTTGGACAGAAGTTGGAGATACACAAATGGCCAGAGAACGTACAAGCGATACCTTACGTACTGGACTAGAAATAATCCATGAGACAACTGAAAAGATCATGCAAATTAAGGATCGATTAAAGGTTGCACGTGATCGTCAAAAGAGCTATGCCGACATAAGACGTAAGCCTTTATAATTTCAAGTTGGAGACAAAGTAATGTTGAAGATTTCTCTTTGGAAAGAGTTAATTTGATTCGCGAAGCGAGGCAAACTAAGCCCACGGTATATAGGACCTTTTAAAATTCTAGCAAGAATTGGTTCTGTCGCATACCAACTCAAGTTGCCTCAAGAGCTAAGTAATGTACACGATGTTTTTCACGTATCAAATCTCAAAAAATTTATATCCGATGACACTCTTGTTGTACCTCTCGATGAGATACAAGTCAATACGAAACTCAACTTTGTAGAAGAACCTGTCGAGATCATCGATCGAGAAGTCAAACGACTAAAGCAAAGTCGTATTCCTTTAGTGAAAGTTCGATGGAACTCTTTACGAGGGCCTGAATTTACTTGGGAACGTGAAGATCAGATGAAAGAAAATTACCCCTAACTATTTGACAAAATCCCATCCACAAGATAAATTTTGGGACAAAATTATTCTAACGGGGGGAGAATGTAACACCAGTCAAAATAGGTCAATAGACAATCACATTTGATTATACCAATCATGTAATGTGATTTTGTAAATTAGTAATGTGATAAACGTACTATGTAGTTTGTCACACCCCAAAACCAACAACGGTGGAAATGTTCTGGGGCGGAGGACGTCATGTAAAGTATCACAACACAGTATAACAGTAAATAAGCAAACAACATCATCCATTGCATTAAATATATAATTTTAATACAAGTGTGTTCCGTACAGTTATAGACACCAAAAAGTAAATCAAAATAATAAGAGGAGTCTTGGATGCGCTCCACCTTCTCAAAAGTTGGCCTCGGTACCTGTCTACTGACGACCTAAGGATACAAGTTATTTCGAAAGAGTTTATCAGCATTAAGCTGGTAAGTTCATAAGTATTTTAGCGTCGGTGGTTGTATCAAAACATTTGAATCTCTCAGAAAAACCTATATTTTCTATTAAAAGTAGCCTTCTACCAAGGCGTAACTGTTTTGTATGTTCGTTTATCGTAAAAGTGTGTAATTTTCCCAAGTGTAACTATCATTAACAAAATATAGTTTGTACATTAATGTTTAAGTGAAATGATCACTAAATGTATGTAAAGGGTAAATTATTGTAGTACTGTAGTGTTGTATTATAGGAACTACTGCTGTACTAACTACCTTAAACCGGATTTATATTAAGGTATCATGTGATTAATTGTACCATATTATCGACTAGGTAACAACGAAAAATGTAGGTCGTAAAAAGGTATGACGTTTGGCACCCGCAGACCTGCAAGTCCGGCTGTAGCTAGCAGCAAGGTGTAGGATAGTCAATCCAGTATAGATCTATACATAAACTCACACTCTCCCTCTAAGAGACTCTGGCTACAACTCGGGCCATGACATTGAAGGCATGCTCTGATACAGTGGATCACAATTATGTTAACGTATTCATGTATATGTAATGTATTGTTACTCGTTCTAGTATCGTTGTATATGTTCTCTCTCTAGTATAGTTGTATATGTTCTTCTCCTAGTATAGTTGTATATGTTCTTCTTCTAGTATAGTTGTATATGTTCTCATAGGAATGTAATGTATATGTTCTCATAGTAATAAGTACTGACTCATGAATGAATTGACGCATTGATCTAGCAATAATATAAGTATTATCCTATGCTACCCCGATGGTAACTTACTAATGATGTAACTAGTACGCATGAGTATGGAAGAACTTTTATGACTATATATGTACACACGATATATAATTAATATTGAAACGACCTTCGGACGACTACCCGATATCCCACCAGACCACATCTCAAGCGCGAAAAGGAAATAAGGCGGACGACGTTCCTAAGCCTTTTAAACATTTCTTATATAACTGTACATATACGGGCATGCAATTTATAATAAGTATAAAAGAGTTTAAGTAAAAGTAATTGATAAGTAAAAGAGTTTGTAAAGCAGTTTGAAGTAAAATAGTTTGATAAACAGTTTGAACAGTAACAAAATCATTGGTTTTGTAGTTGTTAATCACATGTGATTGATGTAATAACTATAAGTATTCAACTTGTATTCCCCTCCCCCCCCATTAAATCATTTAAAACATTTAAAAGTATTTCAAAGGTTAGTTAAAGGGGTATGAACTCACTTGTGGTGAGTGGATTGGATTGAAGTGTCGGGTACGGTGCTAGGTGACAAATGAAGACTTGTACACACGCACGAACCTAGTTATCATATAATGAAAATATATATATATATATAACTAATTAGCCAATTTATAACTAATAAATTAAGTTGGGACACTCTCGAACATGAAAACACTTTGTTTCAAGTGTTAAAGATCACAAGGATTGCATCCAAGTGTTGGTAGGGCAAAGCTAGGGTGTTTGGAGTCCAAGGGTAAACTCCCTTGGAGTTTATGGTTTTGATGCTCATAACCCAAGGAGTTTACGGCAGTAAACTCTAGGGTTTACGGTCGTAAACTCTACTCCTATTGACCATGTGTTGTTTTGTGGTTTAACAAGCCTTTTGAAGCATTTCTACTATGTGGTTTGGCCTTTGGAAGGGACTAGGGCAACAAAAACACTCCTTAGAGGCGTTTACGGCCTCATGGTCATTTCCCTTTGGGTTTACTACTGTAAACCCTTATGGAAAAGGGTATTGCCATGTTTTCAAGTCCTTAACACAACTAGGTAATAGTCTAAGTTAGTTTTTAGGCCTAAGGAAGGAAAATGACCCATTTAAGCACACTTTAGGGTGTTTACGGTTTTGGGAGATCCCCAAACCATAAACACCTATAAATGTTGGTCCTTGATGTTTTTCAAGGCTTAAACACAATAAGGGAAGGTTTAAACATGTCAAGGATGGCTTATACATCAAACTAGTTCTTAGATTAGGGACTTAAGCACACTTTGGTGCCATTTATGGTGTTTATGGCCCAAGAACATTCTTGGACCGTGAACACCTCTAACCTTGTGTTCTTGGCATAATTTCTTGATGTTTAAATGTAATACTAGCTTAATAACACTTAAGGATGGAAGTACTTACTATTAGGAGGCTTGATTGGAGCTAAAAGGCCAAGAACACATAGTGTGTGTTCTTGGTGTTTTGGAAATCTAGACAAAATACATAAATGAATGGATGAATAGATGCACCAACACTAGATTAAGTGTTTTACTAACTTGAAATGGTTAGAACACTTACAAATTTGAAGATTTGGAATCAAATTTAGGATGATACTTGAAATCCTTTTTGGAGTTTACTCTTTTGGGTATTTGGGAAGTAAACACAAATGGCTAGACTTAGGGAGTAAACTCATGGATAAGCATGAGTTTACGGATTTTTGGGGTGATTTTTCGACCCAAACCAAATAGTTTGGCCGGGAACTTCTAAGACGCGAGGTGTTTGCGGTTTTTAAAATTCAAACCCGAGACGACATTTTCTTTCACCCGTTCGTTTAAAAATAATATTAAAATAATCAAACGAACCTTCTATTTCTTAAAAACAAGAAATAATGACATTAACTTATGGAAATTTCGAGTTGTCACATAGTTCATGATAAATTCTAATACAAATAAGAACTTTCTTTATAATACAACTCAAAGTATATGTCCATACGATTCCAAAGATATAGAGAACGTCTGAATCTGACTTCGCATAAAGAAGTTGTGATAAACCGAACACTATATATCTCTATAATGACATGAATTAAAAAATAGACTTAGAACTGGCCATTAGAGTCTAAAAGAGAGTTGTAGTACTCGTAAATACCTGCGCTTGGATATAAAGAATATCAAAAACAGAGTTCGTATGCGAAAGTTACGACCTTCCGAATAATTGGCTATCAGAAACCCTAATCTGACTGAACTCACGATGTGTACAAGGGTTTATTCATGACGTGAGGTGTCATTTTTCCACATCTTGGAATCTAAAAGGTGTGTGATGAGGCTACTAAGGGGTAAGATCCAAAGTCACGATGTGAGCAAGGATAACTCACGACGTGAGGAGTCACATGGCCACCCTCCGAAGCTAGGGACGTAAATTGCAAGTCTACGGGATGATCATGCAAGACTCACGACGTGTGTTTCATAAAACTCACGACATGTGTTTCATAAAACTCACGACGTGAGAGTCCAAAATCCTTACTATAAGTAGCAGGTCCGACCTCATCTATTCCTTACACCATTTCCCTTTCTCCTCTCTCCCTTGCTGAAGCCATCTTGCATCCCGAGCCCCGACGACCTCGTATCGCTGACAGTTTCTGCTTCGATTACATAAAATCATGCTACTAGGGTGAGTTTCACGGCCCCATTTTCAAATATTTTGGGGGAAAACACATGCTAAATATTGTATATACGTTACTATTAGGTCTATATGATGGTATATTAGTATCAATATAGATAGTTGTTCTAACTATAATATTTTGAATATATACAACTATTGTCAACTTGTTAGCATGCTATTGTTATAGAAATATATTAATGTAGATCTTAAGTTAAACTTAAGATTCTATATATGTTGTGTGTGATATAGTTCCAAAGTTATATTCGGAAGTTCTATATGTTAAAAAGTATGTACGTTGTTATTGTTGGTTTTATATCAATATAAAACTTGTTATGTTATATGTTGTTGTTATTATTGGTTTTATGTCAAGATAAAACCTGGTTTTACTTCAAGTTATAGTTGTTATACTGCCTAAATGTTATGAAGTTAGGAGTAATGTTTAAAAGCAAAGTCTAGTAACTTAGAGTTTTAGACACGAAAATGCTTTTGTTGTTAAAGCTATAGGAAGTAGTCGAAGTCTACATGAGTAATTGTATTCATCAACTAAGATTGGGGATCTTAGCGGAAATCCTCTTAACTGTAACCGTTAATCCCGTGTGATCGAGGAAGTCATGTATAATTAGTATACAGGTTGACAAACCCAATTGTGATTGTTAGCTACAGTCAACCATAAACAAGTGACGAACTATCCTTTAACTTGTTATTGTTCCGGCGTCGATGAAGCGTACGGTGTTGTTTCTCATGGAAATCATGAGTGTATTATTTCTCATGGAAATCATGAGAGTGTTTTATCAGAGGTATTGTGTCGTAGCAGCGGTTACAGGCTCATGGTAGCAATTTGTTAGAAACATTATACTTTGTCGTATACAAGTATTAATATTATGTATAAGTTTCCCCCTACTTATACTCTAGGTTCAAAGAACGTTTAGGTATAACACTTATTTGATAAGTAGAATATTATACCTGATATATATACTAAATGTTGAAGAGTCAAAATGATACTTTCAAAACTATACTTTTGAACTTGGAAAATGTGTTATTTTTATATAGAGTCAAAACCTGTGGACTCACCAACTTTATGTTGACGTATTTTTAAAATGTATGTGTTTTGAGGATCTTGAAAAGTTGGTATGTATTCGAACAGGAGAAGTTTTACTATTATCTTTCTGTTCATTAAGAAGTATGCCATAGTCGAATATTATGTAATAGATTCTAGAAAAACAGTTATGTAACTTTCAATTATCAATAAAAGGTATGTATTTTCTTTAGTACTGTTCAATGTATGTTATATAACTGTGATACGAAGAAAGACGTTGCACCACCCGGTGTTTCCGCCGACAGCCGAGGTGTGACACCTTGGAGGGATAAAAGCGATATTTGTGGGCCCCTCGATGATTTAGTGATGACAAACGTAAGTGCTCGGCCGGGCCTGGAATAATTTGAATTTATTCAATTAGTCGTTCATCATAAATAAAAAATCGGGACATTTTGTTATCCAGCTGGGAGACTCACTACTAGAAAAACAGCCTTTAACGACGCGCAAATAATGACACACACTGATAGAGGACGCGCATTTGCACGTGCCTTAAAAAGTAATGTCAATTTTCCAAAATTTGAAGGATAGAGGACACGCATTTGTGCGTGCCCTAGAATTAGTGCCAAACAAAACAAAATTAAAAACACGGAAGGCGCTTATTTTAAGTGTGTGTCATCTGAAAATGTCGCTTTATATTTTTTTAACTAAACGCGCGTTTTTAAAGGGGGGTCTCTAAAATTCTAAAATTTTGAATACCCCGCTTCTGCACTCTCTCATCTGGATCGCAAAAAGCCATTCTCTACCTCCCCTCTCTCTAACCCTAGACACAACCACTGACCTTCATCGGAGCTATCTTCTTCTCCCCTGCCACCACCAACAAACCACAACCTTATTCATTACCCTAAAAACCAGACTAATTTTTCACCTCTCATAATCTCTCTCATAACACTTAGGTTTTTGGAAATGAAAAAAATCGACCCCCTACTCCTTTGATGTGTTCTAATTTCTTACTGTATCTAGGTTAAAATCAACCATTGCAGGAGAGCATCTTCTCGTGTAGTGTTTAGAGGGAAAGGAAATCCCCAAAAATTTGAAACCCCACATCTTCTCCTTCCCTTCGTATCCTTCTTTTCCCTAATCTTGCTTCTTGACGTCATCATCTTCTTTCTCCCCACATCGACTGTTAGCTTTATACTTCCTATTCCCAATTCTTAATACCCCATTTCTATTTAGATGAAAATATTTACCCTTCAGTCTAGACATCTACTTTTCCTCCTTAGACAATGATTACAAGAATGTTGGATGAAGCTGCTCAACACCTGTACATATCCCATTGCTGCCACCTCCTCATGTCACCGACTTTCCTTATTGGCTACGTATTTTGTCTAGTTGAATTGAAGGCTAAAGGTCTTGATTTATTTATTCATCTCGTTCTTCAATTTAACACTTCATGCTTGGATTTTAATTGACTCTCTTTTTTTTCTTTTAGGTTTTTGTTGCGCGGCTCTATTCTTTGATATCCAAGACTTCTTGATTCACATACATCTCGAAACAAGATGGTTTTGCCAAACGATGCTGATCTGCTTAATCCACCAACTGAGTTGGCGAAGAGGAAGCATAAGCTCAAATGACTTGTTCAATCTCTGAACTCTTTCTTCATGGATTTCAAGTTCCAGGGTTGTTTCAACATAACAACCATATTCAGCCACTCTCAAACGGTGGTGGTGTGTGGAAACTGTCAGACGGTGTTGTGCCAGCCGATTGGTGGTCGTGCAAGACTTACAGAAGGATGTTCTTTTAGAAGGAAGGGAGACTGATCCTATTGCTTACTTTTATGGCTGGTTAATCAGAAGTTGCTTCGGTGCTATTACTTAAAACATTACAAGTTGAGTCTTTTATTCTGTTTTTTCTTGTTGGACCCCAGCTATCATCGTTTAAAATTAGGGATTGTGTTTGAATCATTTCATCAGACCGTCTTCTCACTATTAAGCTTCTATTACGTACAGATTTTTAAAAGTTTCTCTGAATTTTTTGTTGATGACTGGTGGTATCGGATCCAAGAATGGATTTTTAAACTTCCATGTTCATATGTATGTTTTCATAAAGCATATTCTGCTATATTTATCAGTTGGTTTCTTTTGCCTATGATGTCAATTACTGTTAAGGACTGACTGTAATAGAAAGGTACAGGAATGATGTATGTGATCTATAAGTGCAAACATTTGTTCAAAGAAAACACATACATATGAAAGAAAGAATTGGTTTTTGTGAGATTATCTTAGTATTTGTCAAGGTTTTCATAGCAAGCTGAATGTTTATAGTATTACATTTGTATTGATAATTGGGTTCTGATTTTGCAGGTTCTGATGCAGGGGTATTTTAGTCAAGTGCATAGTTGGCAGAGATTCAATTTGTATGGACGGTACTTGGATCTTTTATCATCAGAAGATGGTTATATAAACTTTTTAGTAAAGGGCATTTTGGTCAAACTTAGAAAATAACGTACAAAATCCTACTCTCGGGTTGTTGTTGTTCTATTGGATCAGCTATCTGGTGGTTTTCCTTTTTCAACATTTCAGGCCAGGTATCTTCAAGATGCTCGTCTTGCTGTGTCCGAGGTCTCGTCTGCTCATCTTGTTGTTTTCGAGGTCTCGTCAGCATCTTCCAGACTCCAGAAGTATCTCTAGCTCTCTCGTATGTATTAGCACTCTTCAAAAATTTAAATGCATATGTGTTAAAGTGACAGCCACATGATTTAGTATTCCGTATTTACTTTTGAACTTTGTTATCTCAATGGTTAAAAGATATAGAAAGACTTTTAATTCATTTGACTTTTTGTATCTCTACAAATGGAAGCAAAATTCATTTAATAATCTTAATATATGTTTTATTTATTTATTTATTATTTTCTTAGTTATCGATAATAATATTTATTAGCTTTTAATTAGTTTTAAGGCTAATTATTATAGATGATAATATAGTTAGTCATATATATAACTAAACTCTAAAGGAACGAGTGAATGGGTAAATGTTGCAATAAAAATATGTGAAGGTGCACCAAATTTGAAGTTAATATAAATAGAAAATTTCATATTTAATCTGACATGATTGGTAGGTACGGTCTGAGTCAGCCTTGACTTTGCGTGCATTGACGGAGATTGATCCGACATGTGTTGGTGGTTTGGTCAATTATGGGATCACTACATTGAAGGCACTAAGAATACAAAGAGCAACTTACAACTAACAACCCAGAGTCTAACCCAAATAAAGCCGACCAAATCAAAGGAATACTCCAAAATCAAAAATCGCCAACTCCAAATCCTCAACAGGTTAGAAAAAACCCAGCTGTCCCAATCTTTGCTATTTGAGCACATCTTTTCCCCCTTCTTCCTTTTAGAAATTTTATCAACCTCTGCTCATGTCCCATCTGGATTTTTAGACTTATTTCCGAAACTACCCTTCGAAGGTTCTTCATGAGTAGAAACCTCAGTGACCTGCAGTCAAGAAACATTAGAGCAACTTAAACAAAAGTTGTATGGGCATTTATGTCTTTTATACAACCGAGAAATTGGTTAAGGAAAAAGACTGACATGATAAGATGGAGAAGAGGGTGATGCTTTTTTGAATCCCATCACAAGTTTTCCTTCAGGCTCTAACCTACTAAATGTTACTGAACCAAAAAAAGAAATGAATAGCTAATAAGATGACCACAAGTATTAATAAAAAGAAAAAGAAAAGATGAAGATGAATATGAGGGCATTTATGTCTTTTACCTGTATTACTAGCTTGCAACTGCATGGACTGTATGCAAGGAGTGACTCCTTCTAGATCATACATTCTACTATTATTATTAGGCCATAATCTAAAGTGTAACACCCAATCAAACTTTAAATCTTGAACTACAAGGGGGTAACCTTCAGGCTGAGAAATTGGCGGAAGATAAGCATGTATCATGAAAATATATATAAATAATAAATGAAAATAATGAATGGTTCTATTATTTTTATAACAATTTTATTCATCTCACTACCAAAAAATTAATACTGTATTTTTTTTTTATCAAATATTAAACTTTTTTTAACATTACAACACAATTAACAATAAAAACAAAAACTTCCAAAAATGCCCCTCCATGTTTAAAACCTACGAATATCTTTTGGGGGTTTGAAGTTGACCGGGTGAGTTTCTGGAGCTACATTTTCGTCTTCTTTCCACATTTTAATTGTTTTGTCTGCTTTAGTCAATTAAAAGTTCAATTTTTTCTCAGATTAATTGCAGGTGATGATGTTGCTACAAATAATTTAAGTGTAGATGTTGAGGCCATAGCTTTTCCTTGGAATTTGGTTCTATATAATAGAGAAAGAGATTCAGAATCTGTTAACATGTTTAATGACGAAGTTGTAAATATGCAATATGCAGGAAGATTCTTTTTGTAAAAGAGCTGCAAGGAAGTTGCTTTTGGAGTTCAAATCTGATAGTTTCTCAAAGTATGAGGTTAAATGCAAGAAATAGCAATCTTTTTTCATTGATTTGTTCATTATAGGCTTCTACTTCTATATATTTTATCACAAAACATTACTTTGAAAAATCAACAAATTATACAAGTTTTAGGGCAACTGTATCTGATGGAACTATTATTATACTGTTAGGTGATGCACAAACTCGCTACATTGTAAATGTTGTGAGGGAGGAGAATGAGGAGGTTGCAGTGAGGTTGCCACCTAGCATCTCAATTGAAATCTCATTAGGTATACATGCTTTTTTTACTGATAAAAACAATATGTAACTCATAATAACATGTTTAGATATTGTACTGAAAGTAGAAAGTATAATTCATTTGTTCCAGGAGATTAAAGAATCCGGGCAGTCAGATTCCAGGCATTTAAGGCAAGAATATCATAAAATTACTGAGTGCATTTAAGGCAAGAATATCATAAAATTTCTCTTCTTTCCAGGGTTATATCATAAAAACTTGATTAATTAAAATTTTAATATTATTGGATAAATGATTAGAAACAAGGGTGAATTTGTACAGATTAGTTAGCTACTTGCAGGTTGATCTTGAATAAGCAGAGGGGCAATGGATTGTATTTTTTTTGTATCTAATTCGTTTGTAAATTTTTGTTACAACTTCTATTGATTTGTTATATCTTTCCATGGAACGATTAATTTGTATGACATTAAATTTATGCAATGGATTTTATTTTTTGTATATGATATTTTATTTTCTATTATGAAAACATTAAATACAAGTTTAATTTGAAAATAAGTAAATATATTAATAATATTTTTTTAAACATTTAAAATTATGATACGCAAAAATGTGTGTCATCTTCATTTATGACATGGCCTTTCTTGACAGGGGTTTTCTTGATACGCATTGCGTGTCATTAACATGCGTGTCGTCAGGTTACGACACGTGAATACGTGTCGTCTTCCTTTATGACAGGGCCTTCCTTGATACGCATTGCGTGTCATAACCGCGCGTCGTAAATGCGCGTCATAAATGCGCGTCGTAAATGCGCGTCGTCTATAGACGACACGCAAAAGCGCGTCGTCTCTCTTTATGACAGGGCCTTCCTTGACGCGCATTTGTGCGTCGTCTGAGCGTTTTACGACGTGCAATGAGCGTCGTAAAAGGCCTTTTTTCTAGTAGTGACTGTTCGATTAGATGTCTAAGCCCATAACTATTATTGGTATGTACTCAACCTAAGAGTAGCATGGTCCATTTAGGTTGCATATCATCAAGACATTTTGTTAGGATGGATTCTTGAGAGAAGGTTATATATATGATTTATTAATATATTATAAGTTATAATATATTAACATGAAATCATATGTTTTAATTAGTATTGATCGAGAATTAATTTGGAATTAATTTAGTGAGCAAAAGAGACTAATTAAATCTATGGGGACAAATTATGGTAATCTGTGATATTTATATGTGTTGGGCTTATGATCAATGTTTGACTAAGTTTATGTATGGACACACAAAGAGTTGGGCCACATGAACCATGGATCATAAAACCCATGGTTATGGGGTTTGATAAACCCATGACCTTTGGAATCCCACATATAAATATGTTACTTCATAGCCAAAATCACCACTAATGTATTCTTGGAGGATATGGACGGTTTGGTGAGGCTAGGATTCTCTCTCAAGTTCCACCCTTGTCCATGATGTGTTGTGATTCCATTTGAGGCTTCCACACAATTGGGGCTAAGATTTTAAAGGCCAAATTCATCAAGTTTTACCAGATACACAAAGAGGTAAACTTCTAACTAGTACTTTATATAGTTTATATTATTTGTATGCTAGTTGTAGGCTTAAAGCTTTGGAAACAATATTGCATGTATAATTAGAGAAAACATAGATCCAAAGCTTTTAGGGTTGTATGTGCACCATAGGATGTTGTAGTATACTAAAACCCAACACAAATAATAGAGAATTATTTATGAGTTTGTTTACTACCTTTTGTAAATTTTTTATTATTGTGTTTCACTTTGCATGTTTTACTTTCGAATAATTCGATTATTCAAAACTCCACATTCGATCATACTTTTGGAAGTAAGTAGTGAATTAAGACTGTCATGAATTGAATTGTAGATTGTCTAAAAGGTTTTAGACATAGCAATACTATTGTTGCAATATTCATGAGTACTTTTAAATGGAGATTTAAGTATTGGATTAACCCATGCTCAAAGAATTACTTCATGGAATTTATCACGAGTAATTCTGAGACGATAATATCTTATAATCTTTAAATGGAGATATATGAGTTATGGTTTACAATTCGGTTGTGGATTTATGATACGAAAACGCATCAGTAACTTGACGTTATAAAACGTATTGTTGTGCATGATTTGATGAGTAAATTGTGCAAGCATATAAGTCAAAGTTTATCTGTTCGTTTTTCTTTAAAGGGAAAAGTGATATCTTTGGGACCCTCGGTGATTTGGTGTTGACTTATAGTGTCGGACCCGGCTACGACTTGGTTGATGTGTTCGATTAGAAGTTCTAAATCAGAAATCGGGAAACAAAGTATTGGACAATGAGATTGATCCTATTCCACATCTCATGTCTGAATGATATCTTGAGAACAGAGGATTATATGATCACTTATCTTGGGACATGTTACTGACTAGGTCAAAGTTCAACAGCGGATTTTGGTAGCTACAATATTCTGATCAATTTGAAATTTGTACTGGCAGTTATAGTTATTAGACTTATCAAAGTGGGAAACTATTGGATTAGCTGTCTAAGCCCATAACTTTAATTTGTATAAACTTGAATTGATGGTAGCATAGTCCTTTTGGGTTGCCCTCAAAGCTAGCAATTGGACAAGATTATTTTGGAGAGAGAGAATTTGATTAATAAATTGGAATATATAATTTGTTTATATATTATGAGAATAATATATAAATTAGAAATTATGATATTTAATAAATAATTAATAAAAAATTAATTAGAATTAATTTGGGATTAATTGGATTAATTTCAGTATAGAGGTTGTTTGGCTATTTATTCATAGTTGAAGTAAAAGCCTTTATAACCTCCTTGTAAGAGGTTGGATGAAAACTTCTAGGAAGGGCCTAGAATTTATGTGGCTCTTGGACGGGGGCTCATAAGTTGCTTGGTCACCAAGAAAATGGATTAGGGTTTCCTCCTTAAACACTAGCTTTATGTCTAAGCTGCCTCACCTATTGTAACACTCGTGTTTCTAGCCTAGGCATTTATATTGAGTTGATAGTCTAGGTTAACCTTTGTAACTCATTTTGAAGAAATGAAAAGGAGTTATGTGAATATTATGTGAATTATGTGTTTTATGCTTAATTATTAGGGCTTAATTAATTAAGAATAAAAATAAGCATCAAAAATTAAAGTGTGAGATAAGCCCGATATCTTTACATAAAGTTGTAGTGGTCGAAACAAGGATTTCGGGGATATAAAGAATACCAAAATCCGAGTTATAACGAAGAAGTTATGACCTGTCGAAGTTTCGCGACAAAACCGGCACGGTGCTGAATGTCGTAAACAGTGAGTTTTTGATAAACTACTTTTTAGCCTTAGTAATCTAAACGAAAGTTGTAGTATTCGTTAAACCGGGAAGTTCGATAAAAAGAACGCCCAAATCTGACTTCGTATGAGGAAGTTATGATTTTTCGAAGTTTCAGCGTAGTAGTAGACAACTAAAAACTCGAATTTTAGATCGAGCGATTTTTAGCCGATACAAACTAAACGAGAATTGAAGGTCTCGTCATTAGGAGCACAACGGTAAAAAGTCTGACAAAAACGGACATCAGATGAAGAAGTTATGAATTTTTAACGGATTTCCTGTCCCGGTCTGTTAAAAATAATAATATAAAATTTAAAGTCAAAATTAGCCGACGAAGTCTAAACGGAAGTTGTAGATCTTAATTTTAGCTACGCGTGCATATAAAGAACGTCAAAAACGGAGCTCGTATGCGAAAGTTATGGATTTTAGAAGTTTTGGCGCGAAAACCGAGAAATTTCGCATAGTCACAATTGCCACGTCACCCTCGCTTAGAAAGTGACACGTGTCCTGCTGAGTCACCTGGCTGCTGAGTCATTAGGCTGCTGAGTCACCGAGGCTGCTGAGTCATGCGAGCCACGTGTCCTCTTCTGATTCGACCGAGGAGGAGGCCCAATCCGAAGCAGCCAGCTCCCCAGCCGAAGGTTCGGCCAGCTGCCGCGTGTGTCCGAGCCTCGCATAGCCCAGCTCCAAGCCTCGCAGGTGCGCCAGCAAGTCACGGTCCACTTAGAAGCCGACAGCGAGCCCTCGCATGTGCGAGCCATGTGCGAGCCATGCGAGCCATGTGCGAGCCATGCGAGCCATGTGCGAGACCCCCCCTGCGAAGCCTTTTAGCCGTCGGATCAGGAGACTTCTCAGCCGTTGGATCAAACTTCGGACCCTATAAATAGAAGGGTACTTGCGAGGGTTTCCGGTTACTTTTGGAATTTAGCCATTTTTAGCCCCTCTCTCCATATTTTCTTCATCTTAACATCCCGCAAAGCCCCGATATCAATTGTAAAGCCCGGAATACCCCACAAAGTGCCCGAGAAGCCCGGAAAATTTATCTTTTCGGTTTCGAAGCCCGACTTTTACAAAGCCCGGTTTCTCAATAAAACTCCCGGTTTTATTAGAAACGATCGTTTTAGAAAACGAATTGCTGCCTGATTATCATCAAATCATGTGAGTGTATAGTCACTTTCATTTTATACATAGATATGAAGTATTTACCTTATAATACGTGCTATGTGTAAATATATTAATTATTTATTTGAGGTGATTGTTGTGTTGATGTTTTATACAAGTTTTAAACTGTATAAGTATTTTTATCTACAAATATGTTGGGTAGAACATGGGTAGATTGTGATGTGTGATAAAATAAAATTGATGAGAGGCCTCGATGTGTTTTGAGATCCAGTCATCTAGCGGAGTTTGGATGACGACCACGGACTTTCTAAACAGTCCAGTGGGAAACATTAGCAGGTCCGCAACCTGTAGGTGTTAATGAACTAAGAGTGTTTATTCGCTGTACTCCATCCCCCTCACGGTTGCCTTTAGGACATGTATGGCTGAGGAAACCCCTTAGCAGTAGTGTCCATCCCGATGATATTCTTTAGGCTAGGACCCTTGTGACAAGTGTTTAGGGACATAAAGTGAGGATAATGGGAACGGGTAATCAGGGTTATTGTTGATTAATGAACTTAGTAAGTTTATTATTATTGTGGGTTGAAAACCCTATATGCTCACCAGGCTCCCAAGCCTGACCCACTCAGCTTTTTATGTTACAGGTAGTGGACCCCGAGCATAGTCGGAGGACAACGAGAGATTTTTAGATTATAGGCCAGTAGTTGTAAATAACTGTTGAAAGGCTTATAATGTCTTGTTTATGCTTTTGGATCGGTATCGGAACATGACATCCCGAGGTTTTGATATATATATATGGAAAACATATACCTTCTTAATGAAGGGTTTTGATAAACTTTTATCATATTTTGTTTGGGGACCAATTCCGCAACATCTTTTAAAAAGATTTCTCTGATTTTATTTTAAAAAGCATAAATTAAATCGGTCTTTTCTGGCCGAGAAATTAGGGGATGTCACAGTTGGTATCAGAGCATTAGTTTAAGCAAACTAAGAAATTGTAGAATTTCTAGACTTGAACTTAGAATGCTAAGTGATGATTATGAGATGAGTGTCTACCATATTTTAGACACGAGCACTAGTTTATTTTAGGGAAGATGCCTAAAATGCCCTTATGTGCTAAATGCTATGTGTTTGCCATGTGTGCCATTATTTGTTCGGATCTATGGTCTGTTGCCGACCGGATCTGGAAACCTTATGTGTGTAGGATTCTAAGCATATGATTACGAAATTAGAACTAACACGTAAACGTTTCGGAGTGATAAGGGAATTGACATGTCTAACAAGGATAAAGACCTAAATTCGCCTTATTCGTTATATAGATTGTAATGGCCATAACTCGTAGTGGAGCTGCAAATGCAAACGAAAATAGGGATCAATAGCCTCAACCTCAAGTAGTTGAGCAAGTACCTGTTGTAGGAGCTGCACCTGAGCCAATGACAATGGCTGGGGTACAAGCAATGATGCAAATGATGTTAGATCGCCAAATGGAGGAGACAAGGCGATTACTACAACAACATAGGGAAGAGACTACGATGCCTGTTGAACAGCCCGTATTGAATGAAGGGCAATCAGTAGGAGGGAACTACAGTGGGACTCTTGGTCAAGCCAACCCACCGATAGTTAGACAAAACAACCAGGATGGAGGAGTTGATGGACGCGGATGCAAATACAAAGATTTCATGGCATCCAAACCGCCGTGTCTATCTGGGAGTCCAACACCGGTGGAAGTCATGAATTGGATCTCCGAAATGGAGATGATGTTTGAAAGTTGCGAGTGCAGCAACAAACAAAAGACTGCACTTGCAATTCCTCTGTTAAAGTCTGGTGTGTTGAGCTGGTGGAAGTTACTAGCTGATTCGATGCCCAAGGGTGAAGCTAGTAAGATGTCTTGGGAAGAATTTGTGGTACAACTGAAATTGCAGTACTGCTCTGAGCAGGATCTTTTGGAAATCAACAATGAGTTTCAGAATTTAAAGAAAGGAAAGATGAGCGTTACTGAATACGCTGCTAGTTTTATGGAAAAGATGAAGCTAGTTCCTCATCTAGTTCCAACTGAACTCTCTAAGGTCAACAAGTTTGCCCTCGGATTACCAGCGGACTTTGGTCCGATGGTTAAGCAGGCAACCACTTTGAAAGCCGCCATATGGGCTGCTAAGAATGTCGAGGTTCAGATCAAGGAGAAGGGTCTGGAGAGGGCAGAAGTTGGTGAAAAGAGAAAATTTGAAGGAACTTTGGGTTCCAACAAGAAAAGCAAATTTTCTAAGTCCAAGAAGTTTGGAGGAGGAGGAGGTGAAGTGAAATGGTGTGAGAAGTGCAAGAGAAAGCACTCTGGGAGATGTAGTGAGGAGGTGACTTGCTTCAAATGTGGAAAGACTGGGCATTATGCCAACGTGTGTCCGTCCGACAAGAGGGTATGTTTTGAGTGCTATGAAGTAGGGCATGTTCTTAAAGACTGTCCAAAGAGGAAGGATGCCGCAAAGCCCAATCTACCACCAAAGCCGAAGGCGAGAGCCTTTCAGATGACACTTGAAGCTGCAAAAGAAGAAGTCGATGTCGCTTCAGGTACCTTTCTCGTAAACGAATTGCCTGCCCAAATTTTGTTTGATTCTGGAGCCAATTACTCCTTTATATCGCATGAATTTGGTAGAAAGCTAGCTTTGCCTGTAGATAGCCTAGTTAATGCCTTATTAGTCGAGATTGCTAGTGGCAAGTTTGTACCTGTTAGCCATCGTATGAAAAACATCCTCATTGACTTGGATGGGAATAAGTTCCAAGAGGAATTATTGCCTATCGAGTTAAATGGATTCGACATAGTTTTAGGAATGGATTGGCTTAGCGCCAATGATGCAGAAATACTATGTAGAAAGAAGATAGTAAAAGTAAACCCGCCAGGGAAAGAGTCGTTTATGGTGTACGGAGACAAACGCAGAGTAAACTCTAGAATCATTTCCCTAATGAAAGCCAGAAAGTGTTTGGCCAAGGGATGTACATCATATCTAGCGTTCGTGATCGATGCCAAGATGGAAAAGAAGGAGGTGCAGAATATTCCGGTGGTGTGCGATTATCCGGAAGTCTTTCCCGAAGATCTTCCCGGATTGCCCCCTGATCGACAAGTAGAATTTTGTATCGACTTGTTATCAGGAACGACGCCGATAGCGAAAGCACCTTATCGATTAGCGCCAACCGAAATGAAAGAACTTATGACACAACTTCAGGAGTTATTGGACAAAGGTTTCATTCGAACTAGTTCATCACCCTGGGGAGCCCCTGTGTTATTTGTAAAGAAGAAAGACGGAAGCATGAGAATGTGCATCGATTACAGAGAGCTGAACAAAGTGACGATAAAGAACAAGTACCCGTTGCCAAGGATCGATGACCTGTTCAACCAGTTGCAGGGTTTGAGCTATTTCTCGAAGATCGATCTTAGGTCGGGATACCATCAACTAAAGGTGAGAGAGCAGGATATCGAAAAGACTGCTTTTAGAACGAGATATGGACACTATGAATTTTTGGTTATGTCGTTCGGACTAACCAATGCCCCAGCAGCTTTCATGGATTTGATGAATAGGGTTTGTAAACCATTCTTAGATAAATCCGTGATAGTATTCATAGATGATATCTTGATTTATTCGAAAAGCAAGCAGGAGCATGAAAAGCATCTGCGTGAAGTGCTAGAAGTCCTGAAAAAGGAGAAGCTATATGCAAAGTTCTCCAAGTGTGAATTTTGGATTCAAGAAGTCTAATTTTTAGGTCATGTGGTTAACCAAGAAGGAATAATGGTTGACCCAGCAAAGATTGCAGCTGTAATGAAGTGGGAACAACCAAAAAGTCCTACGGAGATTCAAAGCTTTTTAGGATTAGCTGGATATTACCGAAGGTTTATCCAAGGCTTTTCTTCGATTGCTACTCCATTAACAACTTTGACCCACAAAGGAGCCACTTATGCTTGGAATGAGAAGCATAAGGAAGCCTTTGAGAAGTTGAAGAAGAGATTGTGTGAAGCACCGATTCTTTCATTGCCTGAAGGAGTTGATGACTTTGCAGTTTATAGCGATGCATCCGGAGTTGGGTTAGGTTGTGTTCTGACCCAAAGGGATAAAGTGATCGCATATGCATCGAGGCAATTGAAGGAACATGAAAAGAACTACCCCACTCATGATTTGGAGTTGGCAGCGGTAGTATTTGCCTTGAAGATATGGAGGCATTATCTTTATGGCACCAAGTGTAAACTTTTCATTGATCATAAGAGTCTCCAATATCTCTTTAATCAGAAGGAATTGAATATGAGGCAACCACGCTGGCTAGAGTTACTCAAGGACTACGACTGTGAGATACTTTACCACCCTGGTAAAGCAAATGTTGTTGCCGATGCTCTCAGTCGGAAGGTAAACCTTGAAAAGAAAAGGCCAAGAGCGTTGAGAATTGAAGTTGTCTCGACAATTGTGAAAAGTATAAAGAAAGCTCAAGAGGAAGCTTTAGAGAAAAATGACCGAAAGGAAGAACGTTTAGGCAAAACGTTAGTGTTCGGTACAAACAACCAAGGGTTGAAGGTATTTCAAGATAGAATTTGGGTACCTAAGACGGGCGGAATAAGAGATCTTCTGATGGAAGAAGCTCACAAGACCATGTACTCGATTCATCCCGGCAGTACGAAAATGTATAAGGATCTAAAACCCTATTATTGGTGGCCGACGATGAAGCTCGATGTTGCTAAGTATGTGACCGAGTGTGTAACTTGTGCTAGGGTTAAGGCACAACATCAGAAACCGTATGGGAGTTTAGAACCTTTACCCGTACCCATGGGTAAATGGGAAGACATCACCATGGATTTTGTGACTAAACTGCCTAGAACAAGGAACGGTCACGACATGATTTGGGTGGTCGTTGATCGCTTCACTAAGAGTGCGCATTTCATAGCAGCCAAAGAGAAGTGGTCTATGGATAAACTTGCAAATTCTTATGTGAAGGAAATTGTGAGGCTTCATGGTGTTCCGTTAACGATTGTGTCCGATCGTGACAGCCGTTTTACCTCAAGGTTTTGGAGGAGTCTACAAGAGGAATTGGGTACCAAGTTGTGTTTGAGTACAGCTTACCATCCGCAAACCGATGGTCAGAGCGAGCGAACGATTCAAACATTGGAGGATATGCTGAGAGCATGTACCCTAGAATTCCAAGGTAACTGGGATGAACACTTACCTTTAGTAGAATTCTCCTATAATAATAGTTTCCACTCAAGCATTAAGATGGCACCTTATCACGCTTTGTATGGGGAGAAGTGTCGAACGCCATCATGTTGGTTGGAAGCTGGGGAAAAGCAGTTTATGGGACCTGAAATAGTCCATGAGACTACTGAAAAGTTGAAAGTGATAAGGGAAAGGATGTTAGCTGCTCAAGATCGACAAAAGAGTTATGCTGACAAGAAAAGACAATCGATATCCTTCAATGTTGGAGATTCGGTTTTACTTAAAGTCTCGCCGTGGAAGGGACTTATAAGATTTGGTAAGAGAGGGAAGTTGAGTCCAAGGTTTATTGGACCATTTAAAGTTCTTCAGAGAATCGGGAATCAAGCTTACAAGATAGAGTTACCGGAAGAACTAGAGGGTATTCATAACACCTTTCATGTGTGTTATTTGAGAAAGTTCACAGGAGATGTGCCCGACATAATTTTGATTTCTGAGTTAAGGTTGGATGAAAACAAGAGGTTGATCGAAGAACCTGAGGCAATCATTGACCATAAGACTATGAAGTTACGACGCAAGATGGTCGATTTAGTGCTTGTGCGCTGGAAACATACGAATGGACCAAATCTCACTTGGGAAACGGAGAGTGACATGATGAGTCGCTACCCGCAGTTGTTTGGTGATATGTGATTCCGGGGACGGAATCATCCTAAGGGGGAGAGAATTGTAACACTCGTGTTTCTAGCCTAGGCATTTATATTGAGTTGATAGTCTAGGTTAACCTTTGTAACTCATTTTGAAGAAATGAAAAGCAGTTATGTGAATATTATGTGAATTATGTGATTTATGCTTAATTATTAGGGCTTAATTAAATAAGAATAAAAATAAGCGTCAAAAATTAAAGTGTGAGATAAGCCCGATATCTTTACATAAAGTTGTAGTGGTCGAAACAAGGATTTCGGGGATATAAAGAATACCAAAATCCGAGTTATAACGAAGAAGTTATGACCTGTCGAAGTTTCGCGACAAAACCGGCACGGTGCTGAATGTCGTAAAAAGTGAGTTTTTGATAAACTACTTTTTAGCCTTAGTAATCTAATCGAAAGTTGTAGTATTCGTTAAACCGAGAAGTTCGATAAAAAGAACGCCCAAATCTGACTTCGTATGAGGAAGTTATGATTTTTCGAAGTTTCAGCGTAGCAGTAGACAGCTAAAAACTCGAATTTTAGATCGAGCGATTTTTAGCCGATACAACCAAAACGAGAATTGAAGGTCTCGTCATTAGGAGCACAACGGTAAAAAGTCTGAGAAAAACGGACGTCGGATGATGAAGTTATGAATTTTTAACGGATTTTCTGTCCCGGTCTGTTAAAAATAATAATATAAAATTTAAAGTCAAAATTAGCCGACGAAGTCTAAACGGAAGTTGTAGATCTTAATTTTAGCTACGCGTGCATATAAAGAACGTCAAAAACGGAGCTCGTATGCGAAAGTTATGGATTTTAGAAGTTTTGGCGCGAAAACTGAGAAATTTCGCATAGTCACAATTGCCACGTCACCCTCGCTTAGAAAGTGACACGTGTCCTGCTGAGTCACCTGGCTGCTGAGTCATTAGGCTGCTGAGTCACCAAGGCTGCTGAGTCATGCGAGCCACGTGTCCTCTTCTGATTCGACCGAGGAGGAGGCCCAATCCGAAGCAGCCAGCTCCCCAGCCGAAGCTTCGCCCAGCTGCCGCGTGTGTCCGAGCCTCGCATAGCCCAGCTCCGAGCCTCGTAGGTACGCCAGCAAGCCGCGGTCCACTTAGAAGCCAACAGCGAGCCCTCGCATGTGCGAGCCATGTGCGAGACCCCCCCCCCCCCTGCGAAGCCTCTTAGCCGTCGGATCAGGAGACTTCTCAGCCGTTGGATCAAACTTCGGACCCTATAAATAGAAGGGTACCTGCGAGGGTTTCCGGTTACTTTTGGAATTTAGCCATTTTTAGCCCCTCTCTCCATATTTTCTTCATCTTAACATCCCGCAAAGCCCCGGTATCAATTGTAAAGCCCCCCAAATACCCCACAAAGTGCCCGAGAAGCCCGGAAAATTTATCTTTTCGGTTTCGAAGCCCGACTTTTACAAAGCCCGGTTTCTCAATAAAACTCCCGGTTTTATTAGAAACGATCGTTTTAGGAAACGAATTGCTGCCCGATTATCATCAAATCATCTGAGTGTATAGTCACTTTCATTTTACGCATAGATATGAAGTATTTACCTTATAATACGTGCTATGTGTAAATATATTAATTATTTATTTGAGGTGATTGTTGTGTTGATGTTTTATACAAGTTTTAAACTATATAAGTATTTTTATCTACAAATATGTTGGGTAGAACATGGGTAGATTGTGATGTGTGATAAAATAAAATTGATGAGAGGCCTCGATGTGTTTTGAGATCCAGTCGTCTAGCGGAGTTTGGATGACGACCACAGACTTTCTAGATAGTCCAGTGGGAAACATTAGCAGGTCCGCAACCTGTAGGTGTTAATGAACTAAGAGTGTTTATTCGTTGTACTCCATCCCCCTCATGGTTGCCTTTAGGACATGTATGGCTGAGGAAACCCCTTAGCAGTAGTGTCCATCCCGATGATATTCTTTAGGCTAGGTCCCTTGTGACAAGGGTTTAGGGACATAAAGTGAGGATAACGGGAACGGGTAATCAGGGTTATTGTTGATTGATGAACTTAGTAAGTTTATTATTATTGTGGGTTGAAAACCCTATATGCTCACCAGGCCCCCAAGCCTGACCCACTCAGCTTTTTATGTTACAGGTAGTGGACCCCGAGCATAGTCGGAGGACAACGAGAGATTTTTGGATTATAGGCCAGTAGTTGTAAATAACTGTTGAAAGGCTTATAATGTCTTGTTTATGCTTTTGGATCTGTATCGGAACATGATATCCCGAGGTTTTGATATATATATGGAAAACATATACCTTCTTAATGAAGGGTTTTGATAAACTTTTATCATATTTTGTTTGGGGACCAATTTCGCAACATCTTTTAAAAAGATTTCTCTGATTTTATTTTAAAAAGCATAAATTAAATCGGTCTTTTCTGGCCGAGAAATTAGGGGATGTCACACCTATATAAATGGCCTTACCCTTCAAAAATTTGGTACTCTCGACCGTAGAAGAGGTCTGGCCGAATTCTCCTCCTCTCTCTCTCCATAATCCTTAGTTGCTGGTCTTGGGTGTGAACCATCAGAGATACGATGCTTGTAGGGACTGTCAAGGTTGAAGCGTATGACTCGTAATGGTGGGACCCAGTAGGGACTGGCATGGGTGAAGTGTTAGAGCAATTTTGGAGTAGGGAAGCTTAGTGATTTGTAGGTTGGGTCTGTATGACATATAGGCTAGGGTAGCCTTTATCAGTTAGACTCATGGGAAGAGTCTCGTTGTGCGACCATATGTGAGATTGTCGATCTCATCAAATGGGTAAGGATTTTGAATCTCGATTTATTAGAAGGTCAGCGAGGAATCAGGAGATCTCGGATAGATAAAATATGCAAATGATTGGTTATTAGGATGTGAGTTTTGTAATTGTTTGGAACTGGTGGTTGAGATCTATGGTGGGAGTCGCCTTTATTTTAAGGTTCAAGGTTATCAGTGAATAGTTAGGGTTTCTGTTTTCCATTATCATCATGATAATTTAGGGTCGTATGGATTAATTCGGTTCAGGTGTGGAGTGAAGTTATTATGGATGTGATATAGGATGGTTTTGTCTGTCTGGAAGTTAGACATAGTATAAGGTTTTCAGTTCTTAGGCAGATCAATTGGATCTTCATTCCTTGGTTGAGGGTTGAGTGTTAAGGTTTGTTTTTCATCAAGATTTGTAATCTCTGCTAAGTTTTGGGATTTTATTTCAGTGTTGGAAGGCGGTCATCTGTACGAGAGGACTTTTTAGTCCTAATAGAAATTTAATAAGTTTGGGCAGAGTCAACTGGTATGGCCATGGAAGCAATAAGGAATGATTTTGAGGACGAAATCTAATTTTAAGTGGGGGACAGTTGTAACACCGGTGTTCCAGATTGGTTTAGCTTAATATTTATTAAGGACCAAAGATGGAGTTTTGGGAAAAACTATTTGCCACGACGTGGTGCAAGGATGCCCATGATGTAGCATGGAATAAACGGAATGTGTGTTTGTGTTTTAATGAGTATCATGGCGTGATAATAGGTTGGCCTCGATGTGGCAGTTGTTCTGGCCCAAGCCCATAATTTTAAGGTTACCTCCCATATTTAAGAAGCATTTCTAGAGGATTAGGGCATCCTCTTTAGCCTCTGACCCTCTACCTCAAAACCCTAGCCTCCCTTAGAGGTTTTTGGTTCATTTTGGTATTCTTGGTGCCTGAAAGAAGAAGAAGAGGGTGTTTTGGACCCTTGTCAGCATTCAAGTTACAAGCTTTCTATTTTGTGCTTCTAAATCTAGGCTTCTTGTCCTTTTTCTTTATTTTGTGAGAGTTTGAAGGAATGAATTCCACAAAATTTGCAACTTTATGTATCCTAGAAGTCCATTTGAAGTTATATGTGCTAGATCGTGTGTTCCTTGGTGTATTTGGCCTTGTGCTCAAGTTTGAGCCCTTTCTCTTCCTTTCTTTGGACCTATTTTGGGTAAGACGTGCATTAGACTTGCATGTCCATAAAGCACACATTTTTATGGTGTATTTTTCTGGTATGAAAGTCTTTTGGAAAGTGTGGTTCGGTGACTTGGTTGACTAAGAGCTTAATGGGTTAACTCTTGTCTTAAGATCTCCTTAAGGACTTAGGGTTAGAAGTTTTGGCATATTGGGATGACTTAAGGGATAAATTTGGAAACTTTTTCCATTAAGACCTTGGAATGTACTAGACCCAAGATTTGGAGCTCTTGGAGTTGTTGGAAAACATCTTAATATGTTAAGTTGTTCAGATCTGTTTGCACGGCGTGGCAATTGAGTAAGGTCTCGAATGTTTTGTTTTCACACTTCCACGACGTAGCCAATGTAAAGCCACGATGTGGCGACTCGTTGAGGTGATTCTTTGGGCTTTTGACTTCGAGCGTTGACCTTGGACCATTGACTTGTTAACATAGCGTGGCTTTAGGTCAAGATTGATGGATCTAGTATGTAAACTAAGGCTGGACCTTGTATGTTTTGATAGGAGTTTTGTAGCATCTATTGCGGGGCATTTGATTTGTGGTTTAGCTAATCTCGTGAATCAGGTGATTCTTTTCTCTATACTATGTAGGGTGCTAGTTGTCTTTGTGATACTTGCATAGAAGACCTCGGGGGTAGCCCATGGCATTTGTATGAAAGACCATAGGGGTAACCCATAACATCTGGATGTTAGACCATAGAGACAGCCCATTGCATTTCAAGGAAAGATCATGGGAGTAGCCCATGGCACCTGTATGTTAGTCCATGGGGGTAGCCCATGGCATTTTGGGGATAACATTATAGGGGTAGCCCATAACAATTCTATGTATGGTATGTAGTATTTTAGGGAACTCACTAAGCTTTGTGCTTACGATTAATGGTTTAAACATTTTCACGTACTTTCAATTCCAAAGGCAAAGGCCCGACTTGAATGCACAACATCCCCCAATGGATTTTTCCGTATTGATTACTTTTGATATACTCTAATGTTTGAAAATACATATGATACTGATTTGATTTGGAACCATAGTTTGTATGGCTCGATGTTTTAAAATGAAAATTTATATTGACATTTTTGAGACATTAGAAGATGTCAGATTTGGATGTTTTCTATATGCATGAGTTCAATTTTATGATTACTACGACTTTCGTTTAGATTACTTAGGGTAATAAGCAACGTATCTTCAATTCACTTTTTAAGAAAGTCATTGTCGTATAGGGTTGAACGCGAGACTTCGACGAATCATAGCTTCTTCATATAAATTCAGATTCAGGCATTCCTTATATCCACGGAACCCTCATTCCGACTACTTCAACTTTCATCAAGGATACTTTTCCTAATTAATATTTTATTTTTGATGTTTCTTTTATCCTTATTTATTAAAAAAATATTCACTTAATATTATATACAAAAATTCTCATAAATTTAGATACTTTCTTTCATTTATTCATTAAAGGATTATAATTGTTGACCGCCTTCGATTGTATATTTCATCAATGCCTAGCAAGAAACATGGGCGTTATAGGTAACTTGGAAAAGTTCCAAGAAGAAGACGGTGGCTTATTCTACTTGTGAGTTAGTGTACACCGCACCAAGCACAACGAAAAATGAAGCAATTTAGTTGAAGAATTTCATTGGAGATCTCAAAGTTGTTCCATCAATCCAAGAAGCCCTTGAAATTTTCTGCGACAATGAAGGTGCGGTTGATTTAACAAAAGAACCAAAGGATCATGGGAGGTCAAGACACATTCTAAGAAAATACCATTACATACGACATAGAGTTGAATATGGCGACCTCATGGTGAATCGAGTATCATCATAGGATAATCCTGCATATCCTTTTACAAAAGGGTTAAGCAAGAGCAAATACTCCGAGCATGCTAGGAGCATTGGGCTAAGAGATGATATTAGTTTTAGTGGTGAGTTGATAGTTTGAAAAAATTTAACAAAATGAATTATAATTGTTTTTGGTTATTAAATAATAGAGAGTTATTTATGAGTTTGTGTATTACCATCTTCAATTTTTTTTTTTCGTTTTGCATGCTTACTCCCTGAGTATTAGATTATTCAAAATGTTACAGTCTGTCATACTTTTGGGAAGTAAGTAATGATTTAAGATTGTCATAGAGTTTTAGTAGAGTGTTCATAGTTATTGGATATATCATGGAGATTGTTGCTATAATCATGAGTGCTTAAATTGGGATTTTAAGTATTAGTTAAACCCACGCTTATATATTACTTCATGGATTCAATCACGAGTAATTCTAGGACGATAATATCTTCTATTTTCAAACAGGGATGTATAAGTCATAGTTTGCAACTATATTGTGAATTAGTATTGCATTAACGCACCTGTAACTAGATGTTATAAAATATAGTTCTATGTATAGCATGATGAGTACAGCTATAATTATATAATTAAAGTTTATTCATTCCTTTTGTTTATTGAAGGAAAAGCAATAACTTTAAGTTCCTCGGTGATTTGATGTTGACATTATAGTGTTGGGCCCAACCTAGGCTAAATTGATTTGTTCCATTTTTAGTCTAATAAGGTCTTCATAAATCGGGAAACAAAATCTTGGACTATGAGATTGATTTTTATCCATGTCTCGTATCCATACGATAACTTGTAGAACAAAGCAATAGTTGATTAGTGGCTTAATTCAGGGTTCAACAGTGGATTTGGAAATCACACTTTGTTTGTTATTCAATGTCTATATTTGCAATTGTAGTTGATGACTTATACGAGTGGGAGACTGTTGGGTTAAGGTATCCAATGTCACAAATAAATTAATATAACCGTATGGAATAAAAGCAAAGTCCTTTTGGGTTGCCCTCAAGAACTAGAAATAACTAGAAACAATTTTATGAGAGTGAGGAAATAAATTTATTAATTTATTATTTGGCTAATAAATTAATTGAAAACGGTTTAGAATTAATAAGAATTAATTTCAAAAATAGTTTTTGATTAATTAGAACTAACTGGAGGTGCAAAGGTTGAATTGTAATTGTTTAATAGTTTAGCAGGAAATGCAATTCTAGAACCCTCCTAGATTTGACGGTTTCTATGAGGTTTTGAAAGGGTTATGGAAGCCTCCCATATCTGAGAAGGTTAACCAATTTGAATAAGATAATATTGGAATATTTTATTATTCAAATTAGGGTTTATCCTGGTGATCCACCAGCTATAAATAGAGACCCTAAGCATCACATTTTTGGCCTAACCACTTCATTAGAAGAATCAAAAAATTCTCCTCCTCTCTCCTCTCTCCTTTTCATTTCTAACATTCTAGGGTTTGGGGTGTGAACTATTAGAGGCATCCACACTATTGGTGCTAGATATCCAAAGAAGGCTTGAGGATCTAGAAGAGTTATATATGATTATAACACAAGGTATGTATTCCAATCCATGTGATTTTCAATTATACCTAGATAGTTTATAGTTTTCGTAGTATGACGCTATTATGAGGAGATCCATAGATATATAGGTAACATATGCCCATAAAATGGTTTTATGATTCCGCTGTGTATTTTATTTATTTTGTAACCTAGAAAACCCATCATATTACATATCATACCTTATGATATCAACCATGATACTTTCATATAAGTATTTATTAATACCAAATCATTATAAATATGAAATTGGCGTTTACATGTTATTTGTGTGACCTTATAGGATCATATGTTATTAGCAAATATCAATCTAACATGATTCTTGAGCATATAGATCTCACATATGCCTCGTAATATTCATATATGAATATACTTAATTTTATATAAATATATTAATATTACCTCCATGTGTCCTATTAGAATCTTATCCTCATGCTCAAAGCATTATCTCACATCAAGTCTGGTGCATAGCATGGTATATATGATGGATTTATTTCTCGAGGCAAATAGAACATCATTCATCATATCTAGCTCTCTATTGTGCTACGCTTTTTGAGATGAGCTCAAAATGGTACCATATGACATTAGCAAGAATCCTTTCTATGATTCATGCATCTTGATCTTTTCAAAAATTTAGTCATAATATACTTTAAGAATTAACCTTAACTTTCTCCTTGAACTATCTCTATCAGTTTTGTAAAACTTGGTTAAATCAGTCAAGTACTCAAACTCGACCTGTTACTGAGGCGAGTTTGGCTAAATAATTTGGAATCTGGTTAAACTCAGTCTAAATCGATCCAACTCGGTCAAACTCGACCAATTTGGTCTAACTTGGCCAACTCAAACTCTGTCAAATGGTTAAAATTGAGTTAAAAAAAAAAGAAAAAATCAATAATAAAGATTAATACGTGTATTTTATAATTTATCTAATATACTAACCCTAAAACTGAAGTAAGATATTGTGACAACCCGAAACTTTCATCTTGTGCAATTGATCCGTATATCAATAATAAACTTGAATTTATCATCTTTTAACGAAATTATGGGACCATATGAGTGATTTAGGCATATTATAACCTAGATATGAGTCTTCAGAAGGTTTAGAAAGTGTGTAGCTTCGCAAAATCGGGCCAAACACACCAAAGAAGGTGTGTGCGGCCGCACACCCGCGTGTACGGCCAGCCAGCCGCACACTGTAACACTCGTGTTTCTAGCCTAGGCATTTATATTGAGTTGATAGTCTAGGTTAACCTTTGTAACTCATTTTGAAGAAATGAAAAGGATTTATGTGAATATTATATGAATTATGTGTTTTATGCTTAATTATTATGGCTTAATTAATTAAAAATAAAAATAAGCGTCAAAATTAAAGTGTGAGATAAGCCCGATATCTTTACATAAAGTTGTAGTGGTCAAAACAAGGATTTCAGGGATATAAAGAATACCAAAATCCGAGTTATTACGAAGAAGTTATGACCTGTAGAAGTTTTGCGATAAAAAGAACGCCCAAATCTGACTTTGTATGAGAAAGTTATGATTTTTCGAAGTTTTAGCTTAGCAGTAGACAGCTAAAAACTTGAATTTTAGATCAAGAGATTTTTAGCCGACACAAACTAAACGAGAATCGAAGGTCTCGTCATTAGGAGCACAACGGTAAAAAGTCTGACGAAAACGGACGTCGGATGAAGAAGTTATGAATTTTTAAAGGATTTCCTGTCCCGGTCTGTTAAAAATAATAATATAAAATTTAAATTCAAAATTAGCCGACAAAGTCTAAACAAAAGTTGTAGAGCGTAATTTTAGCTACGCGTGCATATAAAGAACGTCAAAAACGGAGCTCGTATGCGAAAGTTATGAATTTTAGAAGATTTTGGCACAAAATTCGAGAAATTTCGCATAGATAAGCTTCACCCGGCAGTGCCACGTGTCCTCGCTTCGCATGTGCCACGTATCCGGAACCTGATGTGTCACCGAAGCCACCTGGCAAGACGTTTTGCCTTCCCTCGCATGCGAGACTGTCCCATGTCGCCCCGTGTCCTCTTCTGATTCGACCGAAGGGAGGCCCAATCCGAAGCTCGCAGCTGGACCGAGCCTCGCACTGCCTAGCCTCCGAACCTCACATGTCGTCCAGTAGACCGTGGTCCAATCAGAGGCCGACACCGAGCCCTTCGCACATGCTACCCCTGTGCGAGCCTTCCCTGCGAACCCTCGGATCTGCGAGGCGTGGCTCCTTCTCAGCCGTCCGATCAGAAGCTCTCCCTATAAATACAAGGGTGCGAGACTTCCCGGGTAACTTTGAAAATTTGTCAATTTTAACCCCTAAACCCATATTTTCTTCATCTTAACATCCTGCAAAGCCTCGATATTGATTGTAAAGCCCGGAATACTCCACGAAGTGCCCGAGAAGGCCAGAAAATTTATCTTTTCGCTTTCGAAGCCCGACTTTTGCAAAGCCCGGTTTCTCAATAAAACTCCCGGTTTTATTAGAAACGATCATTTTAGGAAACGAATTGCTGCCCGATTATCATCAAATCATGTGAGTGTATAGTCACTTTCATTTTACACATAGATATGAAGTATTACCTTATAATACGTGTTATGTGCAAATATATTAATTGTTTATTTGAGGTGATTGTTGTGTTGATGTTTTATACAAGTTTTAAACTGTATAAGTATTTTTATCTACAAATATGTTGGGTAGAACACGGGTAGATAGTGATGTGTGATAAAATAAAATTGATGAGAGGCATCGGTGTGTTTTGAGATCCAGTCATCTAGCGGAGTTTGGATGACGACCACGAACTTTCTAGACAGTCAAGTGGGAAACATTAGCAGGTCCGCAACCTGTAGGTGTTAATGAACTGAGAGTGTTCATTCGCTGTACTCCATCCCCCTCATGGTTGCCTTTAGGACATGTATGGCTGAGGAAACCCCTTAGCAGTAGTGTCCATCCCGGTGATATTCTTTAGGCTAGGTCCCTTGTGAAAAGTGTTTAGGGACGTAAAGTGAGGATAACGGGAACGGGTAATCAGGGTTATTGTTGATTGGTGAACTTAATAAGTTTATTATTATTGTGGGTTGAAAACCCTATATGCTCACCAGGCTCCCAAGCCTGACCCACTCAGCTTTTTATGTTACAGGTAGTGGACCCCGAGCATAGTCAGAGGACGACGAGAGATTTTTGGATTATAGGCCAGTAGTTGTAAATAACTGTTGAAAGGCTTATAATGTCTTGTTTATGCTTTTGATCTATATCGGAACATGACATCCCGAGGTTTTGATATATATGGAAAATATATACCTTCTTAATGAAGGGTTTTGATAAACTTTTATAATATTTTGTTTGGGGACCAATTCTGCAACATCTTTTGAAAATATTTCTCTGATTTTATTTTAAAAAGCATAAATTAAATCGGTCTTTTCTGGCCGAGAAATTAGGGAATGTCACACACACACCCTTCCGCCTCACACTTGACCCTATATATTGGAGGAGACCCCCCTCCATTCACTCCTTTCTTCTTTTGGCTGCACTCTACTCTCTCTCTCTCTACTTTCCCTCTCTAGAAACATCATCCAAGAACACTCTAAGGGCCTCAAGAACGTGAGCAACACCATTTATCAGCTTGTTATACTGGTAAAACACCTGAATCTAAGCTTAAAACTCATAGTGTTTTTCATGTTCATCATCCTTGGAAGGTGTACGGCCACAAACCTTCATAAGGTGGCCGCACACACACTAAAACTCTCCAAAGTGAAGAGTTTGGCCTCCATTTACTAGTTGGACTTGGTATTAGCACTAGAACACCTCAAAATCGACATTACGGGCACAAATGAAGAGTGTATGGCCGCACACTCCTATGTACGGCCACACACACCCTCTGTACGGCCGCAGACACTTCCAGGCCGCGCACCCTGGCCGCACACTCATTCAAATGGTCGTACATCTCCCTTATTTGATCATATAGGGTCCCGACTAGCATTTCCAAGTCTTTAGGGTGGTTTCCCGTCATGTTTAATCATGATATACCCGAAATCTAATACACATATGTGCTATTATATACTACTAGGATCCACGTGAGTGCGAAAACTCATTTGACACTCAACACTTGTAACCAATCATCCGCTCGAATCATTCGTCAAACGGTGAGTTCATACCCCTATGATTTTCCGAGTTTTTCATGTTTTCAGGGGGGAATACAAGCAAAAGTACAAGGAAACTTGTGCTCAAATATATTATTTTGTTTAAGATAATTATATTTTCAGTATGCTTTTTAACACGGAAAACAGTTTTACCAACCGATTAAGAAATCAACACGTAGAAACAGTTTTCAAAACTAGAACAATGAACTTGTGAATCATGTAGTAAAATGTATTATATTATAAAGGATTCGTGCAAATCATAAACAGGATTTTCTGTATTATTTCTTGTAAATTTGTTAGGCTAAGTTTGAGACACGTCCTTGGTAACACTCACCACAAGAAACAGAGTGTAGGACTAACACTTGTGACCAGACTCCCTTGTAGGGAGAGTGTGACTGTTGTGTATAGATGTATACGGGACTGACAATCCCACACCTCACTGCTAGCTACAGTCGGACCGGCAGGTCTACGGGTGACAAAGTCATTAAGGATACAGGTCATTGCGGGCTATATACAGTCAGTTATGGTCATGAAACTCAAAACTAAGGTAGCGGAGATTTACTTTTGTAATAATGAATCAAGTGAACTAACCTGAAAGTAATAACCGATTAATTACTAGAGGGTATTAATAATAATATCTTCGGGACTTAGTTCATCACGGTTTTCTTTTATTTAGTTTTTAAGACTAATATATTTCTCTAGGTGTAACCAGGGCTTTTTTTAAAAGAAAACTGCTTTTATCAACACGAGTACGGTAGATACTTGCAAACCTCAGTTTAAAACGGATAATCAACCATCAACCTTTAGGGAAAATATAGGATTTTCCCGGGATAAACCGAACACTCAAAACGGACTGTTTACAACCAACGGATATTCATATTCATTCCACAACTCCTTGGATTGTACATATCTTGTATGAATCTAGAAGTCATGGAATGAATGGGTTTTCAAACACGCTTTTCATAAGAAAATATAGGATTTTCTTGAGGAACACTTTTGAAAAGGATTTAAAGAACACTTTTCCACCAAAACTAAATGCTTATGAACTCACCAGCGTTATGCTGATATTCTTCAAAACTGCGTGTATTCTCAGGGAATTAGTAGACGGGTATTTCCAGGAGTTCGGAGAAGTCGAAGCGTTAGAGTCGAACCTTTCAATTTTACTTTTGATAAGAACAAAACTATGTATTAAACAATCTAAAAATTTTCCACATATGTCTTTAATGTCTGGTTGTGTTTACTATGCTTTCTATGATACAATTGTTGTGATACTACGCATGACGTCAGCCACCCCCGAATGTTTCCGCAATTTCGGTTTGGGGGTGTGACAGATTAGTATCAGAGCTGTTGGTTATAGTGAACTAAGTATACCGAACCATACATGGTATACCACTATAAACATTAAGGGGCCTAATTGCTCTAAACTAAAAGTACACTTTCAAAAATGTAAGTATTTTAATAAAAAGTATACAAGTATACCTAAGTACCCGAACCAGTGTCATAAGTAAAACAAAACAAAAGTATTTGGATGTTGGACATCGCGGTTAAACCTGGGCAGTTATGTAATCATGTCTAGGGTCAATATAGCTTGATCAACTATATTCATTTGAGACATGACCAACATGTGCTTGGGAGTGACTGTGGTGTTACAGCAAGTCTAAAACTTACCTATACACTAGAGGAGTTCTAGAGCCAAACATAAGGATTAAAATACTATAGGAGTATTTTAGGATGCTATAACGACTAAGCCAAAAACATACCCAAGGATCCATCTTTCAAGAGTCAATTATGTATCTATAGTACATTGGGAGTATTAATAGATCCGATGCCTATTAACTATCCCTTTACCCTCACCTCGCGTAGATAGCAAGGCTTGATTCCATCTTCCTGGCGACCCTTACTTTCCTAACCAAGGAGATGATGGATGGATCGAACCAAAGCCAGAAGGAAACCTTGAAATCCCTTTTGACGATGGCATTGCCGAACCATTTCATGAAGAGACTGACTCGGAACCAGAATTCGAGAACTTACCCCCAGTAGCCCCAATACCAAATCCCAACCCTCATCTCGTACTCGAAGGCCCAACACCTATGTGGGTCGGAAGCCTGGATAGGTGGAGTCATGAACAAGGCTAACCCTGACCGTATAATGGGGATCGCCACTTCTACAATGTAGACGGATGAGGCTCCGTAGATAGAGTCCTTCCAATCATATTTCGCTGAGTGGCCCGCAATTTCGAAATGAATCTGGCGGCCATTCAACAAACTGTGGAACTCAAGGCAAAATTGGATGCCAACACAAACCGTATTCGCATTCTTGAGGTTGCTTATAGGAGGATTTTGAGAGACAACAAAACCCAACAGCGAGAGCTAGATGCAACTCGAACTGAAGTCGTAGAGCTCCGAGCACGCCAATCAGTATATGAGAGCCGCCTGCTTGAAATGGAACGTCAGTTGACTAACCTAAGGTTCCGCCCTAGAAGTGTCCATCGCCAGTAGGAAATTATTCTACTTGTCCTTCCTCTTGGTCTAAAGAATAGCTTTCCTATTTATGTTCCAAGTAGCTCCTTTCTCTGTAGACATTCTTGCCTTGCAAGTACCGATTTGCTACTTCTTTATGTTGTCAAATTGTTCCTCTGTTGGTATGTGGTAGACCTACTCCTAGGTCAAATTTTTTTCAAACTCTGTGTAATCTTGATATCGACAATGGTGGCAGCTATCATATTACAGTTAACGATTTTCATTGTCAAAAGTGTACCTTAGATCGATAAAATGAAAAGTAAGCAACTTTATCAAGGTCTCATCACTATTTTGTCCTCAAAACGTGAATCATGAGATGTACTTAGATGATTATTCCTTTTCCCCCATCAATTTTGTATCAACTTCGATATCCTAATTGGCATGAAATGGTTAAGCCTCAAATCGTGCTAATATCCTTTACTTCGAGAAAGTGATTTATCTCAACCTTCCCTTCAACGGAATCCTTACTGGTCTCAATGATATGATTTTTTGAAACTTCATATCATTTCCTGCGCCAAGCCTATGAGCATCTGCGGAAGGAATGCTATGTATTCCTGGCTCATGTTAACAATAAGACGCAAAAAGTTAAAGACCTCAAGAGCATCTCCGAAGTCTGCAACTTTCCTGATGTCTTCCCTAAGGACATTTCAGGGATTTCTTCCGAGCGTCAAGTTGAATCCCGTGTCGACATGATCCCCAGAACTACTCTTATAGCCAAATCTCCATATCGTCTAGAGCCGATGAAAATGTGAGAGTTATCCAACCAGCACAATGAGTTGAACAACAAGGAGTTCATAAGTTATTATATGTGAACTTTATTGCATTCAAATCATTTTCTATTCTTGTTAGGACCACATCATGGGGATGTGGGTCGAGTCAAGAACGAGAAATCTTAGTGCATAGATAAACGTTTAGGATACATCCAGAGGCAACCATTGTTGCTTAAAAACTCTTTTCTTGACATATAGCAGATCATGCCTCCAAAGAAGCAGAACCAACCCACTGGTAAGGCCCCAATCCTCCAGATGGACTCAGCTACGTTCCAAGCTACTGTCACAGCAGCCATAGCAGCCGCCTTAGTTGTTCTTAATGCTAACAACACAAATGTGAGTAGAAGTGTTAATGGCAGGCCAAACCTTGGTGTTAACCAACCTAAAAAGCAAGTGCCTATTGGAAAGGACACCCTTGGTCCCTAACCTAACCTCCTTAAATGAAAGCTCAAAGGAACTTGTTTAACCCAAGGACCTTCTAAAAGGCAACAAATTGGGGCAGTCAATACCCCAATTAGCCCTGTTGTTCCAACACCAACCACACCCTACTTCGGAAACCTCCCGCACTGCAGCAAATGCAACTACCATCATCATGGAGTCTTTCGAGTGTTGCATTGCACCAGATGCAACAGGAAGGGGCACACCTCTAGTAGATGTAGGACCCTATTCAAGTTCGTCACTCTGAATACCAATGTTGGGGCTAGTCCAACCTTTTACCTCTGTGGTAGTGTAGGACATTTCAAAAGAAATTGTCCAAGGGTTAAGGATGGCAAGGAAGCTTGCTTCGCAAAGACCCCGATTCAATACATCACTTCCACTACTGATGCTAGCATAGTTCAAGTGTGCGGTGCATGTGGTGAAATGGGGCATTTCAAAAGAGAATGCCCAATAGAGAAGAACAATGAGGAACAAGAAGAGTCTAACCTCAGGGAATGAGGAAGCATCAAAGAACCCTGCTATGTTTTGGTACATTTTCTAAAACCCCTATAATTGCTCATAATCATGATTATTTCCTCATCCAAATTTAATCACGACGTACTTTTAAAAGTTTATGCCCTAATGGGTAAATTATGGTAGCCTAGTGTTACATTAGAGTCAGTTGTGTTTATCCATGACTTGTATACGCCAAGTAATCATAGGAAAAATGAGTTCATAGTTTCAAAACATCAGGACCGTCGCATTAAGAGTACCCACCAAGCTCAAATGAAACACAGAAAACACCAGAGACGTTCATCTAGGAACATCAATGTTCTAACAAAACGATACTCCTGGACTAACTTAACGCGCGATTCTACGACATCATCCTGTCTAGTTCGACTGAGTCTATGTTATATCAAACCCTTTGGTCTTAAATCGTTCGATTGCGAAAGTCCCGTTGCTCGTGACGACAACCAGATGCGAACTTCAAAGAATTCATCTCTCTTCAAAATCCAAAAGTATTCATACGAAGAGTATCATGCACAAAGAGAAGGACAGAGTAAGAGAACTATCCGGATAATTGAAGATGTATCATGAGACACACATCTACCCTTAATCGAACTTTCTTTCAGTAATGCCAACATTTCCAATATCGAGGTTGCACCGTTCGAAGCCCTCTATGGTCGTAAGTACAGATCCCCTCTGTGCTGGGCTGAGGTGGGTGACACGTATCTAGTCAAGAGTTAAGTCCCCAACAACACCCTCTCGAGCCTTGAAATTGGTGGACGTTTCCCTTAAAGATCTCACCTTGGATGGGCCAGATACGCTGCGAAAAGCATGGAAAGCTAAATCTGAGGTACATAGGACCATTCAAAATCCTTGCTAGGGTTGGTCCCGTAGCCTACAAACTTCATCTACCACATAGGCGTAGTAACATTCATCCCGTCTTCCATGTCTCGAATCTTAAGAAATATGAGTCCGATGAAACCCTTACAATTCCTCTTGATGAGATTGAAATCAACGAGAACCTGAATTTCGTGGAAGAACCAGTCGAAATCATGGATAGAGAGGTTAAACGAACAAATCAAAGTCGCATCCCGATAGTGAAGGTTCGCTGGAATGCCAAGCGGGGACCTGAATTCACTTGGGAGCGCGAGGATTCAATGAAACATAAGTACCCTCATCTTTTTCCAAATCCATGATCTGTGTCTTTATTCTTGAATTTCGGGACGAAATTCCCTCTAACGGGGGGATGATGTGACAACCCGAAACTTTCTTCTTGTGCAATTGGTCCGTATATCAATACTAAACTCAAATTTATCATCTTTTAACAAAATTATGGGTCCATATGAGTGCTCTAGGCTTAGTATAACCTAGATATGAGTCTTAAGATGGTTTAGAAAGTGTGTAGCTTCGCAAAATCGGGCCAAACACACCAAAGAAGGTGTGTGCGGCCGCACACCCGCATGTGCGGCCAGCCAGCCGAACACTGTGACAACCCGATATTTTTTTTAAATCAATGTAACATTCAAAAGTCAAATACAACAAACTATTTGGAATCAACGAAATTTGCTTCGAAAATAAAGTGTTCTAAAATCTAAATTAGGATGCATCAAATGTTAGATATCGTGTGAAGGTTTCCAAAAACATAAAGAACACTCAAATCCGAGTTAGAACGAAAAAGTTATGACTACTCGAAAATCCACGACACATCCAATAAAACATTGCTAAACGTAAAAGAGTGAAATTTCAATAAAGTGCATTTTAGCCTTAGGTATCTAAAATAAAGTCATATATTACGTTAAACCGTGAACGTGCATAAAAAGAACGCCCAAATCGGACTTCGTATGAAGAAGTTACGAATTTTCTAAGTTTCGTAATAGCGGTAGACACCTAAAAACTCGAAATAAAGATCGAGCGATTTTTAACTGACGCAACCTAAACGAGAGTTGAAGGTCTCTACAATATTAGTACAATGGTAAAAAGACAGACGAAAACGGACGTCGGATAAAGAAGTTATGGATTTTTAACGGAATTATAGAATCCCGGCCTATTAAATAAAATATAATTAAAAATAAAGTCACAATTAGCCAACAAAGTCTAAACGAAAGTTGTAGAGTATTTTCTCACCTTTGCGTGGATATAAAGAACGTCGAAAACGAAGCTCGTATGCGAAAGTTACGTATTTTAGAAGTTTTTGGCACGTATTTCAAAGCTTATCCGAAGGAGTACACCCAGCGTACTGAATGGAGGGCCTCGGATCGGCCACATCGCCCCTACTCCTGTATGCCGTCCCGTCCGAAGTCCGGCAATCAAAGATGCGCTCATGCATGATGTCCGAGTACGCCCTGCGTACGAAGGTACGCCCTGTTAGGGTCGAAGTGTTGTAATAGTCGAAGTTTGTATTTAGGGTCTTCGAACGTTTTTGTAATGTATTTTCCTAGGGCATAATATTCTAAGCATAATGTTTAGTCCTTAGTATATTTTTTGTATGCTTTCCTCTCCTATAAATAGGAGTGGTTACTAGTGTCTTAGAAAAAAAGTCTTTACAGAATATTCTTTGTACTCTGTAAAACTGCAAAAGCGTAATAAAGCCAAACAGATCATATTTACATCGGTGTTCAAATCTCGCAATCACATCTTTGAATTCACATTCTGATTGATTCAATACTTGATTCTTTGATTCATCAATTGGTATCAGAGTAGGAATCATATCTCTGATCTGATTTTCACTTTGTTCATAAGGTTTTTGAATCAACTTTTTGATTCAAAAGTTTCCGCACTTTTTGAAAGTGAAAAATTGTTGAGATCAAAGTCTGTGATTCGATTCTGCACTTAATTCATTGAATCGAGTGTTCTAAGAGTGATTGTGATTTGAATCATACAGTTTGTTGTCAAATTCTCAAAGTTTCTTCAAAAATTCTCAAGGATTTATTCCGTACAACAATGGCGTCATTCAATCTGAATTCCATGACTTCATTTTCTCATCTTCTAGGTTCATCCATCAAAATTCCTATGCTCATCCCTGAGTATTACGATCAATGGGTTGATCGTATGCAGGATTATCTCAATGGATTGGATGAAGAACTATGGAATTGCATTTCTGGCAATCTAAATCCACCATCAAATGTTCAACCAATTGGTTCTTCCTCTAGAAACTCTGAAGTTGAAAATCAATCTGATCGTCTGAAAAAGCTGGAGAAAAGGTGTGTAAGAGAGCTAAGAGGAGCTTTGCCTCCAGTTGTTTACAACTACGTAAGGAGTTGTACAACTGCAAAGGAAATTTGGAACATTGTCAAGGAAAAATTTCAGGGAAGTGAGAAGACAAAGGTTAATTCTGTCAAGCAATGTTGAAGGACTTCAGACAGAAAGATGGTGAAACAATTGAAGTCTATTATGATCATCTTAATGAATTGATTTATCGATGCAATCGATATGGTATCACCAGATCAACCATGGAATTCAATCTGATATTTGTTATGGGACTTCGAAAGGAATGGCGTAGTGTGAGCATGATGGTGAAGAATCAACAGAGCTTTGATACGTCAACATTGAATGACTTGTACAACCAACTTAAGACTCATGAAAGCAAAGTGAATGAAATAGCTAAAGAATCGAAGGCTATTTTGGGAGGTCCACTAGCTTTGGTTTCGAAGATCTTTGAAACAGATGCTGAGAAAGACGCTTCGGATGAAGATGAAGGGTTCATCATGAACTCAGATCATGAGGCAATTGAATTTTATTCAAACAATCGTGTGAAAAAGTTCTTCAAAAAGCCTTTCAATCCGAAGGCAAAAACATCTGAGACAAAAGGCAACCTTTTGAGTAAAAGTGTTGGGGAAGAGAAGAAGAAGGAAGAGAAGATAGATTCGAAGTCTGTTGAGGGAAAGACTGAGAAGAAGCTAAAGGGAGATGCTGGGATTGATTGTCATTATTTCAATGATGCCAATCACCTTGCAAATGACTGTATGCTTCGAAAGAAGGATTAGAGAAAGAAGAAGGTCAAGGATGAGGCTTACTATGCTGAAAAGTTGGAGGAGGTTCGTACGAAAGCCAAGAATTTGTCTCTAGTTGCAAAGGGTGCGGATGAGGAGGAAGATGGTACTTATCAAATCTGGTCATCTGGATCAGATGATGAGGAAATGCGTAATCCAACCCATGGAGCAATGTTTGCAGAGATGGAGAAGGAATCAGAGGAGGAGACATACGAAGTGCATGGAAGATGCTTCGTATCAAAAGCTGCTGACAAATCACCAATGACCACAAAGGTACGAAACATTCTTGAATCTTTTAATATTCCAGTACATGCTTATAATTCTGAATTAGTATCTTTTGATGAAACTATTACTTATTTTGATTCGATTGTGGTATCTGCTAGTGTGACAATCTTCAATTTCGAGTCAAGTCAAAGTCATCAAGTCAAACCGATCGACTCGTTTAACCTTGTGTATTGGGGCGCACGTTATGTAATTACTGTATAACTCACTATTTTAATGAGAAAACATCACTTGGAAAGTTCGTGTGTTTAAATTTCCTTAACCTTAGTGCTAAACAATGAACAAGAACAATAAAACAATGTTGCATACTCATCGGGAGTGCGTAAGATCCTAAAACATGGCTTAACGGGGTTTAAGGACCTTGCATTGCGAATCCGGACACTCACATTCGTCACACACGAAAACGCTCTCAATCGTTTTCACTCTATCTCTTCTTATCGAGAATCTCTCCCAAATCTCTCTAAGTATGTGAAATCTCTCCCAAATATCTCTTTGTATGAGAAATCTCTCCAAGAATGTCAAATCTCTCCCAAATCTCTCTAAGTATGTGAAATCTCTCCTAAATATCTCTTTGTATGAGAAATCTCTCCAAGAATGTCAAGTCTCTCCCAAATCTCTCTAAGTATGTGAAATCTCTCCGAAATATCTCTTTGTATGAGAAATCTCTCCAAGAATGTCAAATCTCTCCCAATCTCTCTAAGTATGTGAAATCTCTCCCAAATATCTCTTTGTATGAGAAATCTCTCCAAGAATGTCAAATCTCTCCCAAATCTCTCCAAGTATGTGGAATCTCTCTCAAATCTCTCTCAAAATCTCACTCAACTTTCTATAGTCACTCGGGGCATCCTGACCCTCGAATTTGGCGAAAACAGCCCAAAAACGGAAGTCTACGTGAAAAACGGACTTAAGGAGCCGAAACCCCTCTTAGGACCCGAACCCTTCTGAGCCGAAGGCTGCTGAACCGAACCTCACTCAAAGAACAGAACCCGAAGGCTCCTGGAACCGAACCTCGCACATCACCCGACCCCGAACCTTCGGTACATTTCGGGTCTGATCACCTTCGCTTCTGAGACCGAGCCTTCGCTTCCGAGACTACCAAGCCTTCGCCTTCGCTTCGCGCCTAGCATCATTATGGACTGAACCTCGGCCTAGGACCGAGAGGTCTCGCTGGAAGTCCCTTTTCTCCCGGTTTTCGACTAATTTTGCGTTTTAGGCCCGTTTTTAATTGTTTTAACACAGGATTTTCACCCAAAACTTTATTTTAACATATAAGGCCCCTTAATTAATGATTTATCACGTTTTAAGGATAAAACCTTATCCAAAAGAGAGTAGGTGAAGTACAAAGGTAGAGTGTTGACTTTACTTTATTTTATGACACAAGCAACCCCATACCCACTCCATGCCTAACCCACACTCCTCCCCACCATACCTTGTCACTTCCTTGTACTTTTTACCCCTCTCACAAGCCATCCCCACGTTTTTAGGGCTGGTCACTCAACCTCTCTCCTCATTTTTCTTTCAATTACTCTCATTTCACCAAAGATCCAACTCCAACTTTTCCCTCAAACTTTTCTCTCTAATTCGAGATCCCAAGGCTGATCATCAAGTGTTCTTCCACTCTTGGTAAGTATAATTCATCCTCCTTGTGATTATTGCACTTCATTCTACTTAAATCATTGATTGCTTACACAAACTCCATAACTATGATGCTAGATTCTCGAAATTTTCAAGGCATCTCCAAGTGTTCTTGAGTTAAACACTTCCATTCTTCAACAATCATCTACTGAAATCACTTAAGGTGAGTTCATACCCCTACATTTTCAAATTTTCTCAAGTTTTTAGGGGGGGGGATACAAGTTAAAACACCAAGAACATAACTAAAATTTTCTAACAGCTTTCATCAGAAAAGTTGGACTCCATTCACGGACTGTTTTGGACAACTTAAACATTTTGATTGAAAAACTATTTTAGGTGTAAGTAGTTCCAGTTCTTAGCTTTAAAATGACTACTTGCACATCTCCATACGATTTTTCTACAATTTATGGTGATTTTTACAAAACTGCCTATCATTTCAAACACCAATCCGGACCAGTCTGTGATTATGGACTTTTTCACCCAAGTTGAAGGTCATTAAAAATCATGATAAAAATTATGAGTAAACTAGACACATTTTGGGAACTCTCTGAATTTACGGATTTAGTTTTCGACTTTGTATGATTTTTCTATGACTTTTCAAAAACAGTGTAGAAAGGTTGAAAATTAGTTAACAGCTTATAAGTATCATAACACTTTGTATTATGTTGAGCAAAGTGTATAACGATAAGTTCTAAATATTGAATGTGTTTCCTTGTTAGTTTATCATCATAAACTGAAACATAGTCATTCATGATAAGATTATTCATTCATTTAGAACACGTATATTAAGCTATAATGAGCATAGTTTATGGATTCATAGCATTAAGGCATTTTCATAAAAGAATTCTTATACATTACAAACGTTTTGGATAAACTATAATAGGTATATTTTATGTATCATTTACTTCTCAAACTTATTTACCAAAGGTTTTCAGTTTAGTTCACGTAAATCTGTTAATGAATAAATTTGTGAGTCATTCACTTCGGGTTACTTCCAAAGTAACAAAGTCAAAAAGTCCTGTAAATTGTAACCAGAGTCTCTTGTAGGGAGAACGTGATAGTTGTGTATAGATCTATATTGGGTTTGACAAACCCACACCAGAGCTGCTTGCAACAGCTAGACCGGCAGGTCTGTGGTGACAAGTGTCATTTAACGGCGACGCCTGAAGAATGTCGTATTACGAGGCCATCCATGTCAAGTATGGTTATAATAGCTCACATGTGGTATTAACAAATCATAAGATTTACGGGTTCTACTCTTAAATTAGAGAGTTATGTCAATTTAGCTCTCAGAAATTACTTTAAGTTTGGAATAATACTTGTGCGCTTTCATGTCAAAAAGGGGTTTTATGCTGATTTAAAACCATGTTCATATCATTAACTATGGAAATTACTTGTTCATTCTCGGTCCTGGTATTTAGGATCACATAACTTTTATAAGGAAAATATTGGATTTTCTTGGTAACATACAACTCATTATAAAGATCGATTTTCCAACTCTTACGGTCAAAAGCTTATGAACTCACCAACCATTGTGTTGACACTTTTTCAAACAACTTGTATTCTCAGGAAATCGCTAAACAGGTAACAAAGTGCTTTTGAGGATGGGACGTTGAGGCGTCAAACTTATCATATTTTGTCAACATATTGTAATTGATTTTGAAACATGTAATTCATACAATGATGTAACTGTTTCAATTATATATATGTTGGTTGTGTTTACTTTCATCACTATTGCCATTGTTGTTATTATACTACACATGAAGTCCTCCACCCCTGGACATTTCCGCCATCCTTGGTTTGGGGGTGTGACAGCTAGCAAGGAGGCTAAGAAGTTGTCAATGCAATTGCTAGAGACTCAGAAGAAATTAGATTCCAAAATCACTAGGATAGATTGTCTAGAACTTCAAATTACGAAAGTGATAATAAACTATTGTTAGCACAAAGAAATATTTACTGTAATGCTGCTAAAAGATTGTATGGAAAAATAACTGAACTTAATCATTCGTGCGAAATCAGTAAAGAACAACATAGAAAATTGCTGCCATTTTTAGCTTATGAAAGAGCTAAGGTACATAACATTGCGTATGATTGTGAAAAAGAAATAGTAGATTTTGACAAAGTTCCAAATGATAAGTATAGATATGGAATAGTCAAAGTAGATGAATGTCTTGATTCGAATGATTTAGTTAACATTGTAAATGATACTTTGACTAAATCTGAACAAATTCACATTTTGAAAAAGACTGAGAATTCAAAATCAGATTCTCAATCTAATTTTGCTGATATTGAAGATAATTCTGACAATATTAGTGAAATTAGTGAGCTTGAAGATGTTGATTGTTATCAGTTGTCTATTGTTAATGTTGCTTCGAATTCTAAAGGAAAAGAAAAAGTTAAGGAATTGATAGTTGAGAATGTAACTGATATACCCTCAACTTCGAAAGTTGGTGAAATGAACTTCGTGGATCTCAAAGATTTCCAAACTGATGATAGTGATGATAAAGATGTTGAGAAAGTTTCGAAAGAAAAGGTATCCTCAAAGGAAGAAGAAATTCCAAGAATAGTTGTTGACCAAGTGTATGGTGATACACAAAAGTTCGAAGAAGTGATGAATGAAAAAGGTCCACATTATCTTGCAACAAACACGGTGGTTTTTCCAAATATCAAATGCACAGATAATGTCATTTTTCCAAATCAAGTTTTTGTAACTACATGAAATGTTGAGAATATCAAACCATAGTTAAAGAAGATGGTTGAGGAAGATAATTCAAAAACAACTGAGGAAGGTTTTTTCGCAAATCAAAACACAGTTGAACACACCTTAACAAAGAATTCGTATATTTTTCAACGACAAAAACCACAAAAACAATGGGTTGAAAAATCAAAAGTTGAAAAAGAGAAAATAATACGTGTTGAAAAGGAAAAAGAAAAAGTTGTCAAATTAAACTCTAAGGAATTTAAAGATCAAATTGACAAATTTTCAAAGGAAAACAACATCTCAAAACGACAGGCAAGAAAGAAAATATTTTGGCAAAATATTGAGTCTCAAAAGATGTCTGAATCACAATCCGCTAAAAATGTTTTCAAAGCTAAAAATGCTTCTTTTTCAAAAACTCAACAATCATATCAATCAAATCAAACAAGGTCTGAAGTACATAAGAAAACAAAGTTTTCGAAAGTTTCAGAAAATCACAAAACAAGAGATTTTTCAAAAAGATCTAATACAAATCAAAAAGTTTTTCAACGACAACATTTTAAATCAAAAGTTGATACATCCTATGCTTACTCTTATGTTACAAAACCCAAAGTTGATTTTGTACCTCAAAAGCCAAATTTTCCTAATTACACAAAGAAAGAAACTATGAGGATGTCTCGGGAAAAGGGAATGAATTCAAGAAAGAAAATTGATCATTGGCTTGAAGGAAAAGGAAAAATGTATCAGTTGAATACATATTCAAAAGAGAAAATTCATGAAGCATACAAAAAGTATGTCAATACTTCTTCAAATGGTAGCTCCTCATCTAAGGATTCGAATATCTCAGTCAAAGCATGGAGACCTGTCACAAAAGCGAAGACAGTTCAATCACTAACTCAAGATACAAACGGTAATGTCAGTGAACATTCGAAACTATCAAATACTTATGTTTCAGTTCCTTTAGATGATGAAGTGAACTTAATTGATAGTCTCAAAACCAAAGTTTGTGATTGGGTTAAAAGTTCTTCATTTCATTCGAAATTGAAATCTAATTTCCAAGGACCCAAAAAGCCTTGGGTACCTAAAATTTTTCATTGATTGCAGGTATTGTGTGACGAGCAATATGATAACAAATGGTACATTGATAGTGGTTGCTCTCGTCACATGACTGGAAAGAAGGAGAATTTAAGAGATTTTCGAAGTCTCAAAAATGTTGGGAGTAGTAAAGTTTGGGAACAATCAAAAGTGTCAAGTCAAGGGATATGGAAAAATCACAAATGGACAATTCACAGTGAATCGTGTTGCATATGTTGAAGGTCTTCAACATAACTTGATTAGTGTTTCTCAACTTGTTGTGGGCACTGGCAATCAAGTTCTTTTCAACGAAGAAGGAAGTGTTATTTCGAATGTTAACACAAACGAAATATTACTGAAATCTAAACGGAAAGGTGAAATGTTCACTTTGGACATCAATCCAATTATAGGCAAACCAGCAGTATGTCTTCTTTCGAAAGCTACATCTGATTTAAGCTGGTTATGGCATTGAAGACTTTCACATCTCAACTTTCGAAACATAAATAAACTTGTGGTACAAGATCTGGTAAGAGGTTTACCTGTACTTAAATTTGACAATGATTCTTTATGTGCAGCTTGTGAAGTTGGCAAGCAACATAAACAAGGTCATCCAATCACAATAGATTCGAAAATTGTTGCACCTCTGGAGTTGCTACATATTGATTTGTGTGGTCCTTCGACTGTTTCAACTCTCAACAATAAACGGTACATTTTAGTAATTGTTGATGATTTTTCCAGATTCACGTGGGTTTATTTTCTCAGGCTCAAATCCAAAGTTGCACAAATTATGATTGACGTTATCAAAAAGATGGAAACCACGTTGAAGAAGACTGTTCGAAAAATCAAGAGTGATCATGGAACTGAATTTAAGAACAAAATTCTTGATTCATTTCTGGTGGACAAAGGAATTTCGCATAATTTTTCATCTCCATACACACCACAACAAAATGGTGTTGTAGAACGAAGGAATCGTTCCTTATGCGAAGCAGCAAGAACCATGTTGGCATATGCAAATTTACCTCAATATCTATGGGCTGAAGTTGTTTCAACTGCATGTTTTACTCAAAACAGATCATTCATTCATCGTCGATTTAATATTACACCATACGAAATTCTGAATAAACCTAATGTGAAGTTCTTTCATGTTTTCGGGTGTAGGTGCTTTATTATGAATCTCAAGGATCATCTTTCGAAATTTCAACAAAAAGTTGATGAAGGGATTGTTCTTGGATATTTGCACAATTCTGTCGCATATCGTGTGTTAAATAAGCGAACACGAAAAGTGGAAGAAACGTTCAATCTCACATTCGATGATTATTATGTTAAATCAGATGAGCATAGATTTACGAATCATTCAATTTTACAAGAAACACAAGTTGAAACTGAATCTATACAAATGGATGATACTGATTATGATTTGATTTTTGGAATTTCAGATCATGCAGTTGATGCTGAAGTTCATGCTCCGAATAATCACATACCATAATTTTCAAAACTTACTGATGGTTCACAATCTACTCCTCAAGAATGAGAAACTATGTATGATAATCCACTAGAGGGGGAGCAATTGGATTCGAATACTTTAGATGATGAAGAACATTCTTTCGAAGGGGAGAAAGAACAATTGAATGCTGAAATTGAGGGGGAGCATGTTGTTGAGGGGGGGCATAATATTGATGATGCTTGCTCGAATGCAGGCTCAGAAAATGATGAAACATACGAGGATGCACCTTTGGAATTTGATCCAGCTTATCCACCCATGAAAAAATGGACAAAAGATCATCCGAAGGATCAAGTTATTGGGAATCCACAAGAGGGAGTTATGACAATAGCTCAAATTCGTGCAAAGAATGAGGTACTGAATACTCATCAAGAATTTTGCATGTTTAATGTTTTCATCTGTAAGATTGAACCAAAAACAATTAAGAATGCAATGGAACACTCAGATTGAGTTGTTGCAATGAAATCGGAGTTGTCTGAATTCGAACGAAACAAGGTTTGGAGGTTAATTCCTAAACCAGAAAATGTTTCGATTGTCGGGTTAAAATGTATTTTTAAAAATAAAACCGACAAAAATTGAAACATTGTTCGCAATAAAGCTAGACTTGTTATAAAAGGATATTCACAACAAGAAGGAATCGATTATGAAGAAACATTTTCCCCTGTCGCACGACTCGAGGCGGTTCGAATATTTCTGGCTTATGCAGCTCACAAAGATTTTGATGTTTATCAAATGGACGTGAAGTGTGCATTTTTAAATGGAGAGCTTGAAGAAACTGTTTACGTGGAACAACCCCCAGGTTTTATTAACGAAGAATATCCTAATCATGTTTATATTTTAGATAAGGCAGTTTATGGTCTGAAACAAGCACTACGACCATGGTATGCAACTCTTACATCATTTTTGAAACAATCTAAATTTAAACAATGATCCGTTGATCCTACATTATTTCGAAAGAAAGTGGGGAATCATCTTATTCTTGTTTAAATTTATGTTGATGATATTATTTTTGGTTCGACTGACCCTGCTTTGTCTAGAGAATTTGAAGATTTGATGAAAAGCAAGTTTGAAATGAGCATGATGGGAAAAATCAATAATTTTCTTGGCTTGAATATTCGTCAAAACAGAGAAGGGATTTTCACTAATCAGGAAAAATATACGAAAAATCTGCTAGAAAAGTTTGGATTGATGAATAGCACAAAGCTTCGTGTACCAATGGCAACAGGCATAAAGCTAACACCATCGTTAGACAAACCTGATGTTGATATAACGTTGTATAGGAGCATGATTTGTTCGTTACTTTATCTTACAGCAAGTAGACCTGATATCATGTTTTCTGTGTGTAATTGTGCTAGGTATCTATCTAATCCACGCGAACCACATCTCACTGCTGTGAAGAATATTTTTTGTTGTCTTAAAGGAACAATTTCGTTAGGATTGTGGTATCCTTCGAAAATAGGATTCTTCATTCAAGCATACTCAGATGCAGACTTGGGTGGTTGTAATCTTGATCGAAAAAACACAAGTGGTGGATGTCAATTTCTTGATGGCAAATTAGTCAGCTAGCAGTCGAAAAAACAAACGTATGTGTCAATTTCCACAGCTGAAGCAAAATATGTGGTTGCTGCTGCTTGCATGTCACAAATAATTTGGATCCAAAGCCAATTGCATGATTATGCAATTAATATGAAAAAGATTCCATTATATTGTGATTCTCAAAGTGCAATAAGAATTTGTCATAATCCTATGCAGCATTCGAAGACTAAACACATAGCTCTTCGTTATCATTTCATTAAAGATCACGTTGAGGATGGGAACATTGAAGTACATTTCGTAAAAACAATTGATCAGTTAGCTGATATTTTCACGAAACCTTTGGATGAAAAGTCACTAATGCAAATAATAGAATGTCTTGGAATGATCGATGGCAATTCCGTTCCATGCGAAAAGGAAGAATGATGGGCGAAAAAGAATGAATAAGAAGCGTTGAATAAAAGATAACACAGAGTCATTCAGCATTCAGCGGTTACTGTTCATAGTCAACGCTTCGACCGCTTCGAATTCGCACGATTGTCACTTATTTTCAGCATTAAGAATTTTGTTGCAGATTATGATGATGATTCAGAGGGGACAATGCAAGCAGTATAAGGTTCAGGTAAACAATTTTTTTTTCGTATGAATCGATATGTTTCTCATTATTCGAACAAGTTTGGATGTCCCTAGAAGCATGCTGTTGCATGTTTTCCAAAGCCTCCATGACTCAATGTGTGTGTACGAAAGCCTTAATGAAATTTATCATACGAAAATTTCTTCCCAATCAGGCTTATATTCACATTAGTCTCTGAGCTATCTTACTCTTCTCATATGAGTAAAGAGTTTACTGTTTGGTCCAATATCGTAACAGAGGTACACTTCGTGTCTTATATCCATCTTTTTCATCCATAACCTTCTTACACGATCACACACAAATATGTATGTCCGAGAGGTCTCTGATCAAACCCATCGAGACTTAGATGTATCAAAACTTTGTGTTTATGATCTGACATCATGAGTTCGTGATGACAGTGAAACCCAAAAATCTTACAAATTAAGGAATTGACGGGGACCATTGTTCCAGATATATACGAAACTTTTGTTTATGTACCAAAATTCGAAACTCTAAATCATATTCATTTCGAATGAGTGGTCTTGATCAAACATTCGAAACCCACGTTGTTTGTTACCCAACAAGATCCAGTACACAAATTTTTTTTCATGAATATGATTTCAGTGTGAGTTTCATTTGAATATCCTAGTCACGTACAAATTTTTCAAAACCGACTTGTCACTAACTACACTGGTCATACAAGTAATTTCTGTTACAATTTATCACCTTATGTTTAGGTTGACATGTAACGAAATTTTGAACCTACCAACGAAGCATTATCAAAAGAAGCCCTTTGATACTTATCAAAAAGTATCCGATTGTAATTCATGGGAACATACACAAGCTGTTGATCATCTCTCTTGATGATTAACGAAGCAACCTTTGTCTGGGGTTTAACTGCCTTCGTGTCAAATTGAATTTTTAACATCACCATATTCCAAAAAAAAAATAGAATTGTATCTTGTCTAACTTTCTTTGGAACACTGCACACACGAAATCCTTGAGGTTCTAAGTAATACCAACTCAGGCTGATGATTTCAAACATCTGGCATATGACTTCGCTTTTCATCCCAAAAGTGAAAGAGCCTTGCCTCCATTCGAAGGGTTCTAACGGTTACAATTCAATAAAGGGGATAATGACAGGCCGTGTATCCGTGACGTATGGTATTCTGCCCGATTTTCTAGGTGATGTGATAGACACTTTTTGATGCATGGCTACCTTTCCGTAGTAATGGTCCGATTTTCAAGGTGCCACGTCGGATCTCATTAAATGCATCCCGCTTTAAATTCAAATCGTTCAGGATTACATATAAAAGGGGGTTCAAGAGTATCTTCTACGTTTACGCAATCAAACTCAAAAATTCCCAGATTCTCTGTTCTTCATCTTCTTCAAACCCTAACAATGGCGACTATTGTGCATGTCGATCCTTCACCTGAAGACACTTCCTCTGCACCAGTTATGAAGATTCAATCTACCAATTATTATGTGGATGGTGAACTTTCTCAATGTCCTGAGGAATTTAAGATGCTTATTGTTGCTTTAAAACACTCTGTTTTATCCAAAGCAATGTTCAATTCCTTTTCTGTTCCGGTATCCTGGCTTTCTCAAGTAGGATCTACAGCCACATACAACAAAGCCTCTGATTCAATTACTTTTCACCTTATCAATGACAAAAAGGTTAGGATTTCTAAGAAACTGTTTTGCTAGATTCTTGACATTCCAAATACACCTCCTTTTGTTGAATTTCAATTCTCCCAAATTATTCATATGTTTAATGAAATGGGATATCAGCCCCCATTGTCAAAGATAAGTGACTTTAAGAAGTCTGGTCTTCCAAAATTATGGAATTTCTTGTTTGGGATCTTCTTGCGTTGTTTAACCGGAAGAACAGTTGGGTTAGATAAAGGAAGTATGGAGGCTTATGTCATGGTGGCTGGTTTATACTATGATCTTCCAGCAGACTACTCTACACAGCTATGGAAGGAATTCCACAAAGGATTAGAGCTTACGAATGTTGTTAATGGCATTTCGTGTGCTAGGTACTGGAGTCTTATTCTACAACATTTTTACAACAAGGAAGGCATTTTGGTTTCAAATGAAGAAGAGAAGGTTACTTTTCAATCTTACCACTTTCCGAAGGAGGTTGTTGACAATGCTGATGAATTTCCAAACGTTGCTCGGATTCCCGACGCAATGCTCAAAAGAGTGGATTCTACGAATCCTGTTTTGATTGCTTATATGAAAACATTCGACTCTTCTATTCCTACGGGAATTTTCTTGCCACGAGAAGAAAAGAAGTCCAAAAAGTCGAAGAAAGTTGATCCTGCTTCTCCTGAAAAGAAAACGAAGGGTTCAACATCCTCTAAATCTCCAAAGAAGAAGACAGAAAATGTTACAGTGATAGTTGAAGCAACACAAGTGATTGGGCCAATAATGGAAGAGACTCAAAAGAACGTGATTATTCCTTCGAAAACAGGGATGTTTCGAAGAATCAAGATGAAATCCACTCACAAATGGAAGTCAGTGATTATGGAGAAAATTGATTTCACGGATCAGACCAATGAACTTCGTATTAAAAATCAAAGATCTGATTTTATGGGAGAAGTTAAAGATCTACGAAGCGTAACCAAAGAACGACATGTTCTTTTTGTTCAAGAGGTAAAGAAAGTGAGGGAGGATGTTAACTCCCAAATTCACGAACTTCGTGAAAACATGAAAAAGGAAATCCTCTCTGTCCAACATGATTATGCATCCTTGCATCAGAAGGTCGATATTATCTGTGATGCTGTCACTAGATTTGTCAAGATATATGAAGGTTTGAGTCCTCAAATAACTCAAATCTCCAAGTCTGAAAGTGAAAATTTTGACGGAGTGATGAAATTGTTAAAAGAGCTGAAGGAGATATCAACAAAACCGGTTTCGTCTCTGTTGATTACTCCAGAATTTTTATCCCAGAAGTTTGTGCAGCTCGAAGCCATACTTAACAAGCAAATTGCTCGAATATTTCGCATATCCAGTCTTCTTCCCACAACTACTGCCCCTCCTGTTTTCAAAGAGGTGCAAGGGGGAGAAAGGAAGTCAGCAGAAGAAGATGCGAAAGTGGTGGGCAAGGTATTCTCTTCGAGCATCCCATCATCAAAACTAGTGTTCGTGTCTGCTCAACCAGTGACCTCAACAATCGTAACAACATTGCCAATTACAAGAACAATTTCGAAAGGAATTGTAATTGGTAAACCTTTGGAATCTGGAGGAAGTGATTCGAAGCTAAAAGACGTAACTGAAAAATCAGCTTCGAAAGACAAAGGAAAATCAATTCTGGTTGAAAAATCTAAAGAAGAACAGAAGGCTGAAGCTGAAGCTGAATTGGAGAAAATGAGGCTTATTCAAAGCATCATGACTTAGAGGCCTAGTGATCCGAAGGGCATGGATAAAGGTGATCAAGCAAAACACTACAACTATGAAACAATCGAAGCCTCGGTTGAATTTAATCACATGTACTCATTTGAAAAGAATCCGAAACAGAGTTATGTGGTTACAAACACTGATGCATGCCAGTTGGATTTCTCTATAAATGAGATGATGTTCATCATGCCTCAATTCAAAGCTGAAGGGAATTTCATAGAAAAAGATGAAGGTACTCATATGAAAATTCTTTTTCATGTAGTACTTGGCAAATCCCCTGAGGATGTTTGGTCATTGATCAAGATCAAGAAGGTTATAAGCATGAAAAAGGATGTGGTCTTCGAAAACATTGTTTAAAATGTCAAATATGTTGTGGCCAGGGCAAATGGAAAAACATGCGAATTCACTATTGCAGATTTTCCTCTGATGAACTTGTATGATCTTATACAAGTTGCATTGCTTTTGAAAGACAAATCTTTTTCGTTTCTGTAAAAAACATAGATCCAGAAGAATTCAAGCTTGGAGTTGCTCACATCAAAATCTTCATTGAAAATTATTATGAGTGCCTAGCACTGACGGATATGGAGTTGGCTACTGCAAAGAGAATGAAAGTAAAAGTTCCAATGGCTCCTTCGTTGACTCAGACTGAGTTAAAGAAATATGATGATGGAGAAATATGTTTAAAGCCATTTGGGATAGTTTTCGCTGGAAAAGATAAAGATGGAAAAGCGAAGTGGTTTTTGTTCCAAGCTAGCGAAGTGGAGAGATATTCAACATCTCAATATACGAACTTGATTATTCGTATGAACCACTACAAGAAAAACAATGATGGAGACAAGAAGGAATTGAAGAAAATTATTTCTTGGTATACTGAAGTTCGAAGAGTTTTGCTGTACTCCATTACTCTACTTACAAACTGAAGACTTTGACTTTGATTACAAAGGGGGAGATTGTTAGGGTCGAAGTGTTGTAATAGTCGAAGTTTGTATTTAGAGTCTTCGAACATTTTGGTAATGTATTTTACTAGGGCATATTATTCGAAGTATAATGTTTAGTCCTTAGTATATTTTTTGTACGCTTTCCTCTCCTATAAATAGGAGTGGTTACTAGTGTCTTAGAAAAAAAATCTTTATAGAATATTCTTTGTACTCTGTAAAACTACAAAAGCGTAATAGAGCCAAACGTATCATATTTACATCGGTGTTCAAATCTCGCAATCACACCTTTGAATTCACATTCTGATTGATTCAATACTTGATTCTTTGATTCATCACGCCCAGCGTACGAGGTACGCCCCGCGTACTTCGGTGTACGCCCAGCATACGAGGGCAGTGTCCTCACCTATATATAGGATGCGAAACCTTCGACTTTCCTTGCCCATTTCTCTCTTCTCTCTCACTTTTACTCCCCGTTTAGCATCCTGAGACGATCCCGACTTCCCGGTTTCATACCCCAGCCCCGATGAAGGTTCGAAGCCCTGAGATTCCCAAGAATCTCGCCACTTTCCGGTCGTAGTGCCGCCCGAGAAAAGCTCGTTTTCTTCGAATCATCACACTTTCCAAGTGAGTTCATACCCCTACTTTTTCATGTCTTTTTCATGTTGTAGGGGGGAAATACAAGAGCAATATGAGAAAACATATCGCTTTATATATATTTAAATACAAGTGCAATACGAGAAAAAATATAGACTTTCTTTTTCGTAAATCTATTAATACTAAGTGTTGTGAGATATTCAACTTCAACGTACACTCAAGTATGCATTTCAAGTCCTGTATTATAAACCATAATCTCTTGGAGGGAGAGTGTGATACTTGTGTATAGATCTATACGAGATTGACGATCTTGCACCTAAACTATTAGCTACAGTTAGACAGGCAAGTCTGGGGGTGACAAACGTGATAACATTACAACGCCTGAAGAACGTTGTTACAGGCAGTCAGTGTCAATAGCATGGTTATAAAACTCACACGGAAGTATTAAAATAAGTTTGATTTACGAGACTCTTGAATGCATTCACTATTTACACTATTTTGAGTATAAATTTACCTTCATCATTTGAGCATGAAAGATACTAACGCCCTCCAACTTTTAGGACTTTTTCAAACTATATGTAGAAAATATTGGATTTTCTGGAAACTACATTCACCTATTTTCTTCTAAAAGTCATATATTTTTCAGTACAAAAACACTTATGAACTCACCAACTTTATTGTTGACACTTTTTCGAAACTACTTGTATTTCTCAGGAAATCAGTAATACAGGTAACCATCAGCTTTTGGAGAAGGAACGCTAAGGCGTCTATTATCAAAACATTTTAAATCATCATAATTGTAATATTCTTTTGAAACATGTATTACGCAACAATGTAAGTTTTTGTTATATATATATATATATATATATATATATATATATATATATATATATATATATATATATATATATATATATATATATATGATGGTTATGTTACTTTCTTTACGATATTCAACTGTTGCGGTACTACGTGAAGTCACCTACCCCTGAATGTTTCCGCCATTCTGGTTTGGGGGTGTGACAGATTGGTACCAGAGCATTGTTTATAGTGAACTAAGTATATCGAACCACATAAGATATACAAACTATAAATGTAAAGGGACCAAAAACCCTCTGACAAAACGTTTTCATAAACAATACTTTTAATAAATTAAAGTGATATACATTTTTTTCTATTTACAAGTATAAGTACATGCATGCATCGGTCTCGTATCATAGAAAAATTTTATAAAAGTATTAAGGCAAGTTGCGACACTACAACTAAGCCTCGAGATATGTAATCAAATCGAGAATAAATATAGCCTAATCAACTATATTTATCCTGGACTTGACGTACGTATGTCGAGGAATGGTCGTAGTAAGTAACAAGTCAAAAACTTATCAAAGAAATTACTAGAATCAAATTTACAAATTTGTAATACTATAGGAGTATTTTATAGAACCATAAGAACTTCAAACATCGTGCAAACCTCAATACTTAGTTAAAGTTAGGAAATCGTAAAATAAATATTTTCTTATCAAAAATTACTTTCTCCCAAGTTTTCTTACCTCTACTTCTCGACCAGACAAAATGGCAGGATTTCACATTTCCGAGGACCCCTACTATCCCAACCAAGGAAATGGAGGTTGGATCGAGGACGACCCAGAAGAGGATTCTGAAGAGGAAATTCCCAAGGAAGAACCTCAAAAGGAATCCGAAGAGGATCATGAGGAGGACCCAGACGAAGGATCAGAAGAGGAAGGAGATGGTGGGAGCACAGACTTGGAGCCTGAGGTCTACAACCCTCCCCGAGGAGCCGCTATTCCCCGACTAGACTTTTAGGGCCCGACGCCCCACTAGGCTATGGATCTGAAGCAATGGAGCAGGGAACAAGGGCAACGCCCACCCTACGGCATGGCGCGAAGCTTTTATAACCTCAGTAACGGGGGTTCGCCTAACACGGCACTCCCTGTCATGGTTCGTCGCATTACCAACCAAGGCGATCAAGCAAGAGCAAATGCCAAACAACTCTTGGACATTGGGACCACCACTGTTGTCACTGCGGTACGTCTTCGTCATCTGGACGAAGAACACGATCGGACCATAGAGCACACCTTTTCCCTTCAGAAAGACATTACTGCTACTAGAGCCGAAGTAAGGGAGTTCCGTGAGCAGCAAGCTGCAATGGAAAGGCGTATCATCGAGGCTGAACTTCAAATAGCCCGAGCTAAGAATTTCACAACTACCTACCATGGTCCACAGCGTCCTACCCGCTCGGAATAGAACGCGTACTTCTGACACTATAATTATATCTATCGGCTAAGTGTTGGTGTTATCTTTTCTTGTATAAATGTAAACCCGACGGATTATGAGTACACAATTCGGAGGCCGGAATGCTGTCAGATTTTCCCATTTTTCATTGATGTACTCTAGACCTATAAATAGGTTAAATTTTCTTGATCATTGTATGATATATTAATATCAATGAAATTTACACGCATTTATTACTTCCTTGAGTATCCCATTAATCATACGCTTGTTTTCTTTTGAAAGTTCATGTTAACATACAAAAACCAAAAATGTTCAGAACAAAAATTTATAAACCTTCCTTAAACATTTCAAATGACTTATCAAGTATTCGTCTCTTAACTTGTGGCATAATCATGCCACCAAGACGGAATCGTTGAAGTTTTAATAGAAACGAAGCGCCAACACCACCTCCACCACCCCCTCCAACTATGGATGCTGCTACCTTTCAGGCTGCTGTAACAGCCGTCGTAACCGCAGCAATGGCACAAATGAGTAACAACGGATCAGGAGGAGGGATAAACAGCTTTACAAATGGCCAAACCCAAGGTCATACTGGAGAATGTACTTACAAAGATTTCTCCAACAGCAAAACCATCCCCTTTAATGGAACTGGGGGAGTGATGGCTCTATCCCAATAGATAGAGAAAACGGAAGTTGTGTTCGAGATATGCTCATGCCCAAAGAAAGCAAAGTAAAAATTGCCACCTGTACTTTCTCCGAACGAGCCCTAACGTGGTGGAATGGCCACGTCAAGTCACTAACTCTGGTGGTGGCAAACTCCATGGGTTGGGAGAACCTGAAACGAATGCTACTACGAGAGCAGGAGCTTTGGGGCCTTACGATGGTAGGCTCGGACATCACAGGCTATACAAATAGATTCACTGACTTAATAATACTTTGCCCATGAATGATGATTCTGGAAAGCCAAAAGGTGGAAAGGTATATCTAGGGGCTGTCGCCCCAGCTTCGAGGAAGTGTGCTAGGCTCCAAACCCACAATGTTCGATAGCGCCAAGGAACTGGCGCAGTCTCTCATTGACCATGGGGTTTGCCAAAGTGTCACAACCGTCGTCCCAGAACCAACCAAAGGAAGCAACAACAATGACAACAATTCCAACAACAACAACAAGAAGAAATTTTGGAACAAGAGAAAAGGTCAAACTTTGCAAGAACCTTCAAAGAAACAAATAGTGGCGGTCCGTTCCGCTACTTCCCACACTGCTATTCCCCCTACCCCCGCACCAACGAAGCAATATGTTGGGAACCTGCCAAAGTGCAACAAATGCAATTACCATCACCACGGTAATTGTCGGGAGATGCACTCCAAAAATTGCGACAGGAAAGGGCAACTGCCCGTTTCTGTAAGGCACCGGCGCGACCAATCACCCAAGTTCCTGGTACAGGAGTAAGCCAGGCATGTTATGGGTGTGGGGAAACTGGGCACTTCAAGAGGGATTGCCCTAAGGCAAAGAATACTGGTGGTGTAGGAAGAGTATTGGCAATAGGGCATAACGAATCAATAGCTGATCCCACGGTGGTTATAGGTACGTTACTCCTCAACGACATTTATGCATGCATACTCTTTGACTGCGGTGCGGAGAGGAGCTTCGTGAGTCATAAATTTAAACACTTACTTAATCAAAAACCCCAAGCACTCAATAAAATATTCACTGTAGAAATGGAAAACGGTAAAACGGAAAGCGCAAACGATATGTACATAGGTTGTACATTAAATTTAAATGAGCATTTGTTTCAAATCGATCTTATGCCAATTACTATAAGAAGTTTTGATGTCATCATCGGTATGGACTGGTTAAGCCTTCACCATGCCGATATACTTTGTCACCAAAGGGCCGTTCGCCTCAATCTGCCAAGCGGCAAGTCTCTTGTTATTTATGGTGACAAACCCGATACAAATTTACAAATAATCTCCTGCGTCAAAGCCCAAAAATATCTTTGCAAGGAATATCATGCCTTCCTAGCCCACGTGGTAGACAAGAAACGAGAATCGAAAGACATTAAAGACATTCCAGAAGTCTGTAATTTCCCAGGCGTCTTCCCAGAAGATCTTCAAGGATTCCCACCGGAACGCCAAGTCGAGTTCTGGATCAATTTGATTCCCGGAGCTACCCCAGTAGTGAAATCGCCATACCGTCTAGCCCCAACCGAGATGTAGGAACTATCCAATCAACTAAAAAAACTACTGAGCAAAGGCTTCATCATATCGAGCTTCTCAACATGGGGAGCACCGGTCCTGTTCGTAAAGAAGAAGGACGGATCTTTTCGCATGTGCATCGATTACCAGGAACTGAACAAACTCACGATCAAGAACCGATATCCCTTACCGCGCATAGAGGATTTGTTCGACCAACTACAAGGAGCAAGCTACTTCTCAAAGATCTGGTTATCACCAGCTACGATTCCTGGAAGGAGACATCCCCAAAACGGCATTCCGAACTCGCTATGGTCACTATGAGTTTGTAGTGATGCCCTTTGGATTGACAAATGCACCAGCGGTGTTCATGGACTTGATGAATCGAGTATGTCATCCCTTCCTGGATAAATTTGTGATCGTGTTTATTGATGATATACTCATCTATTGAAGAAGCAAGGAAGAACATAGCCAACACGTCCGCCAAGTTTTGGAAACATTAAGGGCAGAGAAGCTATACGCAAAATTCTCAAAGTGCAAATTTTGGATTCGGGAGGTAGATTTCCTACGTCACGTAGGCAGCAGGGAGGGGATACACGTGGACCCATCCAAAATTAAGGCAATCGAGAATTGGACAACTCCAAGGACTCCAACGGAAATTCGGCAATTCTTTCGCTCTAAAGATCTGGAGGCACTATCTCTACGACACGAAATGTATAATCTTCACCGATCATAAAAGCCTCCAGCATATCCTCAATCAGAAAGAACTCAACATGATACAAAGACGATGAGTAGAACTACTAAGCAATTACGAATGCGAAATTCGTTATCATCCCGGGAAAGCTAACGTAGTAGCCGATGCCCTCAGCCGAAAGGAATACTCGGGCCGCCGAGTGAAAACCTTAACCATGACTATCCATTCACACCTGTCCACACAAATCAAAGAAGCTCAAATAGAAGCCTTGAAATCTGAAAATGTGGCAAGTGAAGCCTTAAGAGGAATGGATAAGAATCTTGAAATCAAGGATGATGGGGTTCGTTACTTCATGAATCGGATCTGGATGCTGAAGTTTGGCGGATTCAGATATTTTGTCATGGAAGAAGCCCACAAGACACGATACTCCATACATCTCGGCTCAGATAAAATGTATTTGGACCTCAAGAAACTGTATTGGTGGCCGAACATGAAAGCCGAAATTGCTACCTACGTAGGCAAATGTCTGACTTGCGCCAAGGTCAAGGTGGAATACCAAAAGCCTTCGGGATTGTTGCAACAACCTGAAATACCTGAATGGAAGTGGGAGCGGATCACCATGGACCTCATAACCAAGTTGCACAAGACGACAAGCGGACTCGACACTATCTGGGTGATCGTCGACAGGTTAACTAAATCCGCGCACTTCCTGCCAATCAAAGAAACGGATAAACTGGAGAAGCTAACTAGAACATACATCAGGGAGATTGTATGACTACATGGTGTGCCAATATCCATTATCTCGGACCGAGATAGTAGATTCACCTCGAGGTTCTGGCAGTCTCCAAAAAGATCTCTAGGAACGAGGTTGGACATGAGTACCTCTTATCACCCGCAGACCGACTGCCAGAGTGAGAGAACCATACAAACCTTATAAAATGTGCTGATAGCTTGCATAATCGATTTTGGCATGGCATGGGACACCCATCAACAATTGGTCGAGTTTTCCTACAACAATAGCTACCACACTAGCATCAAGGTTACCCCATTCGAAGCCCTCTACGGCCGTAAGTGCAGATCACCTCTATGTTGGGCTGAAGTGGGTGACACACAACTAGCAAGAGGACAGGCAACGAACAACACTCCCACTGGGCCAGAAATCATAAGAGAAACTACGAAGAAGATTGTTCAGATCCAGGAGCGACTGAAGGCTTTAAGAGACAGACAAAAGAGTTATGCGGATAAAAGACGCAAACCCTTGGAATTCCAGGTTGGAGACCGTGTCCTACTAAAATTCTCGCCCTGGAAGGGTTTAATACGTTTTGGCAAGCGTGGAAAGCTAAACCCAAGGTACATCGGACCATTCGAGATCCTTGCCAGGATCGGACCGATGGCTTACAAACTTCGATTACCAAAGGAATTCAACAACGTACACCCTACCTTTCACGTATCAAACCTAAAGAAGTGTTTGTCCGATGAGACCCTCGTTATCCCTCTGGACGAAATTGCAATCAACGATAATCTCCAATTCGTAGAAGAGCCAGTAGAGATCATGGATCGGGAAATTAAAAGAACTAAACAAAGTCGCATACCCATTGTGAAGGTCCGCTGGAACGCCAAGCAAGGACCTGAATACACTTGGGAACGCGAGGACCAGATAAAACAAAAATACCAGCATCTTTTTCCTAACCCATAAAATCTGTCTTAGATTAAATTTTGGGACGAAATTCCCTCTAACGGGGGGATATTGTGACAACCTGATATTTTTTTTTTAAAATCAATGTAACATTCAAAAGTCAAATACAACAAACTATTTGGAATCAATGAAATTTGCTTCAAAAATAAAGTGTTCTAAAATCTAAATTGGGATGCATCAAATGTTAGATATTGTGCCAAGGTTTCCAAAAACATAAAGAACACTCAACCGAGTTATAACGAAAAAGTTATGACCACTCGAAAATCCACGACACCCCCGATAAAACATTGCTAAACGTAAAAAAGTGAAATTTCAATAAAGTGAATTTTAGCCTTAGGTAACTAAACAAAATTCATAGATTACGTTAAACCGTGAACATGCATAAAAAGAACGCCCAAATCGGACTTCGTATGAAGAAGTTACGAATTTTCTAAGTTTCGTAACAACGGTAGACACCTAAAAACTCAAAATAAAGATCGAGCGATTTTTAACCGACGCAACCTAAAAGAGAGTTGAAGGTCTCTACAATAGTAGTACAATGGTAAAAAGACAGACGAAAACGGACGTCGGATAAACAAGTTATGGATTTTTAACGGAATTACCGTATCCCGGCCTATTAAATAAAATGTAATTAAAAATAAAGTCAAAATTAGCAAACGAAGTCTAAACGAAAGTTGTAGAGTATTTTCTCACCTTCGCGTGGATATATAGAACGTCAAAAACGGAGCTCGTATGCGAAAGTTACGCATTTTTGAAGTTTTTGGCACGCATTTCAAAGCTTATCCGAAGGAGTACGCACAACGTACTGAATGGAGGGCCTCGGATCGGCCACATCACCCCTACTCCTCTACGTCGTCCCGTCCGAAGTCTGACAATCGAAGATGCGCTCATGCATGACGTCCGAGTACGCCTCGCGTACGAAGGTACGCCCAACGTACGAGGTACGCCCCGCGTACTTCGGTGTACGCCCAGCGTACGAGGGCAGTGTCCTCACCTATAAATAGGATGCGAGACCTCCGACTTTCCTTTCCCATTTCTCTCTTCTCTCTCACTTTTACTCCCCTTTTAGCATGCTGAGACGATCCCGACTTCCCGGTTTCATACCCCAGCCCCGACGAAGGTCCGAAGCCCCGAGATTCCCGAGAATCTCGCCACTTTCCGGTCAAAGTGCCACCCGAGAAAAGCTCGTTTTCTTTGAATCATCACACTTTCCAAGTGAGTTCATACCCCTACTTTTTCATGTCTTTTTCATGTTTTAGGGGGGAAATACAAGTGCAACACAAGAAAACATATCGCTTTATATAGATTTAAATACAACATCTACATTTTTAAATACTTCGATATCAACATTATACTTTACATGGAAAGTTAGTATTACATCGAGTTATCATCACCAAATGGAACACACTTTTGGAAAAACTATAATGGGTATAGTTTGCGGGTTATTCATTACATTATTGTGTAAACATTGTGAAAATGAAACATTTTCATCTACATGAAATATAGACTTTCTTTTTCGTAAATCTATTAATACGAAGTGTTGTGAGGTATTCAACTTCAACGTACACTTAAGTATGCATTTCAAGTCCTGTATTATAAACCATAATCTCTTGGAGGGAGAGCGTGATACTTGTGTATAGATCTATACGGGATTGACAATCCCGCACCTAAACTGTTAGCTACAGTTAGACCGGCAGGTTTGGGGTGACAAACGTCATAACACTACAACGCCTGAAGAACGTTGTTACAGGCAGTCTGTGTCAATAGCATGGTTATAAAACTCACACGGAAGTATTAAAATAAGTTTGATTTACGAGACTCTTGAATGCATTCAGTATTTACACTATTTTGAGTATAAATTTACCTTCATCATTTGAGCACGAAAGATACTAACGCCCTCCAACTTTTAGGACTTTTTCAAACTATATGTAGAAAATATTGGATTTTCTGGAAACTACATTCACCTATTTTCTTCTAAAAGACATACATTTTTCAGTACAAAAACACTTATGAACTCACCAACTTTATTGTTGACACTTTTTCGAAACTACTTGTATTTCTCAGGGAATCAGTAATACAGGTAATCATCAGCTTTTGGAGAAGGAACGCTAAGGCGTCTATTATCAAAACATTCTAAATCATCATATTTGTAATATTCTTTTGAAACATGTATTACGCAACAATGTAAGTTTTTGTTATATATGATGGTTGTGTTACTTTCTTTACAGTATTCAACTGTTGTGGTACTACGTGAAGTCACCCACCTCCGAATGTTTCCACCATTCTGGTTTGGGGGTGTGACACACACACCCTCCAACCTCACACTCGACCCTATATATTGGAGGAGACCCCCCCCCTCCATTCACTCCTTTGTTCTTTTGGATGCACTCTATTCTCTCTCTACTTTCCCTCTCTAGAAACATCATCCAAGAACACTCTAAGGGCCTCGAGAACGTGAACCACACCATCAATCAGCTTGTTATACTGGTAAAACACCTGAATCTTGATGGGTTTTGGTCCTAAGAACATCATATGTGCTCATACAAACCCTAATGCTTGGATCTAGGTTTCTCTATTGTACATGCTAGTTATCCAAGGCTATAAACCCTAATTCTAGTATATGGAAATCGATATTAACATATAATTAGGTTTAAGATATTACCTTGATTGTTATGTAGTAATAACAATCCTAATTCCTCCTTGAATTGACTTTGGAAGGCTTAGAGTCACAAGTGTCACTCCTCTAATGGCTCACAAACACCATAAGCAAGAGGATGAAGAGGAGAGTAGATGGAGGCTACCAAAACCATGTGAAAACCCTAGCAAGAAGCTTGTCCACGTTTTTGGTCCTTAAGGGATCTATATATAGTGAGGCAATTAGGGTTATCTAACAAGGAAACCCTAATTTGGATGCTTAAGCCCTAAGCAACCCATGGAGCCCTTTCCATAAGGCCTTGGACGATTTCATATGGGCTTCCCCCATAGAATTCGTCCACCTTATAATAAAAGGCAATCCATGGCCCAAATTGCAATTATCTTATAATTACAATTTCAGTCCCTTAAGTTTAATTAATCTCTTTTAGTCACAAAACTAATTACCAATTAATTCTTGACTAATATTAATTAAACAATATGATTTATCCCTTAATATATTATTCTCATAATATATTAATAAATCATATTTAATCCTTTCTCTCCATAATTCATCCAATCAAGTTGCTTTGGTGAAGGCAACCCAAAAGGACCATGCACCATCGGGTCAAGTACATACCAAAATAGTTATGGACTTAGACACTAATCCAACAGTCTCCCACTTGGATAAGTCTAATAACTATTATGCGTATGACTTCAGATCCTGATCTGTAATCGTAGCTTTCCAAAATCGCTGTCAACTCTGGTCCTATCAGATACGCGTGTCCTTTAGATAATGGATCATATATTCATCCATTCTAGATATCATATGAGATATGATTTCAAATCATTCTCTTTGTACTATATCTCGATTCCCGATTTATGACGACTGACTAATTGAACAAATCAAATTAGCCCTAGCCCGGCCGAGCATTTACGTTTGTCATCACTAAATCATCGAGGGGCCCAAAGATATCGCTTTTATCCTACTTTGGATAAAAGGAACGGATAAACTTTGATACAATGCTTTCTTGCACTTACTCACCGAATTACACACAACAATATGTTTTATAACACCAAGTTACTAGTGCGTTTACATATTGTCAATGTGCAACCGATTTGCAAGATACAACTCACACATCTCGGTTTCAAGAATATAAGATGTTATCGTCTGACCAATCACTCGTGATACAATTCATGGAGTGATCCAAGTGAGCGTGGGTTTAATCCAATGCTCAAATCATATTCATAAGCACTCATGAACGTTGCAACAAACATTTGCTTATGTCTAATACTCTTTTAGACCATCCACACACCAATTCACGACAGTCTTCATTCACATCTACTTCCAACATATGAACGACTGTGGCCCGTTCGAATAATTCGATTATTCTTAATAAATTCAATTATTCTGGAAGTCAAAACATGCAAATGTGAAACACAAGAATAATACTAATCCCATATGGCCTCAAACTTTTGAGTATAAATAAAACTCATTTTATTTATCACCATATTGATTACTCATTATTTGTCGTTTCGGGTAATCAACTTCTTACTTGAAATATACACTTGTCCCATGCTCCTAACATGCACACAATGTTTACATATGGTTCTTACTTTGTGAAACAAATCAAATTGAACACATTTCCAATCATTCTCATTTCACAACTCCAAATCCTTTTTCATAAGTGTAAGAATATAAAATTCTTATTACTTATAAAATATGCTAGATTCTAACATCCTATGCAATGATCCTTTCGTAATGTCACTGTACCAAAGTCACAAAGACTATTGCCAATGATACTACAAAGTCCTCTAACGGAGATTGTTACAAGACAATTCCTTAGATATGATGTCTCTCACTCAAAGTACATTCTTTGAACATCCTTTTGCATAAAAGTTTCTAATCTAGTTATAGATTTTCAATATTCAATTCCCAATATGGACACCCTTCCATATTTTCCATATGACAACTCATTCTTAATAGAATCTTATCTATTCGTAATGATGTCGATATGGTCCATCTAATATGGAAACATTTCCATATTTTCCATATGACAACTCATTCTTAATAAGGTCTATATGGTCCATTCGATACCATGCTTCCAACTACTCACAAGCGACCAATCCTCGTCAAACTTTGGATTGTCCTTTGATAGTTGTTTAATTATTTTAGTCAAAACCAATTCTAGTCCGTTTTCCCTCTAAATGCGCTAGACATTTGGAAAATTCTAGAATGGTCAAGCATTTGCAATCGATCCTTTACCCGAAGCGTATGGGACACGACGCATAATGTTTTATTTTCTATATTCTCAAAATTCGAATTGTGAAGAGGAATGTTGTAATCATAATCGAAATTTTAAGAACACACTATGTACCCTTAACTAAATTTATTAACATTTCTCAACCAAATCCTTTAGATTTGATAGAATGGTATAACTCTTGTTTTCTATAATTAATATTGCCAACTTGCAATACTTTCTATCATAATCATACAATCATAACTTTTATGCTCCCACTATCATGATGATTACTATAAAACATAACACTTATGCTCCCACTAGCTTCGACATGTATTCATAAACATCTTAACTTTCAGAAAAACAATACCTATTGAATTTCTTAAGTCCATGTTTCCAATACTTTCTATAATAATCATACAATCATAACTTTTATGCTCCCACTATCATGATGATTACTATAAAACATAACACTTATGCTCCCACTTGCTTCGACATGTATTCGTAAACATCTTAACTTTCATAAAAACAATACCTATTGAATTTCTTAAGTCCATGTTTCTAATACTTAATGCTTTGATAATCTTTTATCAAGGCTTCTTGAACTTATACACCTTTGCCTTAGATAGCTCATATGTGTGTCTAAACAATTAAGACTAATTGCCAAACCTCACAATTCAAATTATGGAAAGGGATACCGTAACCATAATCGAATTCGAGAATGCAATTTTACAATCATTATCTTCTTAAAATCTTTCTTAGTGAAAGCATTTCCGCACAATCATTTTCATGAAGGAGGAAATCTTATGACACTTAGATTTAAACGGTGTAATTGTTCCTATCCATGTGAATTTGTCAAAACCAAAGTTTACGACAAATTCAAACTCATACGGATCGAACTTTCTTAATCTCGATTTCTTGTCTAATGGTAGCATAGCTGCCCACCATGTCTTCCAAGTAGTTAAGCAGCTCACCTTTTCTTATCAATTTACTTTCCATTGATCAAGGTGCCTTGCCTTTTATGCGTTCAAAATGAGAACTCATAGAACTCACATGCATAATTAACTCAATTGGAATAGCACAGAAACAAAATAATGTCAACACTTTAGGTTGAAAACCTCAACTCGTGTGCTAGTGATGATCGATAAGGTTTATTTGATTTGTTCTTGAAACTTTTCAAGACCATTAAGACTCCCACTGACTCCTTGACATATAAGATTCTCTTGTCAAAACATTTCTTGACAAACAAATATTCAAGAGTTGGTGTAGCTTTTATCAAAACTCTTCATAAATTGGTCCTAGTTGGTCTTTGTCTTATCCAAGACGTCACAACTTTCCACATTTGATGAATGTTACAAACCTTTTTAATACTTTTCACTCATTATCACAATCTTAACTTTAAGACTTGTTATTGGAACGATGTATGGTTGACTTCTTGATTTAACCATTTCTTCAATCCTTGATTCCTCTTCTTAAACATACAATTATACTAAGACTCACTTAGAGGATCAATTGAGATATGGTTCTTAATCATTAAGACTTATCATAAAGCATAAAAGCTACTCTCCCTTCTTCTTAGAATGGAGAAACTTTTATCTTTCTGCCTACTTGATTCTTCTTATTCGTTCTGCTATTGATTTAAACTTTTTCAATCAATTCATAATTACACTTAATCTTGTAAGTATAATCATATTTACTAAACCTTTAGTAAATCATGACGAATATCATTGTTACTCTTATGGTGAACTTGATCAACACGCAACTTTGTGTGCTCGATCTCCTAGTCCTTCACTTGACACTTTGTCAACGAATTACTCTAATTTCCAAATATGAAATTTCTCATTCATCGTGCAACCAAGTTGCATGATTCCAAGTTTCTGTCCAATTGAAACTTGGGCGATGATAAACTCTCCCTATTTGGTAAACTCTCGACTTTCCATAAATAACATAATAAGAACCAAATCCATTATTTCTAATAATAGAAACATTCAAACATCAATTTTTCATATACGCCATTGCAAGGATAAATAAATAATATAAAATCAAAATTTATTTTATTGCGGAAAAATTTTGTCCTTACAATGCAATTCATTGAAAAACTATGCTAATACATCTTTCTTAGCAATCTAATTCTAACTCTAAGTAGTAACTCAAGAATCTAATCTTCTAGAAATGCGATCGAAATCCATTCTTTCACGGTTAGATTCTGCTCACTTCTTCCCTTAAGCTTCCTTTCTTTTCTTCGATCCTACAAAACATCAATTGTAATCTTATCACATTATGTATTAAGAATCTAGAATAGAAGCTTAAAGGAGTTAGTTAATGGATTTTACCTGTATTAGAGCCATACGTTTCGACTCTCCCATCTCTTAGATCTCTTAGGTAAATGGGGCAGCTTCGTCTCCAATGCCCTTTCTCTTGGCAATAAAAGCAAATTGACTCTTTTGGAACATGACATGGAACTACTTTAGACATTGCCTTTTTCTTATGATCAAACTTTTTGATCATAGCATGTCTTTCGTCGCCATTGTCTATATCCATAGAGGTCTTGAAGGTAGATTCACCAATCAACTTTGCTTTTCTATTGCGCCAAACCATTGCTGATTCAGCAGCAATGAGCATATAGGTGAGATCTATAAGGGTCACGTCGCGGTTCATCATATAGTACTCTCTTACGAACTCACTATATGAGTTAGGAAGTGACTGAAGAACCCAATCAATAGCCATTTCCTCACAGACAACGGATCCCAACATTCTTAACCTATCAATGTGTGACTTCATCCCTAGGACGTGTGCACACACTGACTTTCCTTTTTTATGTTTACTTGCCAAAAGGGATTGAGTGATCTTGAACTTTTCAAGCCTTCGAACTTGTGGGTTAGGGAGAATAATTAGAGGAGGTGGAGGAAGTGAAGCATGATTTCTTGTTCCTCAATCGAATCGTGGAATATCATCTTCATGTGGAATGCTTGTTCCACGGGATTTGAGAAGACCATAGTTGTCAAACTTTGACATCTACAAAACGGGAGAAAATAAATTCAAGTTAGTTGATTGATTGAGTCCTTAGTAAATCACCCAAATGAGATACTAAGGCTAGGACCCAACACAATAATCTACAACTCGGGAGAGGGATGCCGTAACCCCAATTGCAGAATATTTGAAGGTAAGTTAATGACGATTCACTAATTTCCACCATGAAAAACGAAAAAGAAAACTAAGTTTTAAATCTATGGAAGCTCCTAGATCCTTTGAGATTCATTGAACATTTCAATGGCATGTTTAAATCTCGATATGCCCCTCTTGTTTGTGACTGGGATGCCAAGGATCACAAAGCGGGTGTGAATAACCATGCAAACTTACATGGTGCCCTCACATGTTATAGTCACCTATTTGATGTGCCGATAAACCACACACGCTCCACCGAACTATGAAAAACATTGAGTCACCCTTTGCTACCTTTGCTTAGAACCATTTAGTGTGCCGGTAAACCACACACGCTCCACTAACGTCTTTGCAAGGGCACAAAGTGTAATTTCATGGAATTGCATCAATTCACTTTTGCCTAAGTAACTAAGATTGGGAATTTTATGAAAACATTTAGTTACTTTTATACTTTATTATACTTATAATGGAAGGTTTCGTCCTATCCTACCCGTTCGGCTAATGACCCTCCACTAGTCAAGAGTGCGGTGGGTAAGAGTGGATACCCATTCAATCGCCATTTTATAGGCAATTTCCTTAAACACCCCTTATAGACTAGCTTCGTGAATGAGGCCTACTAACGGTAAGACTGACTTTTACTCATACATATATAATGTTGGACTTTTAATGTTATATATATAGTATAGGGTGTATTTTACACTTTTAAAATACTAGGTGGTTTAATTTAACAATTATACTTTTAATTCAATTAAATTGTTAACCTAAACTTTTATGGATTTATTAAACCTCTTTTAGTTATACACCTTAATTAATTAATAAAACCATAAGGGAGTGATTTGAACTTTTCAAAACATTACTAGGGTTTTAGAATTTAACATTCCTAAATTAAACTTTTAATCAACTTTTAAATTCCAAAACTTGAGGGCAGGTTTTGAAACATTTCAAAACATTAGGGTTTAGAATTTAAATATACATCAAGATTAAACTATTAATCAAAATTTAAATTCCAAAACTTGAGGGCAAGTTTTGAAACCTTTTTCAAAACATTAGGGTTTTAACTATTTAAATTTCAAAACAACAAAACTTTTGGGTTCAAATTTAAACTATAAAACCTAAGGGGAAAATATGAAACTTTTCATAACAACAAGGATTAAATAACAAATAATCTAAATTAACAATTAATCACATAATTATCCATATTTGATTTATTTAATGATTTCTTGCAAAACAATTTATCAATTTAGTCAAAATAATTAATCAATTATCACATAAGGAAACAATTATTTTATTAATTGATAAATATCTTTAATTAGATCAAGAATATAGTCAAATATATCATAAAATCGGATTTATATTGATCTAATATGATAAGGTAACTATCCATAAGCAAAAATGGCAAAAAATCGCGAAGATATCCCCATCTGACGAGTTGACTCGTCGAGTCAAGCTTGGACTCGTCGAGTCTGCATGGACTCGGCGAGTTCAGCTATGGACTCGGCGAGTCCAGCCTCCAGAACATCAAAAATCGAATTTTTTGAACATGTAATGCATCAATACAATTGAAACCAGTCTAGGATCTGATACTATTGATGGGTTTTGGTCCTAAGAACATCCTATGTGCTCATATAAACCCTAATGCTTGGATCTAGGTTTCTCTATTGTACATGCAAGTTATCCAAGGATATAAACCCTAATTCTAGTATATGGAAATCGATATTAACATATAATTAGGTTTAAGATATTACCTTGATTGTTATGTAGTAATAACAATCCCAATTCCTCCTTGAATTGACTTTGGAAGGCTTAGAGTCACAAGTGTCACTCCTCTAATGGCTAACAAACGCCATAAGCAAGAGGATGAAGAGGAGAGTGGATGGAGGCTACCAAAACCGTGTGAAAACCCTAGCAAGAAGCTTGTCCACGTTTTTGGTCCTTAAGGGATCTATATATAGTGAGGCAATTAAGGTTATCTAACAATGAAACCCTAATTTGGATGCTTAAGCCCTAAGCAACCCATGGAGCCCATTCCATAAGGCCTTGGACGATTTCATATGGGATTCCCCCATAGAATTCGTCCACCTTATAATAAAAGGCAATCCATGGCCCAAATTGCAATTATCTTATAATTACAATTCCAGTCCCTTAAGTTTAATTAATCTCTTTTAGTCACAAAACTAATTACCAATTAATTCTTGACTAATATTAATTAAACAATATGATTTATCCCTTAATATATTATTCTCATAATATATTAATAAATCATATTTAATCCTTTCTCTCCATAATTCATCCAATCAAGTTGCTTTGGTGAAGGCAACCCAAAAGGACCATGCACCATCGGGTCAAGTACATACCAAAATAGTTATGGACTTAGACACTAATCCAACAAATCTAAGCTTAAAAATCATAGTGTTCTTTGTGTTCATCATCCTTTGAAGATGTACGGCCGCACACCTTCATAAGGTGGCCGCACACACACTAAAACTCTCCAAAGTGAAGAGTTTGGCCTCCATTTACTAGTTGGACTTGGTATTAGCACTAGAACACCTCAAAATCGACATTACGGGCACAAATGAGGAGTGTACGGCCGCACACTCCTGTGTACGGCCGCACACACCCTATGTACTGCCGCACACTCCTGTGTGCAGCCGCACACACTTCCTGGTCGCACACCCTGGCCGCACACTCATTCAAATGCTCGTACGCCTCCATTATTTGATCATATAGGGTCCCGACAAGCATTTCCAAGTCTTTAGGGTGGTTTCCCGTCATGTTTAATCATGATATACCCGAAATCTAATACATATATGTGCTGTTATATACTACTAGGATCTACGTGAGTGTGAAAACTCATTTGACACTCAACACTCATAACTGATCATCCGCTCGAATCATTCGTCAAACGGTGAGTTCATACCCCTACGCTATTTCCGAGTTTTTCATGTTTTCAGGAGGGGAATACAAAGCAAAACTACAAGGAAACTTGTGCTCAAATATATTATTTTGGTTAAGATAATTATATTTTCAGTATGCTTTTAAACACGGAAAACAGTTTTACCAACCGATTAAGAAATCAACACGTAGAAACAGTTTTCAAAACTAGAACAATGAACTTGTGAATCATGTAGTAAAATGTATTATTTTATAAAGGATTCATGCAAATCATAAACATGATTTTATGTATTGTTACTTGTAAATTTTTTAGGCTAAGTTTGAGACACATCCTAGGTAACACTCACCACAAGAAACAGAGTGTAGGACTAGCACTTGTGACCAGAGTCTCTTGTAGGGAGAGCATGACTGTTGTGTATAAATGTATACGGGGCTGACAATCCCACACCTCACTGCTAGCTACAGTCGAACCGGCAGGTCTGCGGGTGACAAAGTCATTAAGGATACAGGTCGTTGCAGGCTATATCCAGTTAGTTATGGTCATGAAACTCAAAACTAAGGTAGCAGATATTTACTTTTGTAATAATGAATCAAGTGAACTAACCTGAAAGTAATAACCGATTAATTACTGGAGGGTATTAATAATAATATCTTCGGGACTTAGTTCATCACGGTTTTCTTTTATTTAGTTTTTAAGACTAATATATTTCTCTGGGTGTAACCAGTTTTTTTTAAAGAAAACTGCTTTTATCAACACGAGTATGGTAGATACTTGCAAACCTCAATTTAAAACGGATAATCAACCATCAACCTTTAGGGAAAATATAGGATTTTCCCGGGATAAACCGAATACTCAAAATGGATTGTTTACAACCAACAGATATTCATATTCATTCCACAACTCCTTGAATTGTACATATCTTGTATGAATCTGGAAGTCATGGAATGAATGGGTTTTCAAACACGCTTTTCATAAGAAAATATAGGATTTTCTTGAGGAACACTTTTCAAAAGGATTTAAAGAACATTTTTCCACCAAAACTAAATGCTTATGAACTCACCAGCTTTATGGTGATATTCTTCAAAACTGTTTGTATTCTCAGGGAATTAATAGACAGATATTTCCAGGAGTTTGAAGAAGTTGAAGCGTTAGAGTCGCACCTTTCAATTTTACTTTTGATAAGAACAAAACTATGTATTAAACAATGTAAACATTTTCCACATATGTATTCAATGTCTGGTTGTGTTTACTATGTTTGCTATGATACAATTGTTGTGATAATACGCATGACGTCAGCCACCCCCGAACGTTTCCGCTGTTCCGGTTTGGGGGTGTGACAGATACTAAGTAAATGAATTGTAGATGCTTTTTTCTCTCTAGCTAATTCCCATCTTCAAGATTTTCATGATTAAAATCTATACTTTTTTGAACTAATTTAACATTCAAACATGTTCTTTTTTATTGAAATTTCATGTATTTTGATGTAAATTTTAATAAAATTTTGATTTTTCATATATATATATATATATATATATATATATATATATATATATATATATATATATATATATATATATATAAAATTTCCCCAAACTTAATTTCTTTATAAAATACCATATTCGAGTACTCACCGCCTAGGCCAAGTAATCACTACTCCCTAGTTGGCCAAACGAGTACTGAATCACGATTTTTGCAACATTTATTTCTATAGATCCTTATTCCAATAATATAAATGTCCTTTCGTAAATCGTTCATTTAGAAATGCTTCCCGAATCTAGACAGAAATGTCTTGCATAATCCATATATCATTTCTCGCAATTAAGTATGTTACATACATACAAGATTATAAATATCATCGTGCTCCCACTGGTTTTCTTAAAAACAAAAAAGTCATCTTTATTTTTGATGAAATCACACCTTGTGATTTTCTCATGAAAAACTAATATTCATATTTCGAGATGTTTGTTTTAAATCTGTAAATAGATCTCTAAAGTTGATCCTTAAATCGGATGCCCATTTCGGGTTTGATTTGAATGGAGATGACGAGCTCGAACTCGAAGAGGTATGGATTGAGATAAAGTGAGAAATAATGGGTCTTCATTTGATGCATCAAGAGCCAAAAGAGGAGATGACATACACAAGGTGACAAATAGTTTTGAAATATATAATTTAAATTTCGAAACCCGTTTGCAATTCGAGAAGGAGAAATTAGACAATAAAGAAAAAGTGTGAGAATAGAAGTAAAAAGTGCGAGAAGGAAAAAACAAAAGTCTCGCAGTATGGATTTTTTTAATGCGAAATATCGACTATTTTCTGAAGACGAGCTCACGATGATTTTGAGTGCCAAAGATGAAATTGTGAAAAATATTTTAATTAGGCTTTTTTTATTTAATTGTCGTTTTTAAATATGTAGTCGTTTAATTAAATTAATTAATTGTCTCTTTTATTGTTTTCAATATTTATTTTAAATATTTTTATAGTCATTAAATTGCATTTTAGCATAGGGTAAATTATACTAATGGTCCCTCGTGCATACGTCAGAAAGCATGTTAAGTCCTTATTTTTAAAAATTAACTTAGACCGTCCATGGTTTGATTTAACATTGCATTTTTCATCCTTGGAAAACAATTTTGTTTCGAACTTAGTTATTGCCAAATTTTAAATGACCATTATACCTTTGTGATTTTATTTTATATTTAATTTATTATCTATATTATCATTTTAAATTAAAAAATAATAATAAATGCCCCCATCCCCTTCACTTTCCCCAACCCATCCACCTTTCATAGTTACTGATCGGAGAAAACATACAAACACACATACACAGCCACCCTCTGACGAACCTTCCCCCCTTTCACTACGTTACTGATCGAGAAAATTAAAAACAAAAAACATAGAAACACACAAAGTCGATGAGAGGGAAAGAGGTGACCTATAACTTGTCGATGGTTTTAGGTGGTTGTCAGAGTGTAGATCAATGGTGGGTTAACAACGATCGGAAGAGAAAAAAGAATGACGAGGAGCGCTGGTGAGAAAGTGGATAGGAAAGCATATGACAACTATGGTTTTGGGTCGTTTTCGGAGTGCATATTCGTCGCCAAAGCCGCCTGGGAAAGAGGACATAGAATTCGTCTTGGTTGGTGTTACAGGTGTGTCGAAAAATCAGTCTAGTCCATCGCTACACCAAAGCCTAGCCGCCTCTGGTTTTTTCGAAGATAGGATAGTGGATCGTTTTTCCATCGATGTACAATCCACACCCCATCTGTTAATTTCTTCAATCGATTTCATCATCTTGCCTTTCAAGATTTTGTGTTGCAGGTGTGTTCTTTTCTTTTTTTCCTTAAACCGATGTTGATTGGTGGCGATTGGTTGAATAATGGCGATTAGTCATATTTCAAACCACAAATTATATATCAAACATTTATATTTTTTATATTTTTTATTCAGATATATCTTTTATCATAGTAATAATGTAATAATGTGTGGCAGTACAGTACCACACCTATGGCCTATGGGTCTTAAGAAAATAAGAATAAGAAAAAGTAATATAACACTAACGCGGCACGCCCGAACTACAAGAGAAGATATAAAAAGAAATACTGCTGCGACTACAAGAGAAGATATAAAAAGAAAATAATGCTGTGACATAGTTTGATACGCTCTAGTTCGTTATCAACGTCAATTCATTCTTGGAATTGTGCACTTTTTCTTGTTCTGTTGACTTATTTAATCCATTATTAGAATATTAATCTTGTTTTTATCCTAAATAATTTCACAGAAACTAAATTATTGTCTGTTAATTTCACATCCAGATTTCATTTTTGTTTTTTTCTTAGCCTCACATATATTTCAATAATATAACTGAATATTATTTTCATATTTTATATTAAAATAATCCATATTTAAATCGCTTATCACTGATATTTCAACAAATTTAATGAAAAATAAAGATCTTTTCAATCAATTTTTCTTTTATTTTTAATATCGTTCTACCAAGTTCATTGTTAAGGTTCCATTATATAAATCTATAATCACAAAACAAACTTAATTATCAATATATAATCATTAACAAGTAACCATTATTGATTTATTGCTTTGTAAAAAGATATTTACCGGTATGGAAAATCCGGTTCCGTTTTCTCGTCGATTTCTTCCCTTAAGAACTCAAACAACCTGTCACAATATCAATCGAGATTTGTTTTAATTTTTTTATCATTATCATTTTAATGATTATTAAATGGCATGTCTTTATTATGTTGCCAAGTTAGTTTCAAGAACCAAGGTACTAACATCTCGTTCTCAAAGCGTATTTAGACAGTTCAGTATGGGCACTCGTTATCACGGTGTCACATCATCACGTTTTGAACGCCGTTGTGGTGATGGTGAGGCCAAGAAAAAAGAAAAGTAGAGATAAAGAAGAGAGAAACAGACGATGATGAGCGTTGGAGAGCATAAATATAAGCAGTTCAACATGTATTTCTCCAATACTACTATAGGGATATAATTGTCAAATTCTTTTTCCTTCCTTGTCATTACAAGTAACACACGAACACAAATTATTACTTGTTATTTTCTTCGATTTCATTTCCTTCCTCATTCGTTCTTTCGTATAAATTTTAGAAATTTGATTAAAAATGCATTTTTCGTTGTATTTTCCTTATATTTAATACATAAGATAAATATCCATGTGTTTATCATCTTTCTAAATCCCTAAAATATTTATGAAGAGTTATAATTTTCTTATGTTTCTTTATTTCTACATAAACATATAAATAGTTTTAAATGTTATACTTATATATATCCTCCAAAAGAATGTTGTTCTGGAATACTAA